>NC_140592.1:323372068-323972068 GCF_964204655.1 Triturus cristatus
GCGCCTCTTTTCGATCCAAGAAAACCATCCGTGATCGACGGTCTCGACGATACGTTATGGCGCAACAGGCTGCACCGGTACCAGAAGACCTTTTCAATGAAGGCCCGATGTTCCAGAGGCAGAGGATTCGGAGGAGCTCGACATCGTCTCCAAAGTGGACGACTCGGACTGAGATGACCACATCACTCCAGGTCAACGAGTGAGTACAAACGCCCCTGCCCCACCCGAAAAACTTCGCCAAAAGGCCTTAGTCGAGATTTAAGAAAACTTTGGAAGCCCCGCCTCCGGGCCCGGCTCCGAAAACAAAGGAAAAGCCTTCCGGCAGCTCAGGACCGAGCAAGCCGCATATTTGTAACCAGAAAACACCTTCTGTACCGAAATCAGAAATACTCCATTACGTCCAAAAAGGACTCGGCATCGAACCCTTCGGCACCGAAAGGCCATAAGGCCTCGGACCCAGAAAAACACTGAAAATCTTCGGATCCGAAGAAAAATTCTGACTCGCCACCGACTTCGAAGCCAAAGAGGCACAAGACCCCTCCTACGGCTACAGAGACCAAATCAAAGCCACGTTCAGAACCGAAAAAATCGGCACCGAAAGGGGACAATCGGGAAGAACTGTTTCGGCCAGATCCTGTCGATCCGAAACAAAAGACATTACATGTGGACCCTAAAATAGGCCATATTATCAGTCTTCCAACAAAGAAGAGGACATCTGATACCTCACACACACCTGAGGTACCTGTGAAAAAGAGAGACTTTGCAACATCCTCCCTAAGACCCTCTTCTCCTATTCCTCCTACTAAACCTTTGTCTCCTATAGACTCTCCTATACACTCTCCTAGACTTTCTCCATGCTCACCATTACCACCACAGGATGACAATGGTTTAGGGGATGGGGGTGGACACGGTAAGGATCCCTTAGATGACCCTGATGATGATGACACTACCCCACCACAGGATTACATGGGACGATTACGACGTTCCCACAGATCCTCCAGACTTTCCTGATCCAGATCCATACCCATCTAAGCCATCCCCCAGATGACAATATAGGATTTAGTCCGCTCAATAATAGGGCTGGGCAATATCATGGCGTGGAACTACATTCCGACCCCATGGAGGAAGACTTCCTACTGGACACTTTTGCTCTGTCGCAAAAAACAATACACACAATGCCAGTGCTCAAAGGTGTCATTAAACATGCACCAGAAATATTTAAAGGCCCTGTCAGGGCCAGGATTCTCAATCCTTGGATTGATAAGAAATATAAAGATTCAATATACATCAAAGGACAACTCCCCTTAGATCCTTTGGTGGTGTCCAATGCAAGAAAACGTGCCAATTCCCAAACCTCTGGTGATGCACCACCCCCAGACAAAGAGTCTAAACTGCTGGATGCATCAGGTAAACGAGTTGCCTCCCAAGCAGCCAATCACTAGAGGATAGCTAACGCACAAGCACTACTTGCCAGATATGACAGGGCTCACTACGTGAGCTTGAAGATCTTATCCAATACTTACCTGACCAATACAAGGCCAAAGCCAGCGATCTGGTCCAGGAGGGCAAATTAATTACAAATGCATCCATCAAATGTGCCCTAGATGCAGCAGACACTGCATCTAGATCTATTAACACCAGTGTCTTACTCCGCAGACATGCATGGTTACGCATTTCCGGTTTTAAACAGGAAGTGCAAGCAACTATTTTAAATCAGCCGTTCGATCAAGAACACCTATCTATGGGTGCATTACAATTTCAGACCACACGGGGGTTCCTCTCGTCGCTCCTTCTATAGGGGCGGATCCAAGAACATTAGCACAGACACTACTTCCTCCCCCTACAAGACTCCTACACAAAATCCCCCAACAAGGGATATTTTAGGGGGGGTACAGAGGAAATAATAACAAAGGGAGAGGCCGAGGTAACAACAACCGGACCTCCCCTACTACCAAGCAATGACTTCCCTCCTCTCCCTCCAGACCATTCCACTCTGGTCAGAGGAAGACTATCACAGTTCCTACCTGTCTGGAACTCCAGCTCTACAGACAAGTGGGTAAGACAAATGATCCAGTATGGTTACTGCCTGGAACTTACCGCAACTCCCCCAACTATACCACCAAACAATGTCCAAGGAACATCTAACACTCCTCAAACAAGAAGTTCCATCACTTCTTCAAAAGCATGCAATAGAACCAGTTCCCCTCCAGCATCAAGGCACAGGGGTTCACTCCCTTTACTTTCTCATCCCAAAGAAGGACGGTACTCTCAGACCAATACTGGACCTCAGACCTCTAAATATCTACATACAATCAGATCATTTTCACATGATCACTCTTCAACAGGTCCTCCCACAAGGCGACTTCCTTGCCATTCTAGACCTCAAGGACGCCTACTTCCATATTCCTATACACCCTGCTCACAGGAAATATCTAAGGTTTGTAGTGGATGGTCAACACCATCAATTCAAGGTACTGCCATTCGGCATCACCACAGCACCCAGAGTCTTCACCATATGTCTGGCGGTAGTAGCCGCGCACACGCATAGACAACAAATTCATGTGTTTCCATACCTTGACAACTGGCTGATAAAAGCCAAGTGTTCACCACACTTACCGAACAATTCACCTGCTTCACAATTCGGGGTTCACAATAAACCTCACCAAATCACATCTCCAGCCGTCCCATGTGAGAAAGTGCCCTCTTTCTTGCATGGTATGCCTCCACTTATTGCTTTGACTGAGTGTGCCTTGGGCTCCTGCCAATCAGGTACCCAGGGCCTGTGTTCCTTCCCTAGAACTTCATTGAAGCCTAAACCCAATTGGCATCTTTGGCCACATGTCAGCCCCTGGTATATGGTACCATAGGTACCCAGGCCCAGGGCACTGTGACCAGAGAAGGCCCTTAAGGACTGCAGCACTTATTGTGCCACCCTTAGAGGGCCTGTACCCTGACACACACACTGCCTTTGCAGGCTGAGTGTCTGGGTGCAGAACAAAACAAAGAGACGACATGGCACACATCCCTGTGTGCCATGCCCACAAACCACTGCCCTGGCATACATCAGTCACCCCTCTAGCTGGGTGCCCTATGGCAGTGGTGAGGGTACAGGTGCATGAGCCCTGTACCCCTACAGTACCCAGGTCCATTCCTGGGCCCTGTAAGTGCAGTGCTGCCATTAAGAGTATATGGTGCTGGGAGGTTATTGGTTAGGTCATTAAGAACTCCACAGCACCATAATGGCTGCACTGAAGACTGGGAAGTTTGGTATCAAACTTCTCAGCACATTAAACCCACACTGATGCCAGTGTGGGATTTAATGTAAAATGCACCAAAGAGGGCATCTTAGAGATGCCCCCTGAAAAACGACCAACTACCAGTGACATGACTGAGTGGCTGCGCAGGCTGCCACCACCAGACCTGTTTCTGGACCCCTGGGTCGAGAACTTGTTGCTCTCGGGGGCCTGAAACAATGCACATCCTGGGACGAGGTGCCAAGACTCCTCCCCCAGGATGGGCAGGGTTCACGAAGGAGACGCTTCAAAGGCATGCCGCCTTTGTGAGCCTCTCCAGACCCCTTGCTGTACTCAGCAACTAGTCCCCACTGGTTCTGCCCCCCCTTTGGGTTGGAGACCCAGCGGAAAAAACAAAGTGAGGAAGAGAGGTGTGCCCACCTCTGCCAACTCCACCCTTAAGGTGGGGGAGGCGAGGTGAAGCACAACCTCTAGTCCCTGCCATCTTGAGGATGGGGGGGACCCAGCCAACCAGGAACAGGCTCCTGCCCCCCCTCCCACTGGAGAGTGGCAGAATAGGAGGTGTACCCACCCTAGGGAAGGGGCCAATTGGTCCCTGCCCTTTACCTACCTGTAACACCCCTAAATTTAGTATTTAGGGCACCCTGAACCTTCCTTCCTCAGATCCAGCAACCACAAGAAAAGAAGAAGGAGGACGAAAAGCTGTGCAGAGCTAACAAGAGGACGACGCCCACTGACTTGGCCCCAGCCCTGCAGGCCTGTCTACCCTCGAACCTGCTTCTGCAAAACCCCGGCGTGTCGAGCGGCCAGCAACCTCAAAAACCCTGGAGGACCTGCCTGCATTCACTTCCCAAGCTGCTTCTCCTGTGAACACCGGACGTTTTTGAACTGCAGCTTCTGGTGCCAGCCAGAAACCGCGAATCCAGCACACTCTGCACCCGCCGAGCCCGGCCTGTGTTTGAGTGAACAAACACCACGAGGAGGTCCCCCCGGCGATCCTGACCCGAGATCCGGCGCCAACTGACCTGCCTCAAGCCTCCCGACGACGCCTGCTGCCTCAATCCAAGAGACCCCCCCAACCGCAACCAGAGCGGGTAAGAAAATCAGACGCCCAAAGGCACCCCTGCACCCGGTGCCCCACGGCCTTGTGTGCCCAACCCAGTGGTGCCTAACCATCTCTCTGCATCCCAACTTACCCCTCGAAGTGGTGGCCACTCCTGGAAGATCTTTGTCCCCGAGCCTGCAGTGTTTCTTTGTCCCGGAGAATCTCCATTGAATTCAACAGGGCACCCGACCTCAAAACTGCTCCCTGCACCCGGCTGCCCTAGCGCCGCTGAGGGTGCCCCTTTGGTGCTAACTTGGTCCCCAACGTGCCCTGAACTTAACCCTAGGAGCTTTGCTCCAACAACCCTGTGGCCTGCGTACCAGCAGCCACCAACCGGAGTCCCCCTATACCCCATAGGATAACATTGGGCCTCAATGCTCTGCACCCGGCCGCCCGAGTGCCGCTGAATGTGCAACAACAGTGCATCACTGACCCTGGGAGATCCCTGAGTCTAACCCCAGAACCCTAACTCAAAAGACCGATTACTTACCTTGAAACCGATAACTCATTTTTCCTCATAGGATAACATTGACACTTTTTCTCTCAAAAAGTTTCTAAGTGTCGACTTTTGAAAACTGCAAATATTCCTTAAAAATCAGCCAATTAACCAAAACGCATTTTCTCAACTGTTTTCAAGAAATGTCCCAGTGCTGAATCCAGGATCCAGCACTAAGTAAGAAAAAGTAACGATAACCTAACTTACCTGCTAAGCGGATTTCCTCCCATAGGATAACATTGGTGATTCTATGTGAAAAAGTTTCTAAGTGTCAACTTTTGAAATACAATAATATTCCTTTGAAATCATACCTTTAACCAAAACGCATTTACTCACCTGTTTTCAGGAAATGTCCCAGGGCTGAATCTAGGATCCAGTCCTGTGGTTAGAAAAGTAATCCGAAAAGTAATTAACTGCATTTTACTTAAAAAGCCCATTCAATTGAATGTACTATACCTGCAATGTGTTGCAATATGCTTTGTTAAACCTGTAATCAAAACCAGTACCAGTTACACTGCAATTTTGAACTGTGTTCAAACAAGTCAATTACTACTACAAAGTATTTATATGCTTACCTGTACCAGGCTTGCTTGGTTCTAGAAATAAAACAACAGTATATTTCTTTATACAAAACAATTGGCATAGAGTTCAGTTCTTTAGTGTGTGAGACCATTTGCTGACTGAGTGTGTGCATCAAATGCTTTACACTGTCCTCTGATACTGCCTTACTGCTCGACCAAGCTACCACTTTAGAGAGTAAGTTCTATCTAACTTTAACCTCTGCCAAACCTCTGGAGACTCTTGGACTCTATACACACTGTACCTCACTTTGGTGCAGTATATATAGAGCCAGTTTCTTACATCCCACAAACATCAGTATCTAGGGGCCACAATAGACACTTCCAAAGCCCTTGTATACCCCAATCGAGTCAGGATAGCCAGTATACAAAACCTCATAACAATATTTCAGCCCCAACACTCACTACCAGCTCGAGTATTTATGCAGCTCATAGGGATGATGGCCTCTTGCATTTTCATAGTACCTCATGCAAGACTTCAGATGCGCCCTTTACAAGAATGCTTAGCACGTCAGTGGAACCAGGCTCAAGGTTAACTTTCAGATCTGGTGTTGGTAGACAGCCGCACACATCGCTGTCTGCAGTGGTGGAAACCACAAACCCTTTCCAAAGGGCGGCCGTTCCTAGACCCAGTTCCACAGATAATGCGAACAGTGGACACATTGCTCACCGGCTGGGGAGCTCATCTCTTAAACCATACCATTCAGGGCAGGTGGACCCCTCAACAAAATGTGCTCCACATCAATCAACTCGAATTACTAGCAATATGAAGTCCTAGAGTTCGGTTACCTCAACCTACCACCAGATTGTGTGACCATTCTTAAAGAAGCTAGGCGCCCTACTACTAGAGCTTGCTATGCAGCCAAATGGAAAAGATTTGTCATTTACTGCAATAACAACTAAATTGACCCACTAGATGCTTCAATTGAAAACATTACTTGCTGCTTACTGTGTCTACAAAGATGTAATCTAGCATATACATCCATAAGACTACATCTTGCTCCCCTTGCCGCTTACCTACAAAACAGACAACATTTGTCATTGTTTAGGGTGCCTGCTATCAAAGCGTTCATGGAAGGACTTAAAAGGATAATTCCTCCCACAATCCCACCCTCTCCAGTGTGGAATTTAAACATTGTACTTACTAGGCTCATGGGTGTTCCATTTGAACCTCTACACAAATGTGAAATACAGTCCCTTACATGGAAAGTGGCATTTTTAGTCACGATCAACTCTCTCAGAAGAGTAAGTGAGATCCAGGCTTTAACCATACGAGAACCATTCTTACAAATACATCATAATAAGGTGGTTCTCAGAACAAATCCAAAATTCCTTCCCTAAGTAATCTCTGCTTTCCATCTTAATCTGTAGAATTGCCCGTTTTCTTTCCAAAACCAGATTCTGTAGCAGAGAGAGCTCTTCACACACTAGATGTCAAAAGAGCTATGCTTTATTACATTGACATGACTAAACCCATTAGGAAAACAAAACAACTGTTTGTAGCTTTCTCACCACCTCAAAGGAAACCCCCATCTCCAAAGCTGGAATTGGCAGGTGGATAGTCAAATGTATTCAAATATGCTATCAGAAAGCAAAACGCACATTAACAATTCCCCCTAGAGCGCACTCAACACGCAAACTAGGGGCCTCAATGGCATTCTTAGGGAACATTCCCTTAGATGACATTTGTAAGTCAGCAACATGGTCTATGCCACACACCTTCACCAAACACTACTGTGTAGACGTGCAGGCAAAACAGGCTTCTGTAGGCCAGGCTGTTCTTAAACCACTTTTTCAGACCACTGCAACGGATACAGGTGATCACCGCTAAGGGAGACCACTGCTATATGCACAAGTATGTATTCTGCAGCTCATATGCCTCAAAAGGAAAATGCTACTTACCAGTATGCATCTGTTCTTGGCATGTAGAGCTGCAGAATGACATACGCCCACCCGCCTCCCTGGTACCTCTACCTGTTCCGGTGATATCTTACTTAGATACATTACACATGGACAACTTTTCTGTTTCTTACAAACTCCATCATTTCCCTTCATGGCGAAAAACAATCTGAGGATGGAGTCGATGCCCATGCGCATTGTAGTCCAAGGGAGGAGTCACCTATCTCGTGACTACAAAGACTTCTTCCAAGACAACAACAAACTGAAAACATCCGAGCCCAACATCAGATGGCGATTTATGCACAAGTATGTCATTCTGCAGCTCTACATGCCAAGAACAGATGCATACTGGTAAGTAGCATTTTCCTTTCTTTTCAGATAATATAAATATGTCCTTTTTCTAAGGGGTGTTATAATTATTCAAATCTGGATACTTAGAAGATGTGCGAATGCTTCTCAAAAATCCAGTTTCAATCTAGATTTGAATAAATCACTGACTCAACTGGAACATTTTTTCCTTCATTGTCCTAATATTTTAGTGCATGTCTGCTGCTTTGCCCTCAATGCATACTGTAGGAAACTGGGCTTCTGGTGCAGAAGTCCCCCCCTTGACATGAAACACTTCTGTGTGATATGCCAAAGTTACTGAACTTAATATACGTAAGTCACTCCTACGGCACGCCTTTGAACCCTAAGGCAGGGTGCATTATATTTTATGTGAGGACATATCTGCACAAGCAGATATGCCCCTGTTGTGTCTAGTTCTGTTACTAGATTTTGGAAGTGAACCGGGAAGCCATCTTAAGGTATGTACTGGGCACTAGTCAAAACAAGTTTCCTAGCTACATAATGGCTTTACTGAAACCTATGGTGTTTGGTATCAAACACCTCGTATTAATAAACCCACACTGATTTCAGTGATGGATTTATTAACACAGGTAAACCATAGGGTATCTTAGAAGTACCCATTGAACCCCACTAGTTCTCTAGTGTGCTGGCTGGCTGGTCCTTTCCAGCCTGCCACTACAAGCGAGTTTCTGACTCCCCTAGGAGGTGAGAGCACCGCTCTCTGAGGTCAGAAACAATGCATGCTCTGGCAGGAGGTGTTTACACCTCCTCCAGCAAGATGGTTATTAAATTAGCATGCCAAGGCAGGTAGCGTGAAAGAGACCATCGCCTTTGATATGCAAGCCTATCTTACCCCAGACCTAAAGGATGCCACCCCCTTGGCACCAGGACAAGCAGGAAATTAGCAATGCAGGAGGCGTGTTGCACACCAGGCTTGACAAACCCCTAGGGTCGGCAGCCTGAAGTGAACACAAAAATAGAAATTCCACCATCTTGAGTGTGGTGGAATTAGGAACTTTGAGACAAGGTGATGCCCAAAGGAAGTGGTCATCTAGGGAGTGCAGTGATGTGGAAATGTGCCTTTTCAATGCCTGGCTATAAATGCTAGGAGACTCTGTATACCCTTGTGGGGCCCTACAAAATCTGAATGATCGATTTATTCAAAGTGAAGCCGAACAAATAACGGCTGTCAGGATGAATAGGTATCGAAGAATGCATTCTTCAACTCGATCACACTGAATGTAGTTGCAGTAGGAGGAACCATAGTAAGAAGTGTCGGGATTTCAGAGACTACCGGATATTGGGGCACTACGATCTTGTTAACCTATTGCAAGTCAATGATGAATCCATACATTTTAGAATCAGTGTCTTTTTTCAAAATAGGAAGAATAGGGCTATTACAGGTATTGTAAGGGACTTCTTCCACAACCCCTACCTTGATCAAATCCTGAACAATGTGTATCAATGCTTCCTCGCCTTCCCGAGATATTTTATATTGGGGCAATCGAGGCAACGAAGCACCTTCCTTCACTTGAATATGTACTGGTGGGATAACCATTTGTCCCACATCAGTATCTAATGTAGCCCACAAGGTACTAGGTAGCGATGCCAATGCAATATCCTCTTTAATAAGACAAGGCCTCTCAACCACTGGATAGTTATCGTTTAGAATGACACGCACACCTTCTGGGAAACAACGTATTGTAGCACGAAAATGTTTAAGCATATCGATACCCACAATGTTATCCGGCGTGTTAGAGGAAAGCAGAAATGGACATGTTGCAGTGAATTTATCAAGACTAAATGCAAGTGGCTGTGACAGTGGGCTAAGTGTAGGTGTCCCATCGAACCCTATCGATGTTATCATTGTGCCAGACAGGGGAGCCCTAGGAACCAATTGTTTAGAAAGAGCACTACGAGTAGCTCCTGTATCAACCAGAAAGTGATCAGTAAAACCCAAGATGTTTACATTGACATAGGGACCCCTCTGATCTACTGGGACCTCAACTGGTTCCGTACCCCATCCTAGTCATTCCTATGCATAATCAGAATCCTTAGGACCATCAGCCGAATAATCAGACATTTGGTATTGGTTTCGTCTATCAAAGGTATTAAAAGAATTTGGATTGTGTTCAACTGCCTAAATTCTGGTACACTTATCCATGCCTTACCTATTTCCTGTGTTCCCTGGGCGGCTTCTCATACTTCCTCTACCCCGCTGATACTGATGACCTTGCAAAACGGGGCACGCAGCACGCCAATGTCCAATTTCTTTACAATAAGCACACTGACCAGAAGACAAAGTTGCTTGAGGGAAAGGGGGTAAACCAGGGCGTTACATTGCATGTCCACCACTACCACCACCTCTAAATGAGGGACCATAGACTTGAGCCAACTTTCGTTTTTAGATCCTTAACCTTTTTATCCTCCCTGCCTTTTTCTTCTAATTCCTGTCGCTCATAATACTGAGCCATAGTCAAAAGGGAGAGTGGGGAAGACGTAGTCCATGAACTCTCGCTGGCCTTTAGGCGACTAGCTATTTCTGGCAACATGTTCGCGTCAAATTTGTCGACGAACAGATGCTTACCCGTGTCATCTGTCAATGACTGGCAACTAAAATCATGGGATGTCTCTTCAAATCGTGTAAAGAAATCAGAAACTGACTCATCCGCTTTCTGTTTACAAGACACTAATGTAGTACAATCTATTTTCGTAGGGGGTAAAAGAGTTTTCAATGTAATCACAATAGCTTTGGGAAGATCTAATATCACCTGTTGTGGTTTCTGCGCAGGCTCTCTAGCCGCATCTATTTGCTCTAAATGCACCCAAGTAGCACCATAGGCTATATTATCATCTACCTTCCGAATTGATCTCCACATATCAGGGGGCAACATAAGTCCAAAAAAAGTCAATATCTGGCAGTCATAGTACAGGAGCTAATAGCTCCTTCCACTTCTTCATAAAAAGCGCCCGGGTTTTTCCGTAGGCCGGGCAAAGCAGCTTTAAGAGCCATAACTTCTGCTCTACTCCAAGGAGTGTAGACCCAATTATAAACAAAATATCCCTTTGCATCATCTGAATCTTTATATTCATTTGTTCATGCTCCCTTTGGGGGAACATACAGAGGTGCTGCTTCACGCATGGGTTTGATAGTAACTTCAATATCACTAGTATTTTTATCTGTCCCCTCGGCTCCATCTTGTCGCTAGGAGGTCTGAACTGTTTGTTCAGTTGTAGTTTTGCCAGCTGCTTTTTTCTCCTCTCGCAGACGGAACGTGTCAGTGCGCAATTTAACCACTCGCCTAATTAGATCAGGCACCTGTGAAGGAAGAAAGGTGCCATCACTTAATTGTTTATAATTAGAATTTATATCAGAGGGCTCTAAATCATCAGAATATTTTCTAAAACTGAGTATTACTTCCCAAGTAAACGTCTCTACAACATATAACTGCTCTAAATCTGTCCATTGCTATGAGTTCTGGGGTGGAGGCACTCCCACGAGCTGCTTTACAAGCAGCGGATCTAAGAGTGGCCTTGCACTCAGTAGTCAAAGTAGAGCGAGTCTTCCGCCCGTCCTGCTTATCTTCATCTTTTTCTTCTGAAGACAAATGCTCTTTATCAGAACCTTCATTCTCAGGGGCACTAGGGAATTTATACGGGGTGGAGGTCGATCTAACAAAATAGAATCATCTTGAGGTTTATTAACTATGGGATAACTGGGGCACCTAAAAGGGTACTGGCCAGTTACCTCTAAACGACTCTCCGTATCTTCTTTTTCCTTTATTTCCTTCATCTCCTTATTTTTCAATTCCAGTGCTTTTTTATATATTGTTTTTCGCTGTTCTTTTTCTGCTATAGCTTCTTCTTTCCTCACTCTCTCATGCACTTCTTTCTCCCACATTCATACACAATCAAACATATCTTGTCGACTCTTTAGTTTAAACAGACATTGCTCAACATACTGAATCTTTTTAAAAATCAAATGACCCATTTACTGGCCATCGTAGATCAGGATCCTTTTTCGTATATTTGTTCCACAGTCTACTATACATTATGGAAGAAATACTATATTTAATATACATGTATTGATTAGGTGTCCCCTCTAGGGGAGCCAGCTGACTACTTTCTAAATCCATTTTGGTACCACCAAGACAGCAACACAACCTACGAAGTGTGCTCGGAACAGGCATGCTACCAAATGTGTAAAATATTACTTATCCCAGATATATCAAAGTAGAGAAAAATCTCCACATTACCTGCCTTTATTTATTGCAATAAACAAACAAACAAAACCAGAATTTTGGCCAAGCAAATCCAAAATCAAGAGTGTCGCTTCAGCGACCTTACCAAACAAAAGTCTCCAACCTCCAACTGCCAATCTCTTGGTCGACCTAATGGTCACTGCAAAACTTGCACCAAAGGAGATCTCAGTCGGGACCGGCCACCACCTGGAGGGTCAAATCGGGAAAACCGGAAAAGCTCTTCGGTCTTCAAAGACAAAAGCTCTCCTCATGCAGGACGTCTCCCCAGTAAGATTCCATTCCTCCGTCAAGACCACTCCTGCGTCTCCGATGAGTCCCACATTGGGCGCCAAACGGTGGAAATGTGTATTTTTAGGGGTCACCCTTATCTGTCCATGGGTCCTTAGACAAACAAAATAGAGATTGACACTGAAGCTGAAATTTAAAATAACAAGTTTATTAATCACTCATGAGTGGGACTACTTCGAATACAACACACTCAGGCGCTGTAGGAGGTAGTACATGGAATACAGAAACCATGGGCCTTTTATACACAGTTTGTTGCAGAGTAAGCATGTAGTTACAAATAGAAGGTACAGGCCTACACAGGAATAACTATTGACTAACATGGGCAGATGGATATCACTTAGTCAGCAAAGTGGGAGGGGAAATAGAACTGCTTACATCAGTAGGATATGATAGACAGTTACATTCTCAAACAGGTGCATTCTAGCAGGTACAGGCCTTTCTGAGCTCATACATTGCTCTGGCTCAGTACAGAAGAAGTTAACTAAGGTTGATGACTCGAGCAGAATAGAAAAGCAGGCAACAGTGAAGACAGCAGAATCACAAGGGTAACAAAATAGATGCTGCAAACAAGATGGCTTCAGCTCATGCTAACAGCAATTATTTTCCACAGTGACCTTAGGGGTAGGTAGGCCTTTGGCTACGACCCTTCACTCCCCTTAACAAACCTAAATTGAGTATTAAGGGGACCCTCAGACACCAGGAAATTGGATTCAACTACTGGGAACTCGGAAGCAAGAAAAAGGACCGAAGAGAGTAAAACCCCTGCACCAATGATTGGTGCCAAACTCTGCCAGGCTGCTTGCACTTAAACAATCACTGCAACCGACTTAGCCAAGAGCAAGACACCCTCCCCAAAAGCCTTGGAGGACTGCCCAGCACCTCCGCAACCGAGAACGATTTCCCTTGGAGTAGAGAAGCTGCTCCCCTGCATCTGCAGGTACAGCAAAGCATCTACCGGTCCCCCGTGTTGCTAACCATCGGGCTCGCCGCAGGAGCAGCATTACAGGAGAAGGTCTTTGTGCTCCATGAGACTAGATCCGTCTCCTTACTAAGTTTGGAGATGCCACGACTTCCAGGAGCTGGCCAGATGCAGCAATCAAGACTTGTTGGTGGTCCAGTTCAGACTCCAACAGCAGAAAGCAAGCCCAACTGTCGAGGGATGTCAGGATCCACTAGGCCAGCACCGAGAGTGTCGCTGCTGCCTTGTTTCCCGTCTTCACCAGGTCACCAAAACGCTTCAAAGCACCCCTGCACCCTTATCCCACAGTCCAAGTCTGAGGGAGGCGACTGTGCCAATGTGGTCCTAAGACCTTCAAGAGCGGGCCAAACTGGTTCACCAGTCGCCATCTGCCATTTTGTAAGAGCAAAAGTGACCATACTCCTTTGTGGTGATCTCCCAATTTAGTCCTCTAACTGGTTAACCTCTTCAGCCTTATTCAGCTTTGTTTTATTTTTTATTTTTTTACCCAAATTGTCCTAATGGGCAACATGTGTGCTCATCATCTTCAAGATTGAATAGCATCAGAAACCTTCCAATTCAAACAAAGCAAATATGTTTTAAAGCTTTCTGGACAGATGGAAACTGATTAAGCTGCTCATCACAGAAGGCATGCCACAAATTACTTACAAGCACCAGAAAATATATTTTTCCTAGCAAATGTAGGTGGGGCCATAACATGCTTCCCAACTCATCTCAGCATCTTACTGTACCCATAGAGGTGGTAAAATATATTTATTTCAGAACCATTTCAATAATGACTTATTAGTTAAGTGTCTTAAATTGATTTCTAGCCTCTACAGGCAACCAGTGACTTTTTCGGCAACATAATGAAATGTTAATCCTTTCGTAAATCAATAACCATTCTTACTTCTGAATTTTGATAAACTTGCAACTTATTCATGTTGGTTTTAGAAGTCACTTTCAGCAAAGGGTTAGCGTAGTAGACTTTAAAACCTATAACCACTCTGTCAATTGTGAGTGTATCTTCTTGGGATAACTACTGACCAATCTTGAGAAGCATCTTTAAGGTTTAGTTGGAGGACTTAATTATGTTATTTACTTGGCTGTTGATCAAAAAGCACCCTCCCCCCAAAATGTGCACATTTTTGCTTGACCTGGAAAACAGAGTTACCAGCCCAGAATTTGGATAGATCTGGCTGCAAGTCATGCAATAATTATCTATTATCCATAATTGTGTTTTAGAAGCATTTACTCTCAAATAGGTTTGATTGATCCAATGTAGGATGATGATGAACATCTACTAAAGATGGTTTGCACTGAGCCACACTAGCATGCAGTAAGCCAGTGTCTGTCAGGCAACAAACATTATAACTGTATTCCATTGAGTTCATTGTATTTTTCAGTTGAGTCTCCATACACCCTTTCATCTAACTTCATGAATCCTCTTACGCTTTATTTTTCATTTATGTAGATATTTATAAAATTTTGTGAATGGGTTGATGTGTTCAGTGCATTTAAAAGACCAGCTCCTTCATCAGGAATGTATCCTACTCAACATATTTTGTCATTACTACATCATACTGTGCCTGCAGCACACACCGCTTTTCCTTAATTTCATACAGCATTTCTCAAAATAGTTAAACTGTCCACATTTTGGCTTTCCAGGTAATCGCCATTACATAAGGCATACAACTTGTTAAATCTTAGGGTAGGTCACTTCAACCCTTCCATGATTGATGTACACAGTGCCTATGGATGGTCAAATGTACAAAAGGCACACTCAAATTAAATGAACTTGATATTTAACTAGTTGAGGAAGGATTGCAATGTATTTTTGAGAGAGCATTGAAAGGACAACAAAACCATGATGAGTAACATATCTGACAGTCAACAGTTGAATTTGTCTTAGAAACAGAAGATGGCTATAGTGGAGGCTCACTCACTATTCAACCAGTTATATCCCTGCTTTTATTTCTGTGAGGTAGAAAGGAAAGTTATTCTATAATGAAGGATTGCTTGGTATTTTAATTCAGTTTCACATAGAAATCAAAGGAGGACTATAATGAAGGCTCCAGACCAAGTTAAATGAAAGTTAGACTTGATTATAGTCCTGTCTTGGTTTCCTTGTGAAGAAAGGTCTTTTAGTGTAGGCACATTCAGTATAGTCCTGATTTTTTTTCTATGAGATAGAAATAGAAGAATGTCAGTCATGAAGGTGGCCTTGCTGTGAGGCCCCATTTTTGTTACTCGTTTCTGCTGTTTATGGGCTGCAGTGGGAGGGGCAGTAGGAGAGCTGACCATCAAATTCCTCTAACCCAGCAACAACACTGAATGATTAAATAAAAATAAATTAAAGAAGCTCAGATCTTTCAAAGATTTTCAAAGGCCATCTTAGCGTCAGGCTGTCCTGATAGGCAAAAAAAGGAAAGGCAATAGCTCTCACATTCGAGTCTTTTCAAAAGCATTAAAAGAAACTCAGCGGAAGTGAAAAAATAAACAGAAAAACATTACTTTCTGTACATACTTTATGTTTCTGATAAATAATTAAACTGGATATTAGGTGTGAGGAAATAGTGTACTTTTCTGAGGTAAAATAGTCACTCTGCAAATTTCAATTAAGCCATTTACTATGCTGTACAATGATGTGCCAAAAAGCCAGTAGCTTGAAGAGAAAGAGATGTACACTCATCTAAAAGGGGCTGGCTTAAACAAGCTAGTGGTTGAAGAAGGGTGAATGAAAGTCTAATCTCTGTATATTGGAAACAATTGGACTTCCTATTACCAGTTGTGGGTCTCACTCACAAAAGTCTCCAGATAAAGAGGCATAGTTGTGAGGTATGCTTCTCCTGCACATTGAAATAGTAAATTATAGCATAGCATTGTTGTCAGTGATTTTCTCTAGGTGCCGAATGCAACATCCTAAATGTCAGTCAGCAATGAGTTCCTTGTTGTCTCTTGTTGGAATTTACAGCTTCCTGGGTCTGTCATGCCCAAAACACAGCTTAAACATGAACTACCCTTGCCCTGGGCAAATGTGTGCAGGTAGACAAGGTCATTAAGCTACATCTGTTAAGAGGGAGTAACAAATATCTATACTACAACAACAGCCTGCCACAATGTTTTGGATTGGTATTTATACAGTGTTTTTCATTTCACTTGCGAGTCCTCGAACATTTTCTCAAGATATGAAAAAGTGTCTACTCTTTATGTATTAAATATGTAATGCTACAGTGTAATTGCTCCTTAGGTTTTTGGGTACGTGTTTCTCTTTTATTCCTCTTTTGTGCAACTGTTTTGTGGCATTTGTTGCAGACTAATATACTTTGTTTCACTTTTAGAAAATGTGACATTTGATTCTTGTGGGAAGAGAGATGATAGAGTTCAGCGCAAGGCACGGATTGTTGGTGGTCTACCCGGAAACTCCCCCTGGACTGTTAGCCTTCGCAACAGGTAAGCATTAATACAATTCAACTTATATTGACTGCAATCGTCACAAGCTAAATTTGTCTTCTGCCAGAAACTATAAACATGCACCTGATAGACAGAAAAACCATCAATAGCAGAGCACATAGTGCTGTAAGATTCAATAAAACGCAAGCATCCTTTTATCGTGCGTTGTAGTACCTAGGTAGTAAAAACTTCTTCTTTTTAAACTGCTATTCACACTGTATTGCTAATTCCAAATGGACTTCCCAGTCTTACCCCATAAGATTAAGAGCAGCGCCCAAGCTACCTGCCTCCTTCACGCAAGATTGGGGGGGTCATCCTATGTCTTGTGTCCTTCTGAGTGGCATATTGAGCCCCTTTTTCAGAACTCTTAATGGAATAGGGCTGAGACTTTGTCTCGGTCATTGAAAGGGTGGCAGTGAGTCTTTGATGACTCATGATGGTGGGAGGCAGAGTCTGATGGTTCTATTGGGAGTTTGTGGTGACCCTTGACTTTTCCTTCGATTTGCCTCCAAAAGACTCACTGGTTGTTTGACTTCCTTTTGATTTGGTGGAGGTAAGATCCTGACTCCACCGGATGGAAGTGAAATTTGCCAAACTCCTTTTCTTCCTGCCTCTGCCTTGCTATCTTTCCTTGCCAATGTTTATCTTTCTTTCCTCCCCTCCCCTTATTTTCTAATCGCACATTCTTTTCTTTTTCTCCACTCTTTCTATCCTCCTTCCTCTGTTCTTAGGCCTTTCTGCATCTCTTCTTTCCTTGCCAATGTTTATCTTTCTTTCCTCCCCTCCCTTTATTTTCTAATCGCACATTCTTTTCGTTTTCTCCACTCTTTCTATCCTCCTTCCTCTGTTCTTAGGCCTTTCTGCTTCTCTTCTTTCCTTGTCTCTCTTTCTTTCCTCCCTTCCCCTTATTTTCTTATTGCACATCCTTTTTGTTTTCTCCACTCTTTCTATACTTTTTCCTCTGTCGCTAGGCCTTTCTGCTTCTCTTTTGCTTGTTGAACTTTCTCCCTTTGTGCCTCGTCCCCTTTCTCAATCTTGTTGCCTCATACTCTCCCCCCCAATACAACCTCCCTCTCCATCTCATTGTCTTCCCCTTCCCCATTGTGAACGGAAGAGCAAATATTTTTTTTTAAGAGCAGGCAGTGGTCCCAGGGACCACTGCCTGCCCTTAAAAAAATGAAAATGAAAAGTTCATCTTTCTTTTTTAAATGCATCCCGCTTTCCTTTAAGGAGAACGGGCTGCATTTAAAAAAAATTGCTTTGACAAAGCAGTCCCAGACATGGTGGTCTGCTGACCCCAGCAGGCCACCATCCCTGGGAGTGCCAGCCATTCCCAATGGGGTCGCAAACTGGCGAAAGCCTCATTAAAATTCATGAGGCAATCAATTTGCGACCCCCATCGGGAATCGCAAACAGTGTCTGAGACACTGTTTTACATTGAATTTTGTGACTCGCAAATTGCGATTCACCATTTGTCGCATTTTACGAGTCGCAAAATTCAGTGGTCGTACATCTGGCCCCTAATGTTCTAAACAGTAACGCTGTAGCAAGCTCTGCCACATTTTGCCACAAATTTGAATCTACCCGCACAGCACCCTCTCTGCTTGATCATCCACTTTAGGGAGCTTTGTGCTCTGAAAGGGCCCAAAGTTGTGACCCACAACTGTATATTTGGGTTCCAGCCAGAGATTAAGTGGTCTGAGCGCCTGCAGTAATCTCGTCCCACTTGGGGTTGTGAAGCAGTCTGAGCCATTGAATGTACAGTGTAGGAGCCATGGAGGGTAAATAGCAGCTACTGCTTGCATGCATAACCAAACTGTCTGGTCTACCTTCTCTGCTTCAGGTATCAGAATGAAAATTTGAGAAATCAGCTGGGTCCTAGGAAGTTGATCCTCAAAGGGTCACAATAAAACCAGAATAGGCAAACTGCTGTTCACACAAAAATTGCCCTGCCCCTTTGATGTGGAATTCTGAAACTAACGCCATATCTTGCATATTTTTTTCTCTTAATTCAGCCGAACTTAGCATACAAATTTTGCTTTGACTACATGTTATGTCCTGTACTAGGCTTTCAATTGGGCAAAGTGCAAGGCACGACACCTAGGTTTCCCCAAGATTTGGTGTTTATAAAATTCTGATCAATGGTACTTAGAACCAGTATTAACTTGGAGACATGTGACACAGCTAAATGATTATACTTAAATACATTGAACATTAGCCAATGTTGCTTTAACTGTTTTCTTATCATGTTTGACACTCAACCCATCAAGCCATCTGCAGGGTTAAACTCACTGTGGTTTTGAGTAAGTGTCATCCATGTATATTATGTCTGCCTTTTATGTACATCTTTAATCTCTCTTAAATTTCCTCTGATATGGCTTGATGCCTTTTTTGCTTTCTCTTCCTTGTAGGAATGGAGAGCACTTTTGCGGTGGTTCCCTAGTCCAGGAAAATTGGGTCATCAGCACTCGACAGTGTTTCTCATCTTGGTAAAGTTGCTGTATATTACAAAGGCTTAGGCTCGTTATTTTCATTGGGCTGCTTTGCTGATGGATCTGAAGAGGTCCCCGAGAATACAAAATGATATCCTTACTGTGTAGAGCAATTTTCTTTTTGAATGATGTATAATTAAATCAATTGACTTTCTTATGCCTTTGAATCTTAAGACTCTGGGTGTAGGCTAGACAGAAAAAATGTCAGGAACTAGAAATGGGAAAGAGAGGCACACATGTATTACAACCAGGGAGATCTAAAGGTATGCGAGAAGATTTTGTGCGGCCTGATCATACATTTCACAGAGAGTACCACATCACACAAGCACCTGTTTCTAACTAAAAAAACATATCCTTCAGCCTGGGAAAGGATATTGCCATTATCCATTTGTATATCGGTGGTAAGTGCCTCATTGCTAATAAAGAGGACTCGTGACATTCAAAATCTATAAATAAATTATGCACCACAAGCTAAGGGCCATAAAAAAGGAAGGAAACGTGGGAATAATGTCTCTCTCTCCCCTGTTTTGATAGCCTTATGCATCAGCACCAAGAATTACAGGGACAGTGGGACATATGCACCACAGACAGGAGGCATCAGAGGCAGGAGCAGACACGGGCTACTGTTGACTGCCAACACAAACGAGCATCTAAGGGAGGAGCAATATTTGTTAGAACTCCGATAGAGAGCACCACAAGAGCCAGATGCATTACTATACATCAGGTGCATGGATAGCACAAAGGTAATGTGGGGCAGTGGTAAATAGGCAACAGCACATGGGCATTACAAGCAGCAGAACAACCATACTTGAAAATCAAGCAGAAAAAGCAGCAAGCCGCAGTTAACGCAGGGACTGCAAATGGTGGGGTAGCGCCAATGTATTTCACAATGGGGGAAGAACTAGCTAGTAAGTTTGCACATTATAGACTCCCATCGGCAAGGACAGGAACAGCATACAGACTTGAACTGCATGACAGGCCACCAGGGTGCTCTGGACACTATAATTGCACGATCAGGTGTTTGTGAGGTATCAAGTGCTCATATAGTCATCCCCTATAGGTGTACAAGAACAGGTTTTAGCCCACAGTGCATTCAAAGATGGGAAGATACACCCTACTCCCCTTGGTTCAATCCTAAGATTGAATAGCAATGCCTGACTTCATGAAGCACATGCAATTTAAATCAATCAACACATTCTGGACAAGTAGTACAATAAAAATGAGAGATTTCTTGTCTTGTCTTCTATTGTCGTTCATTTCTTTCGATAGATCTTCTTTTAGCCAAGACGTGTTTCGTCGTCTTTGGGATGTATCCCCACGACTTCGTCAGGGCTAATGTCACTGATATGATTCAGCAGTCAGACCTCCTGCATGACATGAGTAAACCGACATGGGAGGTCAGCAGTATTTTATGCCTCTTACTATTGTCCTGAATCGACATGCGATGATACCACTGAATAAATAAATGTGGTGTCCGGCGCAAAATGGTATTTGCTCTAATGGTGCAGAATCCAAGGGAACTGCACTAATCAATCTGCGAAATGGCTGCAATATATACTGCCAAGGGTGTGTTCTACTGACGGTTGGGAAGTTGTCCCCAATTGTGCAGACTCCAAAGGAACAGCCGTCTCGCGCCGAAGACGGAGCAATCATCCGTACCGGCTGTTTGTACAACACACCATTGGCAGTATACAGAGCTGCCATTACTGCACACCGACTAGTGCTGTTCCTTTGGATTCTGCACCATTGGTGACAACTTCCCAAGCGTCTGTAGAACACACCCTTAGAGCAAATACCATTTTGGACCAGACACAACATTTATTTATTCTGTGGTATCATCGCATGTCGATTCAGGACAATAGTAAGAGGCATCAAGTACTGTTGACCTCCCGCGTCGGTTTACTCATACCATGCAGGAGGGCAGACTGCTGAAGCATATCAGTGACATTAGCCCTGACGAAGTCATGGGGATACCTCCCAAAGATGACGAAACATGTGTCGGCTAAAGGAAGGTCTATCGGAAGAAATAAAGTACGACTATAGAAGACAACACAAGAAATCTGTCATGTTTATTGTACTACTTGTCCAGAATGTGTTGATTGATTTAAATTGCGTGTGCTTCATTAAACTGCACTATAAACTCGTTTGAGCAAGTTAACTTTATGCATTGACGCATTTCCGTACCCAGGGCAGAGGTGGCTAAAGTGGAGGTGCTACTGAATCTTCATGTGCCTACCTGTTTGTGCTTAAATGAGGCATGAATCTCCATCCCCCCCACAAAGCTTTCCTCACCTGCATTCTGTTATTCCTCACTGTCTCTCCCTGGGGGGCAGTCAGGGGCCACATGTCTCAGAAGCTAAACAGTTGTCTGCACCATCCCTCTGCAGCACATGGTGCATTAACAGTTGGCTGCAGAACCTATGCAGCCACCTGTTGACTACATGGCTGCCTTTCTCTTAGCAGCTGCCACCAAGAGCTACATGCACTCCTGGCCACATACAGTCTCTCCCAGATTGTCTGAGTGAGCATATATAAGGGCCATTATGGAGTCAGTCATTGTCTTGCTTTGCTCTTTTAAATAGTAAGTAGCTGTATTGGATCAAAACTATTTTTGTAAAATTTAATTCAACATGGTTTTAGCTATGCCTACACATAGGTTAGTGTTAGCAGATTTAGAGGCTTTATATATCAACCTAATTGAAAGACGAGCAGAACTTGTGATATGTCAGAATCTTCAATTATAAACTATCTAGAACTCTTAAATCCCGTCATCCACAACAGTAAAGCCCTGAGAAGCAAAACCCAAGATTAGTCTGGTTTTCTCTGCTTATGAAGGGAAACTACCACCTCGGGGCATGTACTTCATGGTGCTCTTGCAAGAATGATGCCATTTTTGCTATTGTGGCATTCTATGATTTAGCATTCCTGGCGGTGTCATACGTATGCTGCTGTCACATTGTTCAACGTTGCACTTGCAAGTATGCTTGCCATCTTTTTTGAAGTTCAGAGGGATAATACCTATATGTTGAGCATTTTGATTGCTTGTAACAAGGGACCATAAGCGGTTCAGCTGTGGGTGAGTGGAGGAACCTGTTATGGGGGTGGAGATATATATGAGAATTTCGCAAAGTTTCGTTGACCGGTGCCAAAGTTATTGGAAATAGATGTTGCGGATTTCCTATCGAAAATAGGTCCTAGCTATAACTACCTACCGGCGACCGCCAGTAGGTAATATATAAATGAAATATATATATATATATATATATATATATATATATATAATCTACTGCCGGTCGCCAGTAGATAGTTATACTTACAACCCAGTTTCCATAGGTAATCTCAAAATTCTATTTTGAATAACTTTGGCGCCGGTTGACGAATTCTCGCGAAATTTTCAAAACAAATGGGGCGCTCCGTTCAGCTCCTACCCTGAAAGTCTCGGGGTGATTCGTCAAGCGGGGGCCGAGAAAAAGGGGGGGTCCCAAAACGCGTTTTCCCCATGCATTTTTCCATAGGACCTTTAGTCGAAGGTACAGCCCGAACGGCTGAACAGAATTACGTGAATTACGTGAAATTTGGTCAAGGAAGTGCTTTTTGAAGGTCTCGTGTAAATCTGTTCAGTATTTCCTGAGAAAATAGCATTTAAAAGCATATAAATATCTATACGCGCGCACCGTGCGCGCACCCTGCCGTGCGCGAGCGCAATTCTGATTGGTTGTTAGATGTCAGTAAACATTCGAATCGGTCGAAACCAGGAAGTGTCGGCCGCCATTTTGTCTCTCGCAGTCTGAGGGGGTGAAAAACAAAGGTGGAGAACGTGAAAAGGGGGCAGGGTGGACAGTTCCTGACCCCCTAGCCTTTGTCAGGGGGTCCCAGAAGGACCCCCAAGGGCAAAAAAAAGATTTTATTTCTTTTTCGAAAAATCGCGGAGTGCGCGCACGCTGAAAAAACACACGTAAAAAAAGTTTTAAAATTTTTTCGCGGGAAATAAGCGAGGCTCGCGCACCGTGCGCGCACGCTAAAAATCCCATCAAAAAAATAAAAAATACATACATAAATTAGCATTTAAAAAACCTTTGAAATTCACTGAAAAAACCATAGGTTTCACACACGTTATAGTTACGAATTAGCATTTAAAAAACCTTGCAAATTAACTTAAAAAACCATAGGTTTCACACATGTTATAGTTAGCTGGACATTTCACTCGTAAAAAACCAATGAAATTCCCCTGTTATAGTTAGTGCAGGCAACTATAACTCACGCGACCGCAATCCTCTGCTGATGACGTCAGATATTACATCACTGATGACATATGTGTCTTTCTGAAGAATAAAGATTTGTAATATATGTATAGCTAAAGATTAATGGATGAAGACATGGGTAAATAAGTGTCTAAATACAGTGATGTAATATCTGACGTCATCAGCAGAGGATTGCGGTCGCGTGAGTTATAGTTGCCTGCACTAACTATAACGGGGGATTTTCATTGGTTTTTTACGAGTGAAATGTCCAGCTAACTATAACGTGTGAAACCTATGGTTTTTTAAGTGAATATATATATATATATATATATATATATATATATATATATATATACATACAAATATACAAATATATATATATATATATATAAATATATATACAAATATAGGTGTATTTCTTCTACGAAATAAACATCCAGCACTCCGAAGTAAAAATTGGGCACTCAGTCTTTATTTTGATGAACGAGGTGTAACATCAACGCGTTTCACCCATAACCTATATACACACATAACCTACTGGCGGTCACCAGTATTATACTTAGGACCTTGTTTTTTCTTTTGCCAATATCTTTGGTGCTGGTTGACGAAATTTTGCAAAATCTTCAAAACAAATGACCCACTCTGGTCAGCGCTTGTCTTGAAAGTTTCAGGGTGAACCATCAAGCAGGGGCCGAGAAAAAAGCGGGATCCCAAAACACATTTTCCCCATGTTAATTTCCGTAGGAAATTTTAGACACTGCTACAGCCCGAACTGCTGAACGGAATTTGCTGTTAAGCAAAAAGGTAACTCTTTTTTTAAAATGGTGTAAATCTGTTCAGTAGTTACAGAGAAATTCAAGAAATAAAAAATGTATATATCTGAGCACCTAGAAGGAATCGCGACTCCTCCTGAGCACGAGCTGACTTCTGATGTGCTGCCAACACTCCAAACCAGGAAGTGTTGGCAGCCATCTTGTGACTCTGTCACCGAGTCACAAGAAAACAGTTGAAAAAAAGGTGAAATACAAGAAAAGGGGGCAGGGTAGAAACACCCTGACCCCCTAGGCCTGCTCAGGCCCAAAAAAAGCATTTTATTTGAAAACAAAATCAGCCAAATTCACGCTGGGTGCCTCTTTGTGCAGTTCTCTTGCCTCCCTCTGCACCTCTGTTGCTTCATTCTGCACCTGTCTTGCTTCTTTCTGCACCCCTGTTGTCTCTTTCTGTACTCGTCTTCCCTTTTTCTGTACCTTTCTTGCCTGTATCTGCATCTCACTTGCCTCTTTCTGCACTTTTCTTGCTTCTTTCTACACCTCCGTTGCTTCTTTCAGCAATTCTCTTGCCTGTTTCTGTACCCCTCTTGCCTCTTTCTACACCTCTCTTCCCTCTTTCTGCACCACTCTTGCCTCTTTTTGTACCTCTATTGCTTCTTTCTGCACTTCTCTTGCCTCTTTCTGCACCCTTTGTGCCTCCTTCAGCACCTCTGTTGCTTCTTTCTGAACTTCTCTTGGTTTTCTGTGCACTGCTCTTGACTCTTTCATCATCCCTCTTGCCTCTTTGAGCACCTCTTTTGCTTCTTTCTGCACTTCTCTCTTCTCTTTATGTACCCCTCTTGCCTCTTTCTGTACCTCTGATGCTGCTTTCTGCAATTCTTTTGCTTCTTTCTGCAGCTGACTTGCCTCTTTTAGCACCTCTGTTCCCTTTTTCTGCAGATCAGTTGCCACTGATGATATCATCCATGTGATAATCAGATGCATCTCATCACAACCTAATATAACCTTAGATACACCTACTCTAGAATACAGACTACCATTTTTGAAACTATACACATACCAATACCAGTTACTACATACCCACTCACTGATTCCTAGGTCTACACACACATCCACTTATTCACCTATACAGTCACTCATACATGCAGTCACTCATCAATACAGCACTATCATATGCACTTATACTATATATAACTATCTATAACTATAGAGACACTCACACACCACCACTGACCCATAGAGTTACTCACACACCTAGTCAGTCATGCAAATAATCAATCACACTCCCATTTACTTACCTATACAGTTATATACACACCACCTCACTTATTCATACATATACTAACACATACTTACTCTTTTATACAATCACTGATACAAGCACACATTCATCCATACATCCACTGTCACAATCACTCTCACTCACATATAGTCATTTATATACTCCAACACTCAAATATACCGCCTTCACATATGAAGCTACTCACACATGTACCACTGAGACATCCATTTACTTATCAACACAGCCATACACACACTCACCCACCCATACAGCCCCTCACAGACGTAATCTTGCACCCATACACCCAGTGAATCACCCACTTGCACATTCATGCAGGGAGTCATATACCCCCACCCACCCACACAGACACTCAGGCACCCATACAGATACTCAGACAACCAATCAATAACCCATATAGACACTTATGTAGCTACTCACCAACCCATAGAGCCACTTACACACCAACTGACAGACTGATACAGACATTTACACAGTTTAGTCACTAACCCATGCATTCACAAAGACACGTTTAATCACTCACTTATACAGTCAGTCAGGCACCTACTAGATCATCCTCGATGTAACATGTGACGTCATCAGCAGTGCATTGCAGGGGCGCGATTTATATTTAGCTGAACTAACTATAACAGCTGATTTTCTCGGGTTTTGTATGAGTGAAATGTCCAATCAACCATAATGTCCGTGAAACCTATGGTTTTTCCAGTGAATTGCAAAGGTTTTTTAAATGCCTATTTCTAACTATAACATGGCTGAAACCTATTGTTTTTTTCAGTGAATATATATATATATATATTCACTGGAAAAACCATAGGTTTCAGGCACGTTATAGTTAGGAATTAGCATTTAAAAAACATTAGAAATTCACAGAAAAAACCATAGGTTTCAGGGGCGTTATAGTTAGCTGGACTTTTCACTCGTACAAAACCATTGAAATTCCCCCGTTATAGTTAGTTCAGCTAACTATAACTCGCGTGCCCGCAATGCACTGCTGATGACGTCACATATTACATCACTCATGACATGGTCAGTGACATCACTCATGACATCACTGATGACATCTCAAATGACATCACTGATGACATCATCCAGTGAATGTGTGTTTTCTGAAAATTACATATGTTTTATATATGTATATCTCAAGGTCGATGGAAGAATAAATGGGTATATAAGTGTCTAAATGGATGATTTGTTTTTGAAAAATTGATTGTATAACTGACTGATTAAGTGTATCTTAGTGAATACATGGCTTAGTGAGTAATGTTTAAATATGTAAATATCTGTATCAGTCTCTCACTTTGTGTATAAGTGGCTTCATGGGTTGGTGAGTAGCTACATGAGTGTCTATATAGGTTATTAGTTGGTTTTTTGAGTATCAGTATGAGTGTCTGAGTGTCTGTATGGTTCGGTGGGGGTATTACGTAGTACATAGGTACATGAATGAGTGACTCACTGTTTGTATGTGTTGAAGACAGCATGTGTGCAGGACTGTATGGGTGGATGAGTGTGTGCATGGGTGTGTTAGTGAGTTAATGACTGTCTCAATAATGTCTTTATGAGTTACTACATATGTTTTAAACTAGTATATGTGATTATTGGTGTATAGAAGTGAGTATATGTGAGAGTGAGAGATTGAAAGAGTTCCTGTATGAATAAGTATGTGTTTCTATAAGTGATTGTTTAAAAGACTAAGTATGTGTAAGTTTCTGTAGAAGTAAGTGTGGTGGTGTGTGTATAACTGTATATGCAAGTAAATGGAAGTTTGATTCTTTATTAGCATGAGTGACTGTGTGTGAGTAACTCTATGGATGAGTGGCGTTGTGTAACAGGATGTATAGGTGTATGAGTACATTTGATGAGTGAGTACATGTATGAGTGACTGTATAGGACTGTTGGTGAATGAGTGGATGTGTATGTGGTTCTTAGAATTACTGAACAGGTTGTTGTAACTGATATTGGTATGTCCATTGTTTTGAAAATTTTAGTTTCTATTTTTGAATGTGTGTATCAAAGGTTATATTAGGGGGAGAGGAGGTCTGCCACTCTATCACAAGGATGATGTCATTTGAGATGTCATCAGTGATGTCATGAGTGATGTCACTGACCATGTCATGAGTGATGTAATATGTGACGTCATCAGCAGTGCATTGCGGGCACGCGAGTTATAGTTAGCTGAACTAACTATAACGGGGGAATTTCAATGGTTTTGTACGAGTGAAAATCCAGCTAACTATAACGCCCCTGAAACCTATGGTTTTTTCAGTGAATATATATATATATCTATATATTCTAGTCCTTAGATACAGACAGATGAGGCCCAAGATTTATAGATTTCCAAACTCCAGTTCCATTACAAACCTGTTTCTATTATTTAAGAATCTCCTTTCATCAAAACTACATCTTTGCCACCACTTGTTTCACGACACCCAAAATGTGAAGGTTGCTTGATCAAGGAAAGGCTATTTAATTTAATTGCACAATTGTATAATTGACATTTGTCTTTTAATACAATGCCTTTTACTATATTAGGTAAGTGTACTTGTTTAGTTATGTTGATGATAGCAATTAAATTAACAATCCTGGTAAAGAGACAACCATAATTTGAGTGTCTGGAAACACATGTTGCAAAGATTCAGTTTAGATGAAAGGAAATGTTAAATAACGGAAACACATTTGTGATTGAATTGAAGTTTGATTATTAAAAGGAAAACTGTAAATTATGAATATAGGGCCTCATATATTTGTATCTAATATAAAATGAGCATTGCAGTCTTAGAAGCTCATTGTTTTTTCTGATCAAACCAGATGTTTCCCTCCCTACAAAATAGGCTGGTCCTTATTGTTGCATGGCACAGTAAAAGACATTAGTTCTTGTATAAAGTTGTTTGCTTATGGACAGCCAGAGGATCTCAGTCCAAATAAGAAAGATTTGAATTCGTATGTGTACACTTAACATTGTTCAGGCTGCTAATTTTTGTCTCCATTGCTGCTTAGGCAATTGCCATTTTAGAGGGCTCAAATACAGTATATTGCAGTAATCCAGATGTGAGCGAATGAGGGCCTGCAAACCTAGGTTATGGGAATGTAAATAGAGAGATTGACATTTTCGGTAACATTTTCATATAACAGAAGAGGAGATGGTATTGTTAGTGTGTGGTCTCAGGGAAAACATATTGTCCATCTAGATTGTTCACAGCAGGAACAGGATAATGCCTGTCCCCCAAGATGCCATCTCAGAAAGGCAGTGTTTGAATGTGTTTTTAGTATGGCCCGAGGTATCTTCTTAACGGATGACTATCTGTGTGTCATCTGCATAAGAAATAAATGTGAATCCAAACAATCCAATCAGGGGGGCCTGATTTCTGGTAACCTTTAATTATAAAAGAAGAAGAGGTGGCTCTGTTTATGTGCGGCCCAGGGTAGGGCATATTGCCTTCTGACATTTAGATTCTTTACTGTAGAAACAGGAACAGCAGGGTGAGTCAGCTGCCAAAGCCACCAGTTATCCACCACTTATTGGCTCATATATCTTAAGGACCTCCCAGGAATAGGATTTCTGTCTTCTGTATGTCGAGTTTCAGGTCAATGCCTGTCATCCAAAATACCTCTACAGAAAGGCAGAGTGTGAATTTGTTTTAGTTTGGCATGAGGTATTGTCAAGATGGATGACCATCTTTGTGTCATCTGCATAAGACATCAGTGTGAATCCAAACAATCTAATCAGGCGTGCTAAAGGAGCTTTGCAGATACAAACAAGCTGGAGCTCATTAACGACTCCTTGAGTCAAACCCCGTTTTACTCTTGTGGATTCCAAAAACGAAGGCATTTTGCTGTTTGGCTCATATCTTTAAATTAGGAAATAAGCCAAACCAAAGCTTTATCTTAGATCACAAATTTGTGCAGGCGAACATAAAGGTTGTCACATAAGATGGTATCGAAGGTGGCAGAAAGGTTAATAACATTTGACCCGTCCTCTCCCAATGCCCATTTGAAGCTCATACAGTAAGAAAGTTAGAACTGTGTCTGTACTGTTAAGAGACCCAAACCACGATTATGCTAAATCCAGGGCTGCTTTTTAGTTTAGGAGGGTAGAGATCTGTACAGTGACATGAATTTTCCACATTTTTGTCGAAACCAAGAGCAGAGAGATCAGGCAATAATTTCCCAAATTATTGGGGTTTGTAGCCATCTTTTTAATAGTGATTTAATAATAGCTTGCTTATATTTGAGGGGTACACAAGCTGAATTTGACTGAGGCAGTCTAATGCACGATGGTAAACTTGTTTTGGGCATATTTTAAGAGAGAATTCTTATTTCAGCAAGAGGATTGAAGATTTAATCAAATCTGGTGTGAGTTCTTTGCATTGGGTGACCAAGGATGCAGTGTGGTCTTATAAGTTGATTTTGGAAGCAAATCTAAATATGCTTCAAGATAATTCTATACTGAAAAAGAATGGTAGGTGTTTTGGACCTTTTTACGTGGAAAACAGTGAACCAGTGAATCAGAAACAATTGAGATTGAATGAGTTAAATAGAATTACAATCTGAATTTAGGTAATAAACCCACAATCTTGTACAGTTCTTTTAAAGTGTTGCAGCAGAAGAGATTCTGTCCTGCAGATAAACTGTGCACGCTCCCTAAATTAATTTTTTCTTTGTAGAGCAGTGGGGTATGTATAATCTTATCCATCTCACACCCTTCCTTCCAGCCCTGTTCTAATTTTTTGCAAGGACGTTTTGCTTGTTCCAGCTCAATGACATACAATAGTGCCATAGGTCTAGATTAGTGAATGATGATTTATTTGATTGGTGCAATATCTAACATGCTGAAGAGCCAGGGCTCAAATTCATCTAAATTCATATGTTGAACATTCTGATTGATAGAAATCTTAAACGGGTGTTTACTTTCGAGAACAATTATTTTTCACCAAATGATCTCTGAATAAGATTTCCTTGCCTTCGCCCCCTGCATGACCCAATCAAAAAAACCTGCATAATGAATTGTCAAAAGCAAGGGCTTTGACTCCAAACACTCTTCATTGGTCATTGAAAAAAAGCTCAAATCTAATGTATCTCCCCTTCATCTGTGGCGAATTTCATACATTGGGGGAGACCCAGGCTGGTGTGATCCTTATTAAGATTAATTGAATCAGTGTGTTCTAGACCATCTGCACAAATATAAAAGTAATCTAGCACAAACAGATGTGTTGCTGAAAAAAGGAAGGAGGAAAGGAATTCCAAAATCTTAGAACCGACGTTACCAGGCGAACTATAGAGAAGCAGCCCTGGTTTGGTGTTAAAAGGAGAGCCAAAGGGCTTGAAACTGATATGTTCGGCAGAGCGAAAAAACAAATCTTGTGATAATAGTGAGATGATAAATTATTCTTTAAAAAACCTCTTAAAACACCCCTGTCCAATCAGATCGGTTAACACACAAAACGTTATAGCCTTCTAGAAAAGCCACAGCCAAGTTTGGATCAGAGACTTACACGTTTCCGTCAGAAACATATTTCGATGTTAGTGTCTTGTACTAAAATAAGATTAACGAGAGAAAAATAAAAAAAAATTGTCGACTTCAGTCACACCAAAATGAAAGGATTTTCAAAAAAAGGCTTCCACATACATCTCTGCAACGGAAGCAACAAAAACCCCAAAACTATTTACAAAAATCACACAGAAAACTTAACTTCTACTTCCTAATATGAAAGCCAACCCTGAGAACCTTGTAAAGGTGATGCAGTTGGCAGCAACAGGTGAGAGGTACATCATAGATTGTTAAAAATAAAGGAACAGATTAAAAATAAAAAATTAAAGCATCTACTTCATATTATCAAAATCGGAAAATCTGGATAATAATACCACCTACTGGGATGGAAGCTCCATTATGTTTTATGATTATCCTATGAACTGATGAGTTTTTGTAATGTCCTTAATTCCTAAGAATAGGGAGCAAGTTACATAGCTTGAACCTTCTGATAGACGCCTACCCCGTTTGCTAATTAGAGATAGTTTGTGGTGGTTTGGTCAAGGCATTTCACATGTATGATATTTTATTTTTTACTCTGCTTCTTTTGCAAATGAGTGCACCCATGGTGTAGGCCATGAGAGTCTGATGTGTTATCTTGTTTTTCTTAGCGAAGCGGACCTGTCAGGCTACGAGGTATGGCTGGGAACGCTGTTCAAGAACCCTGGAAAAGATGACCCAGACAGGCAAGCTATCGGCATTTCAACAATTATGTGCGGTCCCACCGAGTCGCATCTGGTCATGTTAAAACTAGAAACGTAAGTTAGATCCTTGTTTTTTTGTTTGATCTTTTTATTGACATTTTATATTGTTCATTGCAATAATTTGTGATACAGCTGTATACTTTTGCCGTGTACATTGCCCATTTAACTATTCTGCAATCAGCTATGATCAAGTAAAGCAACACGATCCGTAGATTGATACAACCAAAAACATAGAAATTATAACGATGATAATGAGAATAAACAATCGCCTTCATCTTCTCCTGTTACAGTAACTCTACAGTATCCTCAATGTAAGTTAGATCCTTGTACCCTGAGCTGGTTCTAAGTTCAAAGGCTGTGAAACAACTCTAAATAAACTAGATAACAGTTCTTTGACAGAATGAATGTGCAACATCTTTAAAACCATTTCATTTTTCTTTTTTAATTTGTCTTTTTGTTTTTTTAGAAGTTAGTTTAGTAAGTTGTAAAAGTGGATTATCCCATTACTATGTCCTTATACCATTTTCTTGTTAACATCACTTAATACTTTAAAGAACCTGGTTTACAGTTTAATTCTAAAGTGGTTAGTGCTGTACAGTGTATCCTTCTTACCACTTAGACTGGGAAAGAATTTTACTGTGAATATAAAGAGGGCAAAGTAGAAGCTGACAACCAGCAAAGCTTTGGTTTAGCTGTAGAAGGACAGAAGAATCTAGGATCTCTTCTAGCAGCAACTGTAAGACATTGTTGTGTCAACATGATGGTAATTGAAACATGTGTTCCTTCTTATTGAGGGTATAAATCTGGAATTGGCGGCTGGGGTGATTGCTGTTGATCATATGAATAGCTTTTGTTTCAGGTTTGCCGTCTACAGCTATGCACCAGATTCACGTCACTTACCATTTGTGGCCTAATAAGTTATGATCACGTCAAGGCATGATTACGTGTGAGGAAATAAAATAACTACAGTGCCTGCCAATATTACAAACTTAGGGCCAGATGCATCAAAGGGTTTTACCCATTCTGTGTCTATGGGAAAATGTGTTCATGCATATGGCCCTTAATCTTTGAATATTTAATGTGAACTGCTCAACACTATTTTTGATGTACTGAGTAGAACCCATTTGCTCAACTCGTGTTTTTTGCTTTTCTGTGATCCTACTGAATGGTGATAAAAGGTTCTGCTGCGAGACAAGGATAACGCATGATGTGAAATGATATATCTAAGAGTAAACCATAGGAGATGTAACCCACACCTGTAATTAGAAGTGAGAGTCCCATATGCTGAAATGGCCTGGCAACAGAGAAAGCTTAACAGTACTTTTCCTTAAGTGAAAATACAAATATTTATTTTTTCCTGTTTTTACCCAATTTTCCAATCTAGAGCTTCAAGACCTTCAGTTGTAAGCGTGCTATATAAATCAAAATACAAATAATGATTCCTTACTTTTTTCACCCAGCATCCTGGTCTAGCGTCAAGGGGCCTTCTTTTGTAAAGATGTTCTCTAAATCTCACTTAGAACATACAAAGTTTCTTGCTACACATTTCTTTAAATCTATTTTACTATAATCTATGGTGGTATGGTGAACCATATTATTCACTATAAAACTTTAAATTCTAATTGAAACTTTTAAGAGTGATTTCACAGACAAGCTGTGCCATAAAAGTAAGTGTATATTTTCCTCATCCAAAAATGCATCTGTTTATCGGTCTGTTTGCGGTTGTTCTATACCATGTCAGAGTGAGGCGCCAGTGTTTACGCTCATTAACGCAAAGGAAATTGAACATATTCTGCTGGTCTGTGGAAATTGCTTGAGACAGCAGGGCTCTGCATTCTACCACGCCCTTATGGAAAGAATCCCCCTTTGAGACACTTTAGTACACACAGATAATAATATAATGCACCAATGGCCATTTAGGAGCCTAGCTGGACGGCTGATGCCTTGATGCACTGCAGAGTGCTGCCATGCACTCCCACCAAACACTTAGGAAGACTCAACCTGTAGTAATCGTGAAAAACATTTTGATGTAATTGTTTTATTATCCTGTGTAACAGTTTATTTGATCGATTTTAGTAAATCTTAACAGTGTTTCAAATTCCCAAATTTAGACTTCTGCTTCGCCTTTTCATAGATTATTAGTACTGATGCAGATTTAGTACTTTTCTTTGTGACTTGGGCCTGTTGCAGTGCAGAAACAAGTACGGGTGCGTCGAGTTAGCACCAATTGTGCTGGCATTTAAGCAAGTACTCTGCAGGATGTTTGTATTGGTAATATAGCAGTGTTGCGAATACAGATGTTAAAGATCTTTACTAGGAGTGTTACTCAGTGTTGATGCATTGCAAAAGGATGCTGTGCTTCTACAAAGTATCTATCTTATTTTCATTTTTGAGTATCTACTCATCTGCTTCACGGACACAGCTTTCTTTGAACTCCTTGCCGTAATATCTCCCATTCCGGAGAACACAATTTCTAGAGACCAGTTGCGAAGAACCATTTGTTACATGACAGAGATGCAAGGGCAGTGCCATGTCTTCACTGAATTTATAGATGATATGGTCTACAGGGCTAACAATAATTTGCGTGTCACAAGAAAGATCCAGCTCAAGGTAGACCGCACTGGCCAAGCAACAGAAATATGAGCCTCATTGGGTCTTTTATCTGAGTTACCATTAAAGGTAGCACAAGAAGTCTTTAGTGCTCTCTAAGTGTAACCAGCCAGGTAGCCTCAAGGGCAAAGCAGTGCACAACTAGGTAGGAACAGTTGTAAAGCAAATTATAAAGCAGGTTCCTGTTACACCACTGACCACAGTATGGGAGTGGGAGCATGTGGTGTTTGCTCCACAGAGATTTCACTGGCATGCGCACAAGACCGAAGGCTCTAAGCATGCTCATCTCTGAGAAAAGCAATTAAAGGAGATGCACAAAGGGGAGCAGGAGTCCGAGTGCCCAGCGCCATCTTTGAACGCAGAGTCTCGCTTCTCACAAAAGTTTCCAGAGCTAACTGTGATGATCCGAATGCCTTGCATTTTGGTTAGAACTATGTTGACATCTGCTCCCGCCCACAGTTACTTTCTCTAATGGGTACTTTCACTGTCCTGCTCATCAAACCGATATGAGGACACTAAAGCTTTAGGGGGCCACCACCTGGGATTAGTTCCCACTTAAAGAATAATCCAGAAATCTTTGTGCAAAAGCAACTTTGTTCACTGAACCCATCCTCCCTACGTGCTATTTTGTCTTGGTGTTATTTCGAAACCTATTGAGTACCAGAATGTGCAGCACATTAGACTACTAAGGACACTAATATAGGTTCCTATTACATTAAAAAGAAAAGAGAGCCTTTATAAAAGAGATCCTTTGCAAATGTAGACAATAAATTATTAACTGCTCAATGGTTGTGCTAAGCATTATTGGTAATGTAACTTGAAACAAGCTATGTAAATGCTGTAATGAATGAACATGTGTAATATATTGGCCCACCTCTTATGCACCCCATGGTGTGTTCTCCGTAATTTTAAAATGTTTTATACGTTGTAATTTTTTTAACTTGCAGAAATCAAGCCTGGTCAATTGTGTTCAAATATATAGAAATTATTGTTAATTTAAATTCAAAGGTGTTAAATTTACTTATTTCTCTTGGCAGCCCTGCAATCCTAAACAGCCGAGTAGCCATCATCTGCCTTCCCCCTGCACGGTACATTGTACCTCAAGATACTGAATGCGAGATTGCAGGATGGGGGGAAACTAAAGGTATGCAACCTACCAGGGAACGTTTGTTTGGCTGATATTGTAAGTCTCAAGCATGGGTTTTATTGCACTCTTTGGTTATACGTGGAACATCAAAACTGCAAATGCTGCTTGATGATATTGTAAAAAAAAAATGCAATATATTACCATTGCAGTTTGAAATGCCACTTCGCTCCATTATGCCGAGACACCATGTTTGCAGTTCTTAGATTTTATTTGACAAACTGGGGTGTTCTTAGAGCTGTAGGCTTGAGTTGCCTCCATTGATCCTATTGAACTGATAGACCTGAAAACAAAGATTTGCAACAGAAAAAACGACGATTGAGGATTTTATATATTGACAACTGGGCACAAGCCTGGGTGTTGCAGCTTCAAATCACAGTGGCCATTTTGCCTTCAACCGTATCTTCCTCCCCGCCCCCTCAAGTCAGTTGACTCAAGGTTTTGAGATTCAATGTTATGAGGAAGGTATCTAAAATGCCAGTAGGCCACTTGTGGCGCAGAGCACTCAAGAAGACATGTTTAACATAACGTGTGACTCTGGGACAAAGGCGTTTGGTGCTAAAGCCCAGTTTAACAGTGTTTGGGTAGCCATGTCACCGAACACCTATTCATCAAAGGCTTTGTTGATAGTCTTGTTTGAAAGAGTCGTATTTGAATAAAACTGATGTTTGAACAACCACTGCTCACTCAAGGGGTATGAGCGAGGTTTTTCGTACAATCACTTCGTAGCACTAGAAATTTGTTGTTGACACTTACAGGAAAAGATCTTTGTGCTCAATTATTTCATTCTTAATCACTTCACCAGTTTCTCACAGAGATGTTTTGATGAAAATTAAACATTCAATTTATTCAACTCTGAAAAAAAAAATAATTCTGTTGCAAATGTACTTTTGATTTTGAGTGTTTCCATGGTTTTCATTTTTACATACCCAGAGTAAGAGATTTAAAAAAAAAAAACCTGATCATGAGGTTAAAAGTCAATCTATTAAGGTGGGATTACTGGTTTAGTAATGAGACTTCCAATTTGTAGCAGTAAAATATCCAATAGGCTCGCTTGGGATGACCACAGGTCAATTAGCTGAGCTTGTTGACGCATCATCTTCCTTGTTTGGTGTGCTATGCTATCTGTTTAATATATTTTAAGCCTGATTGCCCATGTGGTGTGGACAACTTGGCACTTGGATTGCGGGGACCAAACTTCCTGCCTACATTTGCAGCAGACTAGATCACAGTGGCAATAATGTAGGTGGGTGTGGCCTTTTTTCTTTAAGCATCCATTTGTAGTGGGGCATGGTGTTGTTGGAACAACTGAGCACGATGGTATATTACCTGGTCTCTTGTGGTGAAACCCATTGTAAAATGTTGACTGCTTGAAGACCCATTGCAGTGATATTGGAAGGTAAAACCTGTTGGTGCAAAGCAATGTGATGCACCATTGCTGATGCTTCTGTGGGCAATAAGACCTTCCCAGGATGGTTCTGTCTCAGAAACCAACAGACTAGGGTTGTTATATTGACCACAAAAGCAGAAAGTATGGTCGCATTAATGAGGGGTGGGGTGCCATAATGTCACTTAACCTATGGCACCAAAAAGCCTCCAGCAGCCACCTCTCTGGACACACTATACATTAAATCAGTTATTGACCTTCCGTGCTGGAAAACAGTTATAACCCCAGCTTGAGCACTTAGTGAAAAATGTGCGATTCTGAGGAAATGGCTTTCTCCATTTCCATCAAAATCTAAGCTGTGTGAATGGTGATTTAAATATGTGTAATTCTATACTCTGTAAGCATGTGACCTACAAACGCACTGTGTCTTCTATTGCTGTCTCAGTTGCATATTCAATAATATCTTGGTTTCGGTTATCTCAAACCCACACACTCCAGGTTCTCTGTGTACAGCACTTTTATTTATGAGATGATTCCAAAGCTAATAAAATGAAATGTTATTGGTGAAGTCCTCAATTGCTCCATAGACCTGCTCTGTAATGAAAAAAAAAACTAAAACAAAATCATGTTAATTTTGCGTGCACTAAATCCCACACTTTTTAAAAAAACTGATTTATTGGTAATGTTCATGTAGCAGCGGAACACATTCCGTACATAGACACCATTGCAGAAGTACAATGTACTTTATGCACATTCCAGCTGGGAAGGGCTATCTTGGCGCCTCCCCCCCCACCCATGCATCCCATATTTTCCTGGAATCCCACATAATAGACAGTTACAGAGTACAAAGCTGGAACATTCCACATTCCGCATGTGCATACATTTGATTCAATAATGTCAGACATGTGGGTTCATTGTGTCAGGAAAACCCTCCCTGTGTTTAATAGCATATCTGTCCTGCTTATGTTCGGTTGGTATTGCAGCAGCAGCCCGCCCTATATTGGCCATGGTGAGCTGGACAGTGGTGTCAGTTAGCCCCATTAGAGCAGCCCTGGTCAATCAGCCACTCGCTTCCCCGTCCCCCTCTACAAAAGCTGTTAGTACTTCTAGCCATAACTCTGCTATCCGTTTCCGCCGGTCCCCTCTTATCTCCTCTGCTCTTAGGGCAGCTGCCCTGCTGTTGCCCAGATCTCCACCATTCTTTGCATTGCAATGCAGCGGCCCTGCTATCGACCACCGGTGCAGTGCTTGTCCCTGCGGCCAGCCACGAGTGCCAGATCTAAGACTCTATTCCCCACCTTCTTTTTGGTCTTTTGGGGGGCACAAGCCCAGCAAGCATATTTCCATGGTCAGCAAGTCTTGCCTAGCAAGGCGTACCTTCATTGTCTCAAATCACCTTAACCCAAAACTGACCCACTAAAGGGCAACTCCACACCATATGTATGAAATCGGTGCCTGGCAGAGATCAGCGAGGAGATTGCATGGTGTCAACTTGCATCATTGCATTAATCCTATGTGGTGTGAGATATGTTCTGTGGCCATAGTTACAATGGGTATACTTGAATCTAGTGTTCCTAGATACCCTGCAGACTTGCTCTAGGGTTTGTTCCCATTCTTTGCCCCTGATTTATCTCCCCAACTAGCCCCGCCAACTGGTACGTAAGAGTGCAAGGTCAGTAAGGGCCATCAACAGAAACGTCCTGTAAATCCAGGTGATTCATTTAAGCCCCCACCAAAAATGAGGAGAGTTTGTCGGAGGTCATGTGTGCACAGTCCTGTAGTGTTCGGTCCCCACAGTTGGAGCAGTGCTCTCCTCAATGCTGCATATGTATTGTAATTGCATTTATATAGCGCTCACTACCCCTGACGAGGCGTCACAGCGCTTTTTCGGCGATTAGCACACTACTCCGGAACCCATAAAGGATTAGTGGTGAATTAGTATAGTGAAATATGAAAGTAATTTGAATGGTGGATATTGGTCAGTTATTTGGATTTGGAAGGATAGCTAAGGGATAGAAGAGGGAAAAAGGTTTGCATTTATATAGAGCTTGTTACTCCCGATTGGATGTTGAAGCACTATTTTGGTGAGAAGCACGCTACTCCGGAACCCATTAAAGGATTAGTGTTGAATTAGTATAGTGAAATATGAAAGAAATTTGAGTGGTGGATATGTTAGTCAGTTATTTGGATTGAGAAGGGTAGCAGAGGGATAGATGTGAGGAATTGTGTCCCCAGCAGACCCTCCTCCTCCTCCATCAATACCTCCACGGTGCGGAGGGTTCCCTCGTCGTAGCAATCCCTTATTGTTTCTGTCCCTATGCTGCTCCAGTCTCACGGTCTCATCTCAGTGAAACGGTACCCACTGGCAGAGGGCAGCCCTGAAAGGGGCAGGGCTGGTGCTAAAGTGTGTGACGCTTTGTTTTATTGACCTCCGCTTTCCAGCTGCGGAGCACCATCGCAAATAGAGCGGGTCTCCTTGTCGCGGTCACCCTCACTCCCAGCATCAGCGCAAATAGACACTAAACCCCATACCCTTAGTCCTTAACTTACAATTTATACCCATGACCAAATACTTCAAGCCCTTAACCCAATATGTTTAACTCTACATCCCTAACCACAAAGCTTTAACCCCCTAAACCTTGTACCACTATACCCTTATTCATGTAGGTTATTCGAGTAAGTTAATATAGTTGGGCACAAATATTTTGAGAAGTGTTCCTATTTCGAAATAAAAAAAAAATAATTTAAATAATAATTGAAATAGACATTTTTGAAGTTTTATTTTCAAAGTTTGGGGGCAAAACCATTGGCATGTGGTGTCAATGGAGGGTACCTATATGAAAATATTTACAAACTCCAGTTTAATTACCTTATCAATTCTACTCAGATAAGTGGTAGCAAAATGAGGATTTAATTCTGACATGTTAATATATCTTTATCAGTCGGACGTTTCTCACCGACATTAAATACTTGCCATCGGTTTTACTTGTCTTTTCACTTATTACAAGTATACATTTTTGCTTACAAAATTTTAGTGGTGCTGGTGCTTCCATGAGTTGGTGGGAGCTAGCAGTTTTAGGGACACAACTAAATCATAAAAAGAATTATAAGGGTTGAAAATGTGCCTTATGTATTGTGCAACTAGGAGTGCTCCAATGCTATTTTGCTTGGGGCTCTGACAATTCTTACACCATTCCTCGAGGGCGGTGGAAACATCAGTGCCCTGTAGCCACCGTGGCATCTTTTCCTTTTCTCTTCAGTACTAGCGTAGTAGCTACAATACAATTCTAAACCACAGGCAGACTGAGTTGTGACTGGCCAGGGAGTGGACGGAAGTATCTCCAAGCTCCCTATCAGTTCAGCGATTTACAGATCCGGTCATTTTTCTCTCTAGTTGACGGAGAGCTGTCATGCATAGGTCCTCATTACGAGTGGCCCGTTACTCCCTCCGGGGTGAGTTATGAGAGTTAGTGGGCCATATCCAGAATACGTGTCCTACTGGGAAACTGCAAGTCAGGAGTGTTTCACCTGGGCACTTCACCTACTGAAACAGGCAAATGTCTGGGTGAAATACTTAAGCCAAAAAGGCAACTACAGCGTTAATTGTGTGTGGCATTTCAGTTTCTCCAGGTTATTCCTCAGGGGATCCTTCAATTAAATGTTATAATCCTGCGGTCCTACCCCCTTTTCCCCAAACCTACTGATGCGTCATCTGTAATTCATGAGGTGGGGTGGGGACGTTTTCCAGCTCAGATTCAATGGGGTCCATAATTGATAAAACCTTAAAAGTGCCAAGGCCCAGAGTGTTTACCACAGTGCCAGCAATAGTTGCCCACGCTACCCAGTAACACTGCCGGAGACGACCATGGTCACCTACTTCGATTACACAGCCCTTAGCAGCAATGACCTGGTGCGGAGAGAGGCGGGCATATGGTGGAGGCTGGGGTATTGTATGTTTACTGTTTTGTTTACGCTCTATCTTTTGTGATTCATTCACAAACAGGTCTAAATATTAAATATATATGCAGCAAAAATATAACAAAGTGGCGTACAAAAAAGTATTCACTTGCCTGTAGTGAGTTTACTGGTTTCCACTGAAAAAAATGATGCATTCTAATTGACGTCTTACTCAGTTTCCCCTCAAAGCAAAATACTTTAGGGCATCAATTGCTAAAGAGAATATTTACCGTGTGGCGTTGCTTCTCTCCTAAGAGCAACATGTTTGCACTCATTATACAATAAAATCCGGCCAGGATGAATTAAGTGGCTCGCCTTTAAAAAAAAGTTTCCCAGCTTAATTAAACAGATACCCAACTATGTTTAATAACATGCCCCTACTTAAAAAGCTCCTATATTTTAATTAAAAGATCAGTTTAGAATATAGCATTAGACATACCTAAGCAACTGGTATACTTTATATCAAAAGTTCACATTAGTGTCTTATAAAAATTGTATTGAAAGTCAGTGCTGATAAGTCTCTTAAAATGGGTATTATTTTTGCTCAGAGTACTTTGAACTTGCACCAAATTCCTTTTGGGGCTGCTTTGCTGGCTCACAACTTTGAAGGGATCCCAACACACTGAGCTGCCCAGCTTTCCACCGGAGCAACACATATATTAGAGTAGATGATCAGATGTGTCATATCCCAATAGATACTTGGTACCTTTTTTGTCTGGCACTGCTGCTCCTTTGACTGCCTGAAATAAACCGTCAACAGTACAATATGAATCTCCCAGGACAGCAACAACAACAACAGGAAAGAGAAAGTGTGTAGACTTAAATTGCATTTACTTTTAAGACGACTTGGCAGAACGTGACCTTAAAATGTGTCTGTACTTGACCCAGGTGCTCCATGCCACTTTAAAATATTTGGAAAGCTTTTAATAAATTTGATACAGAACCCATAATTTACTAATTAAAGATCTTGTCTTTGCTACAGCCTTGAGTCTGCCATTTCTATTTGTTGGTTCTTACCAGACTTTCCACCCAACAGGTACTGGTCATGCGGATGTCTTGAAAGTGGCTAAGTTTCAAGTGATGAATACCCACGACTGCAACAGTGCCCATAAGGGAAAAGTAAAGGATAACGAAATGTGCACAAAGCCCATGCCCATTGAGGTGGGAGCATGCGAGGTAAGTAGGAAAGGTGCTGCCAATCGCCCAAGTTTCTAAAATTAATATTTGAATCGCAACTCTCAATTTTCTGTTGATTTATTTTGGAGGCCACACAAAAATGTTAGGTATACTTTATTTTCCTCAAAAGCAATGTTTTTTCTGAAATGTTTAACAGCAGTTTAATCAGGGCAATGGAAATTATGCAGCAAGTCCTCACTTTCTGATTTGACGTGGGAGGGCCCAGTTCATACTGCCACTTCCAGTGGTAATGCTATGTTTATAGCCATAAATAATTAAACTTACGCTACTCTGGTGTTCACCAAGGACACTTGGTAGTAGTAAATGGTTTTACTACTGTGTAATTTTTACGCCACAGTTCAGGACACTTAAGCTGTAGGAAATCCCACGTAAGTGATGGCAAGTCGGATCAAGACGTAGATTGCCTTTAGAGTTTGTGAGTCCCCTTTGTGAGCACTCACAAAGTCCTCAGTGACCCTTTCCAACCCTGGGAATGGAGATTTACTCCAGCAGAAAAGACAAGTATCTCCCCTCCCCGGGTTGGAAGAGGAACAGAGCTTACCCAAATTTCGTAAGGGTGCAGGGGAAGGGTATTCTTCCCCCATGTAAAGTTTTACCCCGCATGCAGCTGTGCACGGGGGGAATAGCAGATGTCACATGTCCGAGTAGTATGCCTGGAAGGATGCACCTAGCACAACTTTTCAAGTGTACTACCCTAAAATCGTACATTTACACCCTGATATGTCAGTGGGTGTAAAAAAATGACTTTTTTTAAAAATCTGGTCGAGTCCTTTATTTTTGTCAGGGAATATATGTGAGCCCCACTGCTAGTTGGATCAGGTCAGCAGGTGTTTCCTGTTGTGAGTTTCAAGGATCCACTGATACCCCAAGAACACATTTCTGGCTTTGGGGTCCAGGTCTGTGTTTACTTAATTGATTTGTGAGTGTTTCCTCCTTGGTACTATGGGCCTTTTGGAGGTGGCTGTCAGGGACTACATTCTTACAGCACCTCTTTGAACAGATGGGAACTGCTGGAAGGACCACATGCCTCCCATGTGACAGCTTTTGTTGGATGTGATTGGGTGATTGATATATGTTAATTTAAAGGTATATGTGTCCATGGCAAACTCGATATATAATTTGTCAGTGTTTTGTCTAGGCTATACTGATAATTATGTGTGTGACTGTGACTTTCTTTGCGGTCTTGCAACTGAAAGCTTGCCGCAGACAGTACCGTATTCAGTACAGAAACAAATACCTGGAGAGGGCTCTGGCAAGCTCTTGCTCATGGTTTTCATGGCTATCTTGTCCATTCCAATTCCCTGCACCTGAATAATAGCTTTCCTCCCTATCCTTTTGTTTGTCTTGGCTGTGGAGCATTGCTGCTTTAATATGGTTTTTGATTGATTGTTGTAATTTCAATAGATTGTACTTTTAACACTCTGTGAGAGTGCATGTCTCTACGCATCTGGTTGCTTCCTTCCTCTTTCCCCTTTGTGTTGGCTTTTATTCTCTGTCTTTAGCCTGTGATTTCTGTACTCTCACTCATTTCTGAGAAAATTTTGGAGGGTACCAGGGAGTCATCATTCCCTTTCTTATAGTCGCTCCCTTCACTTTTGTCTTCCTCTCGCCCTTTGTCGACCCAAGTCCCCGCCTCCACCCCATGCTCTCCTACAGCAGCTACTGGTATAGGCTTACAATTGTGGTACACGCATTGGTAAGGTCAATACCGTTGGTCCTCCTTCTTGAAATTCTATCAACCATATTTTTTTTTTGTAGTTCTGTCATTCCAATATGGTCGCCACACTGTGTCTCAACAATGCTAGAGGATTCTTCTGACCAGGACACATTGTACATGAATGAGAGATCTTGTTATGTATGCTATCAGTGATGGAAGACAAGATTGATGTCAGAATTTACTTCCAAGTTGCACACTTTCTTGACTCATCCCCTTGGAGTCATTGAGGAGTGTGTAACGGTTAACTGGGCTATTGAGCAGGATTTTCTCACAACTGAGGCAGGTAGTTTATCTAGTTTCTTCCATCACTACTAACTTCCCAGAAGTCTGAGACTAGCTTCTTAAACTTACTCACCTTCTGCCATCTACCTACAAATGATTTGATGGCCGAATGCGAGCAAGTTCTGTGTTAGAAAATTATTCTCTAGTCTCATGGGGTAAGGATGGCATTCCTAACATTTATATCTGGTTCACAGACACGCGTTTCCCGTCTGACCAATGACCTGGAAACCCTCTGTTAAGCTCTCAATGACCATCCAAGCACTTTCCATGGATCTATAAATTTCCAACTGTTGATCAACTGTCTAACACTAGCTCCCCTATCTCCAGACTCAAAACAAGGGCTGACATTGAAGGAGTGCACCAGCAGAATGTCTGCCAGTCCCCTGAACGATACTAATAGGTCCAGGCTCTCGAGGACTAATTTGTCCTTTAGGATGCCTACCTTGCACCTCTTTGCCCCCGCATTTTATTTAAAAGCAGCCAAGATATTACATGCATCACTCCACAAATGCATAACAACAATATGTAAATAAATTAATAAAAACCATACTGTGAATTTTCAATATTAATTTGTTCATCCAAGTTGATAAACATGCATTTAAGCCAAAATTGTACTGTAACCTGCTAGTGCTTTGCCTTCATGTCCATTCTAGTGCCGCACTACGGTCACCAACAACGGCCAAATTAATCTATTTTATAATGTAGTCCTTCTACTGACTATATTCTTAAATGTTATTTTTTTTCATTCTCTTGCAGGGTGATTATGGTGGTCCCTTGGCCTGCCTGACTCATGATTGTTATGTGCTAGAGGGTGTTATTATTCCGGGGAGAGGATGTGGAAAGCGAGGCCAGCCTGCCATCTTCATCCGGGCATCCCTCTACGTCGACTGGATAAATAAAGTGATGAACATGATCTGATGGGAACTGGGAATGGCAGATTGAATTGGTGGTTGCAGGATGCGTATTTCCACATTGACGAATGAGGGAGGTCTGGCTGTGCTGTTCAGAAAGCAGCATGCTCTAGACTGTGCACATATAGTTCATTACAAGAAGATATTTTCTTGGGCACAGCCAATGTACATATAATGGCCAGTGACAGCCATGAAGTACTTCAAACTCATTTGACTTCACAGGCTTTAGTCTGTGAGAAGCTGGTTCTGGAAAAGTCCTAATACCCTACGAACTATGTCCAGATAATAACAACATTGCACCTTTTGGGCGTTCTCGGTTCCCGCAGGACTTTTTTTTTAAATTTAACTCTAATGACTTCGTAAATATCTGCACATGCAAATCGACTTTCAAGCAAGTCAAATGTAACACTTGGGACTCAAATTCGTACTTGTAATGTGCCATTAGACTGCTGAATGCGTTTTTACAATAGGCCATGAATGTTTATCTACAGTAGTCCCTCTCTGGGCAACCATTCCTCCCTAAATTGCATTTACTCCAGAGTTCATGTCATGCTGCCCCCCTGCATCGCATGCACTGGCAAAACCTTGCCTTCCACCCATGTTGCACAAAAGCACCACACTTGTTTTTTTTAGATTGCACTCTCCTTACCTGAAGCACAATATTACTTAGTACACCTGCATGCATCATAATATTCAAACCTAGAAAGGCCTTTCACATGCACTAAGCTTCACACACACCTTAACCCTTTGTGAATCACGCATCCTGCATCTATCTAATTTCCTAGGTAAATTTCTGCATCCACTTCCTGACATAACACTTCTTCTGGTCCTAGCAATACCCTTATCTCTTTAGAGCTCACCTAAACCATTATTTGATTACCTATTTCTTCTAACGCTTAGTAACACTTCTACAGTAGAACTTATTACGTCTCTCCATAGATATCCTAACCTTCTAGTTCACAACATCACGATCATCCACACACTGAATATTCTCTTTAGACATCCCACGTGAACTCGCACTATCTTGGATTGTATTTCCACCTGACATCACGCTCCTCATATATGCTTTAGGCGAGGAATAGTCTTGAGAAGGGATCAAGCAGACCCCTTAAATGGTGATTATAGCTCACCGAGAGGTACAGATGAGCGTCTTTAAGGATGCACTTAAGCTACAAAGCAGCTTCAAAGTGGGTAGTTCACCTTCTGTGAGTACTTCTTAAATAAAAAAGCATTGCATTCACTCATAGGACCTCCAATTAGGTCTTGTCCTGAACATACACGCTACTGATGCCAACTGGAAACCTTCTGATAGTCGAAGCACAGCTCTTAAAAGCCAGTGGGTAGTGTGTTATTTTCTTTGTTTCACTTCAAGGGTCTACCTGCTCTCAAAGCCTCACATTGCATCAGAGTGTCCTAAAATGTGTGTAAATACAAGTTTGTTGTATTGTCTTGTCTTCTCTTTTGTGCAAGTGCCCTTTGTCAGATAAACACGGCATGATACGCATACACTCACATTAGTGCTGCATCATTTTAGATTCTGTAATTCTGCTTATTACATTGGTGGTGATCTATTTTTTATCAAGAGCTTGGCTGTTAACCTAGCAGTCAAGTTTTTTCCTAAATTCTTTGAGCTCATAGGGCTGTTCCTTTCTGCAAAGGGTGCGAGATAGATACGCATATTACAATGCAATGCACACTACACTTTGACATTTGTATTCACAACCAGAGTGACTGAGAGAAAGCACTCTTTATTAAACTATTGAGGATTATACAACTTTTAGTCACCAAACTATATAGCAAACGACAGTTGGCTTTAATGATTTTTCTGACTGACTCACATAACACAATCTAAGCATTCTTGAAGGACCTTTAAAGGCTCACATTACAAGACTGTAGCCACATATTTTTGTCATTGAGCACTGTTCTAGTCTTTCTTTTATTTATTTTTAAATCCACGGCCACTTCCCTATCAGTTTCTCCTCTGTAAGGAAAATTCCTTCCCAGCTCTCCTTCATGTTGTGTTTGGCCCCCATTCAGCACCCGAGCAAAAGCTGTTCCTGTGAAGCAAGCACGTTCCTCATTTTTCCAACCCAGGGGGCTTATTTACAAGCCCCTGGCGCGGCCGGTACGTCACTTTTAAAATGGGAAAAGGGGACACACCGGCGGCGCAAGGGGTTTGTAAATAAACCCCGGGTTCTGTAAGCACGGTCCTCGTGTCCAGCCCGCGTGGACATTGTTACCAGGACTGTCCTGCTTATTATCCCACAAAAGCAGCAAGCTCTTGATCATTTTTAATGAAGGGAAATTATGTTAGAATGTGTACTTTACTGTGATTAGTACCCATAGATTGGAGTATAGAAGCTTCTTACAACATGTTTTAAATTCTGCAGCAAAACAACAAAGAAGCTTTTCATTTTAAAATTCCATGGGTAGCGGTGTTTTTATTAACTGATGTTTTTAGCACTTGAGCTGCTCGAGTGCCAAATTATTTTTGATACCCCATGTTATCTATATTTGTTCTGTCTATGCTTTTCTTGTGCGTTTGCTTTTCCTGTGTATGTTCCTTTTATTTAGGTTTGTTAACAGACATATAGATTTTACGTTCAATAAAATAATATTTTTATGAAATTTCCCACTGGTGTCCTTTGTTTTTGACGTTTCTTAATACATATTATAAAGCAAAGCAATGTCATAGGAGGAAGCAACAAATTCAATTGTTAAGTAAAGTCACATTGACCCAATGTCCTTGGTAACTTGGGACCAGATGTACTAAGCCCTTTAGTGGTCACACGCCCTGCAATTCGCAACATCATAGGGTTTGGGACCACAAGAGAGACATTTTTGATGTACAAAAAACATTTTATGTGCCCAAAAATGTTTTGGACTTGTAAAATGGATTTTTCAAACCCCTACCGATTCGCAGTTTTGAAGGGGTGTGAAAGTGGTGTTCCTTCCAAATTGCGAGTTGGTGACCTATGTATCAATGGTTTGAGACTGCAGTTTCGGTCACAAACCATTTACCAGTTACTGACTTCTCAAAGTAGGCGGCAACTGATTCCTAAAGGGAAGTGGTACCCGCAGAACCCTCTTTCCCTTTGGGAATCGGATTGAAACTTTAAAAAAAAAAAAAAAAAATTAAAAGCAGCTCCGGTGCTTTTACTACATTCAGGCTCCTTTTTAAAAATAAAAAATCATTACCGTTAGGAATGCAAACAGGGGTCTGTTGTCTCTTGCAGCCCACAGTCCTTTTGCTTGTAGCATACCACAAGGGGTCGCAAATTGTATCCAGCCTACTGAATATTAATTAGGTAGATAGTTCTGCGAATAGTGATTTTGTGAACCAACCTCATAGTACACAAGTTGTTTCGCAAATCCGATTCCATTATCAAAATGGTGCGTAATGTGCAACACTTTTTGTTAGTGGAATCTTTGTTAATGAAATTAAATATTAATTTATAAAAAATGTGCACTACTACCCAGGGGTGTCTAGGCGTGGGACTCTGAGGTTGCTCGCCAAGACTGATGAAACCTTATAGTTTAAAAGCCATGTTGTAAGGGTTTTCTGAAAGTGAGAAGGTCTGTTTCCTTCTTTAATGATAATGGAAGACGGTTTCAAAGACGGGAGGTGCTGCCTATAAAAGCTTCTCCCTTCCCACTGTACTCTGTTTGCTCTTGGAATGATCAAATTAAACGCTGATTCTGAGCGCAGGTGTCTGGGCGGAATGTACCAACCAAATTTAGCCTAAAGGATTCTGGTCCTTCTCCATGGAGGGCCCTGAAAGGAATACATAGCGCTTTGAAATGTATGCGTCTCTCTATGGAGAGCCAATGAAGAAGCGGAAAGATGGTCCATACTGGTTCTTTTTTTGGTTTGCCGAACAGTAGGTGTGCTGCCGAGTTCTGAAAAATCTGCAGCTTGTTGAGGCTTTTCTTTCTAATATTGACAAATAGTGCATCTATATGGCCCTTGGTTCAATTCATACTCCGAGAAAGGCCGCACATTGAGTGGAATTTGAAAATCATATTCTTTAGTGTATACGACAGATCCAACAAGTTACAATTTATTTAGAAAAACAAGCTATGGCAGTACCCTCTACATTGATGCACTACCCACAAATACGAGTTAACCATAGTAAAGGACTGTGTTAACTAGCAAAGTGTCCGACATGTTCATGGGTTGAAAAATGTGTCTACTTGTTCTCCAATGGCTTGTTATTTGAGATTCGCAGGTTGTTAAACGTGAACACTTGTACTTTGACACAATCCATGAATAAGTCCTGTGCCCGAGACACAGGAAGCGTCCAAGCAGATATTACAAAAGTTATCCAGATTATGAGTGAGGGCTGCTTGGCAACCTAGAGCCCCATAAGGTTATTGCTATCCTGTATGAGGTTCTAAAACCTTTTGTAGTATCACGTTTTAGAACATGTTAGGAGGGTTCAATGTTAATGGCTGTGGTCCTTTTGGGGTGCTAAGGGGACTGCCTATGTCTCTTCCTCCTATGGCACCTTCAGAGCACTGCAGATTGCCAAAGGGTGGTTCAATACTGTGGGGTCTCGCTGGTGCGGCCACCACTTGCATCCCTTCCCGCCATGTCACTTCCTGCATACTGCATGGTGGGGTGGAATCATAAGGTAGGTGTGTTTTGACCTGGATGGAAGGGTCAGGTCCAAAAAACCCATCAACTATGGCCATTTCCTAAGCAGTGTATGATGGGATGAGGCTAAACACTGGGTGTGATTTAACCCTGTGGGGCATGGCTTGTGGGAGGTGGAGTCCTGCCTATGTTACGTCCTACACAATGCATGGTTGGACGGGGTCAAAGGACGTTTGTGGTTTGACCCTGTGCTACCTGGCTCCAGGGTCACCACCTAAATCATTTCCTGCCAGGACTCCTTCATCTTTTTCCAGGGCCAGCCTTCAGGGGATTCGTGGGTGTCAACAACTCCTGGTCTAGACTCTGGTCAGAAGTTGTGGGGACATGGTGTAATCCAGAAAAGGGGTGTGCACACATGTCACATTATACAATCCACACCCATGTGTAGTTTGATGAAATGTTCACAGTATACTACTCAGCTGTTTACTGCTTCTCTCTAATGGTGTGCCTTTTTTAAGTTTAAATACTAAATCACAGGTTTTACATCAGTCATCTTGTGAAATGCAGCGTCACTCTAGAAATATTGCCAGTTACGCTCTGTTTTACCCAAGTTTAATTTTGATTTGGACCGCACACTATTTTCTTTTTATTTTATCTGCAAAGTTTTGACGCTTTATTAAACACAATTGAAGTATTTTATTGATCTTTATTGATTGTCTGGAAAGACTGTGTAAGAGCCTCGTGTGAAGAACAAAATGTGAAAGAAAACAGTATGGTACATTTTAGAAAACAGTAGGGAAAGACCTCTTTTTAGCTACTAAAAGAAGGTTGAAACTCATCTCGTCACAGGATTAGAACAGGTTGCTTGCGTTCCTGATTTTTCTCCCATGATGGCAGATGGCGAACAATCCATACTGTGCTGTTCACAAAGCCGTCAGCCTCTGCTTCCACACTAGACAACGAATGATTGTCAGGATACCAGAGAACGCTGTGAGAAAGCGACAAGGAGTTTGTACAGTAAGGCCTGAGCAAGATGCAAGAGATAGATTCAACAGCTGTAGATCAACAAATGAAACATCGCCTTTAATAATGGCCTCACTAGTAGACCTGAGTGGGATGGGTACAAGGGTGGTAATACAGCCAGTCCTAGTAACCGAGGTTTGTGCACTGCTGAATTGGAGGAAGTACCTACGTTTATGGTCTTGTAGTGGGGATGAGGTTTTTTTGTCATGCTGACAGCACAGGAGTTTTGGTGGCCGATCTTTTGGGAATGTTGAGAAAATCATTCACTTACCTGGATCCGAATGTGAGAAAGTTTGGTACACAGGCTCTCCGGATTGGAGCAGCTTCTGAGGCTGCAAGGTTGGGTCTCCAGAACGAGGATATTTAGAAGATTGGAAGGTGGTAGTCCAGATGTTGTGAGTGCTATATTAAGGAAGGGTTTGGGTTCTAATGAATGGTTCTCTGTATGGTGATGTTTATATTTTATTGTAGGTTGCATACAAGACCCATCACAGAGGATGACATGGATTGTGGGGCATTTGTAAGTTTGAGGGGGGGGGGGTTTGGTGAGTAAAGTTTGCTGGCAGCCGTCTATATGGCTTCTCTTTGGGACGACCAAGCTGCAGACAGGAGGTGTTTTGCTGTGGTAAGAGTGCAATGCGGTCGGGGCAACTGTTGCCTTCATTGGCCGACCTAGTTCTTGCTAGAGGATGTGAAGATCTGTTAATAATTCATCTTAGTAAAAATGACTTGGTACAGCTATCAGGGCTCTCATTATTGAAGATCATAAAAGAGGATTTGGTATGGCTCAAGAACATTTGGGCAAGCATATGCACTGTCTGGACTGAATTTGTGCCCTTTGGAGTTTGGTGTGGTATTTAAAAACAGAATGCCATGGTTAACGTGAACATCAAGTTGAACAGGGTGTTTTGTTAAAGTTTAGGGATAAAGGTGTTATTGCATGGAAACAGTATGGAAGATAATGTTACCTTATATTGGTAGATGGTGTGCATCTATCATTGTTTGGAAATGCATATTATTTGTTGGAGTTATGGGATTTGCTTGCAAGACTGTGGTGTGAGAAGGTATGATGTTGAGTACTTCAGGAAACTTTGGTTATAATGCATTATGTGTTTGAAAGGGGGTGGTGGGTGGGGCAAGAAAACCCTTTACCAGTGTTTCCTTGGTTTGCGGTAATTGGGAGTGGGGGTGATGAGTCACAAGCTGACATATCGTTCTTTGGAGACGCACATCCCAGGGGCTGGTGTGTACGTTTGGTAGAGTTGGAGCAGGTTAAGCTGGAGATAGCTTTGAGAGTTTTGTGACTTGCTTGAGTGAGGAGGCCGTGGAAAGAATGGCTGTGAGATGGGAGAGGGAATATGTTAATATGGCATCTGAGTGATTAATTGGGGAAAGTTGCAGCTCGCATGACTCCTGGGTGGAGGGGTGGCGCGGGGGTTTGTGTGTGGGGGGATTAAAAAAATGTATTTCAAAAACTTACCTTACCGGGTCCTGCGCCGCCTCCGCTCCTGGCCGGGCCCTGTTTCCTGGAACAGGACGCATGCATACTCCCTCCCCACCCCTAAGCCAATAACGCTGCAATGGCAGCGTTGTGATTGGTGCGGACAGCGCCCAGCTGGGAGCCTGTAGGGAGGTCATGCAGCCTACATGGAGAAAATGTAGAGTGCGCATGATTGGTGTGGTCGGCCCCACAACAGTGGGCAAGCCACTCCTCCCTGACCCGCCCACCCCCAACCAGGCATACCCTGCCTTCTCGCAGCGCGAGAAGCAGAAACATAAAATTGTACTATTTTAGCTGTCTACTTCTCGCACTGCGAGAAAGCAGTGGGTCGACGCTCCTCCGCCCTAATGGAGGAACCGCCCCTGCTTGGGGATTACTTGGCATTTTAGAGGGGCGTTAAGGGGGGGTCAGGTTGTTCACTCTGCATTAGTAAGGCTTTGGCATATTTATTGTATCTGAATGTTGAATGGCCCGCAGACCTGTCATAATAAATATGGCCTTTCTCATTACATGGGAATCTGTAGTTTAAGTGCAATCATGCCTGATAGTGGCTCGGGAGGAGAAAGGCCTGACGGCCTGTCATCCCCAAGGCTATATCACGTGGTTATCATTTGCCACGGAGATCAGATGGGGACAGGCTAGAGCTGGGTGAGGGGTTGGACCTTTGGTGAAGCAAATATAGTTGAGGGGTCAGGTGTTCAGTCTCTTTTGACGGACTCTTGATCCATGGGCTGTTAGTGTAGAAAATAGTGTTTTGTTGGTTCTCCTGCCCTCCCGGTCCAGTGGTGTCATTTGCAGGTGATATGAACTGCATTTGGGGTTTGAGGTTGGTTGCTTTTTGTGTATTTTCATGTACGGTTGGTTTGATAAGTGATGTAAGAAGTGGGCTGGGTGCAGCTAATGTTTGCCACTTTAGGGACGGTGCAGCTTTTAGGCTTTGCTGGTTGTCGCTAGTTGGGTGGGTTTCACATGGGCGCATCCACCTCCCCTTCCGGGGTGGGGGCGGGACGCACAGCTCAGGGGCTGGGATATGAGTTTGGTAAAGATAAGGCAGGTTAAGCTTGGGATAACTTTGAGAGTTTGGCGATTTGCTTGGGAGAGGTGCCTGAGGAAATAGCGGCTGTGAGATGAGAGAAGGAAAAGGTAAGTGTAGTGTGTGAGTGATTTTTTGGGGGATCATTTCATATTTTGCGGGAGCTTTGAGGGAGAGTGGGTGGTAAAGTTATTCACCGTGTACTAGTGAGGCTCAGGTATAGTTATTTATCTGAATGTTGAATTAACTGCAGAAATGTCTTAATAAATGTGTCCTTTCTCACTATATGGAGATCTGGGATTTATGTGACATCGTGCCAGATTAATCTGTTAGTGAGGAACCACGAACAAACACTCCCGATAAAGAAATGCCATAATTTACTTCAATAATTGACATAAAAAAATGATACTTTCCACTCACCGTATGGGAACCCCTCTAGCTCTGAGTGCTCTGTAATACTCCATCCCATGATGAGGGGCTATCCGCCTGTCTTTCTCACCAAGAAGTAGAAGTAGTGGAGTTGTTACCTACAAAATGCGAATATCATAAGTAAAGATCCTTGTGTAACTTCCGCCACTAGCACTTTTTTCATCTGGGTTGCTGGCATTCACTGTATACTGGACACTCCAGAGCCTTCCTTTCAGACCGCAGCCCCCGTCCTTCTGTATGGTAATACATTACAATGTAATACAGTATTTTGCAAGACACACGCTTTAGTAAATTCATTAGTACTGGAAGTAGTGTTTTCGGAGCTTGCAGTAGACCCATCATTTTCCTGAATGTTTACTGTAATCTAGGAGCTGGCGAGAACACTTGGCATTCACAGAGGCAGACAAAGGGGCATATTTACAAGCTCCTATTACCATAGGAATGTCACTTTTAAAGATGTCCCTGTGGCGATAGGGGCTTTGCCTTATTTACAAGGCAGCATTAAACCACTTAACGTGGCTTAAATGCTTGCCTTGTAAATAAGGCAATCTTTCACACTATACTTCGGGTGAAAGGGGTGGGCAGTGGTTGCTGCGTGGACGTTTCGCCGCAACACCCATTGATTTTGACCCTGCCCCATATTTACAAGGGTGGCGTAACTATGGGGCAGCGCCAAAATTAAGATCAGGGAAAATCTGGTCTTAACTTGGTGAAACGAGGAGAAAGTTTTTGCTGTTTCTATGTGTGCCACATATAGAAACAGCAAAACACAATTCTGGATTGTACTGTGCAGGGAAGTACTCCTTCCTGCACATAAACAATCATTCCCCCAACACAGGCACCCTTGCACTATGATGCAAGGGTGCCTGCATTGGCGCTAGGCATCTGAATTTAGTGCCAAGGCAGGGAGAAACACAGGTGCACTGTATTATTGCAAATATGGTGCATCCCTGCGTTTCTAAAGTGACGAGGCACGGCGTTGGCTATTTTGGAACTAACCCGCACTCCGCCACTTTTGTTGTAAATATGCCGCAAAGTTTCCTGAGTTTGGCACACTTCACCATAGGAGAAATTGACCTTGACCATCCCACATCCATTTCGCAGTGTGTGATGCAATTGAATGTTCCAGATAATTCTTCGCAGGTGGATTTCCCACCCTGCGAGGTCTGGCTTCTGGCCTCAGGAAATTATCCAGTGGTCCACCAGAGCAACACACTGAGAGGACACTGGCTGCTGGTGGGCAGTTTGCCCACTGCAGCACACCTCAAGTCTCAAGAGGCAGCAGGTATTCAGCCACCAATCAGGAGTAGCTACAGAGGGAGAGACCTCCTTCCATCTGTGGCAGTCACAGCACTGCCGCGCAGGGGCACCAGCTTTGTCTCACTCATTTTTTATTTGCTAGTCTTCACCAGGTTTTCACTTCACAAAGCTGGTGATGTTTTAAAATATCATATGAAGTTGTAAGATGTATTTTCAACTATGCGGAACGCAAGAGTTAAAGGATTATCCTCTTTGCTGGGATTGTGCAAGGGAGGTCTGAGGTAAAATACTTTACGCAACAATACGCATAAATGATAAAGAAGTTAAAGGTTCAAACCAGTTTACTACAAAGAGTAAACATTTATACAGCTAGAAGCAATTTCATAAATAGGATAAATGGAAAATGTATAATAATATGCCTTGGAAGAAAAATATTCTCTGAATCCATTTAACCTATTTGGCCACAAATTAACTGCATAATAAACATAGAAATGTTCAGTTGCAGCAATATAAGGAGATTATTTGGAGTAATAATCCCTCAAACATTTACTTAGTTGAGATGAAAGGAAACAGCCGCACCTTAAAAAAGGGGCCAATTTGGAACTTTCCTGAGTACCCTATCTGCCAAACTGAATGTCCATCCGCCTCAGTTGGGCGGACCGTCAGTGTCCCAGCAGTAGAGACCACTCTGGTCTCCACTGCTGATGTACATCTCTGACTGCCTGACAGAGTAAGGGCCGTCCGAGGTTGTGCCATTTGTCCGTCCAAAACGAGTGGGGTGATTAGTTTTTAATTTTTAATCACACTTTGGGGTTTTCTTTTTGAAAATAAAATAAGTAAGTGAAATTGCGACGTATTGCTCCTCCATGTTGATGGAGCCGGATGGCACACTTTCAATACATTCAAAGGAACTGTTGTGACGGTGGTACCTGCCAATGTAAGAGAAGACGGCGGGGGCAGCAGACATCTCTAAATCTGGAGGTCATTTACTCAGTCAGAGTAATCCCACTCTAAATCAGGAGCCCAGTCTTTTATCCCTGGTGGTCACTAGAGGGAAGCAGCGCATCAGGATTATTCACTAGAAGGCCTGCGTGATCATGAGGGTTGAGGGAGACCAGATGGGCTGGGGTGAAGTCAACTGCTGTAGGAGATGCAGGCTGTTTTTGAGTGGTGATGTTACTGATTTATCAATGTGTTTGTATACTATGGATGGGGATGACTTATGGACTGGATCTAGCACGCTCAGTCCATGCTGCCAATAGATTGTGTAACTGTTGCAAGAAACATTCCCAACTTAGACAATGTCAATCAAACTGAAAATGTCCTACATAGTTGCTAACCACTCTATCCCCAGGGGCATTCAGCAACGAGGCATTTCTAGTGCTTGGGGAGGCCGTGCTTCGATAGTGAGCACTACCAGAGACTCCAGTGGGTACCAAGGTCAGATAAGGAGGATCATTTTTCCAAGCCTGGCAGCACACCCTTAGTCCAGCAGAGACTCAGGCAGATATCAGGACAAAATACAAGACCATATACATCTCCAGAAAGTGTAGGAGGAATTGTCTTCCTTTCTCGTCTCATGGCTAGTAGAAGAGTAAGTGAGTTTAACTAGGTTTAACGGAGAGGAAACACAGACAACAAGGTATTTTGCGCGGAGGGTAGTAACTGATCATCAGATTAGGAAGGTTGACTGCTAGAAGAAACACAGCAAGAAAGGGGTGAAGAGATGTGAACGAAGGTTACAAAGGAGGGGGTAGTACGAGACAAGCGAAATATAGACCAGAAGGGTCCTGCACCGTAAAACTGAAAAATTGGAAGGATGTAACAGGGGTTGATCACGATAATGAAGTCATCGGAGGGGCAACATCGATTTAGCGGCTAGGAGAAACACTCTCATGGGAATAACGAAGGAATGCTGATTGATGTTAAGAGTTAGTTGGTTTAGATTAGAGTTGACAACATTACGGAGGTTTTAAGGTTAGACGTATGCAATTCGTACAACCAGCATAGCACAATGAACTTATAAGCATACATGTTGTAGATTTTTAATATATGTCCTATTGTTATTTTCAGTTTCCCCTGACGAAGGGCCCCCAGAGGCCCGAAATGCATTGGGTTTAATAAACTGCTTTTGATGAACTTCGCTTTTGTACGTGTTTGTGGAGAAGAGGTTCGGATGGCCCACCCAAGCATGAGAAACATAGAAAATGTGCATTTCCTTGCATGTGGATTTATAACGGTTTACAGCGTAAAAGAGAAGAAAACATGGAATTAAACGAAGTACAATTGATAAAGATAAGAGAAACATTTGCAAACGCAATATTGGCAGTGCCACTGGTTGGGGCTAAAAGATAGCCCCAAGTTGACGTTGTTTAACTAGGTAATGTCATACTAGAATTTAATTGGATAGTTGGGTGAGGGGGATCTGACCTAAGACAATTTTGGAAAAATTAGGACAAACAGAATATTTTACACACAATTTTCATTTAAACTTGCTAAAGTGCCATAGGCTGTGAAGTGTGCTAATGAAATACTCCAGTGTTTTCATAGATTGTCAAGCAAGCCTGATTCTCCCCAAGGAAATTGAGAAGTACTGGGTGTAGAGTTATTCTGCTCAAGATACATTATATGTTTAAAAAACATGTGGCAAAATGGTGCATTCCTGAGCACACAGCATGCATAGGATTCAAGTCACAAGCATAATGAGGAGTCAGATGCTCTGTACTCAGTTCTAGCATTATGTAGCATGAGATGCTTTGTCACCAGTCCCACTGCACAATACAAAGTGGCAGCTTGAAATTATGCAGTTAGTACTACTAAATGGTCATTATGCAATAAACTCACTAGAGAACTAGAGAACAGATCCACAAGCTTTGCCTCACGCTCCCAGTTATTGGCCAAGCTGATGGCTATAACGCCAAAAAAATTAGCAGCTCTCACCATACAATTAGGGCTGATGAAGTCCCTGATTATGCAAGGTTCATTCTACGAATAGCCATTCAAGAGCAGAAGTAGAGCTATGCACCCGATACTTCATGGCAGGCATTGACTGAAAATTGACACGATTGATACAAAGAGAACCTTGTGTGACACCGTACAACATGCTGATGTTGAGAGGCATGTGCACGACACATGGAGGATTCTTTTGCTGGCATGTGTCTGAAACAGATGAATCAGCGAACAAACTTTTCTCTCACTCTAGTAGAAACTCCATTGGAAGTGGGAAGGGACCTTGTGACGACTGCGGGCACAGTCTCCCACAAATATAAACCTTCCCACCAAAAGGGAAGAGCTGCTTAGTATGTAGTTCGATCAATAATTTTGCCAAAGTTCAGACTCACATCCCAAAACATCATCAAGTCATCAAACTTGCTAAGATAGCACACGAGGTCTTTGTAGAAAAATTATGAGTCAATGCATTAGGGCAAATGAGAAATAAGTGATGAAGAGCACATACTTGTCATATCAAATTTAGGCAAAAAGGCAGAGATGTGGAGATCACACCTAAAGTGCAGAGCGCAAATTCCTAGATAGTAAGCCTAATGATGTGGAAAACATTCAGGCAACTGTTGCTGATTCGTCAATTAAGGCTAACCCAATAAAAAGTGGATGCATGGAGCAGCATATTGCCCTTCCTACTTACAAGTGCCTTTGTCACAAGCGTCACCCCAAAGAATTCATTATCATAATGCATGATTTTCTACCACTGGGACAGGAGGTACTGCTACGTTTCACGTTGTAGAAGCCCTCCAACCATAATGGTCCACACCCAATTACATACATTTGTTCCCAGAAGCCATAAAGAAATTCATGGGCCTTACATGAATCCCTTTCCTGTCAAAAGATAATCCTACAGCTGGCGGTGTATTTGTGAACCAGATGTACCACTCATCTGGCAAGAAGTAAACAAGTGGCATAATAGCTCTGTTTCTACAACCATCCTAAGCCAATGGAAATGCTGGGAATCTCGTGGACCAATTGCATCAAGAATTTTCATTGCATCTTGAGAACAACTAGCCAACTTCTGTTTCCAGGTTCTGGATCTGAGATATCCCTGTTTGTTCACTTCTCATGAGTCGTGGGCTCTCCCAATCTAGTTAATGATAATAAATGGCACATTACACTGAATCTGCAGATATACAATAGATAGACAGGACAAATAGACGGAGAAACAGAGAGACAGAGGGATAGATAGATAGATAGATAGATAGATAGATAGATAGATAGATAGATAGATAGATAGATAGATAGTCCATATGCTCCATAACTTCAGAAATTCTTATGGTATACAATTCTACTCTATGAAAAGTATCACAGGAACTATGGAACTAAATTGGTGTTTTTTAAAGACCTGAATAAGATCCAGACAGAGATACACTTGTATGTCTTTAAATGATAAGCTACAGCATAGTACAACATTCACTTTTATCAATACTGGTAAATATTCTATATTGTACTTACCTCATTGATGAAGGGAGCACAAACTGCTCCTCGCAGGTACTGACTTGAGACTGCAATACCCAGATTGATTCAGGTAGGTCTGAGGGAAAGGTGGTGGTCTTTCAGTGGTTTAAGAGGGGGCAGTGCAGGGCAGAGACACACAAGCCCCCAAGCTAGCTCATAGTGGCGATACTGGTCACAGTCACTTCAATAATGGGTAGAGGGGTGCAGATGGAGTGTCAAGCATAGGAAAGCACCACAGCGCACAAGGACCATCATGCTTCTTGTCAGCACTGATCCGGGAAATATTAGTGTAAAGGAAGTCACAGAGGGGCATAGGTCCTCCTGATTCTCATCAGCGTCAGTCTGTGAAAAAGGTGGCAGGATGATCTCAAAGCGCAGGCCTTCACACTTCTTGTCAGCGCTACTTGAGCAACAAAGATTCAGCAGTGACCTCCAAGGAACAAGGTCCTTATTTCTTTCAAGATTTAGGATCATCCCTACAATCTTCAATATTGCTGAGCAGCATCTGAAGCCTCCGGTCTCAGCAGTAGTAGTCTCATCGAGCATACTGATGGCAGCACACTAGGATGCTGAACACTTGCTCTGAACCAGGCTGCTTCTTTGCACAACAGGTGATATACCTCCTCTTCATTCAGAGAGCAGCCAACAGCAAGGCTGATCTTCAGTCCTGGGGTAACGTCCCTACCTCTTGTGGGGAAACAGTATCATATACCGCTTCTGGTCCTGGTAGTCCATCACACAGATGGAGTGAAACATGATCTCCTACCAACTGGCCACTCACATTCAAAGCTAGTTTACAACTTTTGGAGGGAGTCAATCAAGTCAAGTGTATTTTCTTCCGGTGTACCACATCTCCATGGCAACCAGGGGAACTACAACTCTGCTTGTATTAATTGGAGTCCTTCTGATCTGTGGCCAAACAGATGCTGGTGCTGAGTCCTGAATTATCTGGCAGACCAAGACACAGGGTTTCAGGAATGACAGGTAGCCCCTTTTTAGGTCTCGCCTGACCCAGCACGACCTTAAGTGAGGGCTTCAAAAAATGCTACCGCCAGCTACAGCTTGCAGTGCATGTGGTGGGCGCGCGCAAGCTGTGGCCGGCAGTAGCATTTTCCCCCTGCTTATAGCCAGCTTGCTAGAACGTGCAACAAGCACGGGTGCTTGCGCGAGCATCCCTTGCGTGTTTTAGCGCGTCATCGCGATCACTTTCGCTTTCACAGTGATCGTGATTGCGATGAATTTCGTGGCCAATGCTTGTTTCCTCCAGTTTCCTCCTTTTTAGTTTTATTTATTCTAGTTTGCGTGTTAACTCTTTCTTCCTTTGCCCATCCAACCTCCGTTTTTGTTCTTCCTTTTTCGTTATATCTCCTGCCCCCTTTCCACCTAGTGTGCTTCCTTCCCCTCCCTTGTTACTCCCCTCCTTCCCGCGTGCACCATGCAGTCCTTCCGCATCTCACCTCTTTCCCCACATTTCTACCTGCGCCGCCTCTAATCCTATAACCATCCTCCCCACTTTGCTGTCTCTTTCTACACGTGGTCTGTCTCATTTCCCTCGTTCTCTGACTGCCTTTGTCCCAGTACCTCCTGATGCACACCACCACACGTCCCTCTCTTAACCTCTCTCACGCTCCTTCTCTCCTACATCACTCCCCCTCATTATACCATGCCATTGCACATACTCCTCTAGCCCCATCTCAGCCTACGTGTCACTTCTTCCACATCATTACTTACCCAGCCCTCCCTTTGCTCCATCTCACCACCTTTACGCATCTTCAGGTGCACACTGCACACTCTTAAGTGTGCACACACCCTTTTCATGCCTGTACTCCCTTTCCTCGTGTCCCCTATAGAGCAGCACTCTCTTTTAATGTTCTCTCCAATACTTTCTTCCTTCCCATCACTTCTCTTTGCCACCCATTTCTTACAATATCCCACCCTTGAGCCCCCTCCCTCACTCTCTTTTCTTCCCTTATTACGGTTCCACATTTCATTCTTTCACTTCTTCCCTCTGCGCCTCACGGCCTTCCTCTTCTCCTCTCCACTATTCCCTCGGAAGCCTTTTCTCTCCCTCTCCCTTTTCCTATGCTTGCTCCCCCACCCTTTTCCCGCCCTCCACGCCCTTCACTTCTCCAGCTTCCGTCTCATACTCTCATCCGTATCTCATTGTTTTCGACTCCACCGCCATCGTCTCATCTGTATCTCGTTATCTTCTCCACTCTCGCCTCACTGTCCTTATTTTCTCTCCCTCTGCTTATCCGTCCTCATCTCCTTCTATTCTCCCTCACCCCTCTTTCTCATCTTCCGATGTTCTTTTCTCACCTTGCAGCATCCTTCTACCCCTCTACCTGCTTAAAGCCCTTCTCTTCTCCACACCTCTTTAATTCTCTCCCTGCTCGCTTCTAGCACGTTTTCCGTCCCCACCGCCACATATTCATCTACTCTTCCCCCCTCTCCATCCTCCCTTCTCAACTCTCTCTGGCCTCACCCCGACCTCGCACCTTATTTCCTTCAGGACAGTCTGGATGCTTCACAGCTCATCTGGCCTCGCTAACCCCCCCAACCTCCTCATCTCTTTCTTGCCCCTCTCCAGCCTCCCTCTCCTCTGGCCTCACTTCCCTCCCTGCCCTGCACATCTCTTTCTTGCCTCCCTCCTCCCCAGACTCCCTCCCCTCTGGCCTCGCCCCCCTCACCATCTCTTTCTTGCCCCTCTCCTCTCCAGTCTCGCTCCCCTCTGGCCACGCTGCCCCCCACCCTCCTCATCTCTTTCTTGCCCTCCCTCTAGCCTCGCTTCCCCCATCTCTTTCTTGCCCCTCTCCTCTCCAGCCTCCCTCCCCTCTGGCCTCCCCCCCCCCCTCCCCATCTCTTTCTTGCCCCCTCTCCAGCCTCCCTCTCATCTGGCCTCACTCCCCCCTCTCTCTTTCTTGCCCCTCTCCTCTCCAGCCTCCCTCCCCTCTGGCTTCCCCCCCATCTCTTTCTTGCCCCCTCTACAGCCTCCCTCTCCTCTGGCCTCGCTTCCCTCCACATCTCTTTCTTGCCTCCCTCCTCTCCAGTCTCCCTCTCCTCTGGCCTCGCTACTCCCCCACCCTCCTCATCTCTTTCTTGCCTCCGCTCCAGCCTCCCTCTCCACTGGCCTCGCTTCCCCCCGCCCTCCTTATCTATTTTTTGCCCCTCTCTTCTCCAGCCTCGCTCTCCTCTAGTCTCATTCCACTCCCATCTCTTTTTAGTTTCTTTCTTTCACCTACATCCTCACCCTTATCTCAGCCACTCCCCCCTCTTCTCTTCTCTCCACCTTCCATCCTTTTCTCCTGATCCATCTCTCCCACTCTTTATTATCTCACCTCCCCATCTCTTTCCTGCCCCCTCCCTATGCTTCTCCATTTCTATTTTCTTGTCTCTCCTTCCACAGCTTCTGCTCTTTCTGTACTCGCCCCTCCCGATCCTGCCTCATCTTATCACCTTTTAGGTCTTCACCCTCCATCTTCCTCTTTTTTCATCGACGTTCACTTGTCTCCCCCGCCCTTCTATCATCTTTAGATCCCATTTCATCTCCTCAAGTATGCCCCCACTCTCCTTCCCCTATCTAGTCCCCTTCTAAATCCGACACCTTCCTACTGCTGTCCTACTTCACTTCCCCTTCACTTTCTCTTCTCTCACATTCTATCCCCACTGAACCTCCTGTTCTCTCTTAGCCTTCCTGGCACACTTTTCAGTAATTTTACATCCCCTTTCCTCTTCTTTCCTCCATCCATTCTCCTTCCCTACCTCTGCCCTCTCCAATCCCCCAACCACAAACACACACACACAACCACAAGCACACACACAATAACACAAACACAACCACACATACCACCACACACAACCACAACCACACACAGAGCCACACACACAACCACACACACAACCACAAACACACACACAAAACCACAAACAAACGACAACCACTCACACACAACTACAATCACACACAACCACAACGACACATACACACACAACCACACACACAACCACCCCCACCCCCCCCACACACACAACCACACACAATAACACAACCACACACACACAACCACACACACAACACACACACACAACCACAAACAGTTTTTTTGGCTGTCAGCATAAATACACTGTCACAAACATGATGAACAACTCGGGAAAGTTTGGGAAGTCACCCCCAACTTTGAAACCACTTACTGTTGCAGAGTGTGTGCTGTACACATAGCAATACCTTGACACAGCGGACTGTTGCAAGGAATGCTTTGAGCCTCGGAGGCTGACAGACCTCAGTCTGTGCATTAGTTCACCCCGTCTTGGCGCTGCATAAAAACAGGGTGCCCACTGTCCAGCATGAAGTGAGACATTGTGATCGGGGCTGGAGATGCTGTTTAGCAATCTGCTTAGAACATTATCTATTTTATAAAACAAACACATAAATAAATGGCCATCATTTACAATCCCAATAGCTAATGTTGCATTATTATTAGCAATGCCAACTGCTCACACTTATATAATGCGAGACCTATTGCATTGCAAATGCTTGTTTGTGTAAGATGTACAGCTCAGATTATACCCTTTGCCACAGTCATTGTTCAAGTGCTGCTACTGTCTGGCCACACGCTGACCTGCTGAAACTGGCTTGTTTCATGTCAGATAAGCATGAAGGATCCTTCCTACAACATGTAGTGGGTGCAAATTCAAACAGACCCACACTTGACTTTACAACAGTTTCTACATGGAGGGGGAAGTAGAGAACCGTGCAGGGGGACAACAGGGAGAAGGTGAAAAAGCAGTTCCACTACCACAGGGGCATAGGAGCATCCTGAAGCATCAAGGATTATATACACACATGGGAGCAACATGTACACTACCTCTCAAATTACCAAGCACTCTCACTAACTCCACATAGTCTCGGGGAATCAGATATGAAAAGCTAATAGGTGTATGCACTACAGGTAGAAAGGTCTGTACCCCATGACTTTCAATAAGCTGCCACCAACCACTAGTCATATAGTAGCCTTGTCATGGAGACTGTAGTCACCCATGTTAAAATGAATTTTACTGTAGATGGATCTCCATCACCCAACAGAGCCTAGTTCTCTATTATTGAGAACTAGTCAAGGAATTTATGAACTGAATCTCCTGCACAAGATAGAAAACTGGGCTGATCAGAGTGAGAAAACGAGGAACAGGTTCTCACTGCACAAGAGACTTTTACCTCTATGCCATGTCTAGAGGCCACTGGACAGAAAAGAAAGCTGTGTATAGCCAGTCCTAGAGTCAGAATACTGGCAATTCATATAGTTCAAGGTATGCCCTTTCTTTATGGTACACAAAAGTCAAAGTACCAGAATGCATTGTAAAATCTAAAATAAGCTAATTACACATAACAATAAGAAACTTGAGAACCCTTCGAGGCTCAAAAACATGCCCAGAATTCTACCTACCAATAGGTATGTCAACCTACGACATGATCGGCAGACGCAACCTTTGTAATTAATTATTTCCAGTAAAGACATGTATCTTCATTATCCTATGTAATAAAACACAGTACAGCAGGTAACCAGGTAATAACAGATAGATAAAAACAAATACCAGCAGTCTCATACAAGCATCAGTCCCACAATCAGAAAATACAAGATAAAAATGAGGAAACTCCAAGAGAAATGGAGCAGCCTTCAACAAGATACAGAATGGAAAAGTGTACTTTTAAAACATCATTGATTCAACACTTTGACACTGCACATGTGGATAATCCAAGCAGCATGCACAAATTTCCTTTCTCGTGTGCGAACGTAAAGTGCGTAGTACATTAACAAAGTGACGAAAGCCCAAGAGATTACATACTGGCCTAATCCATAGTTTTCATGGTCTACCATAGGCAGGACAAAAAAAGGCAAAATGATGCAGAGTTTCTTCTGCTAAATTGCATTAGGGACACACATTAGAACTACAATACTGCAAACCTCATTTTAAACAGAAAACTATTTACAGACAGAACTCCATACCTCCATTTTAAAGAGTTGCAAAGGGATGGGACCTGGAAGGATGTCAAAAAGTTATTCATAAGTGAGCGTGAGCTTAAAGTCTAAAAAAGAATCACTTAGACTACCCGCTTTGAAACATTTCAGATCCCTCATCCGCAGATGCTCCTTTAGTTGTTCTTTTGCCAGGGAACGAGGGACTTGTTTTGCCTTGCAAGAAGCTGGCCAACACATACGGCAGGTAGTCCTGATAGTGGTTCCTATGAGTAACCTGCAGTCCTCTGACAAATCCGAATCAGGGAGCAGCTGGCAGCAGGGCAACAAACAGAAAAACAATCCAGTGAGTCCTTAAGGCCAGGCAGCAGTTAGCAGGCAGCAAGGCAACAGCAGAAGAGCAGTCCAGATGAGTCCTTTGTGCAGCGCTGCAGTTCTTCTGACTAAGGTTCAGTTCCAATTCCAAAAGTGTTCTAAAAATCATAGGGTCAGAGCCCCTGTACTTAAACTCCAAAATGTGTTTGTTTCAAGGGGCAACTTCAAAGGAAACCTTTTGAGTGTAACGCATACCCCTTTCAACCTAGCCCTGGCTCCGGACATCAGTAGGGGGTAAACAAGCCCTTTGTGTGAAGGCAAGACAAAGCCTATACAAACATAAGTGCACTCCGCCTCGCAATCTCCCAACCCAGAAAGACTATCAGTATGCAGATGCCTCTCCTGTCACACCCAGCCCTTCCTGAGTGGTAGCTGTCTGGAAAGTATGCACAAAGTATGCAATAGTCAGCACTTTATTTATTTATTTATTTGGGGTACAAATCATCCCCGACGGGATCTTTAGGTGCCTTGGCAGCAGGGGATACTACACTGTACGATGGTAAGATTATAGGGTGAATAGCCAAGTTTTCAAGAGCTTTTTAAAGAGAGCGAGATCTGAACAGGTATGGATGGACAAGGGCAGCTGGTTCCAGTGATGAGGAGCCAGGAATGAAAAGGAGCGGCTCCCAAACTTGGGTCGTTCGAATAAGTTTGGGGCTTAATAATAATAGATCGCTGGATCTGATCTGCACTAACTTAGAATAAAAAAAGTTAAGGCTCCAAACATCATTACTTTCAATGCCTATGGCCATACCACCCTAAGAGCGCCTGATTTTGTCTCATCTCAGAAATCAAGCAGAGTTTGGCTTGGTTAGTTCCTGGATGGGAGACTGCCTGAGAATACCATGCGCTGTAAGATTTTAATCTTTTTTTTCCCTTTAAGTGAAGTGGGAGGTGTGTCTCGCTTGATATGACCAGCACTAAAATCGAATTTAAAAAGCTAAGACTCCAAATGCCAGTGCCCTCATTACCTATGGCCATAGCACCCTGAAAGCATCTGATCTCAGAAGTTAAGCAGGCTCGGGCAGGGTTAGTACCTAGACGGAAGACCGTGTGGAAATACCAGGTACTGCAGGCTTTCATCTTGGTTTTGTTTTTGCATTAGGTGAACTGGATGGCATGTCTTGCTTGCCTTGGCCATCACTAAAGTTGAATGAGAACATCTAAGGTTACAAAGGTCAGTGCCCGCATTGTCTATAGTCATTTTTTTTAACCATCCTGTTTGGGTTTTTTGACATAAACAACGAAATGTGTAGGCCAGCCAGAATAAGACAGAAATGCAATCCGTATAGGTTTGTCATACAATGCTGTTGAGATCAGGAGAGACAGGTTCTGTACAACTTATTAACAGGGAACGCAATCAAACAACAAGCCATATCAGCAGCAGTCATGCAACGAACTGCTCAAGGTAGTGCATCCTCCCTAGCAGTCCTGTAATACGGAGGCCCTCTGCAACCCCTTCCTGGCATAATGAACCATATAACTCAGAGAATACAAGCACTTGATCTATGGCCTCTCTGCTTCCTCCAGTCCCCCAACACTCCTGTGCGCCAAGACAAAGGTAGATGCTAAGCTTCCTGAAAATACGAAGGACAACATATGATTGACCGAATACCTCCGTCCTGTACATCAGCCTCTACTTGGGGTGTCTGCAAGCTGTCCTTGACACCATCCTAGCCTGCCTCTATGAGCCTCTTCCGTAGCCCACGCCTAAGTGCCATTGTCTCAGCTCTGCCCCACTTAAGTGTCACCATGCACCAATCTCCCACCCCTGGTAGTATACCACCCTTCCAGTGCATGGCAATTAGTCTGCAAACCATCAACATTGTTAAGTCAAGGAAGTGTTTTTTTTGCGTTTCCTGCGCTCCCCTCACTTATAGAGCCCTAACATGCCGCGTTAAAGAGGTCATTGCGGCTCATTATTTCGCTAAGTCTATTTGTGACCTCCAACCAGAGGTCCTAGACCTGTGGTCAATTCCAGAATGTGTGCCATGTCTGCCTTGGGTTCCATGCAGCACAGGCAAGTTGACGCAGATCCTGGAAATATCCTATTGAACCTCGCCGGGGTGAGGTAGGCCCTATGCAGTATGCGTTAGATGTATTGCAACCGGGCATTGCAGGAGACCCTACAGGGATATATAAGGGTCCTGTCCCACTCTTTTTGTGGCAGTTCTTGGCTCAAGTCCACCTTCCAAACTCTGCTGAGCACTAGTAAGGGGGCCTGTGTTAGATGTGAAAGGGCTGAGTTAGCCACGTTATCAAGCGATAGCCATCCCCCATATTTTGCAGCGCCTGGATGAGTGGGTGTTGAGCAGGTTCCATATCTTTAAGGTGCTATAATCTTCCAGGTTCCGCCACCAGTCGGCCGTATCCCTGAAAGTGCCCTGCCAGGAGGTTTTTGTCATCGTTCAGCTGTTCAAAAAGGACCAGTGTCCCGTCCCAAGATGCCCAACCAGCTTCTGCCCACAGCGCCACTCCCTTACCCCAGCTCTTTGAATGATCTGTTAGATCCCAGCTGGATCGCAAGTGCATCTTGAGGCATATCTATCATGAAAAATAAATCCCTCGGGAGCTGCAGTGGGCCACTCGCAATAGCCTGCTGGGGCATCACCTCCTATGGGAGGAAAACCTCACATATCACCCGCTTCACGTTGTGCTCTGAGGCAAGTCCCAATTGGCATAAGTAGTGACCTGGCAACCAATGAGTAGGCCATTGCAGCTGCGCTGCGAAGTAATAATATTCAAAGTTAGGAGCTCCCAGACCCTCCTTATCTACCAGAAGTTGCATCTTGGTCAAAGCAATGTTGCCCTTTGTTCCACAGGAAACCCGCTAAAATTGTATGCAATGTACAAAATGTGCTGCGAGGGATGTTCTTCAGGAGATTGTGAAAAAAATATAAGAGACGGGGGAGTATTGTGATTTTTTATACGGAAACCCTGCCCTGTACTTATAGTGGGAGTGTACACCAAAATGTTATCTGTGGTCGGAGGGAGGTCACTGCCCTCGTGAGATTCCCATTAATGAGTTCACAAGTAGTATGATAGATGTTGATACCCAGGTAGCGAAAGGTGCACTGTTCCCAGTGGACAGAGTGTGGTGGGCAGTCCTGGTGGACTGGAAATAGACAAGTTTTGGACCAGTTCACTCCTAGCCCTGAGGCAGCTCGGAACTCTGTCAACGCACTTACCATCTCATCCATGCCCTGTTGTACACCTCTTAGATAGATTAAAACATCATCCACATACAGCAAGAACACTTGTGTGGATCCCTTTAAGGCAGAGGTTCTCAAACTTTTTTGACCTGCAGCTCCCTTGACCTACTGGCCGTTGGATGTGGCTCTCCATTATGTTACTTTTTTTTGGCGGGTGGGGGGGGATGTAAGCCCGGCCTGGGGATTACGTCCATTTTTCTCCCTGGAAATAATTGGGATGAAGCCAATGAAGATGTAACAAAATAAAAATATACAACAATTGTTTGATAAAACACTTAAATTGGTTAAGTGAGAAACCAAACTCTTCAGTACTGGGGTCTGCATATTGAATTTTTTAAAACTATTTTTTGTTTTAAAAAATTGCCTCTAGAGGGGCTCACTCCTGGTAACCAAGTGGCGAGGGAGATGGGCAGGGGACGAAAGAAATAATTTTCATTGGCACTTTTCGTGAGATCACGTCAATTCTAGCAGGAGTAGAGTGAACGTTGAGTAGTATAGTCATCAATTAGTTCGTCATGCTGTTCAATGCAAACTCTCAAGTGGACAAGGATAGATACAACTAAGAATCCACTGGATGAATAATGCACTAGGCAGAGCCAAGGCAAGACATGTTTTTGAAACACCCCTAGCGCACTAAAGTTCCCAAACTAGCACTATGTAAGTAATGATGAAATGTTATATGGTAAGAAAAAGTAAAAACTCCATATTTTTAGCAAAAACGTGTTATGTAGAGGTGCCCAAAATGTGTGTTGAGCTACTGTGCAGAACTCCACTTAGACAACCAGCACAGACCTACATTTTGTATTCTATTAGACCCCAGGGAAAGCTCAGGGAGGGAAGCTCTATGTCCTCCTCTCCTGTTTAATTGAATTTGGCCCCGGGGATGGGATGACATCATCCAAGCTTATTTGGCACACATTGCTCTATAAATGGGTACGGCATTAGAACTATGAATGTAAGTGCAAAATAGCTCAGAATAATTTGAAGCATCATACAGACCACTTCCATAGGTTAAGCAAGCTCTTGTTATGTGAAACATTGACCCTATACCATACACTTCATGGATAGCTGAGTTCATGTTGACTATCAACCACAGATAAAAGGGTAACCTATACTGCACATAATGTTCAATCAGGATGCAACTGTTCAGGGAAAACCAAGTTCCTCCAGTTACTCAAACCCTGTTACATAACTAATGTCCTACTACGGACAGTCTTTACCTGTATCAAACCCCTCATAGACACTGAACATACACTAAGAAATGAAGTGGATCGGAGTAGAGAAATGTGTACTGTAAACAGTGTTTACTCTATGGAGAGACTTTAATCTGTGCCACACTGTTTGCACCAGTGACACTCTCATGAGAAATACACCACAGCGTATTAAAAATTATCTACTAAGAACAGTGTACACTCTATACAAAACTTGCCACAACCAAGACTATCCACCTAAAATATCCAAGTTCTGAAGTTGCAAAAGATCATAGTACCTGCAGCAGTCACACTGTGGTGAAAACTTTACAGAAAACGTATCTTCTGAAGCCAAACAAGCACATGTACATAGGTTAGTACCTGGTGCACACATTCTTCTATGTCATGTAGAAACTGTCATGCTGAGACGATTCTGTCTAATAACTCAAGGCTACTTACAATACTTAGTATGTAGAATATTTGCCCTGTTGAAAACTTTTTCTGCAGAGCTAAAAACCTTGTTTGGAACATGCTGAACACAAGTTATGAACTATCACCTGCACACAGAGTTACTCTTCAATACAAAGATTTACAATGTATTCAATACCTCTACACACCTATAATGCATTAAGAGGACTTTTTTTTTTAAAACACTTACCCATTAGCTGGACACAGACTGTACCAAAGTAGGTAAAAAAGTAATATGGTAGTTATTGGCCACTGTGTACACTTTAAAACAAACTAACACACTCATTGGATGATGTCATTAGTGATGTCATCGATGACGTCATTTGAGATGTAATCAGTGATGTCATAAATGATGTCATAGAACATGTCATGAGCGATCTAATATGCATGGTCATAAGCAGGGCAGGGGCACAAGCTATAGTTAGCTCTTCGAACTATAACTGGTAAATTTCTGCGGTTTTGTGAGTTCAAAACATTATCATTGTGACAGACATATTCACCTAACTATAACGTAATTTTAACCTTTGGTTTTTTCAGTGTTTGTGTGTATATATATATATATATTTTTTTGAACCTACCTAACGTTCATCCAACAATATCATCTACCAATGGTGAACCTGTGAATCAAGACTTGAGGTCACTCTTGAAATTACTGGAAAAGCTCCTCAGAAATGAACTCACTAAGTGGTGGGAAAAGAAAAGTTTGGAAAAGTACAGAGATGTCAATCGGGTACCTAGAGGATTGCGAGTCCTTATTGCTCCGACTTTTGAGAATCCCAATCCAGCTATGTTAAAGGAATGGGCTGATAACAATTTACAGGCCTCCATGAATATGGTTTTGATATCAATTAAATACGCCGAGATTGATAGAGAAGCAATAATTTTGGAAATTGAACGTGTCAATAAACTACTGGACGCCATCAGTGATAAAGACTCTGTCTCCAAAGGTCGGGTTGAAATCGATATCCGCATCAAAAAAAATGAGGAAACTATTAAGACTCGCAAAGCTTTCAAATTTGCCCGTGACCTCAATGACTATGCTACTGGGCGTATTTTTACATTTTCTAAAAAATTTGATAATTACAAGAGACAAGCACTCTCAACCCAGAAACCCATGGTAGAATCTGAGAATGTGGGGGGAGCTGCAACGTCCAACACCATCTCAGATATCGAATCCCTCACCTCAGATGGAGACTCTGATGATACTGGTCCAAATTCTCTACCTAGTTTGGCTACATCTATCAATCCAATAACACCAGCGGAGGAACTGAATTTTATCAGAGAGGATCGGAGACAAACCTTGCGACCGAGACAGCCTCCTATGAAGCAAGGGAAATCAGAACACGCCGCAATCGGAGTAGGAGGGAGAGGCGGAATAAATACCGCAAGAGGTTTCAACAGAGGGTACAGGGGAAAGAAATGGAGAAATCAGCAATCATTCCAAACCAAACAGTAATTAATTTGACTCAAGAAAAACTTACCAATGCTGAAATTCAAATTCTTAGTTTAGGACTCTCTTACTGTCCTACTAACAACTTCTCTTATAATCATACCAGAATTGATCTCTACAAGTTTGTTAGAAAAATCAAACTCAGAAAATTCTTTCAATTGAATAAAAAAGTCCCTGGACCCAAAATCACTCCTGTGAATATGATAGCTGGCGAGCCTCTACAGGTCAATGATGTTCCATTGCTTCAAACAATCTTTCACCTCTCTGATTCTGACTCTACAAATGATGAAGCTATGGCGACTCAAGATCAACTGCATAACATGGGCATCATCAGTAACCAACCTGCCCCGAGTCCTTTTCGCCCACCGTCCACTTTTTTACCTCTTATGCCAAAAGATGCAATTGACATTTTTAGTGAGAAAGTTATCGAAGAGCTAAAACAACTAAATAGAGGTATTAATTCTAGAACTAGAAGGCATAATTTCAAGAGTGTTCAATATTTTACTTTGATCAACAAATTGAAGCAAAAATGTGATATTATAATCAACAAAGCAGATAAAGGTGGCAATATTGTCCTCTGGCATAAAGATCAATGCTGTGCAGAAGCAATGCGTCATTTAAGTGATATTACCTGCTATCGCAAATCCTCACGCCAAGAGTTGCGACTTGTCCAAGAAACTATCACCAAACATTTATCACAATGGAAAAGACAAGGTTTATTAACCAAGGATGAATTTACTTATTTAAAAAGTAGACTTCCCAGTGATTCCTGTCTTATATTTTCTGCCTAAAGTCCACAAAAACATTGATCCTGTGCCCGGGAGACCTATAATATCAGCGCAGAAAAGTCTACTTGAAAAGATGTCCAAGTATGTGGATTATTTTCTTCAGCCCTTTGTTTTTGCCCTTCCTTCTTTTATCAAAGACACTCCTGACTTTCTTAACAAAATCAAGAATATTGCATGGGAGCCAGATTACTTGCTAGTTGTGATGGATATTGAATCCTTATATACTAGTATCAACCACGCAGATGGTTTAGCAGCAGTGCAGTATTTTCTTGCGCAAAGGGACATTATTATGTGTGACCACAACAAAATGTTGCTAATGATGATCGAACTATGTCTCTGTAATAATTTCTTTTTGTTTGGTACTGAGGTGTACCAGCAGCTGCGAGGCGTGGCTATGGGGGCTTGCTTCTCCCCCAGCTACTCATGTTTACATGTGGGCTGGTGGGAGGAGCACGTCCTCAGATTGCACATTCAAGCCACATGGTCTGCCAATGTGATGTACTTCTGGCGTTACATAGATGATATTTGTATGATTTGGAAGGGTGACAGAACTAGTGCACTGAAATTTGTTGATTCCATCAATGTCAATAACCTAAATCTTAAATTCACTGCTACCATTGACAATGTTAAAGTGGAATTTTTGGATATGATTCTTTACGTTAGTAATGGCCAACTTCATACTAAACTGCATCGGAAAACCACCGCAGGGAATTCCATTCTTCATGCGGATAGTGCTCATCCCCACCACACTATTCGTAGTATTCCCTATAGCGAATTCCTCAGGATTCGCAGAATCTGTAGTGAGGAATCAGAATGCCAAACTTGCCAATCAGAAGCCTATGCTCGTTTCCTCACTCGTGGTTATTCCAAAACAATTTTGGATTCTGCACTCACTAAGTCTAATCTCTTACCTAGGGTAGATCTCATTACTGTTAAAAAAGCACAAGTGACACCTTCTTCACAATCTAACAGTGAGGCTGATTTAACCAACATCAGATTTGTTACCACCTATAGTCAGCAAGACAAACAAATTCGCAAAATGATTTACACACAGTGGCCTATCGTGCTCACTGACATGACACTTAAACCTATTTTGCCAGAGTTGCCTGCGATCACTTTTAGACGGGCCCCTTCAATGAGGGATGCCCTTGTCAAATCCAGCCCTGAAGTCTCCCTCAAAAAAACTTGGTTGACTAAAAAAGGTTTTTATAAATGCAACTCCTGTCGTGCATGCACATTTGCCACTAACAGCATTGAATACACTACTGCATTCGACAACAAGAAAGTACCAATTCGCGACTATCTTACATGTCGTACAGAGTTTGCGATTTACAAACTACGTTGTACTTGTGGCCTTGAGTACATTGGAAGCACGAAGCTCCCTGTACACAAACGGATTCTACAGCATGTCAGGGCTATTGTCAACTCAGACCCAAACTATCCTGTGGCGAGACATTTTAAATTGGTCCACGATAACAAACTTAAGGATCTAGAATACACTGTGTTAGGGGCTGTGCCAAATTTGGTGAGAGGAGGCAACCGTGAGAAAACACTCCGCCAATTAGAGACTCACTTTATTATGTCCCTCGACACTAAGATGCCTTATGGCCTTAATAATAGTGAGGACTTACACAATTTTCTTTAATATGCCTCACTTTAGTCTACCCTATCTGGACTCCTGCCCTGTCCTGCTGTAATCATGCTGTAGTTATTTTAAACTAGGTACAATAGCTCACTCGTGCTAACTGTGTCATTCATTTTATTCATTTTTTATCTACCCTTTGTATCTTACTGAGAATTGTGCCTTTGTACTGTGTGTTAGGTTCTTAATATCTACCTCCGTATATTTGTTCAGGCCTGAACAAATTTTGCTTATTGCCTCTTTCTAATTACAGTAGCTATTAGCTTTTTATATGTGGCACATTGCACTTTTGTTGACTCCTTGATGGCCTTTTTTTGCCAGTTTGATAGACCTGACAGTTTCTTTTGTGAGAATTATTTCTCTGTATTGCTGCTTCTATATCTATCTTTGTACATTAGATTCAGATTGGCAATATTTATCTTTAGTACTGTATATGATATGTTCATAGGTATACCATCATGATATTCTCTCATGTTATATGAATTTTTATCTGTCATCTTTTTAACATTCTGCTCATTTGCACTGTGTTTTAGAATCATTATTGTTAAGTTTATTGCTATATGTCAATTGTTACTGTCCATCGTGTTCATATTTATGTCCCTTTGGCACTAGGCACTTGCCTTTGACTTAGCGGTATTTGCACATTTATTCTGACTTTTGGCACTGGTCAAGGATTCAGCGATATTTGCACAATATTTTTTGATCCATTGCACTTGCATCTTTTGCACTCAAAACAGTAACTTTGCTGATTTGACTACATTTTTGATGAAATTTGCCTATGAGTTTTAAATGGTATTTTTAAATGCTATCTATCATGTTTGTAAATAATATTTGCCATTATTATCTGTATCAATTTAGCAGCTTCATAATATTGGATTTTAGTTAGTTGCTACTAACTACCAATACGGTGTCTTAGGACTGTCGGTAGTTTCAAAGCTTGTAATCATTTAAATCAGGAGTCTGTTGTTTAGTTTTATGCACACTAAGGTTTATTTTTACAGGAATTTGTGCTTGTGTGTTAATTTATGCACGATTGTTCCCGAGCGCGTCATGTGATCAAGCTCGCGGATGCGAGCGAAACGCGTCATGGTGGACACTATGTCCGAAGATTGTAATGGACTCACACTTGCCTTTGCTTGAATAAATGAAGTCTTGCACCGATTCTGGATTCCGGCCTTTGTTTAACAAACGTGAGCACATCGTAGAGGTCCCAGCCAGCGTTCTTCCCGCCTGTTGGCTGTCAGTCAGGTGGTGCTGGATTGGTTTAGTGATATATATATATATATATATATATAAATATATGAAGGACTACTCCACTTATTAGTGCAGATAAGTTGTTTTATTTGAAAACAACAGCATGATGCTTTTCGACCCCCAAGGGGCCTTGATCACATATATATATATATATCTCACAATAAAACTTTTAAAATTATAGACAGGCTTTTATATAGTAATTACAGTATTCCAAGTAATCTAAGGAGATATGAGTGATACCAATGATATGTAGCAGATAGGAAGAAGCAGATATGTAATCAGATAAAGATGTTGTGACATACATGGTCAACCTAATAAAGCTGAAACAAAACACGGCAAGCTCCAAATCTCACCTGAGGGGCATAGACAACCGGGGAGGAGGAGATCATGGCAGTTAACGTTTCCTTTGAAGGGCTTTTCTCAAAAGTATAATCGAACCCAAACTCGATGTAACGCCTGACAGGGAAGAGACAGAAGCAAGAATATCACAATATTGTCAAAAACGAATGCATCTAGAATGTATTGCTTGGGTATAGAAGTACAACAGGAAAAGCTGTATGGGTGAACAGAAATAGACATGATATGGGTTTGCAAGTGACAATCCATAGTGGGAATGCTGATGGAATAGGGATCTAATAAAGATATATTGTTTTGTATAGGGAAAGGCACAGGTATGTGTCTAGAGGTGCAACAGGAAAGAGGAAGGCACTGTGCACATCTGCAGATGCAAATGTCCACATGGGAGAGAAAAGCAGATTGAAGTGTGGTGAGGAGCAGATACAATACCGACAGTGAAAAGGGGAAGCTTCAGGTTGGTTTGGAGATTAAAAGGATAATTAAATTTGAAAAATAGATCAGCAATGACATAGGGTTATACTCACCAATCGGGGATGTCTGTGCTTCCAATCAAGGAAGCAAAGTTGAGAACAGGGTTTTTTACTGCACAGGCTTTGTATACCTGTGGGTACAGACCAATCAGGAGACAGCACAGGTAACCACCGTGTGATCCTCCGAACAGAGCCAATCTATTGGGATCCACTGGCTCAGCTTTCAGCACTTGGTCCACTGAGTACTATTGGGTGGAGACAGACGTGTTTAAACCTTTACACAAGATATATGCACATTTCAGAGAATCACATCTACATTTGCGTGGGTGTGACGCACGCACTTGAGGCTTGGGTAGAACTATCAAACAGCACCTTCACATTCCTGTGCAGTGTTTCGTTTTCCCAGCATTACCAATAGTCAGTGCCATGTCTTAAATATAAGCTGAAGGAAGGTGGTGTGCACTAAGATGAATTACAAGGCTGCCTCACAAGAGGCACTAGTGCAAATATTAATGGCAAACTTACTCAGCAAGGTCCACAAAGGCCAGCCTCAACTAACCCTGTTGTTATGAGTGTTTAATGTGACGGAAACTGGACCCTTCCCTTAGTGAGCCAACCTTCCCTACATCTACACCAGTTACATTTAGATAAATGTAGTTAGCAGTAGATACACGTCATTTAGTGGGAGTTGGAAGAAACTATATCATCAGCTGTAGCATCTCTGCTAGGAAGCTCCAGAGGCCCTTTGTCGAATGCTATGTATCACTCTAATTCATCATTAGCAACCTCATCCTATTCCTATTTTTGAGGTTTTCCATTGCCACATGCCTACTCTTCAAAGAGGGCAAAGTCAGGGTCTGTGGCTGTGACCCCTCAAAGTCAATACAGATGAACAATTCTTGCTGGGCTTGGGACGTGTGGAGGGTAGCTGATGCAATTCTGGTCCATTTATTTTGTTATTTTCAATTTTCTTTAAATATCAATATGAAGAGGAAAAATATATAAGGCAGTCCAGAGGGTGTATCTTTAAAGTAAAGATGAGAAAAGAGAATCTGAGATGAGGAGCTAATCATGCAGTGAAAAGAGGGTAACAAGAAGCATCATTCGCTATTGTATTTGTTAAAGAGGAAAGTTTTTAGATTTCTTCCGGAAAGACCTGCGGGATGGTAGAGTGCAAAGGTCTGAAGGTAGGGGTTACCTATGTTGACTCATGCAGCTAGAAAGGATCGTTTGAAAACTTGCTTTGTTCAGAACTTTGATGTTCTCAGTGTTAAAGAGGTTTCAAGTGTGTACGGCCTAAAAGGTGATGGAGGTTGCTTCAAAACCTATTTTAATAATCACAACAGGCCAGTGAAAGTCCAGGTTTAATCACATTTTTTAGAACCTGCGGTGAGCCTGACAGTAGGGTGAAGGGACTAATCCTAGAGGAGCCAGGGTACGTTTGAAAAGTCCTGAAACTGGGGCTTTTCCAAAGTTAGTGCACAATACAAGCATTGCTTCTATTCCTATGTGGAAGTTATTGGGTAGAAAAGCGGTTATCATATCTTTCATATAGTGAATTGGATGTTTGCCGATTTCGTGACGTGCTCGGCCTGAGCATGGTGAAATTGGAGTCTAGCATACAATTGCAGTATTTTGCCTGAGCAAGGTTTCTGAGGGAGGTAGCAGAGATGTTTAGCCCTGTTAGCCTCTAACAGTCAAAAGAGTCAAAACACTTTGGTGTAAGAATCACAGTTTCTGTGTTGCTGAAGTTTGGCACGGTAAATGGCAGTGAGATCCAGAATTGGATCTTTTCTACACCAGATCTAAAGAGCTGGATGTCGCTGATGTCTCAGATTTTCAAGTATTATTTTTGTCATGCACATTCTGACCGCTCACCAAGTTTAAGAACCGTTGTTTCCTTGTGCAGACTGAAAAATAATAGAGTGGGAAGAAATCCTTATGAGTGACGCCCTCCATATGAGAGTTGAGAGGTCTGTCATTTTTTTTCAAGAAGTCATTCTCTCATGCTGAGAAGCCATGGCTTAGGGAATGAGGTGCATTTTAGCTTTTTGTAGAATAAGTCCTGTACTTCAAGGCCATAGGTCTACTAGAGTTTATGTCCTTGTGCTTCTTCATGATCTCAATAAGTGGACTGAAAATGAGAGCTCTTCAAGGACTATCCCAGCTCCAACAGACATAGGAAACAGAATAATGGCAGTCCATTTCCTATGCATTGTATGGCCAGTGCTTAATTTGTGCTGGTGGTTGCAGGTGGGGCTCACCTGCACTCATGTTTTTGTGGACAGGCACTTATTTTTCCTCAACAGACTTTGATTCAAAGAAAGAAAAACACAATATGGAGAAAGAAGAAGGACAAGAAAGACAAGAAATAACTTGCAAGAGTGAAAGAAAAGGCAAGTAGTGTCAGGTGGTGTGAGGTGGAATTTAGATTAACCACCTCGAAATTCATCTCCCAGATCTTCGATGGTGCTGGTCTTGGGCTTCGGAGCAAAGCTTTGAGACCTGGTACTTATTCTTTAACAAATGAAGCAGTAGCATGAATGCCTGGATTCTAAATGCAGTAAATCACAACTGTGATGTAGCAACGGAACTTGTTAACAACTTATGCTACGAATTCTAGGCTGCTCTGGCTATGCTTTCTGAGAGCCTGCCAGAGCAGCGCTGGAGGGCAAGGAGCAAAGCTTCTGTAATGGGAGAAGAAGACAGAGAAACAAAGCGGGGGAGGGTGGGTGTGAGAAGGCCAGGGATTTTGTTTACATTTGGGACAAAGGAGAGACTAGGCTATGTAAGGCTCCCCTAATGTTCCCATGCCCTTGCGTATCAGTTGAAAGCACTGGCACATGACTTTGGGGGTCATACATAACATGGCCTTATTAATGGCTGAAAAGTACATAACAGGAATTTGTTTCAGCTCGGGGTTCTGAGTTACTTTATAGACTGCTCACGCTTTGAACTTGTCTATCTGATATTAATCAGCAGTACTCCGTGAAAAGCATTCACTGTTACCCATCTGCGATTCACAGTTACCCATCTATAATTCTATATACAATCAACGGCATGAAGGAAGTCGTTGTAGGGTAGAACGAGGAGAGCAACATCTTCTAGAGGTCCAGTGATGCAGGCTGCGATGAAAGAGGGAAGAACAGCAGCCCCAGCCTGATAAAGATTGAAAGTTCTTGGAGGTGGTACTGGATTAATTCATGTGGGTCTGGGATGGGATCAGGGGCATCCATCTTTGAAGAGAAGAAAGATCTTATGGTGCATTATTAGAAGTTGTATAGCACACCTGTTGTCTTCGATGCTGTGAGATCTTCTCTGCCATGTGCATTGCTGCATGGTTCTTGTATGTCTATGATATGTGTTCCACACAGCTCTAGCCACTCTCAAATGTGCATTGCAGATCTCTAGAAGATAGCATTGTAGTGAGAATGGTCTATATTATGTTAGAGTTTTTGTTTAAATTACATGAATGGTTTGAGTTAGTTTTATTATGTTTCTGTGCAGTGTGCATCTGTGGCAGTGCTTCCCAATGGCTCTTCCAGTCAGTGTAGCTAATACTGGGTTCAGCAGGAGACCGAGAGGCGCATGTTCGGTTCATGTATGCTTGCATCGGTCGAGTATGCTGTGCCTTGTATGTCAGTATCCTGTGTGGTTGTGTGGGATGAAGTGTTGAAGGCTATAGTGAATGCTGTAACAATCCCTACAATGCTCCTCCAGGTGTATGCCCGAGCCTCACTCCTACAGAAGTGGGATAAATGTATGAGGAGCGAGATCCTCAAACCTGCACATCCTTCACATCCTGATCTCCAACTCTGGCCATCAACGAGTCAATACTATCTTGTCCGAAGCCCTTGGAGCCTCTGTAATTAACTGTGGAGAAAGCAGAGCTTGTTAAAGTTCCAGTGACAGTAAAGAAATAAAAACAAAAAGCACAGCTACCTAAATACCCACCCCTGAAAAATGTCAGTGTTTTTCTTTATTTGGGAAGGTAAAATGGTCAAAAGGTTCAGTGGCTGTCCAATAACCTGATCGGATGAGCACTCACACCCACTTACTGCCTCATTTACGCAAGGCATGTGTGCCCCACCTCTCTACATCTCCTAAATGATCAAGCCACTCTGTACTGACCTAACGATCACACTAATTTCTTTATACAATCTCACTTATGCTATAAGTTAGCTTCACTAAACATTTTTACGCTGCTTTGAACAATTTCTGGCGTGGCTGGTGTTCAATAAACAAATACATATTCATTCATTCATTTCCACTAGATACTCAATGCATGTAAACCTCTAGACCTACCCATCAGAACACCAAAGCCGAGGCGGCAGAACACAGCTGGTGCCAACTCCCACGTGGCTTGGAAGACAGAATGTGGGCCACCTAGAACAAAATATCAGAGCGGTCAGGCCCATGTGCTGCACGAAAACTCACTCAGTGGGGATTTAAACATCTATGAAGACCTACCTTCTTTTCTCATTTGCTTTACCTCTCTGCAGCTTCTAATCCTGAAGATTGCCACAGTCTGTTGGGATATCTTTCATCTGGGGGATAACTGGAGCAGGCCTATCTTGGGGTTCCAGCTATTTCTTAGGTTGTCCTTTTCTTGTCTCCTGATCCTTCACTAACGCCCAGTCCAATTCATGACCTCTATGCTTGGGCCAGCAAGTGCTCAGTGATTGTCCCTCACTCATGCTTGAAAAATCCACCAAACTTGGAGAGAACCTCTCTGACTTTGTTTTCTCCTACCACCCATTTAAAGACAACACATGGATGTGTTTCTCCTTTCCAACCTTCAGCCATAAGGTCCAATCAAAGACTGGAGACTGCGTCACAGCCCTTCATGACTGAATGACCACCTGCTTCAATAAGCAAAGCTCCACTGATTGGAAATTATGTACTTCGTCTCATCTACAGTTCCAGCATGAATGCCTCTCTCCGTCTCGTTTGCCCCAGAAAACATCACCATCCTGTGGCAAGCTTGGAATATCAGATGCATTTCAACACTAAAATGAAGCGGACATTCATCACTAGCAAGCAACGCAACATGTGTCACTGATTCAGTCTTTTCAGATTGAATCAGTTCTGTGACATTTTTCCACCAAACCTGTTTCCTCGAACTATTCTAAATGAATAACATTTTCTAAGACGTCAAATCTATCTTGATGAATATATACTCTATAATACTCTGAAATATGCTTTTTCTACCACCTTGTGTGCTTTCCCCTAAACATCTTTTCATTTTTTTGCATCAGTACACCTCTTCTTCTCTCTCGCGTTTTCCTTCTTTGGTTGCCTATGCAGGATCAGGAGGACAACCTTAAACCCTCCATTCTCTTACTGTCCATCATATACCTTCCTTCATGGTGCTTCTTTTAGCCATTGTTGTACAGCCCCCACTTACCCTGTTCTTCCTTCTGCCTCCTCTTTCTATTTTCTTCCTTCTCTCTCTTGTTTTCTGCATGGTTTTAAACATCTTTTTCTATTCATCCATTTCCTTGGACAGAAAACATTTAATTTTTATGTTACACCAGCCCCTTTTTTCCCTTAACAATTTTTGGGTCTGGCTACCAACATCTATCAACGGCTATTTAGTGACCACAGAAGCCAGCTTGGAAAGAATACTTTCATCTTTAAAGGCCACACACTGCATGTTAGGGTATGCAGTAGAGATTTATGTACGTGCAGTTAAATACTTGGTCAAAAAAAGCGTTAAAAAATATATGTTTACACACTTATTACATTATACTTCAAGTTAGCGTGTGTATTTTTTATGCAGCGGGTGCAATGACAAAACGAGCACAAAAGATAAAGGTGAAGAGGTACAGAATAGGGAGGAAGACTAGGATTAGACCAGGATTCCAGGTGCACAGGAGAGGCAGAAAGGGACAGGACAAGTATGATAAAAACAAAGGAGGAGAAAGGGACAAGAAACTGCCATGCATGGGAGTACAAGATGCTTTAGGTACCCATTTGTTGGTAAGTATCAAAGAAAAGATAAGGGCCGGGGAGTACAAAGATATATTTAAATTATTGCAGAGAGAAAAGAAATGGGAGCGGTCAAAGGCAGAAGAGAGAGATTTGTAAAAAAAAAAAAAAAAGACTGCGTACCTATAAATATAGATACATGGACAGCAGCTTTCACTATTAATGCGAGCATTAGGAGTAAAAATACAACCAGAAGAAAGTGTTGGATTTTAGAAATATTTAGATGTGATCAGGACAGCCAGTGTCGGCTTTGGTGGCCTGGGGTGGCATTGGTATGATGAAGAGTTTTTTCCAATAAAATTCTGAACAAGGCCAAAGCATGGGGGAAGTGGACAATGAACTATATCTGAAACAGATGACACCTACTAGGCCGCTACCAACACAGTATATGGTGAGAAGTTTGCCACTCCTTATACAACAGTTTCCGGGGCATCCCAGCACACGCACGGGTGGTGGGACAAATAGGGAGAACAGGTCCATTCAGGTCTTATTGGAACAACAATTAAGGAGCGTGTTATAGATACCCCTGCAAGTTTAGGCATGAATTCCAGAAATCCGACAAATGTCACCCTCCTATAAAGTTCAATGTTGGACAAGGCTGAAAGCAATGGGGCAGAGGTAAGGGTTCACCTGGAAAAGGCAACTATGCTAATCACGATTGGGATTTTGGAAAAATATTTACAATTAATCCCTGACCACAGAACTACAGGGTATCTGGACTGTGGCAGCCGCTACTTAACGGGGGTGGCAAGAGGGGGATGGGGTTAGGGAGGGTGGGGTAAAAATAAATAAATAATAATAATAAAAACACTTACCTGCAGGCCAGCCGCTGCTTCTCGGTCCTCTTCTGCTCCTCGGTCGACTCCAGGAGCAGAAAGCAAGAACCAGGAAGCACATAGGCTCGCAGGGGCCGATTCACAGAACTAACTTAAGACAAAATCCTAAACTTACTACTTTTGGTATTCACAGAAGTTAGGATTTTGACTTAAGTTTGTCTTAAGACAAACTTAAGACAAACTTAAGACAGACTTAAGACAAACTTAAGACAGACTTAAGACAGACTTAAGACAAACTTAAGACAAAATCCTAACTTAAGTCTGTCTTAAATTTGTCTTTAATTTGTCTTAAGTCTGTCTTAAGTCTGTCTCAAGTTTGTCTTAAGACAAACTTAAGACAAAATCCTGTCTTAAGTCTGTCTTAAGTCTGTCTCAAGTTTGTCTTAAGACAAACTTAAGACAAAATCCTAACTTCTGTGAATACCAAAAGTAGTAAGTTTAGGATTTTGTCTTAAGTTAGTTCTGTGAATCGGGCCCCCATACCCCCCTAGCCAATCACGACACTGCCTTACAGTAGTGTTGTGATATGTCTGAGCCCTCACAGAGGGACTGGGAGGCTGTGCATTTTCTCCACCCAGGCTGTGCAATACAGCTAGTGGAGAACATGCAAAATGCGCGTGACTGTTTGTCTGGCCAAATCATCATACACACTTAGAGTGTGCTCATCACCCTCCCCCTAGCCCCTGCTCTTGCCAGCCCAGCCTCGCCCCACTTTCACCTAAGCAAGAATGAAAAGATAAAATGATAACATTGCGTTATCATTTTATTTTTCCTTTTTAAACTGCTCGCAGAGTAGTCGGCGATGCTCCTCCGCCTTAGCGGAGGACCGCTGCTGTATCTTGGGTTTGGTATCACAGAAGGTTTTAGAATGCCATACACGGGGCTAAAAGACAAAAGGTGGGCAGACAGTTTCAAATCTTGTAGGCGGAAAGAGAAGTTAATGTAAGAGAAGATTCACAAAGAGGTGGCAGGGAGCATGATGACGTGACCATTTGAGTTGCCATTAATTGATAATTCTATTATATCACCTATTGGTTTGGTTCCCAAAATGACGGAGGTGGAATATAGGTTGATTCATCATCTATCATGGCCATAGAGCAGATCGATTAATGATTACATTGATCAAAAGGATTAATCCTTAGCATACATTAGCATTAATGAAGAGGTATGGAAGATTAGGATTTCTAGGACAGGAGCAGAAATGTCAAACGTTGACATTAAGTCCGCTTTCAGGTTTTTACCACTTCATTCACATGACATGCCTTTGTTGGGTACTCAGTTTTAGCAACACCACTGTATTGATAGGGCAATGACTATGGGTTGTGCAGTAGCTTGTGCAGCTTCTGAAGGATAATTTGGGAATGGACAGTGAAGAAGTTAGCAAGGTCATATAACATGTGTTTCACTACAGTGATGATTTCTGCATGATATGGAAGGGTGACCAAAAAGGTGAATGTTAACGGCTGTTGAAAACATTTAAGAAGGTGACTAATCATTTGGGAATATCACTAGCTGAAGAACACTGGACCTGACCCCCACACAAGATACCATATCACTGTAAAGCGAAGAGTGTGAGTTTATCTGTGCCTGTACAACCCATGGAACAGAGATGCTGTGACTCTGCCCTGTACACGGTACCCTTGAGAAGACGCTCGTATAGTCTATACCTATATACCTATTACCAGTCAGTGCTAGGCAGACCCTGGTTCATGCCTTGGTCACATCTAGACTTGATTATTCTAATCTCTTGTATCTGGGCGTGACAGTAAAATGCCTTAATCGTCTCCAGGTACTTCAAAACGCCACAGCCCGACTGGTATTGAGGCTTCCTAGAAGAACGCCATCTAAAGCTGCCTTGAAGGCCCTCCACTGGCTGCCGGTCAGGCAGAGGATCATCTTCAAGGCACTCTGCTTGTGCCATCGCATCATTATGAGCAGGGCGCCTATACCCCTTTGTAATCTCATTACCCCCTATAGATCGGAGCGGATGCTAAGATCTTCGGGCACCGGACTAGTTGCCATCCCCAAAATTCGTAAAGCTCGAATGGGGGGGAGATCTTTCAGATTTCTTGCGGCCAAAAAGTGGAACTTGCTCCCGATAGAGCTGCGCCTCGAACCCTCAGAGACTAAATTTCGTAAAGCACTAAAAACTCACCTCTACCGCTCCGCACTGATTTGACCTCTTGCTTTATTCGCCTATATTCTCCTCTCAGAGCGGGGACACGCCGGGGTGCGTAACCATGCGCTTTACACAATTCCATAATAATAATAATAATAGTGACTCCCTATTATCATTGTCAAAGTGGCAGTTCGACTGACCAGGAGAGGGTTAGGGTGGGATAGGAGAGTGGGAGGGGGAATAGTTGGGGGTTTTTCTATTGTCATTAGTTGAACTTAAAAAATGCACTATTTTGAATTATGGATGCGACACTGCCTGTACATTAGTGGTTAGGAAAAGGGAACAGACTATAAATGCCCTTTGTAAGACTCCCCTCTAACGCAAGATGTGAGAAATCAGATTGCTATGCACAAATGCATGGGGATGCATATGGTGGGAGAAAAACAAAAGACTGTATTTGAATGCTTATATTTTGGAAGTACATGGCATACAGCGGTCACCAATAAAGTGTGTTAAAAAAAAAATCACTAGCTGAAGAAATAACAGAAGGTGCTACTGATTGACATTCTTGGGCATAGAACTACACTCAGTAGCTATGAAGCTGCTCTTGTCCACTGTAAAGACGCCAACATTACGGGGGTTGCTAGAGAACGCGTTAGCTAAGAACAAAGGTGAACTGAATCTAATACAGCAGATACTACAACATCTCAACTTTGAATGCTGAGTAGTAGCTCCAGGTAGAGCTTTTACCAGGAACTTGGCTTTTGCAATGAAAGGAGCGTCTGAACTTCATCATATGCAGGGCCACTGGAATTATATGGCAGGGGAGGGCCAAATTATGCGGTAGGGTTGAATAAATTATGCAGCAAGAAAAGGAATATTATGGGGCATAATGCTGCACTTTTTGTGATAGTATTATTTCATTATTTTGTCACTTATAGACTTGTTAACATTGTTTGGGCATAGACTGCACACAATTGGTACTAGTTTAATAACAAAATGTAGCAATAAGCAAGAGAAAGGTGAACAGTAAACCTTTGCAAAGTGCCGTCCACTGCTCAGCAACAAGCATCACTCGCTTTTGGTAATGTTTGAACCATTTGGGCTAGAAACAATTTTTTTGGTTAAATCTGCAGATTATGTGGCAGATGATGGATTATGTGGCAAATGCAGCAAATCTATAACCATACAAAAAGCGGCGCAGTCACACAATTGCAAAATTCCAGTGGCCCTGATCAAAAGGTACGCATAACCGAAGAAGTGAGGGAGGATTTGTGGATGTTTTTTTGACAACATATAATGGGGTGACGGAGTGGCAGCTTTATGACTGTCTTGACTAGGCACTAGAGCTATTTTCTAATGCCTCCGGAATAGAGTGGTGGGGGACTGGATTGTATTGAAGAGGGAAATGGCATGCTGAAAATTGGTGAGAGAATTTGAGGTAAGAGATTTACAGCATTGCTTTTCTGGAATCGTTTCCAGTATTGGTGGTGGTTAAATTATGGGGCAAAGTGCTGTCAGGGAAAAAGCTGTTTCATATAGACAATGAATCGATAGTGCATGTCATAAATCGACAAACTACGAAGGCTCAATGTGTCCTTCGTTTGCTATGGGAGATTGTCCTACTGCGTTTGCAATGGAACATTTGGTTCAAAGCAAAACATATTCCGGGGGTTACACAACCAGATAGCTCTGTCTCATTCACAGTGGGAAAGATTCTGTGGTTTGGTCAAGGAGACAGCAGTTCTAGGATAGATGTGGGAAATTGGTTAAGAGCAAGAAGTCTGTTGGAGTGGTCACAGGCAGCATCAACCAGGAGGACATATAGAACAACATAGATTGAATTTGTGCAATATGGAGCACAGTGCAGGGAAAGGGATAAGTTGGGGTTAAGATGAAGGCTAGACGATGTAGTTCGGTATGTGGTAGCACTTGTTGGGAGATAATGCTCTCCAATCCCCATAGCAGAGAAAATGGCCGGTAGTACCCGTTATGGCAAATGCTTTTGGTGATATTAACGGGGAAAGGAGAATTGGTGCAAAGGATTTTAGCAAGTTAGATAACAGATTAAGGAAGAACAGAAAAAATAGGAAACATAAAGGGAGGTATCCTGGAGGCGCTGGTGGTATGGGCGAGAAATGTGTGCACATCCAGTTGGGAATTCAGTGGGAAGAAGTCCATATAAAAAGGGATTAGTTTATGTCTTGTCTTAAGGATGAGTAAAATGGATCAAAAAGGGAAGAGGATGTCGGTATTGATGTGTGAAGCAAGGAGTTTTGACAAAAAATGGTTGAAGAAAAGGGGACAAGAAAATGGTCCACTATATGTATATGAGGATGTAAATATGGCGACGTTAGGCAAGTTCTGTGTGTTTTACGACTTTGCTTAAGGAGGTGAGGTTTAGAAGATACTGACTTTGCAACGTTCTCTTTTAGGATAGGAGTGGCAACAGTGGGATTTCAGAAGGGGATGGGCAAGAAAGTTAAAATGCTTGGGGAGGTGGAGGAGTGAATATATGTCGGGAGATGTGGCCCTATAAAGCCAGTGGTATATAAACAGTTTCTCTCATTTGGCAGGTGGGCAACGGATAGGAAGCCCTAAGGAGGAAATTGGATGTGCGGACACTGCATGATTCACTGGGCTCTAGTGCAAGCGGAACACAACTGAGAGTGGACCGGTACAAGGCCACAGCAAGATGGTTTGCAAAAGGGGGATGGGATGGGAGTAGTGATGTCAGAGTCAGAGACAACTGAAAGTGTTGATTATACACAAGGAAGAGAAGGATTGTTTTGCATTTTACAGGCCGAGAACTCTTAAAAATGATAAAAAGGGACCTAAGAACATTGAAGGAGTAGTGGGATAAATACTCAGATAGGGTGGATCAATTGCTTACAAGAAGGGGTTGGCAGGGGCAAAAAACCCAGTGGCCATTAACAAAGGTAGGAGGGAAGCAAACAGGAAAAATGTGGGGTTTTGCACGACGCAAGGAGTTTTGAAGTGCCCAAAAATACCGTAAGTAAAGCAGGAGTTTTTGCAGGAGGACAGGGTGCACTTGTCACCACTGGGGAATGTGTGATACTTAGAGGGATGAAGGAGTGCCTGGGGGACTCTGAAGGATGCAAATACTGGCTGTGGTTGCTGGGTTGGGGGCAGGAGCACCACTTCAAGCGAGGAGAACTTCTGGTGGCGGTCAGGTGGGATTTAGGCAATCGAGGAAGAGCCCAAGGGAAGGTAAAGAGGCATGGAGTGAACAGAAGGATCTCAGGTTTGGTCCATGGGCGCACAAGCCTACGAGGTGGAAAAAGCAGAGAGGGCCAGGAGGTTCAGGGAGGTAGAAGGAAGGATATGGTCCAGAGGAGGTGACACAGGGAAGTTCAAAGGGGCATAAGAACTTTTTAGGGCAGGCTGGATTAGTTAGTTTGTTGCTGTTAAGCTCACTGTTTAAGACATTTTAGTATGTGTAGCAAGAAGCCGAAGAATGTTGGAACAACCAACTTGCACCCAATAAATCAGCCTTTTTACACCTAAAGAGCGCCTGTGATTGCTTTCTCCTCCAAACAGGGCCTTGGGCAGAGGGGCTGGGATTGTTGGAGGAGAGGACGCACTGTCGCGTCCTGTAATTGTGTGTCTCCTGAGGTGCAAAGCTTTCCCTCACGAGACCATGTCAGAGCCCATCTCCCGCCCTGGTACAGCACTTCTTGGAACATGGCTGGAAGAATTTGGTGAAGTTTATTTTAAATGTTTTTTTTTTTTTAAACAGTTAATGTTGTCTTGATGCTTGAGAGCAAGCAGTCAGAAGGGTGCTTAGGAATAGATTTGTGGTATCAGAGAAGATTCATGGTTAAGAGGTAAGGAGTGAACGCAAGGATAGAAGGCTTGGTCCGTGGACGGCAAGCCTGCCAGACAGGAAAAGCAGAGGGGGGCCAATCGAAAAACCACAGGAGCCTCAGAGAGGCATAAGGACGGATATGGTACAGAGGAGGTGAAATATGGATATTTAAGGGGGTGGGAACTGTTTAGGCACTGCTGGATGGGTTAGTTTGTTATTGTTTAGTTCACTGTTCAGGGCATTTTAATTTGTGCGGTAAGAAGGGCAGGATGTTGTTTTTGGCACATCCAGCTTGCACCCAAAAAACAGCCTTTTTGCACCTAAAGAGTACCTATGATTGCGTTCTCCTCCAACCCCCTCAAGGATCTGGAGAGCTTGATGACTGCTAAGGAAAGCTGAGAATTGTATTGATAGAGCGTGTACAGTAATATACACATGTGGTGCAGCGATCCAATTTTAAATCATCCAATACAGTGGTGTTGAAAACACTGATTGACAGGGAAGGGAGGAATGTCATGGTGAAGGTGACAAATTACGGTAGGTGCCCTCTATCTGCCCAACCAGCGACAAGGTAAGTTATTGGGGAGAGTGTTGCAGAACATAACGGGATTCACATAGGACACGTTACTGTTGATGGAGGACTTCAACGCATACAAGAGCGTGGAATAGATATGTATTGAGGCCCATGGGACTCTCGCAGAAAATGTTCAAAAGTTATTAAAGAACAAAACCTGGGTATATTGGATACTTGAAGGATGATGCAACCCAGTGTTAGCGATGTTACATACTACCCACTGGTACAGTGTACACGTTCCAGGAACGATATGATGCTTCTCTATAGCCCCACAAAAACAACTGACCAAGGCTGAGATTAGTACCATTTTGGTTTAAGACATTAGAAATGATAAACAAAGAGACAGAATTTGGAGACTAGACAGATATATATTACAAGACACAGCCAACAGAGCTCAAGTCTATCGGTAATAGATGATCATATTTAGACAAGTGACCCAAGAGCGGTTTCTTAGGCTATCCTTTAGGATGCTCTTTAACCTGTTATAAGAGGCAAAGGTATAGTGATTGCCTCAATGGAAAAGAGAGAAATGGGCTTAGTGAAAGCTAAATTTGAACTACAATTGGTAAAGGCAGAGGGAAGGCATAATCATACAGGCGTTAGTAGTAAACCCCACTGTCTGCTGGGCAATGCACTCAAAGTATAACTAAACAAAGAGAAACCAGTAGGTCTGTGGGACACAAATGGGAACCTACAGTTTGGAAATAAAGCAAAAGCAGTAATGTTTACAGTATTCTTCACCTCACGATACACTAAAAGACAAAACATGGAAGCTACTAACATCTTTCTTGAAGGTGTGGTGTTTCCAAATGTGTCAGAGGCGCGAAGCGCAGACCTGTGAGCTCACAGAGAAGTAGAGAAAATTAAAGCAGAGATTAAAACCATGAAAGTTGAAACTGCACCCAGACCTGAGGACTTCAGAGGGGGAATTCTATCAAATATTTCCAGGTAAATTAGTACAGGTCCTCCAGAAGGTATTTCACTCAATCAGCGAGAGAGGGAAGCTCACCCCAACAATGATATATGCTAATATAAAAGCTAGGGGAAAGATTGCATAAACTGTGTTACATACAGGAATGTCAAAATCTATATTTAACTTTTAGCAATGAGGCTGACATCAATTCTCTCCTCTCGGATACAAGAGGACCAATCAGGCTTCGGCAAGGGTTGTTGAACTTTCAATAACCTAAGAAGTCCAGTCCATCTTGTTGGAAAGACAATGCAGAAGTAAATAAAGGTAATTCTTGTGGAATTACATGCTGAAAAAAATCATTTGACAGAATGAAATGGGCATTATTGCACAAGATCCTTGGGAAATTTAGGGGGATATTCTCAAGAACGTGTGATAATCATCGCAAAATTAGCTTAACGCAACTTTGCAAATCGCTGTCTATCGTGGGAAAATAACACCGTGGTAACATGGTATTCTCAAGGCGGTGGTACCATGCGATAGGCTCACGATAACGTGTCAAATGTCCGCAATAAAGTCAACACGATGCCACAAAAATGCGAAACACGATTGCAAAAAAAGCTGCGATGAGGCCAATCGTGATACAAAAATCAGCAAAAACCAGCGACAGGCCTGCAATTCCCACGCGTCATGTGGGAAAATTCATTATAAAAGCAACACAAAAAAAGGGAGAAAAAATATAAACTGCGTAGCATCATGGATGCACCCAGAGTGCAGAGGCCAACGCGAGCCCCACAAGCCCCACAGACCACCAGCAAGGAACCTCGTGGTCGGGGAAGGCCAAGGAGAAGAGGCAGAGGCAGATGGGGTGCAGTCCGCAGGAAAACAAGATCATCGTCACGGAGGTGACAGAACACTACCATCCACTGAACGTCAATATGACAAACGTGAATGCAGTCGGAGTGTCAAGGAGGTCTATGGAGGAGGACAAGAGGCGCCGGCATGATGTGAAAAGCCAAACCAAGCACAAACCTGCTGCCAACAGGAAGGCAGCAACGGCGACAGGAGGTGGGAGTCCTGCGCCACAGAAGGAGCTGGAGGAAATGGAGGCCACAGTCATCAGTGTGGAGACGGCGCAAGGAGTTGGGAGTCCGGACACAACTCAATAGGACCTGACACAACATCAACAGGGTGAGTAACGACCAGGGCCTGGGGGACGGGGGTAGATGGGCACAATGGCACACATGCACAACGATGTGTAACACACTGCACACCCACAATGACCCTGGATCATGTCCCTGATCCCTGTGGCACACTGCAGCACACACACATAGCAATAACAGCACATCCGACGACAATGTGGTACAAAGTGCAACACCGACACTGCAGAACAGAGGACACAACTGGGTCCGCTCATGCGCAGAAACAGGCCAATCACATTTAACATAGCAGGAAACTGTGAGATGGAAATGTACGTGTACAACCTCACATCTGTCATGTAGTCCAAATGTCCACTGTTCAGCATCTCCCAAACAGTCACAATGTACATTGTCATACAGTCTGCATGTAAACTAGAACAATGAGCCAACATACATGTCAACAGAATGTTATCATGCATATCCCCTTCACATTGCAGAGGGACAAACAACACCTCCAGCAGAGCAGACGAGACTACTCATCAGTGATGCTGGAGAGGATCACCACACTTTTGACACCGACGCCCAACAACAGCCCATGGACATCTTAGGCAACCCACCTCCAGGAGCAGGGCAGCCAAGCTACATAGAGGAGACCCCAGTCCCTGCACAGACCACACAGCAGGAAGCACCCGCTATCACGGCTGGCTCCCAACACTTCACCTAGGCACACATCGCATTTCAATGCCAGGTGTCAGAATGCCAAAAGGAGGAGGCCGAACAGGTGCGGGTGGGGCCAGAGCTCATGGAAGCCGAACTACATCACATAAGTGGGTGTTCAAGTCCCATCTGGGACAACCTACACCCCACAAAGGAGACCCACACCGCGACACAGACACATGCATTTGCACATCTCCTGTAAAGAATCACGCCCAGTGTCCCGGAATCATCATTCACCCCCCCATGCTGGACTTCCGTACGACGGCCCAGTCCACTCCTCTTACATATTGAGTGGGTGAAGACAAAGCTACATGTCCAAGGTCTTACCCGCTGCCAGCGGTGACATGGTTGCGTCTGCTGTACACAGCACAATGTAATGTTGTAGGCCCCTGGGCCCTCATGCATACATCATGACCACATGGACACACGCAAATAGTTTGTGGAACTGGCTACGGGCACGTGCGCCCGGCCCCTTTATTGGCAGGGTCACATGTACAGTGACGCCTGTGCTGGATGTGTGTGGGGTGAGTGTAAGCCAGCCCACACAGAGTGGTTGGTGCTGGCAACAACTTTAACAATGAACACTATTAAAACAGAAACAGAAAACACCAGCATTACAGAGACAACTGGGAGCATCATGGTGGTAGACAGAGCAAGTACAGAGGTCATCCAATCTGCAAACAAAAGTGTCCATGAGTTGCAGTGCACTGAGGTTGGGGCACTAGAGGTGAGCGTGCTCATGTGAAGAAAATGTCTAGGATAGTGTCCCTTTGGGATATTCCTGATGCAGCTGCAGTGGGGTGTGTTTCACCTGCATCATCTTCCTCATCATCGTCCCAGGTCTCCCACACTGCCTGAGGTGACATTGGTGAGTGAGCTCTCCACAGCACACAACTCATTCAGAAATGGTACATGAGTCGTGGTGCACTGAGTTAGTGGCACCTGGAGTGCTGAGCAGTGTATCAGGCAGATGATGGCATCCACGACAGGTGTGAGAACTCCGTTAGTCTGCCAGTATGGCTGTTTCGACTCTAGCAGTTGGCGTTTGAAGGTGGTTCTGGCGGTGGGGGCGTGTGCGACGTCCGGGCCGGTCAGAACTCGATTTGATTTGTGAGCCCTGGTGGACCGCAGTTGAGGCCGGTGACAGCAGACAGCGCAGCGCCACAGACATATAGCGTTAATGACCCCAATGCCATCGTCTCAGAGACCATCCAATATCTCACGGGACAGGGTCCCTGACTTGAGCTGCACAGAGTTAGTGGCCCTGGATGCACTGCAGCCAGCTCAGGCACACCGCCACGGGACGGTGACTTGCAGTGCATTGAGGTAGGGCCACGCAGACTGAGCGGGTCCTCGTCGATGTCGAAGGTGAATGTGGCAGAGGGTTGCGGGGCACAGTGGAAGGTGTCCTCCAGGGGATGATGCAGAGGGCAGAAGCCATCCGGAAGCAGCAAATTGAGGAGTGGAATGCTACAGTCTTGTTTTTGCCAAAAAATCAGTATCACCGACATGATAATGAAGACAACCCTTAGTCTATAGACTCAGTCGCCACCAAAGTTCAACCAGAAAGTGCCCATGGCTGTCGGGGAACAAACCTAGTGGCACCGGAGCTGAAGGGGAATGCAGTCTGCGATGAGGCCAGTACAGTGATATAAAAGCTGCCATAAATAAATCAAGACTGAGTTCCCAATTTGTGACATACTGGACCACAGTGTAGGCCCAAGGCAGCGGTCAGCAGGGGCCCACCGCCACGTGTCATTGGCTCGCGATGCACGGAGTTAGTGACACCAGAGCAGTTGTTGGCAGTGTTCAATCATCTCCGTAACGAGGATCCTTTTTTCCTCCGGACTGCACCACGTCTTCCTCTTACTCCTCTTCATGCGTTCAATGATATGAACTCTGCCATACACAAATCAAGACTCAGTTCCAACTGTGTTACGTACTCAACCGCAGTGTAGGCCGAAGGCAGTAGTCAGCAAGGGATGACATACAGGTGTCGTTCGGATGCTAGGCACGGATTTTTGCTCACTTTGCCACTGGATTCAAACTAGCCTAGCTGATGATGGCTGATTAGCCAGAAACCGGTACCAGGATGCTTGTTTCCGGTCCAGGGAAGACATCGCTTGGCAGTTCGGGCTGGACTGTTCCCATGAGACACAGGGTCAGACTGATTTGCATATGCCCATGTCTGAACTGGGGTGGCGGAGTGAGCTAAAGAATGATGATGGATTAAACCCAGATCAGCTGACTGGGGTGAGTGCTTGCAATGTTCAACACTCCGTCCATCATCCGCTTTAGTTTTGCTTTGTTCGTCCTAAGTTGGCAGGGTATGCCCAGACGTGGGTCCCTTGCTCACTTTACCACTGGATTCAAGCTAGCCTGGCTGATGACGGCTGATTAGCCAGAAACCGGTCCCAGGATGCTTGTTTCCGGTCCAGGGAAGACATGGCTTGGCATTCCGGGCTGGACTGTTCCCATGAGGCACAGGGTCAAACTGATTTGCATATGGCCGTGTCTGAACTGGGGTGGTGGAGTGAGCTAAAGAATGATGATGGATTAAACCCATATCATTTGACTGGGGGTGAGTGCTTGCAACGTTCAACACTCCGTCCATCATCCCCTTTGGTTTTGCTAGGCATGGAGTTGGTGACACCACATCGAAGGGAGTACAGTGACATAAAATGTGTCTCTGCCATTGCATAATCAAGACTCAGTTCCACATGTGTGACTGACTTGGCAGCTGTGTAGGCCGGTGGAGTATGTCAACGAGAAATGAGTACTGTGGGCCTGTGTCGCAGGGACCGTGATGGTCTGAGAAGGCTGCTAAGCTCGCGGGCCTCGGGCTTGATGCTTGCGCCAGCACATGGTGGGCCCTCCTTGACAAACGCCGGTGTCGGCAGGTGAGCAGTGAGGCCTGGGTGCACAGGTGCGGGGAAGACGGGTTCGGGGACAAGCGGGCCGGGGTGCAGCAGGTGCACAGGATCGCAGGCAACACCGCTCACGGTGACGGGGTCGGCATCGTGGCGGGCTGGGAGGTGGCGCCCTGGCAGAGTCGTTGGGCTTTCTGGAAGAGAACCAGGCCCAGAGCGACGTGCTTTTTATTCACACCCCTACGCTGGCCTTGGGTACGCCGGGCTGGCCCACTCTGTTCGCGCTTACGCGGCCTACATGGACAGGCACAAGCTACATTTCCGGGATCTTACCCACTGGCTGGGGTGACATGGTTGCGTCCACTGTCCACTACACTCCATACACCAGCAGTGCATGTGGATATGGATATGTCTGTGGTCTGCATACTGCAGTCTGTCCAGCACATCTCTGCCACACTTGGCATAGTTTACCTTCTCCCCACATTCCGCTATTCTGTGGCTGAATTGCCATGCCGTTGATGGCTCATGTAAATGGCTAGCCCAGGTTGCGACAGTAAGTTATGCTGTTGTGTCTGGTGGGTGGGCATGTTGTTTCGCATGTTGAATGTGAGTCTGTGACGTGTGCATTCCCAGAGTTGTGAGTTGCATGATTGTGGAGTTGGGGGGTGTGGTGTGTTCATTTGGTACTTGCCAACGAGCAGTGCATTTCCATGGGTGCCATCCTGTTAGCGCTGGCTGATGATGGACTGTCGGTAGAAGTAGGAATCATGCACACTGCCTGGGTAGTTGGCGATTACGTTGGGGGCGATTCCCAGGTGGTCCACTGTTGCCTGCACATTGATGGAATGCGTGTGCTTTCTGTTGAGGTAATTTTGTGCAGTGTCACCAGGGGGCACAAGTAGGAAATGTGTGCAGTCAATTGCCCCCTAACACGTGTGGGAAGCCAGCTATGGCGCAGACTCCTTGCTTGGTCTCCAGCTGTTCCTGCACAGTGTGAAGGGAGTATAGGTACTGAGGTACCAAGCTGATGATGGCATCCAAGACAGTTGTGAGGAACTTTGATAGGGCTGGCTGTGAGACTTCTCCGACTCTGGCGGTTGTTGGTTGGAAGGTCCCAGAGGCCAACATGTGCAGCACAGCTAGCAGCTTTGTCTGCAGAGGGATGTTGGTTGTACGCTGTGTTGGTACCGTCAGCCTGTGGGCAATGGTGGTCAGGATGCATAGGATGGTTGTCCTTTTGAGCCTGTAGTGGGCAATGACATTCTCTGGTGTTGGGTCTGTGAGGTTGGTGCGTTTTCTGAAGGTCTGCTGTTTTGGTCTACGCTGCATCTTTGGTGATCCGGTGGGGTTTACGGGGGGTGGCGGTCATGGGTGTGGTGGTGGTGGGTGTTGTAGCCCTGTTGGGGCTCCGAGCTTCATTATCAGTGGCTCCATGGCATCTGTTGGTCTTCAGGTGTGGCAGTGGTCTGGGCTCCCTTTTCTGGTGCCGGTTGTCGTCCGACTTTGCACCAGGTCACAGTAGGTGTTAATTTCCTGCTGCTAACGCGCCTTATCGCATGTTTTGTGATCTTATCACCGATCTGGCTGGTCGTTGAGAATGTTGAGGTGTGGTGTTGACGCGGCTTTTTGCTCGGGAACGCCAACTCTGCATCTCATTAGCGATAGTTGCCGGGGTCATCTGTGGCGATGTTTTTTGCGGATGCTATTGTCGGAAAACCGGTGACATCGGCTGTTTGCACCGCTTGTGAATGGGGCAATAAATTTATTGTGACTTTGGCTGCGATAAAGTGCCGATAGGTCCTTGAGAATATGGCCGTTAGTCTGTGGGAGTGATGGCCAGCTACCAATCCTTGAAAGCGAGTGTGCTGGTTGACAGAGCAAGATTAAATATCTTGGCTCTCAGTTATGGCACCTGCCAGGGATGTCCCTTATCCCCACTGTTGTGTTGTTTGTACTAGCAATAAAGCCTTTGGCAATGAAATTTAGAGTGACAAAAGGAGTCAAAGGGTAACGCTTTGCAGGAACCTATGATCTCCCTGTTTGCAGAAAACTTATTTTTTTTGTTGGTCAAATCAGAAAGTTAATTGCCTGTCTTACAAGATATACCGATAAAATATGGCCAGGCTTTGGGTTATGAATAAGCAAGCACAAGAAGGAACTTCTTCCAATAAACTTGACCAATAATGATACCAAGAATTGAGGGGGAAGACCATAATCAAGATTACAGTAAAAGCAGTCCGATATCTGGGGATAATTTAACATCTATCCTTACAGAACCGAGTGATATCAATATACCCAAATGTTGGTGTGGGATCACAAAAGCTTTCAAAAAGGGAACATCAGTGCATATCATGGTTATTCTAGGAAGCACTGCTGGATAAATATGCTACACAATTAAGACGTATTAGCTACTGTAAAGACAAAACTAAACCAAAGCAATAAACGGTCTGAATGAACGTGACAATTTGACAGTCCGTTGAATCACGGTGATTTATAATAAAGCTGTGTTTATCATTCAATCACATAAATGACATAGAAATATACAGTACAGTAATTGAAAAGTAGCTCAAAACAAAATCCACATGAATGAAATCAGAATATCTGCACTAAGGCAGAGAACTTAGTCGTCAGTTCGCAAGAAAACCCAATGCATTTCGGGATGTTGTACATCCCTTCTTCAGGGGCAGCTGTTGAAAAAATACAAGAATACATTTCAAGACCTTGAAATTCAAAACGTGACTTAACATGAATGAACAACGATACAATACAGGGTGCAGCAGGCTGTGGCCCAAGCGGAAACATTGCTGGTCTGTTTCAAACTAGAGCAATATAAGAAATAAACCCAGTGTCATGAAAGTTGTGCTTTATAAAAAAACTGCCAAAGAAGTGAAAAGAAACTGAAATGGAACAGAAGTGGTTCAGATAGTCAAACATGTAATCACCAGAGTCAACCACCAAGTGCATGAGTAGAAAGGAAACAATGTGACAAGTTAAATAATAACGTAAATAAGCTGATGAAAACCTGAAAGGTTCTGGCCAAATGAATTGAACGACTGTATCGAAATCGGAATGCACAGGATAGGATGAGAGAACTGAACTGGGGCTGTATGCCTGGAACGGGAAAGCACAGGGAAACTATAAATCAGAACAGTGAAACTGAAGCTCAAATTGAAAACAAGTACAACGGTAAAAAAGGAAGCTTACTGAAAATAATTGCAGCAAGAACCAGCCGCTGGGCTGGATGTATACTGTGGCCCGAGTGTTCAGGGAGATGGAGAAAGGTTCAGTGGCTTACAGTGAAAGCCATCGTGTGACGGCAAGCTGCGCGAAATCTACAATTAAAATAAGGAAAACCATTGTAGAAACGAACGAAAAATGGATTAAAAACTACGTGCAGGAAACTGTGTAGGCTGCTTACCCCGTAACTAAACACGCGAAGGAAACGGCAAACGGTCGTAGCTCCTGTGTACATCCGGAAAGGTGTGTGTCCGAGGCGCGTTCTACTCGGAAGTTGAATACGCGCCCGTGATCACGTGGTCGATGAGAACGGTACTCATAGAAATGGGACTGCTAGAACTTGTGTAAATGAATACACAAAGTGGTACTGCAGGGTCACGCAGGGCGCAAGCTGGAGTAGTGTGAACCGGTTGGTATGGCTAAAAAATTCGCACTGTGAAACAGAAAAATGTAGGGGTAATAATCTGGAAAATGTGACAGGAATGAGGAACCGGTGAAATAAAGAACGAAAAAAACGAACAGGTGGAGTAGGACCAATGGTATGCATGAAAGAAATGAATCAGATGTACAGAATCTGAGGAGTAATGAATCACTGTTCACTGGAAGCAACTACAGTGTGCTTGTAAAATAGAGGAAAAAAACTGTGAAAAAACAAATAAATGATTAAAATGAATGAAATAAAATGAAAGATCCCAAACTGTAGGGAAATAGTCTGGTGGACCAAGTTTTTGCACACCTTGTTACCATTTGGGCTTAATGACAAAATTGAAATGCAGTGTTTTTTATAATAACATGTCGGAAATTGCAATCTGACTTCTAGACTGTCTGTCTGTACCTGCCAATGCCCATTTGTCTTTCATTGAGTTCATTTTTCCCTCCAGCTACTTGCTTTCTTCTGTTAAGATTGTACAGTCTCTTCAATTGGAGCAAAATTATTTCCCTACAGTTTGGGATCTTTCATTTTATTTCATTCATTTTAATCATTTATTTGTTTTTTCACAGTTTTTTTCCTCTATTTTACAAGCACACTGTAGTTGCTTCCAGTGAACAGTGATTCATTACTCCTCAGATTCTGTACATCTGATTCATTTCTTTCATGCATACCATTGGTCCTACTCCACCTGTTCGTTTTTTTCGTTCTTTATTTCACCGGTTCCTCATTCCTGTCACATTTTCCAGATTATTACCCCTACATTTTTCCGTTTCACAGTGCGAATTTTTTAGCCATACCAACCGGTTCACACTACTCCAGCTTGCGCCCTGCGTGACCCTGCAGTACCACTTTGTGTATTCATTTACACAAGTTCTAGCAGTCCCATTTCTATGAGTACCGTTCTCATCGACCACGTGATCACGGGCGCGTATTCAACTTCCGAGTAGAACGCGCCTCGGACACACACCTTTCCGGTTGTACACAGGAGTTACGACCGTTTGCGGTTTCCTTTGCGTGTTTAGTTACGGGGTAAGCAGCCTACACAGTTTCCTGCACGTAGTTTTTAATCCATTTTTCGTTCGTTTCTACAATGGTTTTCCTTATTTTAATTGTAGATTTCGCGCAGCTTGCCGTCACACGATGGCTTTCACTGTAAGCCACTGAACCTTTCTCCATCTCCCTGAACACTCGGGCCACAGTATACATCCAGCCCAGCGGCTGGTTCTTGCTGCAATTATTTTCAGTAAGCTTCCTTTTTTACCGTTGTACTTGTTTTCAATTTGAGCTTCAGTTTCACTGTTCTGATTTATAGTTTCCCTGTGCTTTCCCGTTCCAGGCATACAGCCCCAGTTCAGTTCTCTCATCCTATCCTGTGCATTCCGATTTCGATGCAGTCGTTCAATTCATTTGGCCAGAACCTTTCAGGCTTTCATCAGCTTATTTACGTTATTATTTAACTTGTCACATTGTTTCCTTTCTACTCATGCACTTGGTGGTTGACTCTGGTGATTAGTTGTTTGACTATCTGAACCACTTCTGTTCCATTTCAGTTTCTTTTCACTTCTTTGGCAGTTTTTTTATAAAGCACAACTTTCATGACACTGGGTTTATTTCTTATATTGCTCTAGTTTGAAACAGACCAGCAATGTTTCCGCTTGGGCCACAGCCTGCTGCACCCTGTATTGTATCGTTGTTCATTCATGTTAAGTCACGTTTTGAATTTCAAGGTCTTGAAATGTATTCCTGTATTTTTTCAACAGCTTCCCCTGAAGAAGGGATGTACAACATCCCGAAATGCATTGGGTTTTCTTGCGAACTGACGACTAAGTTCTCTGCCTTAGTGCAGATATTCTGATTTCATTCATGTGGATTTTGTTTTGAGCTACTTTTCAATTACTGTACTGTATATTTCTATGTCATTTATGTGATTGAATGATAAACACAGCTTTATTATAAATCACCGTGATTCAACGGACTGTCAAATTGTCACGTTCATTCAGACCGTTTATTGCTTTGGTTTAGTTTTGTCTTTACAGTAGCTAATACGTCTTAATTGTGTAGCATATTTATCCAGCAGTGCACCCAGTATACTGGTGTATATACACCAGCAGTTTCCTAACGTGTTACGAGGAGGGCTACCTCGTGTCTGAGTTGCACGCTTCATTTACTGAGATTCAACCACTTAGACTACAGTTTTTCGAAATTTGGTGTGCGCTATCTTACATAAAATCAGATATTCTAGGAAGCACCCATTAAAATGAATATAATTCCCATGCTGCTATACATCTTCAAAGCATTCCCAGAAGAACTTAAAGGCTCATTGATCAAATTTGTATGTCAAAGAAAACTGTCTATGGTATGAAGGAAATACCCAAGGACTTCAAAGAAAAAAATGGGGGTGGGGTTCCCCGGATATCCTTGTTTATTATATGGTAGCACAATTACGTATCATATAAGAATGGTCTAGAAAGGGAAACAGATAAAAATTGGGTCTACACGGACAGGCGTTTGTGGGCAGGTTGTTATGGGACCGTATATAAATGCCACAGAGGCGCAGACCCAAAAACCTGTGCTGTTCATGGGAGGAGAGATTAGAACTTTCAGAGACTGTAAGAGAGATTAAATGCTGGCAGAGAGTCCAATACCAGCAGATTAGACATTTTGTTATCCCGCTGGATTTAAGGAAACAGCACTGAGACTAGGTGAGAAACTCCTGACCTCTCACCAAGGGACCAAAGGGTGGATGTTGCCCATATATAAATACCGTTACAGCCCCCATGCAGACTTTTCATGGAAAGCTATGGCAAGATGTGTGAAAGATTAAAATGGAAATGTAACAATGGAGAGATGGGAGGTGCTATGAAAAGGCATATGTAAGAACAGCATATCGGTTCAATATAGGAAATCACACTAAAAATTATGATGGGATGGTATTTCATCCCGGACAATGTAAAAAGATGTTCCCTGGAGAGAATGACAGATGTTGGAGGGAATGTGGGGAGGAGGAACTGTTGCTACCTGAATATTGTGCTATTCTCGAAAATAATTATTGGTGGTAATCGAAGTGATAGTGGGATACCGAGAACCGGCAGACCCTGCTACCACGATTTTGGGCATGTGACCTACTAACTGGGTGGAAACTGGATGAGGGCACCTGAAATTGGTCGATCAACTACTACTGTTTGCCAAAATGGTATTATCATAGGCAATGGAAACAACAAAACAGCCAAATGTAGCAGTCTTACTATTGGAGAACTTGAGAAACAATGGCAGTTGAAAGATTGCCTGTGTACATCTCAAAAGAAAGGGAAAATTTCCTGCCAACTTGGCAGCCAGGTGTAGACAATATGAATGTGAATAACAGAAGATGATGACCCCTTTCCCACCCCCTCCATCAAACGGAAAGATCTTAGAATGTTTGATAGAAAGGAAACCAAATCCATTGTTTAAAGAAACACAATAATAAAGGAAAACCGGTAGAGGAGTGTGCGTAAACTCACAACCAATACCACATGGGGATGGGGAAGGGGAATTAACAATCTGGTAAAAAAATCTATAAATCTAAAACTTTTTGGCATCCTTATAACAAAGAAACACTAACAGCCATATAAATGATTGTTTGTCATATTGTAATGCATGTGTATAAGTGATTGCCAATAAAGAGCAGTTGAAAAAAGAGGCGGAGGTTGTAGGATTGAGCCTTCAATAGTTTAGTAATGTGTTAATTTCATTCAAATTGAGGTTTGAGTCAATGGTGAAGTCCAGTGATTTGGCAAATGGCAATAGTGATGAAGAGATGCATTCCTCTACTTTTATATTATTTCAGTTTCAGCTCTCCTCACTGAGTATGGGATCAGCACTACCACCTGCTCTTTTATGAGCTCCACATGAGTAGTGCAGCACAAATCACCTCATAGCCCACCCATTCAGGTGCAACAATTGCCTTTCCTTCAGCCAAGAAGGTTCTTGCCATGGCCACAGTGAGACATGTGCCAGGAAGGGCTAACACCTCAGGCAGACATTTCCCAGACTGTAGGCTTTTCCATAAAGCTGCATGACCACGCAGACTTACGTCAATTAAGGCATCAAATGCACCATCCTTTTTGCGGTTTCAAACATCCTGAATCGGAGACTGTTACCGCAAAAAACTGATTCTCAACTGTACAAATCCCATTTTAATAGCAGGTAAGGTTTTAATGCGTCCTAAAATGGGAATGTTTATGGATACCAATTCGGTTTTTGGAAGGGGTGTGTTTACAATTCCTTCCGAATACCAAATCGATATGTGATGTATCAATGTTTTGTAAACTAAAATTCTACTGCAAAACATTTAAAAATGACTGCCTAGTTTGGAGGTGTGGGGAAGGGGTCTTCATCAGACCCCTATCCATTTGTGAATGTTAAAAAAAAGCTTATTGAACACTTGGTAAACTTTAAAAACAGAGAAAGCTTTCTTTTTTAATCACAGCCCTGTTTCCCTTAAGGAAAAGGGTCAGCATGTAAAAGGAAAAAAAAGCTTACTTTATTGAAATGTGATAACTTACATGTGGGTTGCCACACCTCTCAGTCTAACATTTCTGTGATGGCCACCAATCAGAAGGAGTCGCAATTTGTGACCGAAGTCATGAATAATAATGAGGATTGCGACCCACTCCAATTCAGAATTTTTCCAACCAACACATTAGTACTATAGGTAGTTCAAAAAATGAATTACTTTAATTATTCAGGCATCCCTCTTGACCTTAATTTAACTTTGCATGGTCTATTTTCCAATAGGATTATTCAGTCCCAAAGAGCCGTGGAGGTAATATTCACCTTTGCATGTCGGATAAGGCATAAGCTGGTGCTCAAGATGATTAGCATTTACAAAAGTAAGTGCACTTCCATAGCCTCGTACAGAGTTGTGGAGGTATAAAGTTGCTGGCCCACTTGAGAAGCACACGAACATGTTCCTAAGAAGACTTCTTGCTGTTCCTCAAGCCACTCCCTCTTTCATGTGCCGCTCCGAGGTGGGTCTGTACCCCCTGGGGGACAGGATTAAGTTGGAACTCTGAGTCAGATTTTTGGGTAAAAATGGGGCTTCAGTTTCAAAAGGTCTACTGGAAGATTGTCTTTCCCCGGATCATGCTTTGGGGATCCCCCTAGATAACCAGTGAGTGAAAAGGGGGTTTATGGATCTGGATTTTGCAGACCTATATCTTGGTGAAAGAGGCATTCAATGAAAGACAGCATAGCCTTCATCAGGCACATTTTGACAAATTAAGTAGTAGTGCCAACTATAACTCCATCAAATCATTGCCGGGTTGTGAATTTTATCTGATTTCAATCTTTGATGCAAAAAGTAGATTCTTGCTCACCAGGTTTCGCTTAAACTTTCTTAATTTATTAGTGGCCTTTCCCAAAGATGTTGACTGGTGTACAACCTTTCTAAATTGCCCTTCTGATGATTCATCAAAGCAAAGCAACATGCTATTTACTCTCTTCTGTCATTTATATTCTCAACCCTGAAAGTGCTTCCGGAGGCCAAAACTTTGTTCATACAAGATTAGATCTCATAGAGACTCAGCACTGCACCATAAGCCATTTGGCTGCACAGAACTGAGTCATTTTAAAAACACAGAATGATGTGTCACATCCCTGTTCTTTACCCTGCGCTGGTGCACAATTGGCTGCCATGCACCAACGCAGGCACCCTTGCACTATCGTGCAAGGGTGTCTGCATTTTTGGGGAGATTGTTTTTGTGCAGACAGGGTCACCATCCTGCACAATAAAAATCACAAGCAGTGTTTTCCTCTTTCTTTGTGTGCTGCAGAATGCGCCTTCCCTGGGAGGCGTAGCATTCTGACGCATTCCCAAGTTTATGAAAGTTTGTAAATCTGGGAATGTGGCAGAAGCCTTGGGTGTTGCTGAGAACACCCACAGCAACACCCATGGCACGCTCCTTTCAAGCAAAGTGCTGCGTGAAAAGGGGCTGTATTTACAAGGACACGAAAGCCACGCAGGGTGGCTTTATGTGTCCTTGTAAATATGGGGCAGCTAAATGCGTCGCCAGTGCCTCACAAAAAATGACGGAATGGCAGGGCAAGGGGCTTGTAAATATACCTCTTTGTTTGTTATGAAATAAGGATTGGAAACCTATATGGGGCCGTGTAATGAATATTTTTGATATATGAACTTTTGTGATCCTATGAAATGGAACCAACTTGTTTTTAAGGTGATTCTTATTATCATTTTCTATGTGGCTTTATGACTGTATTGTTTTATTCTGTGCTTTATGGCTTGAAATCAGCCGAATAAAGAACAATATTGATTTTAAGGTCACTCTACTACTACACATTGTGGTGCCCTCTGCCTGAAATGAATGGTCTGATAGGACAAGCAGTGGTGTTTAGTATCATCCGATGTCAGGTGTTTGGCCCCCAGCTTTAAGTGGTCACTGATATGTCACTGAGATGAGAGCATCATCTGTAAAAAGATAGATCACTTTTGTAACTAACCATGAGGGTAAATGATGAGGGGAAATAGTTCTTCTGCGTCAGTTTTTTGGGGAAGGAGGAGGAGGCCCTCAAAGTCCAGCCCAGCTAAAGAGAAAAAAAAACAGTAAGACAACATATAGAGAAGAATTAGAAACATAATACATATATATTTCAATAAAGTACAGTATGTCAAACATACATGCCATTATCAGTCCTTCCATAAAAATAATTTGTTTCATGTGTTATGGGGTCAGTAGGATAACTTGGATTCTTAAATTACTTTCATAAACAATTTTAGTTCTGCCCACTTTTATCTTATCAAAAAAGTGAAAAATCAAGATCCAAGCAACTTTGGCCATGGATGTTTCAGACTGGCAACAGATGTGTGAATGTGACACTGTCAGGCTGCATATGTTTGAATCGTCCTGCAATCATGAAATATGAATTGGAGTCTAAACAAGTCAACGTGTTGGGAATCAGGGCCCAGATTTACAACTGCTTTGTGTCAGGTATGCTTTATTTTTCTAACGCAAACCCGACAGAAAGTATTTGGGTGGGATTTACATTCAAACTCAAACTCGATGTGGTTGGATTGTAACTCAAGTAAGTTGCTCAATGTTGCGCCTTGTGTTACTTTGCATCAAGGAGGCATTCCATAGGTAGTGCATGGGCGTTCCAATTCAACCACCCATGAGTTTTTACGCAAATCCTTTTCTACAAAGAACTATGGACAGGGATTTCAGCCAAAATTCTGCACCTACTCAAAGCAGGCATAACATGGAGACATATTTTCATTTCTCCTCATTTTTTCAACTTTGCATGTGTCCTGCAATGTATGGCACACATACACAGGTGAACACCTTAAAGCATAGTTTTAGAACTGGAATGGACCTCTTCAATTCCAAAGAGTATGCCTCAGACAAAGGAGACACCCTTGCACTATGGCTCAAATGTGTCTGTGTTGGTGCGTAGCTGGGCTGACTAAAGTGCGCCAGCGCAGGGAGAGAGCTAAAGAGTAACATATCTTACTTGATAAGGTGCTGTTCTACTCTCTTTCTTTCACGTAACTCAGAAGAGGAATATTACTTGCTGCCCTGTATTGCATGACTTCTATGTAAATCTGAGCCAATACGTGTAAAAACAGAATAGGGCAGAAAAAAAAAATCTTAGGGTTTATTGGGAAAATGAACGTACTCCATGTTCTCCTTCATAATTACCTTGACTAAATTCATGAATACCAATCGTTTCTATCGAACTACAGAATCTTGGAACATGAAAAAAGTAAGATCTCTTTCCAGGAAACATATTGATTCATATGTCTTTCTAAAGGCAACTTTTCCTTGCTCTATTATTTTTTTTTTAAAAATCAATACAAATTTAGAACTAGGGAGCAGATGTACTAAATATTGTTTCCAAAATATAGGTCCCAATTTGCGACCAGGATTTTTGTGACCAGTGTAGTATTTTACAAACTGACCTGCATTTGAAAACCCTCCAAATCAGCAGTGCTTTCGAATGCTGAAACCCTTCCTATGTACTAAACATTAACAAAGAGGAGTGTATCTACAATTGCTATAAAACGTCCGAAAAATACCAGTATCATGATAATACTTTGGGTTCTAACAAGCTAAGGGGATATTCTCAAAAACGTGTGATAACTACTGCAAAAGTAGCTTAATGCAACTCTTCACATCGCAGACTATCGCTGGAAAATAACACCGTGTCAACGTGGTATTCTCAACACGGCGGCACCATGCGATAGACCCACCACAACGCATCAAATAAACGAGTTAAAATCAACGCGACGCCGCAAAAATGCGAAACACGAATGCGAAAAAAGCAGCGATGACACCAACCGCGATACAAAAATCAGCAAAAACCAGCCACAGGCCTGCAAACCCCACGCGACATGCGGGAAAATGCACAATAAAAGTTTGAAAACAACCAAATACAAAAGCCAAACAACAGCGAAGCACAATGGAGTCAGCCAGAGCAAGTGCAGAGGACAGCCAGAACCCCCCAAGCCCCCTGAGGACCAGCCTGGGACCTCGGGGTCAGGGAAGGGCAAGGACAAGAAGAATAGGAAGAACATGTTCAGTCCGCAGGAAAACAGGATCCTGATAACGGAGGTGATAGAACACCATCAACTACTGTTCGTCACCTCCACTGTGTCACTGGCAACTAAAAATGGAATATGGCAGACCATCGTGGACAAGGTGAATGCAGTCGGAGTGCTGAAGAGGACAATGGAAGAGGTCAAGAGGCGCTGGAATGATGTCAAGCGCAAAACCAAGCAGAAACTCGCAAACAACCAGAAGGCAGCAATGCAGACTGGAGGTAGGAGCCCAGGGCCACAGGAGGAGCTGGAGGAAATGGTGTCCAGAGTCATCAGTGGGGTGACGGTGGCAGGAGTTGGGGGCACGGACACTACTCAACAGGACCGGACACAACAGCAACAGGGTGAGTAACGACCAGGGACTGGGTGGACGGGGGGAGATGGGCACAATTGCACACATGCACAAGTAAGCATAGCAAATCTGCAGACAAACCGTGCCCCTGACCCCCAACTCCCACCAAGAGACCAATGCACCCAAGTAAGCAACATCTCAGCACTGTATAAGCACAGAAGTCAGAGGCACACCGCATGTAAGAGATAAGGGGCAGCCAAATCAGAGCTGCAGGGGCGACACCCCCACAATGCGGCACACACACATCACATGCAGAGCACATCAACATTGACAACTATGTGGCACAATCCGCAACACGTCCACAACAGAACAGAGGACACAACTGGTGCCACTTGTGTGCAGACTCTGGCCAATCACATATGGCATCGCAGGGAAATGTCCACTGTCCCGCATCATATAGGCAGCTCCCCACAAACAGTCACAATGTACACTGTCATTCAGTCTGAATGTAAACATGTACAATGCATCAACATACATGTGAACACAGTGTTAAACTGCATCTCCCCTTCACATTGCGGAGGGAAATTCAACGCCTCCTGCATAGCAGTCCCAACCTCACCTTCGACCCCGACACCCTCCAACAGCTCGTGGAGAGCCTCCGCAGCCCACTTCCAGGAGCAAGGCAGCCCAGCTGCTACGAGGAGAACCCACTCCCTCACAGAACACACAGCAGGCAGCACCCACCACCATGGCTGTCTCCCAGCACCCCCATGACGAACACATGGCCCTCTAACGCCGTGTGTTGGGGTGCCAGGAGAAGCTGGCTGAACAGGTGCAGGTGGGATTCGACCACAAGGCAGACAAACTAGACGCCATACGTGGGTGTCTAAGTCCCATCAGGGACCACTCACAGTCCCTAACCAACACTCACAGTCCGCTCCATGCCCTCCAACGAACCATGGCTGACATCGCCAGAGTCCTGACTCTGCGACAAGAACGACTGTCTAGTCAGAGTGGCTCCAGCAAGCTCGCCCGGGAATTGGGACTCATGCGGAGGCTCATGGAGAACATGGAGCGGACGCGTGCGGAAAGAGCGGCTGACACGGCTGCACACCAGCGAGAGGTAGCTGGGTCCCTCAATGCCATAAAGACCATACTCATGGCATTGCTGCCACAAGGCATGGCGCTGATGCATGCTGCTGCTACCACTCCATCCACATCTCTGGCCCCTAATGTGTCAGTGTCACACAGTGCGGCGGACATTCCACCTCCAGCCCCTGAGGTGTCACCACCACACAGTGCTGGAGACAGAACACCACCACCCACATGTGAGGCACCTGTCACAGCAGAGGACAAAGATGCGGATGAATCTGCCCTCGTGGTCAGAAGGAAGCGGTAGCATTCATCTCTGCCATATGGCTTGTTTCTGCTTGGTTCTGCCTTCTGCATCATCACCTTCCATCGTCCACCGATGCACTCTGTGACACTCACCTTGGACCTCGACATGGACTGCCATATTCTGTTTGGTCACCAATGACACAGCTATCAGACTGCGGACTGAACTCCTCCTCTACTGATGTACTTGTCATTCCCTGAAGGACTCTGGCTGGTTCTTCACGGGCTAACAATGTAAAGTGGGGTTTGCATGCCCCTGTAGTTCTCCAGCTGTAACACTCCACTGAATGTGCATTAAACATTCATTTTCACACCGATGTGTCATGTCTATGATCTTGCACGTGTTGATGTATGGATGCATGTAGGGTCAATGATTTCACCTTACGTCCATGTTGCTCATGTTGTGGGACTTGGGTCACAGGGTGACACATTGCCGATTGCGTGCCAGGTGGCGCCGACACTAGAACGGAGACACATGCACTAGTTACGTCCTTGTCCATCCCAGGACGGAACCACGTCCAGAGCCCCAGGGTCATTGTTCACACCCTTATGTTGGACTGGTATACGCCAGGCCAACCCACTCCGCTTACGCTCTTGGGGGGGGACAATATCGCTACATGTCCCAGGTCTTCCCTGTAGGGATCTGCTGCTCACCGGTCTAGTTGTCAGCATGCCACGGCCACTGGTTTACATCCACACCACACCCATCCAGCAAAGCCGTCACAGGACATGTGACCCTGCCAGTAAAAGGAGCCTGGCGCACGTGCTGGATGCCATTTCCATTCTGTAACTGGGTGTCTCCGTGTGGTTATCATTTCTGCTTGAAGGCCTAGGGCCCGGGCACAGCACATTGCCCAGTGCCGGGGGTGACATTATGGTGCCTGCACCACGAGACTCAATCATAAAGGGTCCATGGCTTGCGGTGCACAGACTTGGTGGCACCGGATACACTGCGGCAGGCACAGGCACACTGCCACGGGACGGTGTATTTTGGTGCACTGAGGTAGGGGCACCTTAAGTGCTGAGCGGGTGTGCAGCCTGCGATGATGCACCGTCCTGGCGGTCCGGACTGGTAAGGATTAGTGTGAGCCCTGCTGGACCGCAGTGTAGGCCTGAGCCAGCGGGCAGTGCGGGCCTCCCACCACGTGGCGTTGCCTCGTGGTCCACCACAGAGTTAATGGCACCTCTAGGGCTGAGGGGGTGTGCAGCCTGCGATGAGGCCGTGTGCCCTGATATGTTCTCTGCCATAGCGAAATCAAGACCCAGAATCAAGTGTGTGACCTGGTGGCCCGTGGTGCGGGGCTGCATGATGTGGAGGGTGCCATGGTCGTGGGCCCCGGGCTTGGAGCTCCCACCGGCACATGGTGGGCCCTCTTGGAGACACGCCGGTGGCGGAAGGTGAGCCGTGAGGCCTGTTGCGCAGGGGGGGGGCAATCTCCGCTGGGCGGTGGGAGGGGCTGGGGTGCATCAGCCTATGTGCGCTGGGGCAGGCAAACGCTGATGGCACGTGCTACTGTATGGACTCTGCCATTCATGCCTCTGGCAACTGTTTCAGATGAGGGACCTGGGGGACTTCAGTGTGTACCGGCACGTGGTTGGAGACACACCGGTGGCTGCAGGTGAGCAGTGAGGCCTGGGTCTGCATGTGTTGGCACTCTCTCTCCCTCTCTTTTTCTCTCTCTCCCTCCCTCCCTCCCTCTCTTTCTCTCGATCTCCCTCTCTTTCTCTCTCCCTTTCTTTCTCTCTTCCTCTCTCTGTCTATTTCTCTCTCCCTCTCTTTCTCCCTCTCTTTCTCTCTCCCTCTCTTTCTCTTTCCCTCTTTCTCTCCCTCCCACTCTTTTTCTCTCCTCTCTCTCCCTCTCTTTCCCTCTCTCTCCCTCTCGTTCTCTCTCCCCCTCTCCCCCTCTCTCTCTCTTTCGCTCTCTCTCTCTGTACTTTGATGGGTGCATGATACACCTTCTTATCTATATTTCTGTCTTGCAGGCTGTGCCTTACAGAATGCTTAGAGAAGACCCGCCGTGCCTCTTCAAGATTGTTGTTTTTGTGTAATCTGTAATAAACGTTTATTTTGGATTATATGATATGAATGTATGATTTCCTTGTTTCTGGCCACACCTGTATGTTGGGTGTTGTGATTGTGCAACTTTAGGTGATTTGTTTGGTTCATGGTTTCGTGGAGTTGATGTGCATTCTCTTTGTCCAAAGGGAAGGGGGTATCCGGGGAGGTGGTGGCGGTGGGTGTTGTTGCCCTATTGAGGCTCCGGGCTGCATCTCAGTTGCTCAGGGGCATCTGTTGTTCTTCATGTTTGGCTATGGGCTGTGCTCCCTTGTCTGGTTCCGCTTGTCGTCTGACTTTACATCAGGACAAAGAGCAGGTGTAAAAATCCTGCTGCTAACGTGCCTTATCGCCTGTTTTGGAATCTTATCGCCGATCTGGCTGGTCGTTGAGCATGTTGTGGAGTAGTGTTGTCGCTGCTTTTTGCTCAGGAACGCTTACTCTGCATCTCATTAGCGATAGTTGCCCGGGTCATCCGTGGCGATGTTTTTTGAGGATGCTATCGCCAGAAAACTGGTGACATGGGCTGTTTGCACCAGCTTGTAAAAGGGGCGATAAATTTATCGCGACTTTGGCTGCGATAAAGTGCCGATAACTCGGCGATAGATCTTCGAGAATATGCCCCTAAATGTATTGACCACTGATATGCTGAATGTTTACCATGTGTTAGTTACTAGAGTAGATCTTGTGTATGTTTCATTTCATGTAGAATGTTACCATTCATGCCAAATCCTGGTATATGAAAAAACAGCGTTAATTTAAGTTGATATAGGATCAGAGTGCAACAGTAGTCTTGTGTTCTGTTTAGTATAACAAGCTGTCATTCATGAGAGTCTGCAGAAAATCTGAGAGAACCCTCATCTGACTGGGCGGCCTGTGTGACTACCAACGACAAAAGGTCTCTTTTGTGTCTTTTCTCACATCCCTATCCTCCTTATCCTCTCTTGACTATAGCACCAAGTGCAGTCTTAGATGTGGTTGGTACTGTTGACGGGGAAGGAGACTGGTGGGCTCCATGTTGTCAGGGGCGTAGCTTGGTCAGTGATCCTGAGGGGGGGTGGGGGGGGTGAGTGTCAGAATATCCGACAATTACACTGGCAAGTCATGTTAATCATTATATGAGCAGGGGAATTAAGGGCCAGTCGGGAATTAAGGGCCAGTCGAAAGGGAAAGGTGTGCCGATTGTGAGGGATACTTAAAACACTGTATTTTGTCAAGTAACCATGTTTTAGGACCTTCAAAACAAACGAGAGCGCGAGTGTGTGTGTGTGCGCGCGCGCGCGCGTGTGTGTGGTGCATTTTAAAATCCCAGCAAAAGACCCCTTACAATGCCCACTGAAAGCTCCTGTACCCAACAGTTTTCTAAATAATACATTTAGGGGGGGGTGTAACACCTCAAACACCCCCCCGAAGCTACGCCCCTCCATGCTGTTCTCATAGCAACATGCGGATCTACTGGATAGTGGTCAATTTGGACACCAAGACACCAAGTGAAGAGAAAAAATTGCTTTCGAAACAGAATTTCTGAAGAGAAGTAAAGTCAAAAGGCTTAGCTGTGTGTATATGGATCCTTGCATAACAGAGAGGACAAATTAAATCATCCTAACTGTGATGGAGCAGGTGAAATACAATTTTTTTTGTACCCCTTCGAAATTAATGACCTCATAACTTAAAAATACTAACTGTTTGAATGCATGTATTAAACAACAAATGCACCTTTAATTGGACACTACACGTGGGAAACTAACTGGCATTGCAAAAATCTATTTTATTTACAAATGTGAAATTAAATTAACATAGGTTTGTGATTCATGTAGAAAGTAGAAGTAAATTTCATGTATTTCGTTTGTAGTAAAATTATATTGTGGCAAAGAATGCAGATGGTAAGTAAAATGGCTTTAAATGTCGCTTATGCTAGGTAACACCTAATTCATTAGAATGGTGGGTGGTAAACAGAAGGGCTTATTTTCTATGTCTAATTTCTGCTATGTTGTTTTCATATTAGATCCGTTCTGGCCTGCTAGGCCTCGCCTGACAATGGCTGCTGCAGAGAAACGTGATTGCGTGCGCAGAATAAAGATAATAATAATAATACAGAATTTTGTAGAGCGCGAACAGCTACCTCGCACGGAGGTGTCCCGGCGCTAAACACAGGCAGAGATACATATACCGGAAATCAAGACGTTAGCGAGGTTGGGTGAAGAGCCACGTCTTCAACAACTGTTTAAAGCGGGGTTCTGAAGGGGCCTGCTGAAGCTCAGGGGGGAGTGAATTCCAGAGCATCGCTACATTGGCCGAGAACGTTCTACCTCCCAGCCGTGCCTTTTTTATTCGAGGAACTGCTAGCTGGATCCGGCAGTTGGAGCGAAGAGAGCGGGACTGTGTGTATCTTGGCAACCGATCTCTCAAATATTTTGGACACGAGCCAAACAAGGATCTAAAGGCCAACGTAAGTGCCTTAAATTTGATCCTGTTGGCTACTGGTAGCCAATGAAGTGATAGAAGATGCGGAGAGACAGAATGCTTGAATGGAATATGCATTAACAGCCTCGCAGCCGCATTCTGGACCAGTTGTAAGCGTTGAATTAAGTATTTAGGCAGACCCAGGAACAGACCATTCGCGTAATCCAGTCTAGATGTTACTGTTGCATGGATTACAGTTTTCCTGCAGTTCCCCCGGAAGAAGTCGCAGGATTTTACGAAGATTCCTAAGCTTACCTAAACAGCCTCCCATCAGCTGTTGTGTATGCGAGACAAAAGACAGATTGTTGTCCCAGCGCACCCCCAGGTTTTTTGCCGAAGGGCTAGGGGAAGGGGCCTGACTGTGGGAGGGCGGGTCGGATAATCAGACGAGGAGGCTGTATATAGTGAGATGCTCTGCGAGTTTTATTCGAAATGACAGGTAATGGACCACACGAGGGTGGTATGAATGTCTCAACAGTTCCTTGCGGTTCTTCTTCTGTTACTGGTCCTTCGACTGATGGTTCTCCGCCCCTTCCGACCGCTCCGAGTACTTTGTGAGATTCTTCTCCTAGTTGTATATCCGGACCCACATTCGTCCCAGGGAGGCTCATAGGAGAGAGGAAAAGACGGCTGTCAGTAACGTATATGGTATGTGCCAAGGTTGTATCCCATCACCGCAACACCACGTGAGAATTGTGCTTCCCTCCTTTCCTATGAGGGTGGTTGTATTTACAGGTGATTTTGGGCGAGAACGGTGAAGAGGTAAAACAAAAGGGGAGGGGGAAAGCGAAGGGAATAAGGTACAGATCGGGAAAGGGTTCGTACTCTCTTCTTTACTCGGATATATGACCCTTAGGCAACTCAAAACGACAATTACGGAGACAATTGCGGACTTTTACTCTAAACAGTGCAGACAATTGCGGACTTTTACTTGAAACAGTGCCCCCTCTCGTCAGCCAATCCCTCCCTTCATGTACCCGGTCCCAACCTCCACCCGCTCCTCTTGTGCCCTCGCTCAGGGTTACTCACAGGCTCCGCCGCAACTCTCCCTGAGTTGCGGCCGCTCTCCAGCCTCCTCCGGTGGGCACCACCACTCCTCGCACCACGTCTCGTCTTCTTCGGTTTTTCCGTCCTCTTCGGTCTTTCTCCCGACTCGATCTCGGTCCTCGCGTCCTTCTTCTCCTTTGCTTCCGCCTTGCTCTTCTCCTAGTCCTTCGACCGCTTCCTTCCCGATCTTGTGTCCCTCGTCTCTTTTCACGGTCTGGTCTGTTGTGCTTCCGGGGTTAGCCCCTCCTCCTACCACGCTCTCCACGTCGCTGATTCGTCCCTGCGAAGGGGAAGGACAAGGGGGGGCGGTTATCCTTTCCGTCATACGTTCGACGGACCTGTGACATCGGGTGTCGGCTCTCCGGGCTCCCCGAGACCAGGGGATACGGGGGCCCCCGGAAGGTAATTGACGGGGTGAACCTGTCTCCTTCTCACATCCCCTTTCCCTTGCTGTCCTTCTCGTAGGGGTTTGGGTTTGAGGAAATCGAGAAAGAAAGTCTACGTTGGCTTGTTCACTTCCTTTCCGATGTTTGGTATGAAAGCGATATGGTTGGAGGGATAAAAACCACCGTAGTACTCTATCGTTGTTCCCCTTGTTCCGCGCCAACCATTCTAATGGCGCATGATCGGTATACAGGGTGAAGTCCCTTCCTTCCAGGTAATACTTCAGGGCGTCGATGGCCCACTTGATGGCCAGGGCTTCCTTTTCGATGACTGCATAGTTCTGTTCCCTGGGGAACAGTTTTCTACTGATATACAGTATGGGTTTCTCCTCCCCTTGTTGGGTGACTTGCGACAGGACTGCCCCCAGCCCTTGATCGGAGGCGTCAGTTTGGAGTATAAATGGCAAGCTATAATCAGGGCTAGCCAATACAGCGTCTGAGGTTAGGGTGGTTTTCAGGGTGTGAAATGCTTGCACTACTGTGGGGCTGGGATTCCTTAGCATGACTTCTGTTTTTACTGATTTATGTAATAGATCTGTCAGGGGGGCGGCTATCTGGGAGAACCGGGGTATAAACCTCCTATAATACCCCAGGAGCCCCAAAAAGGCCCGGAGTTCTTTTGCGGTACGTGGGAAGGATATTTGTGTAATAGCCGCTAGTTTATTGTCTTGTGGTCGTATGACTCCTTCCCCCAACAGATACCCCAGGTATCTTACAGTTTGGGCGGCTAGATGGCTTTTGGCCGGGTTGATTTTGAGTCCCTGACTGCCCAAGGTCTGGATTACCTCATAGAGATGAGTCAAATGTTGTTCCCAGGTTTCACTGTAGATGACAATGTCATCTATGTATGCCCCGGCATACCTTTCATGTGGTTGTAATATCCGGTTCATAGCCCTCTGGAAGGTAGCCGGAGCCCCGTGCAACCCGAACGGGAGTACTACAAATTGGAACAACCCATCGGGAGTGGAAAAGGCTGTCTTTTCTCGATCTTGGGGTCGAAGGGGTATTTGCCAGTACCCCTTACACAAATCCAGGGTACTGATGTATTTAGCCTTCCCGATCCGCTCTATCATCTCATCTACGCGGGGCAAGGGGTAGGTGTCGAACTCTGAGATTTTATTGACCTCCCTGAAATCAATACAAAAGCGTACCGAACCGTCTGGTTTCGGTACTAATACTATTGGGGAGTTCCATTCGCTGGTGGAAGGTTCTATAATGCCCATCTGTAACATCTGCTGAACCTCCTCACGTATAGTATTCCTACGGGCCTCCGGTATCCGATACGGACGAAGGCGTACCGTTTTCCCTGCCTGGGTTTTTATCGAATGTTCCACCAAAGTGGTTCGTCCAGGGGTCAAGGAGAAGACGGGCTGGAGAGGTAAGAGAGAGTTGACTAATTCCGATCGTAAGTCGGAGGGCAATTCCGCATCAATGCATTGGACATATAAGGGAAGATCCTTCCCAACCCCTACTAAAGAGGGAAGAGGTCCTTCCCATCGTTTCAAAAGGTTCACATGATACACCTGGTTGGTTCCACGCTTCTTATCTAATTCGATCTTGTAGGTAACAGGGGTCACTCTCTCTAACACTATATAGGGACCCTGCCATTGTCCTAATAATTTGTGGTCAGAGGAGGCCAACATGAGCAGAACGGCATCTCCCACAGCAAAGGTTCTACTCTTCGCCTTTTTATCATATTGTACTTTTTGGGCTTCCTGTGCTTTTTCCAGATTGTTTCTTACTATCGTTCTTATTTGTCCCAGATGGGTTCGTAGTTGGGATACATATTCTACTAGCGGTTTAGCGTGGTTGGGTTCTGCCTCCCAGGTCTCCCGCATCATGTCCATTAAGGACCTAGGTTGGTGACCATACAGGAGCTCGAAGGGGGAGTAACCCGTGCTTTTCTGGGTTTTGCAGCGGATGGCATATAGGGCTAAGGGTAACATATCCTCCCATTTCCTTGTTTCTAGTTCCAATAATTTTTTTAGGGTGATCTTGAGGGTGGCGTTGTATCGCTCCACCAGACCGTCGGTCTGTGGGTGATACGCTGCTGTTCTTATCTGTTTTATCCCCAATTGGGCACATACTTGTCTCATTAATTTGGACACAAACGGCGTTCCCTGGTCAGTTAAAATTTCCTTCGGGAACCCGACCCTAGCAAATATGGCGATCATTGCTTTGGCGATACTGGTGGCATCGGGATGTTTTAAGGCAACAGCTTCTGGGAACCGGGTCGCATAATCCACCAGTACCAATACATAGCGACACCCACTCCGGGAAGGAAGTAAAGGTCCTATGATATCCATTCCGATCCTACAAAACGGCTCATCGATTATTGGGAGGGGTTGTAATGGGGCTTTCGGAGGTCTATACCTACTGTGTTTTTGGCAGATAGGACACTCACGACAATAGGTTTCTACCTGTTTATATATGCCTGGCCAATAAAACTGTTCTAAGATTAATTGTTCGGTTTTCTCGTCTCCAAAATGTCCTCCCAGTAAATGACTATGGGCTAGGTAGAGTATTTTGTCCCTAAACGGGGTAGGCACTAACAACTGGGGATTGGCTGTGGCTTTGGCCTGTCTATACAACAGACCATTCTGGATGAAGAATTGAGGTCCTACATGAAGGGGGTCTACCTGGTCCTTGGCTTGGTTCCATGCTTCCTGTAATACAGGGTCCTCTCTCTGGGCGGCTCGAAAGTCTTGGTTGGTTTCCCAGGGACCCTCTTCCGTCCTGACGGGAAAAACGGACGCTGGATGACCCTTTTCTTTCCTTCTTTGATTCCTGGTTTTTCTACTCTTGGAGGGTGGCCATTCGTGATTCTCGTCCTGAGAGAAAGGTGCTATCTTCCACCAATCCTTCTCTTCAGGAACGGCTTTCGTGAGTAGCTCGGGTAGATATTTATAGTCGCTCCCCAGTATAATGGGTTCCGGGAGTCGGGGAATCAGGCCCACTTTGAGATCTGAGCCGGAATCTGAGGCATGCTGTATGTGAACATGAGTGGTGGGGTACGATTTAGTGTCTCCGTGTACGCACTGGATGTGCACCGTGCCATCTGGATCCCCACACGCTGGACCTAGATCCTGGGGTCGTACGACACTCTGTCGGCAGCCTGTATCGGCCAGTGCGGTCAGGGGCTGTCCATTTACGTAGACCCCGCAGTGATACGGAGGGGTTTGTCGGGTCGAGGTGTGACAACTGTAATTCCGTGCTACTCCAATCTCCATGGGTTCTTCCTTTTGGGGACAAAACCGGGCTATGTGTCCTAGCCCCCCACAGTGAAAACATTGGGGCCCAGGGGGGGGAGATCTGAACACCGGTGGACCCTGAGGCCTGAAGGGAGGAGGTCCTGGGATGATTATAGCAGGATCGGGTTTTCGACTTAATGTCGGACGAGAGGGTCGAAGGGTCCCGCTTATTCCTGTTCTCCAAGGATGTTCTTCTCGTCCCTTTTGTGCTTCCTGGGCTTGGCTATAGGCACTAGCGATCTCTACCGCTGTTTCCAGGGTCAAGTGAGCGTGCTGTCTCACCCATTTCTGTATGGGAGGATGAAGGGAGGACAAATATTGCTCCAAATAAACTTTGGCCATAATATCCTCCTTGGTAGCTGTTGCAGGTTTTAGCCACCGGTCGGCCATGTCTTTTACTCTAAAGTAAAGGGCTCGGGGTGTTTCTTGGGGCCCTTCTTTGATCTGTCTGAGTCTCAATCGGTAGGTGTCGTCATTGACTCCTAGTCTTTCCATGATACAATGTTTGATATCCTGATATGGGGTCAGTCCCGTGATGTTCGCTGATTGGTAAGAGGCTTGTAGTTCTCCCGAAAGCAAAGGCCCTAGGTATTGTCCCCATTTATCAGCTGGCCATGCGGCGGCTAATGCCATGCGCTCAAAGTTATTGAAAAAGAACTCCGGATCCTCACCACTGACGTATTTTTGTAGGATGACGGAGGGTAATGTACTGGGGCCTCTTTGTTGTCCCAGGGCATCCGCTATTTTCCCCATGGTCGTATCGTGAGTCTGCCCTTGATTGGTGATGACTTGTTGTAATTTCCCGCGATCTTCTTCCACCACCGTGAGGAACCTCTCCATCGCCTTTCCTAGGCTCTCCTGATTTTCTGCCATTTTGGTTAATACGGCCTCCATGTCTCCTCGGGATCCCACTTCTGACACCACTTGTGGGAGGGCGGGTCGGATAATCAGACGAGGAGGCTGTATATAGTGAGATGCTCTGCGAGTTTTATTCGAAATGACAGGTAATGGACCACACGAGGGTGGTATGAATGTCTCAACAGTTCCTTGCGGTTCTTCTTCTGTTACTGGTCCTTCGACTGATGGTTCTCCGCCCCTTCCGACCGCTCCGAGTACTTTGTGAGATTCTTCTCCTAGTTGTATATCCGGACCCACATTCGTCCCAGGGAGGCTCATAGGAGAGAGGAAAAGACGGCTGTCAGTAACGTATATGGTATGTGCCAAGGTTGTATCCCATCACCGCAACACCACGTGAGAATTGTGCTTCCCTCCTTTCCTATGAGGGTGGTTGTATTTACAGGTGATTTTGGGCGAGAACGGTGAAGAGGTAAAACAAAAGGGGAGGGGGAAAGCGAAGGGAATAAGGTACAGATCGGGAAAGGGTTCGTACTCTCTTCTTTACTCGGATATATGACCCTTAGGCAACTCAAAACGACAATTACGGAGACAATTGCGGACTTTTACTCTAAACAGTGCAGACAATTGCGGACTTTTACTTGAAACAGTGCCCCCTCTCGTCAGCCAATCCCTCCCTTCATGTACCCGGTCCCAACCTCCACCCGCTCCTCTTGTGCCCTCGCTCAGGGTTACTCACAGGCTCCGCCGCAACTCTCCCTGAGTTGCGGCCGCTCTCCAGCCTCCTCCGGTGGGCACCACCACTCCTCGCACCACGTCTCGTCTTCTTCGGTTTTTCCGTCCTCTTCGGTCTTTCTCCCGACTCGATCTCGGTCCTCGCGTCCTTCTTCTCCTTTGCTTCCGCCTTGCTCTTCTCCTAGTCCTTCGACCGCTTCCTTCCCGATCTTGTGTCCCTCGTCTCTTTTCATGATCTGGTCTGTTGTGCTTCCGGGGTTAGCCCCTCCTCCTACCACGCTCTCCACGTCGCTGATTCGTCCCTGCGAAGGGGAAGGACAAGGGGGGGCGGTTATCCTTTCCGTCATACGTTCGACGGACCTGTGACATCGGGTGTCGGCTCTCCGGGCTCCCCGAGACCAGGGGATACGGGGGCCCCCGGAAGGTAATTGACGGGGTGAACCTGTCTCCTTCTCACACTGACCCATTGCCATCGGCCACCAGAACTCGGGGGGGGGGGAGGGGCGAGAGCACCTCCGTTTTGTCTACATTGAGTTTTAATTTGTTGGTATTCATCCAGCACACAACATCATGAAGACAGCCCTTGAAACTTGACAGGGCCGCCTCTGACACCTCTGCATACGGAAACACCAGCTGGTTGTCATCGGCATAAGATACTGCCTTGACCCCCCAGTTAGCAATTAGCGTAAAAAGCGGGGCCAGGTAGATGTTAAATAATAATGGGCTAAGCGCCGAGCTCTGAGGGACCCCACAGCTTAAAGGCTTGGGTGTTGAGGAAACAGTCCCCAGGGCCACCTTCTGGGTTCTCTGGGACAGATACGAGTGTAACCAGTCCAGCGCTTGATCCTGTAGACCCACATCTGCCAATCGCATCATCAGCCTTGCGTGGTCGACAGTGTCAAAAGCTGCCGAAAGATCCAGGAGCACCAGCAAGGCTGAGTCTCCCGAATCCAACGACCATCTTATTGACTCTGCCACCTCGATCAGTGCTGTCTCGGTGCTAAAGCCAGGTCTAAAGCCTGACTGTGTCTCATGCAGAATCTTGTTGTCCTCTATATATTTACTAAGCTGCTTCTGGATAACTTTCTCAAGCATTTTGCCCGGGGCAGCCAGCAGAGAGAGGACGAAGGTTGCTGAGGTCCGTAGGATCCCCATTGGGTTTTTTCTTCAGTGGGAGGAGGGTAGCGTGTTTCCATATCTCCGGGAACACCCCGGAGGAAATGGACGTATTCCAGATGTGCTGTAAGGAAGGAGCCACAAAATCCGCCATTGTGCTCCACAACTTGGGGGGGCAAGGGTCATCCGGCGATCCAGACTTGCAGCAACTTAATTCCTTCATGACCGCGGTCAGAGTTATCGGTTGAAAATAAGCCATCGGACCACCTGTCAACTCTTTGACAGTCTGATCTGTTTTCACCGTTCTTTCCTCAGGGCCGAATGAGTCATAGACACGTTTAATTTTTTGGTCAAAGTAGTCCGAGATTTTATTACAGAAAATGACCGATGGTGGAATCTCCCTTTCAATACATCTAGGTTTGAAAAAGGACTGAACCACCTTAAAGACTTCTTTGCTAGAGTGTTCTGCCTGTTGAATAGAAGCTGCAAAAAACTTTTTTTTGCCTTTCTGATAGCCTTCTGAAATTTATGGGAGGCAGCCTTGTATTGAGCTCTTTCCAAGGCCCCATAATTTACCCTCCACAACCTCTCTAACCGTTTACATTTTGCCTTCTCAGTTCTAAGGTCCTGTGAGAACCACGGAGCAGAGGGGGAGTCCCTCGTGGACATAGCGCGTTTTGCTGGAGCAATGGATGATACCATGTTCCCAATCCAGTGATGAAACCGCTGCGCGTCAGTGTTGGCATTCAGGGTTAAAGTAGGTTTGTTCTGAGCCAACATTGGGCCCATAACGGTAGGGACTAGCTTCCTCCATTGTCTTCTCATAAAAACTCGCTTACTTGGCGCTGGTCTGTCAACCGCCAAATTTATTGTAAAAGGCATAAGCAAGTGATCTGACCAAAGTAAAGGCAGAGTCACTTCCATCGTCACCCTTTCAATATTGGAAAGGATGAGATCAAGTGTGTGACCCGCTCTATGTGTGGGGCCCTCATTGATTAATCTCAGATTGGCAGCATTCAGAGTGGCCCTTAACCCCTTCGACGCTTGTGACGGAACGGTTCCGTCATGCACGTCGGTTGGGCTGTGCTTATGACGGAACCGTTCCGTCATGGCCCCGCCCGCGCTCAGAACCTTCAGCACTGCGCGGGAATCCGCGCAGCGCTGAAGGGGTTAATATCTCTGCTTGGGCACATTCCGTTCTATCCATATGGATATTGAAGTCCCCCACTACAAGAAAATAAGGATGGAGGAGGGAGCTCTGCACTATCACGTCCAACAGAGCTGTAAGATTAGAATCATTCCCACCGGGGGGGCGGTAAATAACTAGCCCCGCTAAGGAGATCTGTGGGCCCACCTGAATGCAAAAATTTAATCCCTCCAGTCCTGCGATCAGAGTAGGGGCAGATGATGTTAGTGTGAACTGTTCTTTAAATATAGCAGCCACCCCCCCTCCTCTTTTACCACCCACTCGGTTAGCGAGACACATTGTGTAACCTAGGGGTACTGCCAGCGCTATTGCAGTCACATTGTCCTCACTAAGCCAAGTTTCAGTTAAGAATAGGGCATCCCACTCATGCTCATCCAGTAGCAGCCAGATATCGTTGGCATGCTTTGAGAGGGATCTGCAATTCAACAGCGCGACTCTTAGGCTTCTGTTACTGAGCGGTCTGGATTTACAGTGCCCCTTCTCCTCACCATTACCCCACTTACCCAGCGATTTCCCACATGTCTCGCATATGTGAGCGAGGAGATCAGAACTTAGGTCGAACCTGTGAGTTCAACACGCAGCATCTGTGTTAAGCCTCCACAGTTCATCTCGTGACCACACGATCCTCTCCTCATATGCGCCACCACGAACAGCCTGCCTGGCCCCGGCCGCAGACTGGTCGCGGACGGGCGCAGACAGGCTTGCCTTTGGCGCGCCGCCAGCGCGCCCTCTGCGCGCGTCCGCTGCGCGTTAGCCAGGGCATCCGTTTTATGCGTGTGAAAGGAGCAGCGACTAGAGCGTCAGCTCCCCGAGCACTGGAAGAAGCAGCCTCCCTCCACAACAATCGGGATGGCACCCGCGCATGAGCAGAGTGGAAGTTCCAGTCACAAGTGTGTGGCCTCTGCCCGGAGTGAGAGATGTCAAGGCCAGTCTGACCTAAAACAAGAGTTGTGCCAAGAGTTCAGCATGAAGGCATGGGAACGGATGGGAGACTCGAACCCCAGAAGATGAACTAATTCATGACTGTCGAATAATGTTGCAAATATATAAACAAAGTTAAAATACATTTGGACTTGATGAATCACGAGAACTATTGAATGTATTGATTGTTTGCGGAAACGGTTCGAGCAAGGAGGACGATGAGGTGACCATCCCCACCCCTCCAATGGACCAATCAGAATGAATGTAGCCCCTAAAAGGTTTCAATTTGGGTATAGCAAGTTAGTGTAAGGGTCTAAAAGAGCTTGTGCTTACAATGATGTGTTGGTGCGCGCTTATTGTACATCGATCTATTCAACACGACACGCTGTCTGTTGAGACGATTTTCTTTCTGATGCTGAAAAAGACTTTGTCAATTTTGGACTTCAAACGTTGATGGGGAAAAGGAACGAGACCATCGCGGTATTCGGAGGGATTACATTTAAGGAGGTTAGAGGGACAGTCAGTCAGTATTGGGAACCTATCCTGTGATCTTCGGTTCATGTTCTGGTAAACCATTCTCATCATCGCCCTAAGTCCAAGGGTAATGAGTATTTTCCCTTTCTATTTAAATCTTTAGTTAAATGCTTATGTAATAATGTCTAGAATATTTGTCTAATAAAACTTTACTTATTCACTTTATTCAATCAATCTAGATAAAATGTCATGCTAACTCAAAAACGGAGTCTGTGGTTATAAGAATTAAAGTTATGATCAATAATTGTTAAAAGGTTTTAAATTGTGATTGAGCTGGACTTAATCGCCATCAACTGATTCCTACTAGTTGGTCCATCGACCGAAATAGCGGAGTACCTTGATGTTTAGAACCGCCAATTCCAAAATCAAATGTATATAATGTATATAGTTATTATTTAGGTAAAAATATTAACAAGGTACCCCGTATGTCTTGCAACTCGTCTACTTATCCCTGATCCAGAAAACTGAGTGAATGTGTGTTTCGGTGTTATGGGCCCCTCCGACGAGCAAATGGTGTTAAGGGTTTTCTGGGTTGGTGTCGTAAGGAAAGGTTTTTATAATAGCAGCGCTGCATCAACTGCCACTGCACCGCGCCTTGGGCGCCTGGAACGGATGTTTGAAATTCTCTCGAAGAGGGTTGCTCCACGTCTAGCTCTGATTCCTGCACTGATGTTTCTAAAAAAAACAGACACAAGCAGTGCTTCTAAATAGAATTATTAAAAGAACGGCACAGAAAATGTTACAACCAGATAGTCCTCTATTTAAAAACAGATACATATTTTCAAAGATGTGTTCCCGAATATTATGCTTAGGTGGAGATAATCATTACTTACAATTATTGACAAAATATCCAGTCACCCTACTCAATGATAATGCTATCTATTTCATTTGTATGGCCACTGAACCACCATCCTATAAGCCACATGACCTACTCGTCTCATCAGTGACATCTCTAGCCCTTACAGATTGACAGGAATCCTCCTCCTGTCCTTTGTTTTACTGTGCTGACTTAACAAAAACTCACCTTCATTATTTCATCCAAAGTTCTGCTTTCTTCTTATTCACTTTCCCATTTTAACTACCTAACGTAGGGTATTAGCCACCTTCTATCCATGCCTCTCATTCTGCTAATTCCCTGTTCAACTCAATACAAATGGGCCCACTTTAAAATTCTGCTCTGAAGCAAGAGATTAATTCAGGTCCTGTTTACCAAGAAATGGGATTCACAAATGCTTTAGCTTATTTCGCTCAGCTTATCCTTTTCTGTCTGTAGAACTTCGTTATATACATAAATTGGAGCCATTTCTCGCTTTCTCAAATTTTCAGCTGCACTGCCTCTAGTCCAATCTTTTATTAAGACACTTTCAGGACGGGTGGACCTTATATTCGCCCCCATCACTTTTCATTAATTTGTTACCCTAAAACATCAATACTTTTCATATTAAATGGTCTATTTTGCGTTTTTCTTTCTGCTTGTGGTTGGCTGTCCCTCTCTGCATGCCTTCCATTGGAATCCTCTCATTCCTGAATCCCATTCTTGGGTGATCACAGTCTGAACTGCAGTGGATCGCTTGTCTATTGCCTCGCAGAAGAGTAAGAAGGGGTTCATTTCTCAGTACAGTGTTAATACTCTTTGCTCACCTACCACATTAGCTTAAGTCAACACCCACTCCTTTCTGCACTTTTCATTCACCAGGATGTCCCATCTTCATAGAAAGAAGCCCGCTCATTTACATCCGAATTTTAGATCTCAAATTAGACATTCTGAATGTCTTTAAAACTATAGAAAAATAATCAGATCTTTTCACAAATAGGTCAAAAAGCAATCACCCAGAACAAGTTGGGACAGGAGGACGCGTTCTCACGGTCATCGACACGACTCTTTGTCGATCCCTCTCACTGAATATTTCCTTGGGTCTTTTATTGGAAGCCTTTGTTACACACATTCTCACTCCAGATGTGTACCCCTAAATCCTATCACTGATAAACTTCAGCCCACCCAAGAAGGACCCCAATTTCTATACAGAATTCATATTCTTCACCTCAAAATTTCTCAACTCTCATATGGCAATTTTTCACACTGGAGTGTTGAACGTCTGGGTAGGAGCCCTTTAAAAACATGTCAAATCCTCCAGCCTTCTTCCACATCCCAGCAAAGAAATGATGGACGGAATGCTGACAATGCAAACCTTCTCCCCCAGTCAAAAGATCTGGGTTAAATCCATCGTCCTTCTGCCCACTACGCCACCCCAGTTTGGACCCAGCCATATGCAAATCAGTCTTGACTCGGTGCCCCATGGGAACAGTCCAGATCGAACTGCCAGGCCAGGCCCTCCCTGGACCGGAAACAAGCATCCTGGGACCGGTTTCAGGGTATGTCACCCTTCTTCAGCCAGGTTAGCTTGAATCCAGTGGCACAGTGAGCAAGGGACCCACGTCTGGGCATACCCATCCCACTTAGGGCGAAAAGTGTTACAGCAAACAAATGATGGATGGAATGCTGACAATGCAAACATTCTCTCCCAGTCAAAAGATCTGGGTTAAATCCATCGTTCTTTTGCCCACTACGCCACCCCAGTTTGAACCCAGCCATATGCAAATCAGTCTTGACTCTGTGCCCCATGGGAACAGTGCAGACCGAACTGCCAGGCCAGGCCCACTCTGGACTGGAAACAAGCATCCTGGGACCGGATTCAGGGTATGTCACCCTTCTTCAGCCAGGCTAGTTTGAATCCAGTGACACAGTGAGCAAGGGACCCCCGTCTGGGCATACCCATCCCACTTAGGGCAAAAAGCGTTACAGCAAACAAATGATGGACGGAATGCTGACAATGCAAACATTCTCCCCCAGTCAAAAGATCTGGGTTAAATCCATTGTTCTTTTGCCCACTACGCCACCCCAGTTTGGACCCAGCCATATACAAATCAGTCTTGACCCTGTGCCCCATGGAAACAGTCCAGACCGAACTGCCAGGCCAGGCCCTCCCTGGACCGGAAACAAGCATCCTGGGACCGGTTTCAGGTTATGTCACCATCTTCAGCCAGGCTAGCTTGAATCCAGTGGCACAGTGAGCAAGGGACCCACGTCTGGGCATACCCATCCCACTTAGGGCGAAAAGTGTTACAGCAAACAAATGATGGACGGAATGCTGACAATGCAAACATTCTCCCCCAGTCAAAAGATCTGGGTTAAATACATCGTTCTTTTGCCCACTATGCCACCCCAGTTTGGACCCAGCTATATGCAGTGGCACAGTGAGCAAGGGACCCACGTCTGGGCATACCCATCCCTCTTACGGCGAAAAGTGTTACAGCAAACAAATGATGGACGGAATGCTGACAATGCTAACATTCTCCCCCAGTCAAAAGATCTGGGTTAAATCCATTGTTCTTTTGCCCACTACGCCACCCCAGTTTGGACCCAGTCATATGCAAATCAGTCTTGACCCTGTGCCCCATGGGAACAGTCTAGACCGAAATGCCAGGCCAGGACCTCCCTGGACCGGAAACAAGCATCCTGGGACTGTTCCCATGAGGCACAGGGTCAAGATTGATTTGCGTATGGCCAGGTCTAAACTGGGGAGGCATGGTGAGCAAAAGAATGATGGATTTAACCCAGATCTCTTGACTGGGGGGAATGTTTTGGTTTGTTCTGCATTCCGTCCATCAAGTGTGTGCCTTCTGCTTCTTCCACATCCCATTCACACGTTGGCTAGCTCCTTCAGCTATTCATTTTTCTCTATCCCTCTCACTACAACCTCCACTATTCATCACATCTCTGCTGTGTATCTCTCCAAATTCCGCTATGCGTTTCCCTTCAGGCTAGCAGCGGCTAACCCAATGTTCATCTTGATCTATCCAAAATCTCATCTCTCACAACAACCCTTTCAAGTTAACTTCCAATACAAACTTACTATCCTTATCAACAGTGTTTCTGTGTTGTTGTTGCAATAAAAATATTTTTTTTTAAAAAGACAATTCTGCATGATTTCAACTCAATGACCTCTGAGTCCTTAGACATGATTGATTCACCTAAAAATTCTGCACTCGACTTACAAACACTGATTGGTTTTTTTCAGGACTGCCTGAATCTAAGCGAAAAGTGAGATGGAGGGATGAGAAATTGGGAAAAATCCAAGTTTCTACTGGATAAGCTCGATCTGCCCCAAAATAAAGCTCTCCAAAAACAATGCATCTGGTTTAGCAACCTGGCTAATTCAACAACAAACCAACATTTTAAAATTAAAAATCCTCTAACTGTCCTAGGGTGTATTTAAGGTCACTGCTGACCTAAAAATACTCACATACATATCCCTTGTTTTCCTGAAACAACCAAAAGAAGAGTGCATCCAATTTTTAAACCTTTTCAGAAACAAAGCCGAGAAAACCAGAAAATCCATCGATTCCAATCCAGCACCATATTTCTCACCAGCTCTATGCAGTTTATCCACTCCTGTCCTATTTACCCCATTCTCATCATTTGACATCTCATTCTCAGCCTTTTTCAAAAGCTATTCAGAACCTCAAACATCAAGGAGATGTATCTTAGCAGGTGTTGTGTTTGGGTTGCAGTCCCAATATAGTTTCACAAACTCTAGCTACTAAAGAGCAGGCACTTGGCAGGACAGTTTAAGCTACTTGTTTTGTTTAGAATAAACCCATCACCAACCAATCCTGATGCATTTCGACCAAACCACTTTTTCTAGTCTTGCTTATGGATACATTTCTGTCCACGATTCTATGCCCTTTAGAAAGTCATTAAAATATTAATTATTTTAAGAGCAATGCACTAAATTCACAATTCGGCCTTTTGAAATCTTTTGTTATATGGATGTTGTGTCGTTATGGTCAATGTGATTACTGCCAGCAGCAGTCTTATTTTATGACTTGGTACTTTGTTTGGTGTATTTTCCATTTGTGGTCATAGCATGTCAAGATTGTTCCATCACAATGATCTATAGAGTCTCTATAAAGTGTCCTTGTAGAAACTGTGTTGATGTACAAACATATATCTCCATTGCACCATAAAGAGGGAGAGTGCATTTTGTTTAAGTTTCTTCTAATTTATCAAATAATAGTAGTAAATGATTTAATTCAAGATGTATATGGAGACCTTTGTCTTCATTGAGCCCATAATGGTAAACTGTGCCAAGTCTTATAATGTATTTGAATTTTGGCTTTATAGTTTTCAGGTCCTGTCCCCATATCATTCTGTGTTTTTCAGCATCATCAATTGCAAAGGATTTCAATAATTTACTGTCATTCCCATATACTTGGCCACAGTCTTTTTCCATTGCAAAAATGAAACCCTTTTATTTGTAATGCCCTTGTTTGTTAAAAAATAATTTTCTTGATCAGCAATGCTGTACTTCCTATATACTGTTCTCCTCATGGGGTTTTGTACATAATCTGTGCATGTAGTGACACAGGTGAGGAGCTTCTAATTTCATATTTTTGTGCCATTTTCCATGTGAATTGTATTCGTAGGATATATGACCATAAAAACGAATACGACTTTCAAAGATTGTGCCTTTCCATATGTAATGGCATGTGCCCCCCTCTCCAGGCCATTGTTGGCCATGGGAAACCCTGTTCGTAGAAGCATATTTTTTTTATAGGGAGGGTGTATGCGGTCCCCCTCCTTCAGTCCCGAAAGGCCTCAAGGACTCCAACTCCAAGGATGTACCCCCACCCTGAGCCAATACTGGCCCCAGGAACTGCATCCCCTTGTTTTAAAGATGAGTGCCCCGGTCCTCGTCCGCTTCTCTGCATGCACCCATTCTGAGTGCAGAAGGAGCCAGCTTTGCTCCCATCCGGTGTTTTTTTTTTTTCTGCTATCCCTCGGGCAGGATTAATCTCTAATTTCCCTACCGGCAAGAGTGTGGACAGAGTACAAAATGTGTGCTCCCACCCAGCTCCTGAAAGTGGGAGCATACAAGTCTTCCCTGAATATTTAAGCAGTAGTGTATAATGGTATATTAGCGAAGTATATTTTAGTAGTAGTGTATAATGGTATATTAGCGTAGTATATAGATGGAAATCTCCATTTGTTCTTTTGTATGTCCATCTCTTTGAGTCAATTCTTGCTTATTTTTCTTGCTTATTTATGTAATATATATATATATATATATATATATATATATATATATATATATATATATATATATATATAATGGTTAATGTAACGTTATAGTTATAGTTAGGTGCACATTTATATATTTATGAAGTGATTCAAAGAGATGGACTCAACAAAGAACAAAAATATATTTCCACTAATATACTATGCTATATGTATTAAATGAAAAAAAATCAGTTGACTAATACATAAGGTTTTAATAATTAAAAAACCTTGTTTTAAAATAAACAAAAAACACAGAAATTCATAAGCTATACGTAACTAACATTAGAATAACTTTTACTTCCCATAGATTTCAGATCAGTGATGCAATATGGGATGTCAGAATCAGTGCATCACAGTGGTGTAAATTTATACGCATGTCAGTTACATATAACTGGTGAATTCTAAGTTTTCAAATCTATATTTTTTTATTATTAGAAGATCTACATCTAACTCCACTTTAACCTTTGGTTTTTTCAATGACAATGATTTTTTTTAACGTAACCTGAAAACTTACTACATTACTTAAATTTAACTCCACTTTAACCTTTGGTTTTTTTAATTGAATCTCCATGTTTTTTTTGTTAACATGAAGGAATACATTGGAGGCCAACAACCTGCAAGAGGCCAGCTCCCCAAGTGTGGACAAAATCTCAGAGACACCCATCCCATATTTGTTTTCTGGCCAATGATACTCCTGCAGTACACTGGGATGGGTTTGGCTCCTGTGAGAGTCCCGCTGAACTGGTACAACTTAAAAAAAAATATATTTTTCAATTTTGGCCCCACAGCAGGTGCTTCTGGGACTCCCCCAGAAGAGCTAAGAGGTGTCAAGCTATTCCCAACCCCATATATTATTTTTTTGATTTTTTTTTAAACTCCAGGATGAGTCCCCAAATCTTGTGAAGACAACCTCAACATTTCTATTCATGTTGGGGACAGCCACTCAGGTACCTTGGTCCTACTGGACTTCCCCTGGGCCAAAAAAATCAAAATGCTTTAGTTTGCAGAGAGTTAAGATCTAGCTTTCTGCCAAATTTGGTGTGATTCTGTTCAGTATCACGGTATAATTTTGCTTATTAGTAACACTGTACCACGCACTCCTGTTGAATTATATACGGTTTGCTAGTACTTCCTTAGGTTGTGATGGGTTTGCTGGCGTGCAGAAAGGTATTGTGTTCTGATCCTAGACGTGTGTTAATGCTTAGAAAAATTGCGCTGTCCTTTTGTGGAAGCGTCCCTTATATGCACAGCCGAAGTTCCAAATGGAAATCAAAGCTCAAACTTGAACCAGTTTTCTGAATTACAATTTCATTCAGATTATCACTTTTGTGTATTTTTTGTTCAAAATCTATTCTTCCATTATGACTTTTTGTTCACATCAAATTCCTTATGAAAGCTTCATGCGTATCCATGATGTACATTGTTCATTTCTACATGGCCTGATGAGGCTTGGGGATGGGGGCCAGTCAAGACCCGCTTCCCTTTAAAAAATAAATAAAACCCTGGTGGATGGGGACCCCAGGGTCTAATGGGGCTTGGGGAGGGGGGCAAGTGCCCTCCCCTCATTGAAAATATATATTGCCTAGTAGATGGGGTCCCCAGTACCATAACCTGTAGAATAATGGGGCCATGTGCCCTGCAGCCAACCAACCCTCTGCCGGACATGGCCTTAGGCAGGGTGTTGGATTTATGAATGGTAATTAAATATTAATCTACATTTTAAAAAAATGGAAATTGACTGAAAAAACAAAGGTTAAAGTAACGTAATAATTAAGTGAAATGTTCAGTAACAATGTAACATTTTAAACTCTAAAAACCACAGAATTTCACCAGTTAAAGTTATCTCAAGTAGGTATAACTGGTGCACTAATGTAACAATAACTTGTGCCCTCGCCGTGCACTGCTATTTTCCCAAATATTACATCGCTCATGTCATCGTCTATGACATCATTGACAATATCATTGCGACATGTGCAGTGAAATTATTGATGAGAAAACTGAATGGCGGGGGCGCAAGTTATAGTTACGTTACAGAACGAGTTATAGTTATTTGAGATAATGGAAAACCAACTAGAGAAAGTTCTTTTTAACGTAAAGTAAGATCTTATTACCATACCCAATGATAATGTCACCTTTGCTTTTTTTCAGTGAATTGCTGTTTTAAAATAAAAAATCATACAACTCCCCCACAGACCATAGCCTTGGGCCATGAGTGGCATTGGGTAGTCTTACAACTTGGCCTGCGGCCAGACCCTGTCGCCAACCCATTGCTGGCAGCAAATCCCAACTGTCCATGAGTGGCCAGCCCCCCTGCAGACCCATGGACCCCCTCCCCACATTCTCCTGGCTTATATTTTTCACTGCACCATGAAACTCCCACTGTAGCACAGCTAAGGCACCAACAGTGGTACAGTGAGACCACGCAAGCTTCACTTGTTGATGCTTGCACGTTCTCGCAGTACTGCACCTCCTGCGGTAGCCCCATGTAACTACACGGGTGCTGAGCTGTGTCCCTCTGTACCCAGAGCACAAACTTTTTTAAACATTTTCATCCGAGGAGGAGAAGTCCCGTGCCTCCCCTGTTCCCCTCCACCCCCCCATAAGGACTAGTGGGTCAGGGTACACTTACCCGCCTCTCTCTATCTAATTTGTTTCTAAATACAGGGCATGGGGACTGAGTCCCCGGGTCCTGAAATGGCAGCCACAATTATTTCTCTTTATCAACATCAGATTACTCAGTCCCACGACCGAAGGGGCCAATAGAAAAAAAAAAAGCCCTCTCGGCCAATCCCAATGCACTATTTTTTCCAATTTGAGGTTGCGCAGGAGTCCCGCGGTACCAAGAGTCCAGATTTACACCAAATAATGAAAAGCACGCTTTATGAGTAAAGATCTAACTTTCTGCCAAATTTGATGTGATTCTGTTCAGCCATTTCTATCCTACATATCAGGGCCAGACTGGCCGTAGTGGGCACCGGGCGTTTCCCCGGTGGGCCGCCAGGGTTGGGGCAGTCTTTGTTACAGGGACGTTTTTGCAGTATAGCTGCAATATCGGCCCTGTAACAAAATTGGCCAAAACCGGCCCTGGCAAACAGCTATGCCGTCCCCCCCCCCCCCCCACAACCCCTCTGGGGAGGCCGGCCGAGCACTTTGCCTGGGCCGGTTTTGGTTCCCAGTCCGGCCCTACCTACATTTACATGGAAGAATTAAGTTTTGGTCCCCTTCCTTTTTTCTTGGCCCCCCCGCTTGATGGATCACCCCGAAACATTCCAGAAACAGGCTGAGGTGAATGAGCTTTTTGCTTGGAAAGTTTCGTGAAGCTTCGTCAAATGATGCAAAAGTTATTAGGGAGGCAGCAGCAGACTGAAACGTGCCCTCCCTTCGTAATTTGGCGCCGTACATGCCATACGCGTTTCGGAAGAATTTCCTTTTTCACTGGCTTGGCGTTTGTGGGGGAAAGTAAAACCGTACACAATTTATTGGTGATACTGAGGTTCTTAGTCCCGCCCCACAGGGCGTGTGCTCGCTATGCATTCTGGTTGACGTAGTCCTTAGCAATGCAATGTTCCATAGTGGATGTCGCTTGCCCTTTCCCTCCGCATTTGAGCTTGCTGCTCAAGTGGCGCCACTCCAAACAGGTACGTTGTTCCGTTTGTGTGCCTTGGAATTTAGGCACACAGACTTGCTAGACCAGCAGTGGGGTTGTCTTCGTAACAAGAGCGGGCCATAACATGTTCCAAATGAGACTGCTCGCAATTGAAGACGCCTCTCACAACGTTCAATTTCACCTTACTTTATTTGGGAAGCAGCAGCAGACTGAAACGAGCCCTCGCAACGTAATATGGCGCTGCACATGCCATACGCGTTTCGGATATATACATCACTTTGAAACCTAGTTTCCAATGTTCCGTCACTCGCGAAACGAAACAGGAACAGACTCCACTTCTCTTGGTGCAATTTTCTTTATTTTGAAATACACCCCACCGCCATGACGCGTTTCGGCCTTCGCAGGCCTTGATCCAATATATCTAAATATATATTACTTACTGGCGGTCGCCAGTAGGTAGATATAGTTAGGACCTATTTTCCATTGGAAATCCGCAACATTCTATTTGGAATAACTTTGGCGCCGATTGACGAATCTTTGCGAAATTTTCAAAACGTTTGGCCAGCTCCGGTCTGCTCCTATCCTGAAAGTTTCACAGTGATTCGTCAAGCGGGGGCCAAGAAAAAAGGGGGGTCCCCTTGCATTTTCCCATAGGACCTTTAGCCGCAGCTACAGCCCGAACTGCTGAACGGAATTACACCAAATTTGGCCAAGAGGTAGTCCTTAGTTCAGACTCGTGCCTTTTGCTTAAATGGTGTAAATCCGTTCAGTAGTTCCTGAGAAAATGACATTTAAAAGTACATATATATCTATGGCCTCGGCGGATCCGCGATCCTAAGCGCAGCCTAAACGCACCGTGCCATGCACGAGCTGTATTCTAATTGGCTGTCAACACTCCAAATCAGGAAGTGTTGGCAGCCATCTTGTGCCTCGGTAGAACCGAGGCACAAGAAATCAGCAAAAGAAACGCGAAAAATGCAAAAAGGGGGCAGGGTAGAAACACCCTGACCCCCTAGGCCTGCTCAGGGGGTCCCGCAAGGACCCCCAGGGCCAAAAAAAGCTTTTTTTTAAAAAGAAAATTGGCGAGATTCGCGCACCCAGCGCGAATTTCGGCCGGAAAAAAAATAAAATGAAGCGCAGGCTCCCGCGCTTCTTTGGTAATTGGCCCCCGGGGGGGGGCCAAATCCCGGGGGCATTTTCAAAAAATAGTGTGGGGGGGTCCCCAATCCCCCCACACTGCCACAGGGACCACCAGCCCTCGGGGCTTAATAATATTGGGTGGGGGGGCTCTCCCAGCCCCCCGGGACCGACACTCCCCGGGGCTTATGAAAATTGGGTGGGGGGGGCTCTCAGGCCCCCCCAGAGACCGCCACCCCCCAGGGCTTCTTCAAAATGTGGGAGGAGGCTGCGCGGCCCCCTCCTGGAGCCTTGTCTAGGCCCTGGGGACCGTCACCACCCAGGGCCAGCTCCTGCAGTGTCCCGGGGTGCCCACCCCCGGGACACTGTAGTTTGCAATGACAGGGCGGGAGCCTCGCGGCTCCCACCCTGTCATTGCAAACTGCTTTCCAATTTGGAAGAGAGTTAGGAAAGCAGATTGCTTTTCTACAGGGGGAGCAGCATGTTAGCTGCTCCCCATGTGGAAAAGCAATGCCGGCTCCCGCAGGGATTGGGGACCCCCCCACAGCCCCCAACGAAGAGGGCCAGCCCCGGGGGATGGGGACCCCGTGGCTAGTAGTGGCCCGGGAGGGGGGCCGCTCCTCAAAAAAAAAAAAGAAACGGCCCAGGGGGATGGGGTCCCCGGGGCCATAAGTGGCCACAGGAGGGGGGCAAGGCAGCCCCCCCTCCAAAATATTTTTTTTTAAAAAGGGCCATTCCCCGGGAAATGGGGTCCCCAGGGCAAATTATGGCCTCGGGAGGGGGGCCACGCGCCCCCCTTCCCGATTTTTTTAAACAAAAAAAAAAAATTGGGGGCAGGCCCTGGGAGATGGGGTCCCCAGGGTCAATAAATTAGAAAAAGAAGAGGGGCTACACAGCCCCCCTTCTTTAAAAAAAAAAAAAAAAACGGGATCGGCCCGCAAGCCTCGCCCCCTCCTTGCACCACTCTGCAAACGCGCCCCCTGGCGCGTTTGCAGAGGGGGAACTAATTCTTGTTGTATACTGGGGGTCCCTGGGGGCCAACTAGCCCACCAGGAACCTCAAGTATGCGCCAGGGGGCTGTGTTGCAGAGAGGTGTAATGAGGCCACGCCCCTTTGTACACCTCTCTGCAACGCAGCTCCGTGGTGCTTACTGGAGGTACATGGTGGGCTAGTTGGCCGCCAGGGGACCTCAGGATTCAAGGAGACTTATTCCCCCAACTTAAAACGTGCCATGGGGCGCGTTTGCACAGTGTTGAAGGTAGGGGGCGGGGCCTGAGGTGATATGTGTGCAAACACGCCCTGTGGCACGTTTTAAATTGGGGAATTCATTCCTCTTCAATCCAGAGGTCCCCTAGGGGCCAACTAGCCCACCATGTACCTCCAGTAAGCACCACGGAGCTGCGTTGCAGAGTGTTGTAAAAAGGGGCGTGGCCTCTGAACACCTCTCTGCAACGCAGCTCCTTGGCACATACTGGAGGTACCTGGTGGGCTAGTTGGCCCCCAGGGTACCGCAGGATTGAAGAGGAATTAATTTCCCAACTTAAAACATGCCACAGGGCGTGTTTGCACACGTCACCTCAGGCCCCGCCCCCTTCCTTCACCATTGTACAAATATTCCTCTAAAATCAGCCGAACTACGAATTCCGATTTACTCACCTGTTAGCAGGAGAGAACCCAGTGCTGCATCTTTTAGCCCAGCACTTCTAAGCGTACTTACCAGTAACTTGTATTTCCTTCCATAGGAATCCATTGTGTGGTTTTCAGCAGAAAAGTTTCTAAGTGTCTATTTTCACAAACTAAAAATATTCCTAAACACATTCTTTCAACTGTTTACAGGAGATGCACCAGTGCTGGGTCCAGGATCCACCACTGAGTAAGAAAAACGAACGATAACACTACTAACCTGCTAAGAGTATTTTCTGCCATAGGTTAACATTGGTGATTCTATGTGAAAAAATTTCTAGGTGTCGACTTTTAAAATACAATAATATTCCTTAGAAATCACTACTGTAACCAAAACGCTTTTACTCAACTGTTTACAGGAGATGTCCAAGGACTGAATCTAGGATCCAGTCCTGTGGTTAGAAAAGTAATCCATAAAGTAACTAATTGCATTTGACTAGAAGTTCACATTGAGCTCAATGTTGCATTGTGTTTGAAATTGTGTTGCCCATTGCAACAACTGTAACTACTGTACTTAACATTCTATTGCCCATTTGCAAAGTATTTAAACTAAAGTAATTCATTCTGAGAAAGTATATTTTGTATTGTAATATATAATGTAATTAAAAAAATTAAATATCTAAAAATAAATAGTTTAAAAAATGTAGTAAATCAGTATAAAAAAAATCAGTATAACAATTAATACATAGAAAATTGTCAGTTACAAAACCTTTGAAATTCACTGAAAAAAACCATAGGTTTCAGGCCTGATATAGTTAGGAATTAGCATTTAAAAAACCTTTGAAATTCACTGAAAAAACCATAGGTTTTAGGGGTGTTATAGTTAGCTGGACATTTCACTTGTACAAAATCATTGAAATTCCTCTGATATAGTTAGTTGTACTAACTACATCTCGCGCGCCCGCAATCCACTGCTGATGATGTCACATATTACATCATTCATGACATGGTCAGTGACATCACTGATGACATCTCAAATGACATCACTGATGACATCCTGATGACATCATCCACGTGACAATCAGATACACCTCATCATACACTAATACAACCTTTCATCACTCACTGTAAAATACAGAGTGACATATTTGAAACCATTGACACACCAATACACGTTTCTAAACACCCACTCAGGGATTCCTAGATCTATACACACATCTAATCACTTACCTATAGATTCACTCATACATGTTGTCAATGATCAATAGAACACTATCAAATATACTTATACACCTATATCGACATTACACACAAGCACACATCCTAATCACTTATGAATTCATCCTACTCAATTATGCAAACAATGGATCATACTTACTTTTACTTAGCTACACACTTATACAAACACCACTTCATCTATTCATATAGATAGTAACTCATACTTAGTGTGTTATAAAATCACTATTACAAGTATACAGTTATCCATACAGTCACTCATGCAATCACTGAGTCTTATGTATACTTATTTATATACAACAACTGACACATACACTGGCTTTTATTTTTCTAGTTTGTTGGATATGTACCATTGAGACATATATTTGCTCATCACCACACGCATAAAGATATTCACTCACCCAAACAACTGTTATAACATGTAGTTTTAACTTCATATACCTACTGAATCAACTATTCACACATCTTTGGGCTGTCACACCCCCCCCCCCACCGAACCACACACACATTCACTTTCCCATACAAATACTCAGTTAACTAATCAATAACTAATATAGACTTTCACATAGCTAGTAACTAACTGGTGCAGCAGTTTACACAACAACTGACAAAGTGATTCAGATACTCACACAGTTTAGTCACTATCCAATATATTTAGTGAGACACTATAAATTAGTCAAGTAAACAGTCAATCACACTGCTACTAAATCCTCCCTCCAGATATTTATATTTATATATCCACTCATTCTTCAATGCAAATTGCTATATATATATAATACATATTTAAATAACAAACCAAACCACATTCACTGGATGATGTCATCAGTGATGTCATTTGAGATGTCATCAGTGATGTCACTGACCATGTCATGAATGATGTAATATGTGACATCATCAGCAGTGGATTGCGGGCGCGCGAGATGTAGTTAGTACAACTAATTATATCGGAGGAATTTCAATGGTTTTGTACGAGTGAAATGTCCAGCTAACTATAACACCCCTAAAACCTATGGTTTTTTCAGTGAATTTCTAAGGTTTTTTAAATGCTAATTCCTAATGATAAAATATATATAAAAACACACATGCATGCACGCACACACACACACACACACACGTGACATTTCTAAAGCACTCACCCAACCAAATGACAGCGGCACACAGTACAGGGCCCAAAGCAAAAATGCAGCCAATGAGTCACTGAAGAGGTTGCAGGATTCTGAAAGTGAAATTGGATTGCTATTGCGTTGTGATGTAATGCTCAGTAAGGAGGTTTGTCTTCAGCTCTTCCCAAAATCGGAGCATAAATGTCATGGTTCTGAAGGATATGGGACGTTCATCCAGATCCTGGGTGCATCCTGGGGTTATACGAGTAACAGTGAAAGGTTTACTAATTAGATTTGTGTTTTGAAATGACCAGCTTGTTCGAGAATTTCGGTGTCATCTTCAGACTCACACAACAGTTGCAGACAGAGTTTGTGTCCTAGTGCATTCAATACTGTTGAGAGGGTTTGTAGTGCTCCAGGTTTACATTACTTCACTGGGTATTAGAAAGACTACCACTGAGCAACAACCCATCCTCCAGAACCCTAACCGGCCTGAGCTCTGAGTGGTTATGAACCAGACCATCACCACTGTCCTGAGGATGCGCAAAAGGCTTCAATCAAATAGTGACAAAGAGATGGAAGTCTACACACAGTCTCAGGCCATGAGAATCAAGTGTGTGATGTTTCTTAAAACAAGACACTGACCAGCATGTTGTGATCATAAATAACTTTAAATAACATTGTTTTGGATAGTCATTGTCATTCAATACTTGACAGTAGTAGCATTGTTATACTGAAAACCGCCTTTGCAGTGGAATCAGGCTAAATATATCTCCAGCTGCCATAACTTCTCATTCTTGACCTCATCCACTGACAAGTACGCCCACATCCCACCAGCATGTGCTGCTTGGTTCTCACAATCTGCATTCCCCAATGGACCAGTCTTGTGTGTATGTAGTATAAACAGTTCCAAACTGGCAGTCCCTACTTACGGTACTTTGGAGAGTCCATCGCATCAGGAGGCTTAAAAGTGAGGGTTTTCCATTGAATCTCATGCATTGGCTCTGCTTCCTCCATGTTCAACCAAACAATTTCTGCTTCGCTGCCTATCGGAGGCAGGAATGCAATTTTCTAGGAGTAGAATACAATGAATTATTAATACAATACAATACATTTGTAAAGCACACAGCTATATAAAAAGGTGTCCCGGGACTAGCGAAAAGAATTTCCACCTCGTCCAGGAAAAGCAAGCTTAAGAAGGGGTTACTGTAGAGTCAAAAAGAAGCGTTTTAAGCTTTTTCCTGAAAAACATTTATACAATTACAATTATTAAGGTGCTATGTGAAACTTAACACACCATGTAACCTTTTTTATTTAACATACACATTTTAACATTTGGAGTTTTATATTTAAACACCGTCATACCCGGGAACATGACGTGCAAGGGACAGTTATGCTGCCTTTATATTGTCCACTCTGATGTTTCCAGGTCCCCTGAGCACAGAGCAGGATCATAAGGGCATCCAGCAGTTCTTCTATGAATACCTCAGGGCTGGCAGGAACCCTACTGTTGTATTGTTGAATACCCTAAACTTTGAATCAGATTATCACAGTTCCTTCTGGTACTTCTTTGAACTGGAATGACAGCTGACTTTTGCACTGACATATTTGTGTAGTCCTCGCTTCTTCTAAATAGCTTGTCACCATTTATGCACAGAGTAGTAAGACTCAGTCCAAGACTGTGGCCGCAGTTAAATCATGCTCCCTAGCTGGTCACAGCCCACACAACCATATATCCGTGGCCTATCATCTCAGGGAGGTACACAGGGGTCTTGCAACGGGATAGCAAGAGGTCTCGATGGTATACGAGGCATGCATCAGAGGTGTGCCCATAGTGTGGTGTCTCCATGGAGTGTAGTACTATTGGATGCTAAGACTGACTGGTCATTAGTCTTCTCTCCTGCCCTCGTAATTGGGATTTATTTTGGGGACATTCCAATATGTTGATTTGGACTAGTCAGCCCTTTGCTAATTTATTCTGAGAAATGACTTATTCATATTGGACGTTTCCACATAGATTCCTCAGTTTACAACATCTGCAGCTTATCTTTTCTATATATGATTCACAAAGCGTTCACATGGGTGAAGAGCTTCATCGAGAGCCATAAAACTGTCACAGTGCGATACAGGACCAGAAGTGTTTCACTCTTGAGCCCTTAAGTCAATTGACTAATTGACTTCTCCGTTCCCAACATTTTTCTTGCCTTGTCGCTTGCTGGTCTTATTACTGGCTGGGTGACGGCATCTTTTTAAGTTTTAAAATTGTGATTTATAAGGCAGTCATAGAGGCTTGATGGCCACCACCCTCACCATATATGGAGGGTACTTGATCGCAACAGTAACAGAGTAGCCTTTCCACCAAAGTTTGCCCGCCTGCTCGATTTTGAGGTGGGTGGTCCGCCAGGTTTATGCTGACAGAGTAAAATGTACTCCTTTTGAATAAACCTTCCTCCGATGGCCTGAGGGAGTATGGGCAGTTGAAGGGAAGCCAACCAACAATCCGCCTTATTTAGAGTGCGTTTTTAAATTTTGCCATCACACTCCCTGAAAAGTGGAAAAAGAAATGAATTGCTCATCATTCTTTGAATTACTTTGTCTTCAAGTTTATGTTTGCTAAATCATGAATGACTTATGTAATGCATTGCAAGGATTGTAAAAACGTTTATGTTATCATTGGAACTTGTTCATTCTTATATGTCATATTGTATTCCACTATATATTAACTCAAGTGTTAATACACTAATTTATCCGGTTATGATTATTGGTTTCAATTGTGTTTGTTTGCTTTATACAAACCTGTGAACAGTGCACGGTACCTAGTAGGCATTCCTATTAGATTTTTTTGTTACACATTATCTATCCGAATTGACAGCGGATGAAGTACCGTAGCACCCTTTGTTTTAGTACATTAATTTTGGATAATAACAGATTAGTTTGGTGTGCACCTTGACTCCATATACCTTCCTGCAGTGATGGCACACTCCTTCTTCTTGTCAGGCAGGTAAGTCTCCAGGAGCCTCACAACAGGGTGACAGCTCTTCCTTCATGGTCAGACTACAGGTGATGTTCTCCTCATTTCTGAGAAGCTGACGGTGAGGCAGACCATGTTCTGGTTGCATAGCATCCTTCTGAGTACTCTGTGAAGCACTCACTTCCTTGGCCAAAGAGAACCTGGAACTAGAACCACAAGTGTTTGAGGGGAAACAATGCGGGCTGAGCAATGCGTGTCCCAACAATGCAAGCGCTACCACGCTTGCCTTAATCACGCATATGCCTTAACCAGGCATATGAGTGGTTCAATCAATCAATCAAGTATTTGTAAAGCGCCCTACTCACCCGTGAGGGTCTCAAGGTGCTAAGGAGGGTGGGGGGAGCAGCAGCTACTGATCGATCAGCCAAGTCTTAAGGAGTCTCCTGAAGGCCAGCAGGTCCCGGGTCTGGCGCAGGTGGATGGGGATGGGGAGGGTGTTTCATGTCTTGGCGGTGAGGTGGGAGAATGATCTGCCGCCGGTGGTCGTTCGGCGGATGCATGGGACGGTGGTTAGGGGCGAGGTCAGCAGAGCGAAGCTGTCGGTTCGGGGTGTAGAAGGACAGTCGTTCATTGAGGTATGCTAGTCCGGCGTCATGGAGCGCTTTGTGAGCGTGGGTGAGGAGCTTGAAGGTGATCCTCTTATTGACCGGAAGCCAGTGCAGGTCTCTCAGGTGGGGGTGACGTAGCTGTGGCGAGGGAGTCCGAGGATGAGGCGTGCGGAGGCGTTTCGTATGCATTGGAGTCTTTTCTGGAGTGTGGCCGAGGTTCATGCGTAGAGGGCGTTGCCGTAGTCCATCCTGCTGCTGACGAGTGCTTGGGTCACCGTCCTTCTGGTTTCAGTGGGGATCCATCTGTAGATCTTATGGAGCATGCGGAGGGTCTTGAAGCAGGAGGAGGAGACAGCATTGACTTGCTGGGTCATAGAGAGCGTTGAGTCCAGAATGAGCCCCAGATTGTGTGCGTGGTTGGTGGGTGTAGGGGTGGCTCCCAGCGTGGCCGGCCACCTGGAGTCGTCCCATGCTGAGGGGGTGGAGCCGAGGATGAGGACCTCCGTCTTGTCAGAGTTCAGTTTCAGCCGGCTAGTCTTGGATGGATTTGGCGTTGCCGGGTCCTTGGTGAGAGAGAGGATCAGCTGGGTGTCGTCAGCATAAAAGATGATGTTGAGATGGTGTGCTCGGACGATGTTGGCGAGCGGTGCCATGTAGATGTTGAAGAGGGTCGAGCTGAGGGATGATCCTTGGGGCACGCCGCAGGTGATCGTGATGGCATCAGATCAGAAAGGGGGGAGGAGGACTCTCTGGGTTCTGCCAGTGAGGAAGGAGGTAATCCAGTCCAGGGCTTTGCCTCAGATCCCAGCATCGTGGAGGCGGGTGCGCAGGGTGTGGTGTCAGACGGTGTCGACGGCGGCCGAGAGGTACAGGAGGATGAGGGCTGCGATGTCGCCGTTGTCCAGTAGGGTCCTGATTTTGTCAGTGGCAGCGATGAGGGCGGTTTCGGTGCTGTGATTGATGTGGAATCCAGATTAGGAGGAGTCCAGGACGTTGTTCTCCTCCAGGAAATGGGTCATTTGTCTGTTGGTGACTTTCGCTCGGAACGGGAGCAAGGAGATGGGTCGGAAGTTCTTGAGGTCCTTTGAGTCCACCTTGGGTTTCTTGAGTAGGGCGTTGATATCGGCGTGTTTCCAGCTCTCCGGGAAGGTGGCGGTCTCAAAGGAGCTGTTGATGATCTTTCGGAGTTGGGGTGCGATGATGGAGCTTGCTTTGTTGAAGATGTGGTGGGGGCAGGGGTCGGACGGTGAGCCGGAGTGGATGAAGTTCATGATTTTGATGGTGTCTTCGTCGTTGACGTTTTGCCAGGAGAGCAGAGGGTCGGTGTGTTTTGTGGATGTTGAGCTGGAGTTATCTGCATCTGTCTTTGGCGTCTAGGTGTCGAAGCTGTTGTGGATGTCTGCGATCTTGCTGTGGAAGAAGGTGACCAGGGAGTCGCAGAGTTCTTGTGACGGTGGGATGTTGTTGGAGCTGGGGGCGGCAAGTTATTTCACGATGGTAAAGAGCTCTTTGGTATCGTGTGCGTTGTTGTAGATGCGTTCCTTGAAGGAGGTTCTTTAGGCGGATCGGATGAGTTGGTGGTGCTTGCGTCTGGCGTTCAGGAGGGCTGCGTGGTTGTCTGTTGTCTGGTCATTGCGACTGCTTTTCGAGTCTTCGGCAGGTGTGCTTGGAGTTCTGGAGGTTGGAGTTGAACCAGATGGCTCTCCTGTCGATGTGCCTGTTTTAGGGTTTCCTGATCGGGGCGAGGGTGTTGGCCCAGTCGTCGATCCATTGTCTGAAGTTGTGGGCCACTGCATCGGTGTCAGAGGGCAAGGTGGACGGTCTCGGGTGAGGGTGGTGATGAGCTGGTCTTCGGAGACTTTGTTCCAGCTGCGGTGTGGGAGCCATTGCGGTTGGTTATGCGCGGTGTGTTTCTTGAAGGAGAAGTGGATGCAGTGGTGGTCGGTCCAGAGGAGTTCGGTGGTGTGGCTGAAGGTGACGTTGTCGCTGGCGGAGAAGATGGGGTCAAGCGTGTGTCCGGCGGAGTGGGCGGGTGTCTTGACGAGCTGTTTGAGTCCGAGGTTGGCGAGGTTGTCGAACAGCATTGTGGAGTTGCTTTCGTTGGCGTTCTCGAAGTGGAAGTTCAGGTCTCTGAGGAGGATGTAGTCCGTGGAGGCAAGGGCGTGCGCGCTGATGATGTCAGTGATGGATTTGCTGAACTGAGGTTGGGGTCCCGGGGGTCTGTAGACGAGGGTTCCTCTGAGGGTGGTGTAGTCGACGTGGATCTGGAAGTGTAGGTGTTCGGCCATGCCGAGGGAGTCTTCGATGTTGGTTGAGATTCTGATGGTGTTCCTGTGGACGATGGCGATTCCTCCTCCTGGTTTGTTGTTACGGTCCCTGCGGGTGATCTTGTAGCCGTCCGGGATGGCTATGGCTATGTCAGGCGCCGAGGAGGTGTTCGTCCAGGTCTCCGTCAGGAAGGCGATGTCCGGGGATGAGGAGTCGAGCAGGTCCCAGAGTTCGACGGCGTGCTTGTGGACTGAGCGGGTGTTGAGTAGTATGCAGCTGAGATTGTTGTGGTCTGCAGTGGTGGGATGGGCAGGGCGTGCAGGAGGGCCCTGGCTGCTGTAGACTCACCCTTGGGTAATGTACATCTATCAATGACTATTCATGCACTGTGTTGACTTCATTTTTTAATATTACCCTGACTTTTTGTAAAGCATTATAGGTTTTTTGCACCAGTGGCTTTTCATTTTTTCGTTTCCTTCTTCTTCTTTCATTTATCTTTTCATTTTTTCGTTTCCTTCTTCTTGCCTTCGATTTTGGATGTAATGAGTTTTCAATAGCATTTCTAATTGCATTTGCTTTTAGTTTGGTGGAATTCTCAAAGATGGCGGCTTCGTGTCATCGTATTAGGATAGTTCACTCGCTAGTCCTGTTTCTATGACTATTTTTGTTTTAAACACGCTGACAAGGATAGCTTTTCAGAAGCCAGTGTTGGTGGTTGGTTTGGGTGGATTACAGTTGGTTTAGGTAAGCGCTTTTTCTATATTCGGAAACTTTAACTTTAGTGAGTGTTTGGGAGACCAGTATCCTGATATTTGGGTCTCGTTATTTTTACAGCTAGAACGCTGATCATTACTGCAACCGCAGTTCTAAACTTGTCGCGTGTTGCTACTTGTGATAGTAAATGGAGGCTTACTCGGATAATTTACCCGACATTGAGATATAGTGCTGGTAAGTGGTTTCCACACTGGTTTGATCGGTGTTCATCCACCTGGGACGATGTTCTGAGGTTTCGTTTTTATTTCTTGCAGCGTAACTTCAGGATTTGCTTAGATACACTCAGTCCTTCGTTTTTGATTCTCTAACTGTGTCTCACTCATCGTAGTTTCTCAAGGTATGATTTGTTTCTTTGTAGAGCACGTATTGTTTTCCATAATGATTATAGCGCTTTTGCTTTCCTGTTCCCTTTCACAACTTTTGTGGTGGTGGTATTTCGCTTCTGTTGCAAAGACCAGAATGCTATTCCCCAGAACCCTGCCTTTCCTTGAGCAGCATAATTTTACATGTATTGATTATGGTAATCTATGATGTTTTTGTGTTAATTGATACAATTATTGTTCGTTCTTATAGATTCCCCTGATGAAGGGCTGAATTGAAAGCCCGAAATGCATTGGGATTTGTCATATGAAATTGGAAATACAGACTTTTTTGCTGAGAACAAGCAACGTTCTGTCAAGCTTTTTTATCTTCATTGATTGAATTAAAAAGATACATGGATTAAGTTCCACTGAAAACTTGTTTATGGTGTGGAGAATTATCTATGTCAATGTATTCAATGTTTTTATTGTGGTTTCTTTGAAAGCAATTGTTAATTTTTGATTGAGATATATGTCACATTTAAGTTATTCTTTCATGTTTAAATACGAGTACGCCCCACTTGGGCATTAGTAGTGCATTTGTTTTTCTAGACATCTGTCTAGATTCTTTTGACGTGTTGGTCTACATAGGTGGCTGGCAGTGCCACTTCTCAGGTGCACACAAAATTAGTTGAACTACTAATCACTTCTGATTAAGATTGAGACAATAGTTTGAGTTTGGTTTAATTGAGTGCATACCTAGCTGCTTTTGTATTTCTAGTATATTTGCTTTCACTGCCTTTGCAGCTTACTTTGCACCATTGTTATTAAATTCTTCACGTAAAAATTTCATTTGAAGAGATAGTACACCTAACTGATAATAGAGCTCATACGAAAGCATATTCATCAGCTGAAGCTAGTGACATTTATGGGCTGATCAAGGAAGTAAGGGCATTTGATACATCCTCAGGGTCAACCTTACAGCAACTCCGGCAACTTGAATACCTGATGCGCCGTGAAGTTAATCAACGCCTGCAAGCGACGACTCTCGTTCAGTATCATAAAGCGAGTCGTATTCCAAGAGGTTTACGTCTAGCTATTAAGCCTATGCTATTTAATATGAACAAGAAATTCATGGAGAAATGGTACGCCATTCTAAATAAGTGCTCTTTGGATTTAATTCTTTTGATAGTAGAAGAATTGTCTCAGGTTATCATTGAACTAGAATCTGAAATTAAAAATTTGCAAGCCACTTTAACAGCACAAATGGCACCGGAGGTATGGTCTAAAACACTGGATGACATCAACCTTAAATTGGATAATTACGCAAAAGAAATCCATGAGCGTAAAATCAGAAAATTTCGTAGGGACACCATCGACTACAAATTAGATGAGGTTTATACCTGGGCGGAAGTGTACGCCCAGAAACGTAACTGGCAGAAACAGGGTACTACTTCGTCAGAGGAGAGTCTAGCATCGGATACAGACACTCAGTTATCCCGTCCACCTGCCCCCACCAGTGTACAGTCGCAAGAAAGTGAACCAGCTATTGCTGGGCCAAGTACATCAAAAGTGTCTTTTTTAGAGATAAGTCCAGCATCAAACCAACCCCTCCGCACTGACAGTAACATCCTCAGCAAAACCCGTCGAGGCCACAGATTCAACAAGAACAGGATCCACGAGAAGGGGGAAGAAACATTAGTGGTGAACATTTCTTCTAAATCTTTGACTTCCAAACAAATTGCAGTTCTGAACAAAGGTTGTTCCTTTGTTCCATCATATACAGGAAAGGCTCTAGACTCGCAGGTTGATCTATTCAAGTTCACTAGAAAGCTTCGTCTTCGATACTTTTTTTCCACTATTGAAACTACTCCCAATCCCACTGTGGATGAGAGTTATCTTGAATTCAAACCCAAAAGCTCCTTTCTACCACCTTTTTCACACAAAACCATTGATTTATTTGAGAATTTGGTCAAACAGGATCTAAAACACATTCCATGCTCAAAATCAGGGTCATTCAACTTGTCAAAAGGTGAAAAAATGGCATTGAATTCCTTAAGATGTAATACCACTCTTCACTTTACAAAAGCTGATAAGGGAGGGGCACTTGTTGTAATGGATCGTACTCACTATGAAAATAAAGTTGAACTAATGTTACAAGACCGGGATACGTACATCCCACTTACTGAAGACCCCACGAGTTCTTTTGTGTCCCTATTGAATTCTATTTTGCAGAACGCTGTGGACATGTGCTGGATCAACAATAAAACCAGGGAATTTCTGTACACGAGATTTCCGCGTAGACCTTCTCTGTACATGTTACCCAAGATCCATAAGAATGTCAACGACCCCCCGTTGAGACCGATCGTCTCCGGGTGTGGGTCAATCCATGATCCACTAGGACGATATTTAGACACTTTTTTTCAACCAATCGTGCAGTCCAGTCCATCATATTTGCAGGATACCACGCATCTATTGAACATCATTGCTGGTATGAGCTTACCGCATTCAGCTGAAGTCTTTTTGTGTACTATTGACGTTGTGTCATTGTACACTTCGATTCCTCACAGTGAGGGTATCGAAGCTGTTGAATGGTCTTTATTGAAGCAGGATTCCATCAGAGCCAACAAAGTGTTTTTACTCGAACTTTTACACTTTTGTTTATTCCACAGTTACTTCCAGTGGAAGGGCGATTTTTTTCTTCAAGCCAATGGCACGTCTATGGGCTTTTCTGGGGCACCTAGCTATGCCAACATTTTCATGCTTAAATTTGAAACAGAGCATATTCTATCTAATACATTGTGGTCATCTAAGCTTCTTCTGTATCGTCGATATATTGATGATATTCTAGTTGTATGGCAGGGGTCCCAAAATGAACTAGTGTCATGTATACAACAGCTCAATGTGATTAACCCTAGAATTCAATTCACATATTCAATTGATTCTCAAAGCATCGCATATCTTGATGTCATCTTAACGAGGATGGGCACTAACATTAAGACTGCGGTGTATAAGAAACAAACTGACCGTAATAATGCTTTGCATTATCAGAGTTTTCATCCTTGGTCTTTAAAAAGACATCTACCTTTTTCTCAACTGCTAAGAATTAGACGTATTTCCTCTGACCCAGAGTCCAGCGTGCAGACCATGCATGAATTTAAAAACAAATTTCTAGCTAGGGGTTATCCCCCCAAAGTGGTGAATGAGGCTGCAAGCCGAGCAATGATGAAGAGTCGTGAATCACTTTTACTTAAGCAAGATAAACCGGTTTCCTCTAACCGAGAAGTATTTGTATCTACTTTCTCTAGTAACTCCAATTTCATCAAAAAAAGCATCCTACAACGATGGGATCTACTTCAAAATGAAGCTGATTTCCAAAATCTCTTTACTGAGCCACCGCTATTTGCGTATAAGAGATCTAATAACTTAAAAGAGATGCTTAATCAGACCACAGCTAAACCTAACACGTTATTCAAAGGTATGACAACTTGTATGAATTGCTCACATTGTCACAACGCCATCACTGGCAGATATGTAACACATCCATGGACAGGCAAAAAGATCATTCTTAATTTCGATGCCAATTGCAATAGTCATCATGTTATTTATTTCATTAAGTGTCCATGTGAGCTGTATTATGTTGGCAAAACAGAAAGGTCAATACGTGTTCGAATTACCGAACACAAGAGCAGAATTCGTACAAAAACTACAAGTTCACCGCTTGCAGTTCATTGGGCAGAAAAAAAGCATTCTATAGCTCAACTACGTTTTGGTATTTTAGAGAAAGTAACAGTACGTCCTGACAGGGATATCACAAAGTTTCTGCTACAGCGTGAAGCTTATTGGATCTGGTTTATGCAAAGCCTCTTGCCCAAGGGGCTTAATGATAAGTTTGAATTGGCTTGTTTCCTCTAAGACTCACCCTTGGGTAATGTACATCTATCAATGACTATTCATGCACTGTGTTGACTTCATTTTTTAATATTACCCTGACTTTTTTGTAAAGCATTATAGGTTTTTTGCACCAGTGGCTTTTCATTTTTTCGTTTCCTTCTTCTTCTTTCATTTATCTTTTCATTTTTTCGTTTCCTTCTTCTTGCCTTCGATTTTGGATGTAATGAGTTTTCAATAGCATTTCTAATTGCATTTGCTTTTAGTTTGGTGGAATTCTCAAAGATGGCGGCTTCGTGTCATCGTATTAGGATAGTTCACTCGCTAGTCCTGTTTCTATGACTATTTTTGTTTTAAACACGCTGACAAGGATAGCTTTTCAGAAGCCAGTGTTGGTGGTTGGTTTGGGTGGATTACAGTTGGTTTAGGTAAGCGCTTTTTCTATATTCGGAAACTTTAACTTTAGTGAGTGTTTGGGAGACCAGTATCCTGATATTTGGGTCTCGTTATTTTTACAGCTAGAACGCTGATCATTACTGCAACCGCAGTTCTAAACTTGTCGCGTGTTGCTACTTGTGATAGTAAATGGAGGCTTACTCGGATAATTTACCCGACATTGAGATATACTGCTGGTAAGTGGTTTCCACACTGGTTTGATCGGTGTTCATCCACCTGGGACGATGTTCTGAGGTTTCGTTTTTATTTCTTGCAGCGTAACTTCAGGATTTGCTTAGATACACTCAGTCCTTCGTTTTTGATTCTCTAACTGTGTCTCACTCATCGTAGTTTCTCAAGGTATGATTTGTTTCTTTGTAGAGCACGTATTGTTTTCCATAATGATTATAGCGCTTTTGCTTTCCTGTTCCCTTTCACAACTTTTGTGGTGGTGGTATTTCGCTTCTGTTGCAAAGACCAGAATGCCATTCCCCAGAACCCTGCCTTTCCTTGAGCAGCATAATTTTACATGTATTGATTATGATAATCTATGATGTTTTTGTGTTAATTGATACAATTATTGTTCGTTCTTATAGATTCCCCTGATGAAGGGCTGAATTGAAAGCCCGAAATGCATTGGGATTTGTCATATGAAATTGGAAATACAGACTTTTTTGCTGAGAACAAGCAACGTTCTGTCAAGCTTTTTTATCTTCATTGATTGAATTAAAAAGATACATGGATTAAGTTCCACTGAAAACTTGTTTATGGTGTGGAGAATTATCTATGTCAATGTATTCAATGTTTTTATTGTGGTTTCTTTGAAAGCAATTGTTCATTTTTGATTGAGATATATGTCACATTTAAGTTATTCTTTCATGTTTAAATACGAGTACGCCCCACTTGGGCATTAGTAGTGCATTTGTTTTTCTAGACATCTGTCTAGATTCTTTTGCCGTAGCTGCACTTTCGGCAGGTGAAAGGTCCGTGGGTGAGCTTCGGGGTGGCCTGGAAGCAGGTGGAGAGTCGGCCGGCATTGAGTGGGTGGAGGGTGTTGGCATCGTAGCTGCGTTGGGTGTTGTGGTGGTCGCGGGGCCAGGGAGTCTGGCGCTGGGCGCGGACGGGCGCAACTCTGGCTTGCCTTAGGCATGCCAGCGGTGCAACCGCGCAGCGGTCGCCATAAGAAGGGGAGGGGGGCGGGAGTAGAGGTAGGGGGCGGCAGTGGGCTGGATCGGTGGGCGGGGCCGCAGAGGCAACAATGGCGGGAAAAACGGCAAAACACAGGGGGCCAAGAAAAGCGCAGAAAAGATAGCTGAATGTAAGGAACAGAAGAAATAAAGGGAAACAATTACGGAGTACAGTCACGCAGGCTGGCCGCGGAGCACAGCGGGCGAACAGCAGGGTGGAGCAGCGGCGCTGGGATGGACTGCTGGCTCGAACTCTGAGCGGGGACACGGGCAGGAGACTGGCAGACAGGCGAGGCTGCCTGGGAGAGTGCTGGCCTTGAACTAGTGGTCAAGGCTTCACAAGTGCTCCCCTGCAGCGGTCGCCATAAGAAGGGAACAGAGGTAGTTAAGGCAGTGCGCGGTTTAGCTGCTGCCTGGCCGAAGCAGGAAGGATCGGGAGAGGACGCGGTAAGGTAAGTGGGGCTAGGGCGGGGTTTTGGGAGTTTGTAAGGGTTGGGAGGTAGTTTGTAAGGGTTGGGGGGTTGTTTTCAGGGCTGTGGTGTTGCCATAGTTTTTGGGACTAGGCGGGGTCGGGTCGTTTTTCTGGCTTAGAGGAGGGCAGAGTAATTTTTAGGGCTTAGGGGAGGGGTTGGGGTAGTTCTTTAAGTTAGGGGGTTAGGGTTTTAGGCCTCAGGAAAGTGTAAGGGGTTGGGGCATTTTTAGGGACAATGGGGGGAGGAAGGGGTCAGGGTAGTGTATGTTGAGGAGCAGGGCTTTAGGCCTCAGGGCAGGGGAGGGAATGGGTAGTCGGGGTCGTTTTTAGGGCTTAGGGGAGGGGTGGAAGTTTTTAGGGTTGGGGGGCTGTGGTAGGGTTTTAGGCCTCAGGGCAGTGGAATGGATTTGGGTAGTTTTTGGGAGAGCGTGAGGGGTCGAGATAGTGTATGTTAAAGGGCAGGGTTTTAGGCCTCAGGAGGAGGGGAATGGGTAGTTTTCAGGGAAGGGTTTAGGCATCAGGACAGGTGGGGCAGGTAGGGAGTTTGTAATTTAGGGCTTAGGTTGGGGGGAGGATGAGGGGTAGTGGCCATGCATATCCTTTTACCATTCATACCTTTACCACAACATTGCGTGGTAAAGGAATGCATGGTAAAGGAATGCGTGGTTTAGGCTGCGTGGTAGAGGCATGCTTGGTTGAGCCACACGTGCTTCTATTATGCACCCGTGGATGAGCAGCTCCCATTTATATACAGTGAAAGCAGACAGGGTCTGTGAATCTTTGTCTGCACTGAATTGGTTTGGGTTGGTTCTTCTCTCGTATATGTTCTTTCCTGGCTGCCTTCTAGACACAGCCTTTGTGTAGCGCGAAGCTCCTAACAAGAAAGGTTGTCTCTAGCTATGAGCGCATACACCAGAGGCATAAAGAGATGTGCGCATTTTGCACCTAACTATGAACAGCTACACTGAACAATCAGGAAAGAGACAAAAGTATACCCTCACCTAAAGGACCCTTTACACTCTGAATAACAGGAATGCAGTCTCACCCCTAATCCCAGTCATCTGTCAAATGGCAGTGCTCAAGAAGCCTTATCAACACCCCCTTTCAGTAAAAGGGCCTTATCAAATTTCTAAAGGAATCTCTTTCTCCTATGTCCCTGCAGTGATATTAAGAATGATATATTAACCATTGGCTCCATTTGGCATAATTGACTCAATTTTTTGTGCTGATTCCATTTGTGTAACAGACTCCATTTTCTGTGCTCGCACGTAGCTGCTATGATCGCTCCTCACCGATCAGAGTGAACTGAAACATGTTGTGTGGGATACGTGCTTGGTACTTTTCAGGGCAAAGATTGTTGTTGCCAGCGGAATGAGTGGAATGTACAACTCTGTCTCGGAGTCAAAATAAAAGGGCCTGGCCAGCTTCTGTCTTTACCTTGACACCGACCAGTATGGTGAGCTCGGTTTTTCGTAACAGAAGAAAGGGGGCGAGGTTTCTAGAACCTTCGCCTCACATTGAGTAAAACGTATTAAAGCCAGAGAATGTGGACAGGTGGATTGGAGCTCACTTGTGGAGTAGACATAGTGTCACAAGACGAACACAACCTGAGTCCCTGTCGAGAGTACAAGCCCAGCTGTCAAGGGCTCCCCAGCTTGAGTTGGCAAGGGTGTTGAGTAAACGATCGGTGAGGGTTTATTTACTTTGTGTATATAATTTCTAAGTTTCTGCTACATGTATATATGCTACATGTTATTCTGATTTTGTGCTCAAGTTATTTGATATTTGGAGGTCTGCATCAACCGATATATTTTGCCTTCCTTTCCAAAATATTGAATGAATAAAACATGTGTGTCACTTTAAATGCACCTGAATTTGTTTTCTTGCCTCGCCTTAAGAGAGTGCTGGGTCTTGTTCTATCGCCTCGTCTTTTGGGAGTGCTGTTTTCTGTGTGTTATTTAAAGGTGCAGCACTGCATATGCCTCCTCCCGGGAGTGCAGGGTTTAGGTGTGTCCTATTGTGTCAAATTACAAGCACAGTATTTTGGTGTCACAAACAGGATTTGAAAGAGAATTCAAAGGGGAGAGAAAATTGTTTTCCAGAAAAACTAAGGCAGATTCCCAGATACCAATTGAAATACCTGGATGTGAGGTAGTCCCATATGGTATGCTTGCCCACGAGTGGGCTCATTGCGCTGGGCTAAGTGAAAATTGGAATGTGTTTTTAGCTGACGCTGAGCCAGCACAAGTGGTTGCGTGTTTGCAAAAAGTGCCTTTTGAGAAAGGGAAAGAGCTTAGCACGTTAGGGCGAAGAGGCTGGATCCTCTTGTGTGCTTATCGTAAAACTTATGAAAAATGTGTTCAGCTGCAGCAAGAACTTGAAAAAATAGAAAAACGGTTCATTGAAGGCAAAAATACCTGTTGTTAATGTTAATTTGTCAGAATAAGCTATTACAAGATAAGTTGGGAAGTTACTAGACTGTGGCGGAAAAGGCTGCAGAATGTATTGCACAATACAAGTACAAGAAAAGGAGGGCTACCAAGAGAAAACTGCATTTAGCTATTGCAAAGATAGGAATCGACTGGGGCCCAGAAACATGGGACAGGAATATTTGGGATTCTTCAGAGTTTTCAGACTCTGGGGGAGAGTGTGATCAAGCCAGTAGTCAGGATGAGTCGGAAGAATGCAAAGTGGTTCAGGCGCAGCCCATACATAGTAGGAAAATACAGAGTGGTCTAAATTTTCCACAGGGGTTGCAATGGATTCTATGGAGGATTTTACTTAGCAGGAGATTAATGACATTTTAGACAGATTCCGACGAAAACCCAGAGAATCTCTGCTTGCATGGATGGTAAGGTTGTTTGATATGGGCGCCTCCGGGGTAATGTTGGATCAAGGAGATGCAATGAAATTCTACACACTCCGTACTGATCCTACAGTGCAGGAGCAGTTTAGGAATTACAGGGGCAATAATCAAACTAACTTGTTACAATTAGCAATGGTTGGATGCAATCATAAATACCCCACAGAGTCAGACTGGCTAGTGAATGATAAACCCTGGTATACATTGAGAGATGCTATATAAAGGCTTAAGGAGGAAGTGATGAAAACTGCTATTTTTCTGGATAATGCACATAGGCTGATGGATGGACAGTTGATTGTGTCAATGAAAAATAAAATAATCAGTTTGTCTCCCCTGCTTACAAACAGGTGATGATGACTTTGTTAATTAACCAGACTGGTAATTATTTGGCGCAGGTGATTGAGGCAGTTTGTGAGTTGGGAGATTTAGGGTACTGGATAAATACTGAAAGAGCTGCCAGGTCTGAGACACGTACAGATAAAACAGGCTTTGTTTAGGGATGGAGTGGAGAAGGAAAAGATAGATGGAATAGAAACTAGAAGTCTGTTGGAGATGTATCGGAAAAGAGGTTTGGGCAAAAAAGACGGAGGCAGGAAAGTGAGTAAGCAGAATAAAATGCTAATGAGTCAGAGAAAATCAGAGGTGGATAAAGAGGAAAAGGAGGGTGAGAGAGTTGCCTATTTGAGAATGAAGGAAGGGAGAGATTCAGAAAGTGAATGGCTCAGTGAGAACCGGAGGTAGGAGGAGTTCCTCCGAGAGTATGACAGGTTGTACCCGGATTTGACCTGGGCAAGGGTTGACAGATTGAAAGCAGATAAGAAAATAGGTCCAGCTCCGGTACAGAGATGGGCTCGCAAAGACAATAGACCTTATGTTGACATAGAAATTCATTGAAAATATTGTAATTTTCAGAAAGTCCGAGCCCTAGTAGACACTGGAGCGGAGGCCACTTTGGTATATGGAAATCCCAAAAAGTATAAAGGGCAGTATTTCACAATCACAGACTTAGGCGGAAAAGAGACACCAGCTGTGCATACAAAGGTCCAAATGAAAATAAGAATACCAAAAAGAGAGTACACTGTATTGATAGTGCCTCTCTCTGAATTAATTATTGGAATTGATATATTGAAGGGAATAACTCAGTATTTGGAGGATGGGTACTATCAATTTGTATCAAAAAGTACATTTCAATTGGCGCCATAAGGGTGGGTCACTTGAAGATTCCTCCAGTGAAGATGCCCCACGCTACTAAGGTAATTCATTTGAAACAGTACAGAATTCCAGGAGGGCATGAGGAGATCAGTGCAACCATGCAGGACTTGATAGAAGCAGGGGTGGTGACTCCAATCACTACTGCCTGGAATAACCCCGTGTGGCCTGTGCGCGAAAGGGACAATAGTTGGAGCATGACAGTTGATTATCGTGAATTAAACAAGCACACACCTCCTTTGATTGCCGCTGTCCCAGATACTGTTACCTTAATTGAGAAAATACAGAAGCATCCTGGGACTTGGTATGCGACTATTGATATTGCCAATGCTTTTTTTCTATACCAATATCCCCCGAGAACCAAGAGCAATTCACGTTCTCATGGAATGGTAGGCAGTACACATTCAAAAAATTGCCAATGGGGTACTTGCACAGTCCAACTATCTGTCACTGGCTGGTGGTGGAACATTTAGATTAGGTACCAGTTATCCCTGGAGTACAGCTTTGCCATTACATTGATGACGTAATGATAAAGGGAGAGACACAAGAGCAAGTGCAGATTCAGTTGGGCAGGATTGTGGAGCATTTGCAGAGTAAAAGAAGGGAGATAAATCCCTCAAAGGTACAAGGACCCTCTCAAAGTGTGAAGTTTTTGGGCATTCAATGGCACCAGGGACACAGAGAGGCGGTGCCACAGGTGAGACAAAAGATAAAATAATTTGTTGTGCCACAAAATAGGAAGGAAGCCCAGAGGTTCATTGGATTGTTTGGTTTTTGGAGACAGCATATCCCTCACTTGAGTCAGATTTTGGCCCCTTTGTACAAAGAAAATGCATTTGAATGTAGAGAGCAACAGCAAATTGCATTTGAATCAGCAAAAGAGGCTATACAGAGTGCTTTGGATTTGTGGCCAGTCCGGTAGGGGGATGTTGAGCTGAATGTAACAGTGCAAGGATTGTACGCTAATTGGAGTCTGTAGCAGAAGCAAGGAAAAATGAGGGTGCCTTTAGGATTTTGGACAAAGAAATTGCCAGATGCTGTAGAGCAGTACACTCTCTTTGAAAAACAGCTGCTTGTATGTTATTGAGCCCTGGTGGGAACTGAGCAGTTGACCCTAGGGCACAATGTGATTTTGAGACCTGAGATTCCGTTAATGCAATGGGTGATGAGTTCCCCCAAGACTCACAGAATAGGACATACACAAGAAGCTAGCATAATCAAGTGGAAGTGATAAATACAGGCTAGGGCCCGAGTACGTCCCAAAGGCACTACAGTGTTGCATGAGTAGGTGGCACAAGCCCCAATGGGAGATACAGAGGTGTTGCATGATGTGCCTGAGATACAGGAGTCTCCTGTAAAGTGGGGTAGACCATTTGAAGAATTGTCTTTAGAAGACAGGAAGCATGTGTGGTTTAACGATGGTTCAGCCAGATATGTAGGGGTTAAAAGGCACTGAAAAGCGGTGTCATACAATCCTGTGACCAAAGAATTATTGACCACTACTGGAGAGGGAAAGAGTGGCCAGTTCGCAGAACTATATTCTGTGTATCAAGCTTTGAAACAATAATTGCCAGGAAAATGTCATATATTTACTGAGTGTTGGTCCACTGCCAATGGGTTAGCCACTTTGACTCCCACGTGGCATGCCCATAACTGGATGATACATTAAAAGAAAGTGTGGGGTAAGGAACTGTGGAAAGAGATCTGGACCATGTTGCCACAAAGCACAGTTACCGTGTATCATGTAGATACTCACTGTTCCGCCGACGCACTCGACTGCTGGTTTAATTCCATCACAGATGAAGAAGCAAAAACTTTGGAGGCCATGGTGGCAACGCAGGATTCTGACCTGGTTGGGATTGCTAATGGGCACATCAGTAGTGCAGACACTTCAGAGAGAAATTTACTAGTAGGTGGGCAGAGAATAGAGGGATACACATTCCCCTAAATCTGATTAAAAAACTGTGATCTCACAATGTCCTATTTGTCAGCATACCATACCCAACATAGACCAGTCCCACAGATAGTGAAAGGCCAGCTAGGCAGAGTAACATTACCAGCACAGATCTGGCAGATTGATTACATTGGGCCCCTGCCAATTAGTCGAGGATGTCAATATGTGTGCACGGCTGTAGACACATAGTCTGTATATTTGATAGCCTTTCCATGTAAACGTGCTACTCAGTTGAACACATTGAAAACGTTAGAATTGTTGATTTTGTAATATGGTATTCCACTGCAGATTCAAAGTGACAATGGGTCTCATTTCAAAGGCAAATTGGTGCAGGATTATTGTGCACAACACAATATTGAGTGGGTCTTTCACATTCCGTATTACCCGCAGGCTGCGGGTCTAATTGGGCGCATGAATGGATTGTTGAAAGACCAATTGAGAAAGTTATCTGATGGGTCATTGAAAAATTCGAGAGATAATTTGAATGAAGCATTACAAATACTGAACAATAGACCCTTAGCAAATGCAGAAACCCCTCTGATGCAAATGCTAACCCCAGCCTTGCAGATTCAGCCTCATGTGGCCACCAATACAATCCTCTACTGGGAGACAGCTCCCGGAGCTTTGGCTCCGTACCGGGCGACACCAGAGGCTGAAGGTCTTGAGTTACATGCTTTAAAATTATACAGATTCAAACCAAAAGATATAGCACTCATAGAGACAGGAGTGGGAATCCAGTTTCTACCGGAGCACTTTGGATTGATGACCCTTGATCTGGGTTGGCTCTAAAAGGCATTCAAGTGCTGGGAGGGGTCATCGATGCAGACTATCAAGGTGAAATCAAGGTTATCCTACTGAACAGTGGAGGCGCTGATTTGATAATACAAACTGGAGACAGAATCGCTCAAATAGTGATCATGCCAGTATATGGAGGAATAGTCAAGAAGGAAACTACCCCAGTCCTTCTCACCGTGTGTAGGGAAGCAGGGTTTGGCTCCACTGACAAGAATCCTCGAGCCAAGGTGTGGATAGAATCTCCAAATATTCCCCCTAAACAGGCAGAGGTTATTGGAACTGGAAAGGACAACGTCCTGTTAAACATGAAACCAGGGCAGGAAAAGTGGGAACATTTGTCTGCTGATAAATGTTACTTGTGAGAATAAATAATGCCTGTTTGTTCTCTGTTCTTTTAGATCACAGCATGGCGTGTCTGTGCTCTGCTTGCGCTCGCTGGAGTGTGTTTGGTCCTGTTCGAGTGGGACCGGGAGCCCCGTACTTCGAAGTGGCAGCCGACTGCGCAGAACAACAGCACTGCTGACTCGACCTGACAACGTGAATTCCTATCTTGCACAGATAGTTCTCAACAGGTCATATTTTTGCATGAAAATCACCATGGATATTATTTCCACGTGCCTCGTAGGTATACCTACCACGTCGATGTACTGTTGCAGTCATTCAACGTCACAAATGCAGACGGGACAGTGGAGGAAAATGATGTGAGAACTCACCCGTCACCTTAAGAGTTTTGCCGATTTTGTCCAGAAACTACTGATGATACTTGGAAAAATCTAAGACAAGTGATAATGTTCAATGTCACTGAAGGCGACATTTGTTACAATCTAACCTGTGACCCCATTACCATTGGTAAATATGCTCAAATACGACTTGAATGAACGGAGTCACAAATGACGTGGGAACAACAAACTCTGTGCAAAAATCAAAATTAAAGCACATGTAAAAATATGCTTAGCAATATGACATGTAAAAATGTAGTATCTGCTGCCAGTCATTTCAAGCATGTTAAATTGCCCGTAGGGTGGTTATTCTCTTGTGGTAATGTTTCATGCATGTACATTCCAGCAAATATCACAGGTGGACCGTGTGCCTTTACTAGATTACTAGATTTACTAGATTAGGCCTCATGATGTTCCCATTAAATCCAACATCACATGTCCGGAATACGAGGGAAGTTGTTCAACTCAGCGGACATTGTGATTCTGAAGTTCATCTATTATCTTAGTCTGAATATATCAGTTTAGCTAATCAGTAGTAGGAATTCCAGGCCTAACCATTTATAATTCTAGGGCTGTTAGTGAATTAGCATGTTTAATGGTGAAAAATATTAATCAATCATCAGTTGCTTTATTAGATGTGCGGGGGGCAAGAAAAGCTATCCTACAGAACAGAGCTGCAATTGATTATTTACTCTTGAAACATGATCATTGATGTTCAGACTTTGTGGTAATGTGATGCTGTAATCTTTCAGATCATTCTAAATCAATTCAGTCCCACACTGAAGCTTTACACAAGTTATCTAAAGATGTCAAAAATGATGGTGGGGTTGGTTGTTTGGGTGGTTGCCGGAATGTGGTAAACTTCGCTCTGTTCTAGGCAGGATAATATTAGCAATATGTATCTTGATATCATTATATTTTTGTATCTAGTTTGTGCCTAATCTGTTATCTATGCTTCAACCTAAAGCAGTTGATCTTAGACTGATATGTTATGAAAGCCAATGGTCAATGGGTGGAATGTAGTGATATTAGAATGATATATTGACCATTGGCTCTATTTGGCATAATTGACTCAATTTTCGGTGCTGACTCCATCTTGTGTAACAGACTCCATTTTCTGTGCTCGCACCTAGCTGCAAAGTGGGGAGGGGATGTTTTCGCTCTTCAAGTTCAAGTTCAAGTTCAAGTTTATTATGTTTTGGCTCTCTTAAGAGGGCCACATAAAATAAACACACAATTATACAACAATACATTACAATAAAATCACAAGAGGGCGGATGAGAAAGTAATACATCATATTCACTGGTCAGACAATTGTCTAATATTTCTCTATATATCATTCAATAAATATCTAAAAAGCCTTTAAAAAAGTTAAAAACTTTAAAACAGAACATTTCATTTGGTGGACAATAAAGTGCATGGAAGAAGGTATTTACATTTAAAATTCCTAATTGTAAACAAATAGGTTTCAACCATTTGTAACGCAATGAGCGTAAAGCGGGACAAATAAACAATACGTGATTGCGATCCTGTACCGCATTATGACAAAGATTACACATCGATGATACACCATACCATTTAGCTAAAAGGGTATTTAGTGGGAGCAAATCATGTCTTAATAGGTACCATAACCTACGGACTCTGTGGGGGATATTCCATGTAAGGTATTGTTGTGCCAGCTTTGGTAAGTATGAATTTAAAAGAAGTTGCCTTTCCGTTTTTCCTTGTTGGGCAATCATATCCAATTTATAACTGAGTTCCCAAGATACACTTTTTAATTTAGACTTTAGTTCAGAGGGAGTAAGTAAAAACAAAGTGCTTACATCCAGCTCTAACAGAGTAGCTGCTTTTCTAAAGTTTTTTACTAACAATGAAAACTCGTTAAAATTTCCCAGAAGCTCATTTTTAATGGCTTCCCGTAAGGAATTCTTTTTACCTCTAGCTAAGCAAGCTACCCACCTTATAAGGGCAATCAACCCCTGTACCCAACAACTTCGGAGTCCGAATTCCAGTCTACATGAGGATATAGAACAAGCAGTGTTAATAGAAGTAATTCTTCTTAATATCTTTCCTTCCGTTCTATGTAAAAATCCCCAATGTTTTAGCTCCACTAATTCTAACCCATACAGTAGGGTTGCGGGGATCTTTGCCCTAAATACATCCAAAAATAATGTGAAATGTCTCTTCCCTGTGGCCTTATACAAGGAGCAGAGCCCCATACCATGAGCCAATGCTTTACGCGCATTATGGTCTGTATGGGGTTTCTCACTGAGATTTGCAGAGATTATTTTACCTAAGAAGGTGTAGGTTTGTTTTAACCACCTCTAAACTATGGCCACCTATAGCCCATCTATAATTTTCAGACCTACATTTTTTCTTTCCAAAAATGCACATGATTTTACTTTTCGAAGCGTTAATCTTCATGTAGTTTGCTACTGCGAATTGATTTAATGCATGTAAGCGGTTAGATAAGCCCTTCGGTGTTAAGTCTAATATGAGGATATCATCTGCGTACATTAGTATTGATACTGATGATCCGCCAATTATCGGGGCTATCCCGTCGCACACTGAGATGGAAGAAGGAAGGTCTGCCGTATAAAGAGAAAACAATATAGGAGCCAGTATGCACCCTTGTTTCAGCCCATTAGGGGAAGGAATAGGTTGAGACAAACCTCTTTCTCCGCCTTGTAATACCTTACACCACGTGTTCGAGTGAAGGGATTTTACAAGTTCAAGTAACTGTAACGGCATACCTAAAGTAGCGAGCTTTCTCCACAGCGTTGGACGGTCCACCTTATCGAACGCTGTGGAGAAATCAATGAATGCCGCATATATTCCACCACCACGAACACGTACGTATTTATCTACAATCACCTGTAATGCTGTTAGATTATCAAGTGTACCATGCTCTTTACGAAACCCAGTTTGTTCCAAGGGTAAAATATCATTTAGTTCCATCCATTCAGAAATTAAAATCAAAAGACATTTAGCAAAAATTTTCCCTATAGAGTCCAATAGAGCTATTAGACGATAATTCCCCGGATTATCCCTCTCTCCCTTTTTAAATATCGGGATTAATATACTTCCCCTCCAAGAATTAGGGACTGCTCTCGATAGAAAACAAGCATGAAATACTGGAAGTAGAATCCTACTCCATGAAGTAACGTCTTGCTTTATTATAGACATGGGCAGCTCATCCGGACCCATAGCTCCAGAGGCACTCATACTCTTTATCACTGAAGCAATGGTTTTCTCAGTCGGAAGCTCTATATTAGGCTGACTAATCAGGACTGGGACCCGGCTGTCACCCTCTACGCTGTTAGGGGCATACAAACTAAGTATAAATGATGTCCAAACATCTTCAGCAATAGAGATAGGGATAGGGGAAGTTCTTACCCCACATCCTTTCCCTATTAGGGACCAAAATTCTCTAGAATTATTAAAGGCCGATGCCTCTCTTAACCTAATCCAGAGAGAGTCTTCTTTTTCTCTTTTTAATTTTATTCTAAGTCTAGCTCTCCTTCTTCTTAATAGGGCTATCTTGTGCTCTTTTTCCTTAGTTCTATTAAGGTACTGTTGCCTTACAAGTTTATTTATTTCCTTATTTAGGGGAAGTAATAAACTAGGAGGAAGGTGTAACTTCTTAGGTATTCTTACTTTCTTAGCTCTCATAGTAAGCTTTTCCTTAAAAATTTCAAAATATAAAAATTCCCTACCATGCCAATCATCTAATTCAAGTAAGGTTTGGGCAAGAATTTTTTGTACATCTTTCATAGAGGAAGGGTCCCAGAAACACCTTCCAGACTTGCAGTGAATAGAAACACCTTTATTAATTATAGACCAGGATTCAGTGTCTGGGGGTTGTAATGAGATTGTTAAATTAATCACATTATGGTCGCTCAAGCAGGATTGAGAAATCATCATGTCCTGAACATAAGAAAATGAATCATAATCTGTAATTACATAATCCAAAATGGATTCACCCCTATAAGAAATGTGTGTAAACTTAGCTGGGGTGTCAGAAGGCATCCTACCATTTACAATTAGCCCCTCTAAATGATTGAGTTCTTCAAGTAATATCTTTCCTCTTTTATTAGTTTTTATTTTACTAGGAAAGATTGCTTGGGGTATATTATATGCTTCTTCCTTAAATTTAGTCCTGAACATATCCATACTAGAGGTGGACACTTTACTATTTAGGTCACCCATAAGTAAGATATATGGGGGGTGATCAAGCTCTAGTAATTGTTTTACATAAGAAAACATTCGCTTCAGAACAGTAGTAAAGATATCCTCAGGTGGAATATATGCATTTAGAATCACAAGAGAAGTCCGTCTACCTGTGGACGCAAGATTATTAATAGTTATTGATTGAAAAAGATTACTAGTATCCTTATAATGGGAGAATTGCCATTGTAATGAATTTGATAAAAAACAGGCTATTCCTCCCTTCGCATGCCCTTTTTTTGAAGGTAAGGCGGCCGCCTCAAATACAAAATAATCTTTCCCCTCATAAAGGGAATCTTTGCACCATGTTTCCTGAATGCATAACACATCTGCATTCAAAGAGAATAGATATTCAAACTTCTGAGGAGAATTATGTAGTCCTGCGGCATTCCAGGATACAATTTTTAATTGTCTGTTAAAGATGTAAAAGCGGTCTTAAATTATTCGCTGTATTACTAGATAAAATTCCTGGGAGCCAATTCCATTGTTGGTTATCTTCTGTTAAGGAAGGAACCAAACTTTCAGGGGGAGGAAGTACCTGAGAGACCGTACGCTTTCCTCTAGAGACCCGTATCTTTAGATCTTTAATATGGGTGGTCGGGTCTTCTTGCCGACAACCCGACTCTAAAACTCCTTTTCTAAAAAACGTATGCCTTCCGTTATTAAGAAAGGGTAACACATCAATCCCTCTACATTGGAATGTTTCCGCTTGTTGGAGGACAAGATTCGCAATTATTTTTGAACAAAAATTTACCCTTATGCGCGGACCAATTTCAGACCTTATTATAGAAACCAGATCAATATCGCTTGACAAAATACGTTTTAAGCTTTCAATGTCCTTAAAGGAATTCAGCAACCATGATCTGTTCATATTAAGGTCTGAGTCAAATAAGGGGAGAAAATCCAGTGACAAGGTATCCACACATGGGTTAGAAGTTTTTAGTGATACAGTAGTTAAATTTGTGGGCACATTCACTGAAGGGCAAAAAGTAGATGCCGATGGATTAAGTACCCTTACTACCGTTGGTATATTACTTATAACTTCATCCCTTAGTACCGAAGGCTCTATCCCACCACCCTCGGAACATAGGACTCCCCCATCCATAGTGCTGACATCAGGGGGACCATCAAGTATAGGGTTGGTGAGACCACCAGCAACCTCTATAGAGGGAGTCTCCAATAATAGACTTTCTGGAGTTTCTATATCATCAAGTACTTCTGTATTTTCATGCTTTTGAAAAATAATTTGCCTCTGTCTTTTCTTCTTATATTTGCGAACTGGTTTCCTATTTTTCCCTTTGTTCTTTCTGCTTTTTTCTTTTACTTTCCCCGTAATCACTGCGATGCCTTCAGGTTCTTTTTTATCCTGAATAAAAATAGGAAAAAGTTCGTTTCCAGCGGTTAAATTAACCGCTGCCAATTGTTCTTCCTTCAGAGTCGGTTCCAACTCTTTCCTCAGATTTGAAGAGAGTGGTGGAGAAGTCGTTGAGGGCTCATGAATGTCTACTTTTACTGACATCCCCACTGGTACATTTTTCCTTAATGGAATGTTACTATCAAGAACATTCTGGACAACGGGTTCGATAGGGAAAATAGACCCGTTCACAGCATTTTTAACAGTTAGTACTTTTAATATTTCAGTAACTGAGTCCAGAATACAGTCAGTGCTCCCAACAAATTTACCCAATAGACCTAATATGGAGGTCAGTAAATGTTCAAGTGCTATCAGGGAGTCAGAGATTGGTTTTTCATTTCTTATATATTCAGGTGCAGTGAGAGAGCAAATACCTGATAGATTAAATTGCGGAGATTTCAAATCACTCTCCAATGAAAGAATATCATTAGATGTAATAGAAGGTGTACTACTATATAACCGTAATCCTGAAGGCGTTGCTCCTTTTAGGGAAATACTAGGATCAGGCTGTTTCAAAATCCTCTCACTCATATAACGACCACACAACTCTAGATCAATACTAGACGGGATAGAGATTTCTTTTGTCTCCTCCACCTGATCTTCTGTATCCTTAAGAGTGTTAATCTGACAACCAATCGAATCTGCTTTCATAGGGACAGAATTGTCTCCTTTAGAGAAACATGTTGGAATGTCTACATCTTTAGTCAAGAATGGGGTGGAAGAGACTTTTTCTGTAGTTAACATAAGGTTAATATCGGAGGCTACTTCTAACGGTGGTTCCGTCATAGTTATTATTTCATTGTCAGTGATGGCTGGAGCTTCCATATGTTTGTTCTCTGTTTTTTCCCATAATTTAAACAGTTGCATCTGACCCTTCAATTGTAAGCTATGTTCAAATTTATTCCTCATGGGGTTGGATCTAGTTTTGATACATGACCTCCCCCCTAAGACTCTTCCAGAGCGTAGTTTTTTTGCTGTCATTTTATAAAAGAATAAACAAAGACTACCAATAAATGAATAAATAAACCAACAATATATTGAGAATCAACAGTCAAAGTAAAATATTTATGCGACCAGTCAATAGTTGTATCACTCTCACCGTTTTATCGCCTTCGATAGCTGTCCGAAATGTACATGCGATAAAACATAAATATGAAAATAACAGAGCCCTGCCCGGCCGACCTCGGCCACTGAGGGCCACAGAGGGCCCGCCCTTTGCCCGGGCTTAGCCCGGCGTCCCGCGAGCGTCCCGCGAGGCGGTAGGTACGGCGCGTTTTTCTTGCGCCTCCGGTCGCGTTTGGGGGCGTGGCAGTCCAAGGGATCCTGGGTATTGTAGTTCAGGCCAGTTCCCCCCGCTCTGCGGCAGCGCTTATTCTCCTGCGGCGGGGGGGAACTGCAACAAATACAGGACCACAGCAAGGCTCCCGGCTCCCTCCACGAAGGAAAAGCAGGTCTGGGGATTTTCAGCAGCGACAGGCGGGCGAGCAAGACAAGAGCAAGAAGTGACTCGCTCGCCAGCAGGTACGGCGCGTTTTTCTTGCGCCTCCGGTCGCGTTTGGGGGCGTGGCAGTCCAAGGGATCCTGGGTATTGTAGTTCAGGCCAGTTCCCCCCGCTCTGCGGCAGCGCTTATTCTCCTGCGGCGGGGGGGAACTGCAACAAATACAGGACCACAGCAAGGCTCCCGGCTCCCTCCACGAAGGAAAAGCAGGTCTGGGGATTTTCAGCAGCGACAGGCGGGCGAGCAAGACAAGAGCTCCAATACCTTCGGGTCGAGTTCGCACTGCTGTGAAAGTTCGGAACTTCCCGTCCTTGCCAGCCTGTCAAAACATAATTTTCGCTCTTCACTTGTTTTCGCTTCTCACCAATCAGAGTGAAGTGGAACATGTTGTGTAGAATGCATGTTTGGTACCTTTCAGGGCAGAGATTGTTGTTGCCAGTGGAATGAGTGGAATGTACAGCTCTGTCTAGGAATCAAAATACAGGGGCCTGGCCAGCTTCTGTCTTGACCTTGACACAGACCAGTATGGTCAGCTCGGTTTTTTGTAACAGAAAAAAGGGTGCGAGGTTTTTAGAACCTTCGCCTCACGTTGAGTTAAATGTATGAAAGCCGGAGAATGTTGACAGGTGGATTGGAGCTCACTTGTAGAGTAGACGTGCTGTCACAAGATGAACGTAACCTGAGTCCCGGTCAAGAGTCCAAGCCCAGCTGTCACCGGGCTCCCCAGATTGATGTTGAGTGACCGATAGGTGAGGTGTTACTTACTTTGTGTAAATAATTTCTAAGTTTCTTTGCTCTCTTTTACATGTATATATGTTACATGTTATTCTGGTTTTGTGCTTAAGTTACTTGATATTTGGGAGTCTGCATCAACTGAGGGAGTCTGTCATAACTCAACCTTCATATGTCCAGGATAGCACCAATATTTTAAACATGCTAGACACTGTGGAGTATAATAATGAGCACCAGTTTTTGGTCACTATAGACATTGAATCCCTGTATACCAGCATACCCCAAGATGCCACGCTGGTGGCAGCAGCACATGCTCTTGGGGTACGAGATTGGTTTTATGACACACCGCAGTCTTTTGTGTTACAGTGTGTGGAGTTGGCCCTCACCAGAAATGTATTTTGGCTATAAGAACCAGCTGTTCTTGCAAGAATTCGGGACCTCTATGGGGGCTACTTTTGCACCCAGCTGGCCTGCATTTATGTCGACCAGTTCGAGGAAAACTTAATCCATCACACCTCCAATCCCTTCCAACAGAACATCTCCCTCTGGAAGAGGTTCAGTGATGATGTGATAGGTATCTGGACTGCGCCTGGATAGGTGCCTTACGTTCACATGGACCATCAGTAAGCACTCTGCTGTCTATCTAGACCTGGACATTAATGCATCTGATAACAAAACTTTATACAACCGTCCACCAAAAACCCACTGACAGGAACTCTCTGTTACACTACCATTCCTTCCACCCTAGGGCCCTGCGCGATAATCTTCCCGTGGGGCAATTTTTATGCTATCGCACAAACTGCACGTCAAACCAAAATGTACATGGAGCAGTTTGAGGACCTCGTAACAAAGCTTGAAAACAGAGTCTATCCAACTAAGGTGCTGAAAAGAACTCATAAGAGAGTGTTTAACACTCCCAGTGATGCCTTCCTGGAAAGGAACGAGAGGCATAAGGAGATCTGCTTGCCAGTAGTTACGACTTTTGACCCGATGTCAAGAAGAATCCGACAGATCATTAGAAAACACTGGTCATTGTTGAACATGAGTGAGTCCAAAATGCCGCCCGAGGTTTGCATTCAGGAGAGCGTGCAACTTGAGAGATCGGTTGGTCCACAACTGCCCCATCCAACGTACAAAAGAGTCTGGCATTCCGTCTGGTCATTTCCCATGTGGTGGCTGCTCGATGTGTGATTTAACAGAGACAATAAAAAGTGTGCAATAGGGAAACGGGCAAGACATGGCACTTGAACAAATTTAGCAATTGCAATACTACCAATGTAATATATAGACTCACCTGCAACTGCGGACTGCATTTTATTAGTCTAACATCCCGTATAATCAAAGTAAGGATTCAGAAACATATTAGCACACTAAAGGTAGGAAAACTGACCACACGCTTGGTTCGCCACTTTCAAGAGCAGCGACACAATTTTAGCGACTTGAGATGGACGGTGCTAGAAAGAGTAGTGGGAGATGCACACAGTGTGGAAGGCATACTGGCTAGGAAGGAGGCACAATGGATCTTTTCAGAGAAGGTGGACCAAGTGGGCCTGAATGACTGTATCAAATGGAACAAAGTAGGTTTATAATCCATCCGAGAGGTGTACAATGTATCGTTTCTGGATCTGATCAGAGAAACAAAAGGAACCTGCTGATTGTGGGTGTTAAAATACCACAGGGTTTCAGTATCCTAAATGAATTTTTGCAGCATTGTCATTGCTGGCAGTTATGGTAGGTGTTTTCTATATGAATAAAAATTCTCCGCCATTACAGACAGAAACTGGGTAGAAGCAGAATAACAGTACCGATCTGTATGGTATTGGTGGATGAGTAGTTACTGTTTCCAACATGCCTACACTACCACTATGGCATTCAAGCAGTTTTTGTAACCATGGTACCTGGGGTGCTGTAAGGAGGGTCTCCACAAGTGATTGTCTCCAGTTATGTAGTTGAAAGGGGCCACTGTAAATGCATTATGAGTGGAGTTCCACAACTGCAGTAGAACAATAGTAACGAATGACATGGTACTGGGGAATGACTTACAAGGTTTCCAATAAGGTCTTATCCTCCACGATGGTATTTTCAAGGTAATTGATACATTGACGGTAGGGTCTACCCACAGAATTGTCATAGGTTTCTTATTTGAGGAAACCCATTGAGGAAAATCATTGAGATAATACTATGTATAAAATCTTTACATTTGATTGACAATATTCCCGATACGATGGTATTTTATAATCAGGACACTTCAGGCATTGACGCTAGGGATTTCCCACAGAATTGTCATAAGTTTCTTATTTGAGGAAATTTATTGAGGAAAATCATTGTGAACACACTATGAAGAAAAATTCTACATTTAAATACACTATACCATTCCAACATGGCACTGACTAACAATTCACGGAATGGATCATGTCATGAGGTCACTAGGTGGAGTCTTGTATGCCCTTCCGGTTCACGCTCTTGAAGAAGCGCGTGAATGCTACGGGCGACTGAGTGGAGTGCAAGCTGGACTCGCGCTGCTATGCGGTAAGAGTATGTGTGCATGCCGAATGGAGGTGAGAGAGCCAGGCGGTTTTGACACTCACTAGATGAGGTATTGTAGATGTGGGGGCATTGAGTCTTCAGTGGCCCACGGATTGGAGCGACTAGACTTTTTTACAAAGTCGGCGTACCGCGAACTGGGTGACATGAGGTGTGAGTGCCTTAGATGTCCGATGGTGGTCGCCACATAATTTATAAATGAGATCATAATATAGATATGCCCCTGTGTTAGTCGGTATAATTATTAAAATACATAGCAGAATAAATTAATGGACGGTAGGCATAAGATTCCACATGCGAAGGGGAATATGCGAAACACTCAAAGTGTACCCACTTATTGGTTCACATGTGTGTATATACCCACAGGTTTACGGCAGCGACTGCGTGTGTCTACGGGGGATGCATGGCTAATGAATCGAGAAAACTCCCCAGGAGGCGCATTGCCGGTATGAATTCTGATGGCAACCACCTGGTAAATATACCACTACTATTGAGCTGCATGCGTTACCGCCTGGGCAAAGTTGCCTGGTAATGTTTTAATGTTTTAAGATGTCCCTACTGGTTGGCACCATCTTTCTTCTTTTTCTCTGTTTGTCAGTCACCATAGGCTCAGCTTGAAGTACCAGTGAGGTGAAGACTGGCCCTGAGCCCTGATGAAATTGCCGCAAGGTATTGGCAATAAAACATGTTGGCCTTTCCTAATTGAAATGGTCTGAAAATATACCGTTCTTTTTCAACCTCAGTGTGCTCACAGCATCCAATAAAGTATGCTTATTTGCGAGAGTGTCAAAACTCATTTTAGCTTGGAGAAGCGAGTTTACCCTTTCTCTCACTACGGGGTTCAGTTGGTATAGAATGACACATGTACTCTTTGTGCATCCTTTCACATATCACTTTTTATCTTTTCTTTTTCTTCACCTCTCAAGCATAAGTCTGACATTCATTTTATTTCTTCACAGTCATGAAAGTCACCAATGATGAAAAACGTGAGCAAACTGGTGAGTACCTACCAGCAGCTCCCTTGGTGATGCGTACGTGAGGAACTTTCTGACCGCTTATATATTTTTCTTCTTGAATACACTAACAAGAGGGTTTACAAGGGTGGTAGACTGACAAACATTGAAAATTGGACACCCGGGTCCGGCTGCTATTGGCATTTCTCAGAAGCCTGCATTTGAGCAGAGATATTATTATACTGTCCCTAGGATCCTTGAAAAGGTTTGTGTGTCCTAGTCTTTTGTATGTATTGATCAAGATGAACGGAACCTGAGTCCCAGTCGAGAGGCCAAGCCCAGCTTGAGTTGGCAAGGATGTTGAGTGACCGATCGGTGATTTTTGGGAGTCTGCATTAACCGATATATTTTGGCTTTCTTTCCAAAATATTGAATTAATAAACATATGTGTGTCACTTTAAATGCACCCGAATTTGTTTTATCGCCTCGTCTTTTGGTAGTTCTGTTTTACGTGTGTTATTTAAAGGTGCGGCAGTGCATTTGCCACCTCTCGGGAGAACAGGGTTTAAGTGTGTCCTGTTGTGTCAAATTACAAGCACCACAGTCCTCATTTCACGGTCTATGTCTTCTTGGTTTTCTCCCCCCAGTTTCTGGAATGTCAGCAGTACACTTCCACTGTCTGGGAAAACAACCTCATCTGCATCTTGTACACATGGATAGGTAAGTATTTCCATAATGGAACCCACACACCTCTGGTTCACTCATAGATTCAATGTATGCACCAAACAGGCTTTACAAATAAGCACGCATATGAGATGCTAGCACTAGGCCCAGGGTTAGCAAGTAGATGTGGTCCAGGTCCAGAACCTCACTCATGTCAAGAGACAGACCTAGGCCTTCATGCACACCAACATTAATGTGAGGCTGGGGCCAAACATTAAAACCAGGATACCAGATACTAACAATTGGGCACTCAGGATCGGGGAACATGACTGTTGACTGTACATCATGCAGAGGACATTCCGATCCCAACACAGTGAGTTTTAGTTTTGCTGGATAGTAACTGATGGAAGGAATAGTTTATAATCTAAGTATTAAAAGTATACACAAGACCTCCAGTATTCTTCAAGTGCATCTGTATCCAAATGCACATAATTTGTGGATTAGATCCACCTCTAAGTGTATTTTATTTGTGTGGCAAGCTGGCTACCACAAACATCTGGGATGATCATGAGGGGGCTGGGTGACTTTAATTCTGAGACACTTTTACAAGCTTTTAGATGTCTCCAGATAAACCAGTTGGAACAAATGGGAACATTAGAGGCTAAGTGGGCATGAACTGCAACCAATGAAATTTGTGAAAGTATGAGAGGTTTGGGAATATGATACAATTTCGTTTGACATCCCAGTCATGCCACAGGGACGGGGGAATACTTGGATAAGGTGTATCCGCCTGGCCCTACCTAGAGGAGACTTGATAGTTTCCATAACCCCTGCTGCTGTGTTGACCCCTGTCTCAGGTGCCTTCGCATATATTTTTTTTAATCTGTCGCACAGGTAGTGGGGATGGGCGTGGTATTTTTAATTTGACTTTTTAGGAATTAAAAGCCAAAATGGCCATTCCCAAGAGACTGCAGCTTGTTTCCATGCTAGGGAGTGGTAAGCTATCTCTAGCGCGTGACTGCTGGATTCAAGAACAGAGCCCGGCAATAAAGACTGAGACCCAGTTCTTGATTGCTGGATGTACCCATAGCTCCCATGCTTCATAGTTGTACCACTTTGTTAATGTATCATGGCCAGAAGGTGTTGAGTGAGAAAAATACAGGACAAATCAGCCCAGCAACATGCCTCCAGTTACAGAAGGCCTTGTGGCAATATCACTAGTGTAAGATAACACTTCAGGGAAGCTTAAAAGTCCAAAATGTGTTTAATGCATAGACATCAGGTATGCAATCAAAACATTTCGCAAGAACTGTTGTTTCAAAGGGTCTGAGATTCCATCCAAAATTTATTGGCGTATTTAATGCAGAAATTCATACATTTTACACACACTTTTATACTGTTTTTCCCAATGCAAGTCAATGGAAGTGTGAGCAGGCAATTGAAACTTTTACTTTGAGCAAAACTAACTAGTGAGCAGAGGATTGGGATCTTCTGACAAGAAATTATGTTAAAAGTCCCTGAAGACTAAATACAGAAATGTAAACAAGAGCTGACTCCACTACTTTCAACGATTCACCCTTCATAGTACCAGTCCCCAAAACCAGGCTGGGCTTAATATACATTGATGAAAATGTGCAATCGTACAATACTGACTAAAATGGCTTCTGGGCCGCAGAAATACGTGGAACTTTGCAGACATATCACAATTAATGTGCACTTCAATTTTATATATAAACAATATTGAAATTCAGTCATGAAACAGATCAGCACATGTTAGGGCATACATGAGCATTGGTGGGTCCATAATAAAGCACTGTCATTAAGGCACAGAAATAAATGATTCAGTTTTCTCAATAGTCAGATGCAATGAGCTATTACCTGGAACTAGTGGCATACCTTTCTTATTACATGCGTGTTCCTCCAGCAGAGCATGCTTGCAATATGAAAATGACTAAGGTTTTATAGCGCTATATCAATGACCCACTTATAATATACTTAGTTCTCCTCACTATACCACTAGAAATCTCTTTTCTGCTTTACTTTTTGGATCCTTTTAGTCTGTTTTCCAATCATCTCGAACACCAGCATCTTCCCCTAGATGTCTGACTGGTGCTTTAGGTTTTCTGATTTCTTCTCTGGGGGAGGAAATCTACCTGCTGTAAGATTCCCTCTTGGGTAGGACTTGGGGTTTCTAATATCAGTACATTTTCTTTTGCAAGCTTCACTCCAAAACTCAATCATGTTCTCAGTCCTTCAATTCCTTGTGTCTTTCTAACTAGATGCTCTTAGTTCCATTTGAGAGACATCCTGTCCATTTCTTGTTTCCCCAAGGAAGTAAGACTTCTTTGTCTTCCACAGACTGGGCTAAATGCCCCTCTGTTTCCAGCTCATCTGAGACTTCTACAAGATGGAACTAGGAATTTTGTTTCTCCTACATCTGATAACTATGTATCTAATCACCTGTTTCATGAGCCTTTCACAGGCACTAGCCTTACTGATTGCCAGCCTGCCCCTCTCTGGGACTTGCTAAAGCAACACCTCTACACAAGGTCTGCCTTCACCTGCCATCTGTCATTCTGTTCAGCTGGAGCTTAATATGATGGAGCAAGTGTCTCCGATGCAGGCCTTCAGAAGTGTCTGGGTTTAATCTTTCTAACCATATCACACTACATTACATATTGAGAATATTGCATAAACCTGCACACCATCTCTGGTGACTACTGAACACTTGTAGAATACAGATTAGATGATGTTGCAATTAAAGGAACCCATCTCCCTTAGTGTCTTTTGACTAAGTCTTATTTTAGAACTTGTCAGTAAGATCATCATGAATGATACATATTGTTTGGTGATGCTAGGCTTGTCTTCATTTTGATTTTCTTCGCAATGCTGTAACATTACAACCATGGCATAGTTTTTTACACCCTTGCCACGTTCTTTTGGAAAGTGGAATTTAGATGACTCTCTTTGGAATGTCAATCAGGGCCATAATTATGTAGATGGCACATTTAGTCTTCTATTGAGACTTTTATTACAAGAGAAATTCGGATTGTGTTGATGAATAAGAAGGCTAAAGAACCATCATCTCAAAGCTGCACTGGTAGGCAACCGTATTCATGTAAGGAGTGGTTAAAAGTTATGGTGAGTAGTGTTTATTTCTTGTTGTCATATTTGTCTAACAGATTCATGGGAATATACCTGGGTGTGAGCTTTAGACAGCGTCGCCCCTCTGGCTCGTACTCTACCTCTATAGGCCTGCTCTTATGACACAATCTTGAAACGTTCCCTACTCTCATCTCCATTGGCTTAAAGCCAGATTTACAATGAATAAATATGAATGTAAACATACAATCTCCTTCTGTAGTTATTGGCACCCAGATGCTGGTTTTCTTCACCAGGTTATTTATGCCAAGCTTCCTTTGACCAGAAATCCAAAAGGTATATTTCCTCTATAGTTAAATGTCGTATTATGTCAAGCCGTGAGTGTACCATTCTGCTCCTAGGGTATAGCCTCATTCGCTGACTGGATCAATGGAAACCGATTGGTTGAGTTAATATGTGAGCTAGTTGTGGAGACGTTCAGTGCACTGGATCCATATCTTCATCTCAAGCTTCTCCTAAGGGACTTCATGTCAGATTTCTTCCTTAGAGATACACCCTATACTGACTGACTGAGTCATAATTATTTTTGGGTGGGGGGGAGATACAAAAAAGTATCAATCAAGCAGACAAGTAGCTGTCTGAAGGGTGGAGAGCCTCCCATTATGTGACAATATTGCCTGGTCAATACTGTACATTCTTCTTGGATGGTACAGAGACCTCAATTAATCTTTTATCCGAGAGGCCTCCTGTCACCTCATATGACTGCATGTTGTGGTATCAGTCCTCACCATATCAACTCTGATAGAATCAGAGATCTTTGCATCTCAGCAATGTATTTGAATGTGTGATCAACAGGCTTGAATATCATATATAGTTTTCAGATTATTCACACATTGTTATCAAACCCCTCCACTCAAACTTACTGCAGCAAAATGTAAATATGAAAATATGATGCAGAACATATGAGAATACATGGACACCATTCAGTAGCATGATAATCCTTACCAAAGATGGAGGACAGTTTGGGGATGAGCAACTAGCCACGAGAAGGTCTTTCTGGATAGTTTGAAGAGTCCAGCTGTGATTTGACGACTCTGGGAACAAATAGCAAGAATATGCACAGTTTATTAAGAGGATTAAGAGGAATCCAATTTTGTACTCTTCACTGACTTTTGATTATTGGCACACAGACCGTAAGCCTGAAAAGATAGTGCAAACCAATATTTGTATGTATTGTGGATCTTTTGGTGGCCCAAGGTGGGCTTGAAAGCGAGGTGAAAGACAGCAGTGTGTAAAAAATCTCTTAAATATGTCAAGGGATACAAGGGGTACAAGTGACCAGATTCAGAAAACATTCAGGCTACGGTAATAATAATAATAAAGGAAGGTTAGTGCTCAGACACATAAATTCTCTCAATTGTTTCTGGATATATATTTGTCATCAAGTTTTAAAGTATAAGATGTCATTATAACTCAAATCAGCCAATCAGTCTTTAGAAATAAAACTTTCATGAAAAATGTCTTGAATGATTTGTGACGTTTAGGTAAATTTTGATTTCTTGAAATAGCACAAGACTGCTAAAGGACACTATCTAGGTGAAATACAATTGGACAGATCAGTGAGAGAAAGTTTCAGAGTGGTCCGTCAAACAGATGCTGACAAAAATGGGGGCCCAAAACGCAATATCCCCATGCATTTTCCATAGATGTTTTCGAACAGCACTACAGCGAGAACTGCTGAACGCAATTATAAGTGATTTGGTGTAAATCCGTTCAGTAGTTTTAAAGAAATAAAGGAGCAAAAATATTTGTACATCTGGATAGTCCTCCACCAAAATCTTGGGAACTACCCAGAGGTCCCTGCTTCCTATTTTGCATAGTTTATGCAGCACTCTAAACTTGAAAGGGTATTGTCATGACTTATGGTGGGTTCTCCCTTGTGTCTGGAAGAAGCTAAACATGTGTCAGGGGCTGCTTTTATTTATTCCAGCACCAGATAAACCTACGCTCAAAGGCTTTGCTGTAAAAATGGCAAAAGGCTTTGTCATTTTTCAGCTCGGCATGGCTATCACTGTGCTAATCCTATACTTAAAAACTCTGCTGGAAAAACAGACATCTGAGGTGAGCAGAGTGTTTCATGGTGCTCCAGATAAAGAAGCTGTCCTCCACATAAATCTTGGGATCTAAGTAGAGTTCCCTGCTTACTCTTTTTTGTCTCTGTCTCTCTCTCTCTATATATATGAGAAAAATATATATATATATACATATACTGCAGTGTAATGGTACTCTCAGTGTACCTACTGTGATAAAATAACTTTCTAATTTCAAACGTTTTGAGCTAACAAGTAATATTTTTTTTATATTACTGATCATTTTACAGCTCTTTACAAACCCAGAAGAAATTAGGGAAGTTACATTTGCCAGAGCCTCCTAACAAACAAGGAAGCAGACTGCACGCTACCCCTCTGTATTCTTTGCAAAAACGAATTTCAAGAGAGCTAGACTTATGCGTATTAACAACAGTAATTACATTTTGAATAGTGTTAGCAGCGCTATCGAATTAGAAAATTTTCAGAAGTTGCAGTCACAATAATACAATTACACATATTAGAGGTAAAGGAGATGTCAATACATACTGTCTAAGAAAAAGCATATCTAGTACATCTGACTTATTGATTAATAAACCTAAAGATATATATCGATTAAACCTACAGATATCTATCGAATTTTTTTTTTTTCAAGAGAATAAAAAGTGTCCTACTCAAATTGCAGATTGAAATCCTAACCCTGTAATTGTTTCTTAAATTTACTTTCAGTTCATTTTTCTTTATACTTTGGTAGTTCTCTTAACTTTAGAGGAAATTATGTAGGGTGAAAAGAGTCTATGCCATTAGGGCTGTTACATTTCTCTCTTGCTGCAGTTGTCTATACCATGAACTCTCATTGAGACAAACTTCTTACCTGGGGTGATGGATCCAACAGCACCCAAGACTGTGTCCACAACCAAGATCACCTGAAATAAAGGGTAAGTGGATTACACATTGTCTCTGAACATAGAGTGGCTCGAAAAGTGGTAGAAAATAGCTCCCATTGACGGTACATAGCAAGATTACATTATGTCACATCAAGTACATCGCCTATCATTACATTGTCACAGTAAGTATATTATTATTATCTTCACATCATCTATATAACCCTATTAACTATTGTACATTTCTAATATACTTACATATACTTACTTTGTCTTGTAGCAGTGACTATGATACAATCTTCGTACATCAAATGCATGTAGTGTGTGAGAAATTGGGTTGTTGGGTGACTAGTTTGTCAACCCAGGTCAATCAACAACCACAATACCCTGCAAGGTGAACCACAAAAAGTCCCTAAATTAACCTGTGCTTAACCCTGGGTAGCTTGGCACAAAAAGCAGTCAAGCTTAACTTAGAGGCAATGTGTAAAGTATTTATGCATTACTCAAACAGTAAAAAAGTAAAAACACAAAAAAAGAAAAATTCCAAACCAGTTTAGAAAATTAAAGTAAATTTTTATAAATAATTTGACACAAAAATGACAAAAATCCAATCAGTAGAACCGGAGTTATGAATTTTTAAAGTTTTTAGTAAAAATGAACACTCAAAAGATCAAAGATCAAAGCCCCAACCTCAGACAACTCATCGCGCAAAACTGTGTCAAAGTTGAAAATATGGCTGGTGGCGATGTAGCACAGTTTAGATACAAGAAGTGGATTGGGCCCAGTAAGCTCTTACCTTTGGACTTAGAATTTTTTTTAGAAGAATGTTCTGAGAAAGTGAAGTTCAGCGGGGCAAGGCTGCAGGAGGAGCCCGAGAAGGGAGCATCGTCGTTAAATAGCCTTGGATCAAAGCAGCTGTGAAGATTTGTACGTTCAAACTTAGTCCCTTCTGGGGGACCTGGGTTCTCACAAACTAGTGCAAATATACCAATCTCTCGTCACAAATAGTTCAAACACATTGCCCACCCTTAGAGCGGCTTGGGAAGCTGACCTTGACACACTAGATGGGTAGGGGGGAACAGATATAAACAGTCACTTCTGCTTCTGGGTTTCACCCTGGCTAAACAAGACATAGTTAGAGCATGGAAGGCAAAGCCTGCCCCTCCCCCCCATCAATTGCAGCGTGGAAAATAGGGATGGATCACTGTATGGGCCTGGAGGTTGCGGTGTACCGGGCACGGGGATGCCCCCAAAAACATCCCAAAATCTGGCAGAGGTGGGCCGATTACAGGGGTATTGTCTTGGAGCCTGTCTGTTATTCAGTGCCAAGATACTGTTCTGCGTTAACATGTGCTATACAAATACTCATGTTATTTTACTATTTTTCCCATCTCCTTTTCCCACCAGGTCTCTCTTCCCTCTCTTCTTACCCTTTTTAATCGTGTCTCTTCTTCCCCACCTGTATCCCCTCCCTTCCTCTGACCTCAAATCGCTTCATGTAATTACTCCCTTCTAAATATATCTTCAGTTCTTACTCCTCTCCTGCAGGCCGAGATGGCGCCTTAGAAGTAAAATAAAAACACATTTTAATTCTGCTGGCAGTTGGTTTATTTACCTTGTGGTTGGATGCTATGCGCACAGTGTGCCAGCAGCTTCTGCTTCACTCCTCCACCATCGCTCAAAAAATGAGAGCGGTATATATAGACCTTCTCAGACAAACCAGGCGACCAATACCAGGCCGTCACTGACATCTCTGCCGATGAATCTCAAGCATGCCCTATGGCACCTACTGCCATCCCAGCTCTGGCGCCCCTGCGAAGACCAACTGAAACAATTCACTTGTACAGCCAAAACTATCCAGTGCATATTGAAATTGGATTAAAAGGTGCCTAGATTATTCATTTTATTAAACAGTTCTTTATTTTAAAATTATTTCATGGTTCCCCTTGGGGCATGGATTATACAGTAGCCCCATCAGATTACTTTCGATTGCCTGGACATAAGTAGTAGAGAGACCAAATTCTAGATGCAAGACCTGGACAACAATAGCAGCACCTAATGTACAACATTTTCACAAGATCTTAAAGCTTTATGAAATAACAATTTGTGATGGGAATATATTCAAAAGTATAAATTAGAGTAGGAGGAGTTTTGTTTTATAAACTTTCAATAAATAATTAAAATGTATTTTTCCCAAAGACTTATACAGGTTATTTAAAGCACCAGCATGGGCCAAAGCCTTATTTCCTAATTGGCTATAGTGATGTTTATCACTCAAACCACAAGGAAAGGTTCTGCCAAGATATGTAAATGTTTTTACCATCTCAATTAGTGAAAAAACATTTACATTGTTTACAGCCCCTAAACACTATAACCTTTGTTTTACAAACTTTTACCTTCAGGAAATGCTTTACAGCATACTGGTTTAACACCTCTGGATTGCATAGTAGACCGATCAGGGTCAGATAAAAAATAACTATGCTGTCTGCATACAGTAAATGTAATGAGTGAGTTCCTAGTTTCGCAGGGAAATTCTTCTAATTTATAAACTGAATTGGCAAATGATATAGAAACAAAAAAAATCCAGTCCTTGTACTCAGGCAGAAGGTAGTAGAGCAGCAGGAAAATAGGGCAGAATTCCAGCAGTCCTTCAGATTAGCAGTCAAGCAGAGTGGCAGTTTTTCTAAGCAGAACAGCAGTCCTTCTTCCTGGCAGAGTTTTCACAGGTTCAGAAGTGTACTGAAGAGGCAGTGCCTGATGTCCTTCTTTTATACCCTGGTCCCCTCCTTCTGGAAGGTGGGAGAAGCTTCTAGTACAGTGGCTTTTATAATGCATGGAATTTTATGACTCCCCTGCTCTGGCTCCAAGCTTGCTGTAGTGACAATGTGTGGGTGTTAAGCCACCTGTGAGAACGCAGAGCACAGGCTATTCATTCAGCCAGAAGGTAGCCCATTTAGGCACACCTAATCTATCTATTGTGTGACTGTCTGGGAGGAATTCACTAAGTTTGCCAGTTAGACTCAGTCATGTGACCCAGGCCAGGCTACAGGCACAAAAGGACTAACGGCAGAAAAATGCTAACTTTCTAAAAGTGGAATTTTTAAAATTGTAATAAAAAACCTGACCATACCATTAAATAGGATATTTTACTACAATTCCAAAGACACCAAACATAATGTAGCTGCCTGCTCACAACTGGAAATTACAGTTTATTGCCTCACAGTAGTGAAAAACAAATTAAGGAGTTTTTCACTACAAGGACATGTAAAACTTAAAAGTACAGGTCCAACCTTTCAAATAAATAGCACCCAGCCCTATGGGCTGCCTAGGGCCTACCTTGGGGGTGACGTGTAATAAATGAAGAATTTAAGGCTTGGCAAGGAGGTTTTAATGTCATGCCCACATTGCAGTTAGTTTAAAACTGCATTCAGGCTGCAATGGCAGGCCTCGGACCTGTTTCTAAGTGCAACTTCAATGGGTGGCACAATAAGTGCTGCAGGCCCACTGATAGCATTTAAGTTACAGGCCTTAGATATATAGTATACCACTCTACAAGGGACTTACACAAGTAAATTAAAAATGCGATTGGGTATGAGCCAATTTAACCATGTTTTGGGGAGAGAGCACAAGCACTTTAGCACTGGAAAACAGTTGTAAAGTGCACAGAGTCCTAAGGCCAACAAACATAAGTTGAGCAAAATGAAGGAGGTGAGGTCAAATGTTCTGGGGAAGATCACCCTTAGGTTGACAGGTCGAACATGGTGTAGGTGGGGTATAGAGAACTTAAACCACAAATGGCTCACAATGACCAAACTATAAATGATCTTTTTCTTTCAGACCTTACAATTAAGGAAATATACTTTTTGAAGGTGTACATCTGGAGGCAAACACAATCTTATAACATGGATCTGAATTGGGGCGGGGGGACTGGACTGCGAAGGAAGTGGTGATGGGTGACGCTGACACATGGCAAATTAGCATGGGATGAGAATATTGAGGCAGAATGGAACTAAGTAGATGTGCTAGGTGAGATGAAGATTCTAAAGTGATTCATTTGCAATTTGTATTTGACGGAGTCACTTACAGGGCTTGCCATGCCAAAGATGCAGTCTCTTTAGGGGGAGTGATTAAGGTCTGTTAATGAATAGTAATTATGTATGTCTGATTTTAGCACAGGTTCTACATTGCATGTTTTAGCAACGGTACTAAAATCAGTAGCCCTGTAAATAAAAAATACATCTATAAAAGGTTAAGACATTAATTTTAAATGAGGGTGCATCTGCGTACTTTGACTTCAGACACAAGCACAACATCCTATTTGGTATAGGAGGACCAGTGCTCTGTTACATCACACACAGAACAGAAACAATGTTGGAAGGAACAAAGCATCTTTTTATCCCTCAGAACTAGTTTTACTCCAGCATCAGCAGTGTTCACATCTCTCCCTCATAAAATAGATACACTTAGGCAGCAGCGGTGCAAGCTTCCCTCCATCACAGAACAGAGCTTGAGCAGTGGTTGCAAAAATGCACTCACAATGGCCACTTTGTCATCACTGGTGAGAGGCTGCTGTAGTTGTGAAGATTGAAAGGTTACTGACTGTCCTTGCCAGTTGGTCACCATCTTCACAGTCAAAGCTGTCCATGGGGAACAACCTGTGCGCAGGTATACAAAAAGGTAATGGGTGGAATGCTTCAATTAATCTCAGCAACTGGTAATCATTCCGGCAGCATTCCAGTCCATCGTTATTTTGCTCACCACGCCACGTCAGTTTGGACGCAGCCTGTTGACCCTGCTCCAATGGGAATAATCCAGCCTGCACTGTGTGGCCAGGTCCTCCATGAGCCAGAATACAAGCAACTCAGGTCGGTTTCACCCTAGTTAGGGTTCATCAGCCAGGTATAGCTTTGTTGCAGTGACAGTGTGCATAGGACCCATGCCTGGGCACACCTGTCCCACTTAGGGTGACATACTCAAGTATACAAAAAGGTAATAGATGGAATGCTTGAATTAATCTCAGCCACTGGTAATCACTTGGGCTGCATTCCAGTCCATCGTCATTTTGCACACCATGCTACCTCAATTTAGACCAAGCCATATTCAAATCAGTCTTGCCCCTGTTCCATGGAGAACACTTCAACCCGAACTGCTAGGCCAGGTCCTCCTTAACCTAGAACATAGGCCACCCAGGACCAGTTTTGCCCTAGTTAGGGCACATCAGCCAGGTATAGCTTGGTTCCCGTGCGCAAAACATCCGTGGGCATCGGCAGGAGGAGACCGAGGTCGCAGGGACTGCTGCATGATTGCTCCAGCATAATTTATGCAAAGTGCTGCTTTTTTGGAATTGCAACTTCTTTCGCTGTATGTTCTGGGGATGCAGTGCTGTGACTTCGAAAAGGCAGAGACAGGGTTTTTTTGTTCCTTACAAGCCTCCGTCGCTGCATTCACAGAGGCTCACAAGGATGAGTGAAATGAATCCAGCCTAAAGAATATGGATAGGATAGGATAGGATGGGGTAGGATAGGATGGGTTGGGATGGGATAGTTTAGGATAAGGAAATTCCTTATGACCAATCTCTTCTCGATCTACCAAAGGGATACATCCAGGTCACAGCCAGGGTTTGGGCAGGTTGTACTGCAGACATCAGCCAGTGCGCTCACTGCACCTTTGATGTTGGATCCCAACTTCCATCCACGCAGAGCATGAGTGCGCATCTGTCCTCACCCTAAAATTCTGTTATTGGGAGTATCCGAGCTTCATGCACAGTTAATGTGTACAGTAGCAGCGCAAATTGGGGCTTGCTCTGCTAATGCCTGTGATGCTCGTCTGTGGAGAGGCTTGTCTATGTGCATCTAGTATACACATAATACTAATCTAAAAAAGGTCAATAATCCTATAGAGATTTGAAAGTCCTTTCCCTGCAACTATATTAAAAGAGAAAAACATTTATTTTAAGTAAACATATGAAATTGAAATAGGCCTTACAGTACCTGCCTGCTCCTCTGTGGGGTGCTAAACACCACCCTCCTGTTGTCCATCGACCAGCAGTTCAAGGGCAGAGATGCTGTGTAGATGCCTGCAAAACCTGCTAACAGGAAAATGAGCGGCATTAGGCTCACACCTTGTGTTCTGCTTCCCTGTGATGATGAACAGCTTCCACAACTCATAACATTATATCTGGAGCAGATTAGCCCTCTGGCACCAATGAAATGCACTCATTTAATTCCCAAATATGAACTTATAATTTTCGAAAAATGCAATAATTTGTCTTCAAAAATCACTTTTTTGTAAATAAACAACATTTTCCCCAAACATCAGCTTGCTATTTCCTGAAAATACACGTTTTGCTCTGAAATGCCAGTGTTACTGTTTCAGAGGACACAAATATCAGACTGTAAGTTTCATTCAGCAATCACATTTACAAATATCCCACAACCATAGACACTGGCTCACGTGCTCATTAGGCACATGCCGGGAATGCACACAACAAAAGGCCCTATTATGAATTTGAGAAATTTCATGAGAAAATTCCGGGTGGCTGTAATTAGTGATACTGACTGGAATTTCCTTTTGGAATCCGTGCAATTAGCAATTCATGTCCGTGGAATGGGGAATAAACGTGCTGACCCAGTTTTGCCAGACGACATTCTACACGGTATTCCCTGTCCTAGGGAGATTAATGCTAACATTTACCAGCTGCTTTTCAAAATGAAGACCTTATCCCACAGCAGTTTTCCCGGGCAGAATATTTGGTTGTTAAAAATAAAGTCCTGTGTTTCTGCAATCGGTAAATCCGGGTCCAGGAATTCCGGCCCACTTGTGATTAGGCAAAGTAAAATTCCATATGGGAATTCAATTCTGTCCAACTCATAATCGGGCCCGTGGTACGATTTGCTCCAGTGGTGAGATGTGGCCATCAAAAGCCACAGGAGGCAACCAGATGCCATCGATACTTAGTTTCTACAAGAGATGTTCATCATGGAATAAAAGAGCTAATTGATGCCTATTGATGTCCACCTTATGCCAGGAATGCTCAATTCAACCATGGGTGGCCACCAAAGGACAGAGATAACCCACATATGCGAGGAACACCACCTGAAGACAGAAGTGGCCACTAGATGTTAAGGATATACACATTTAGCCAGGCAACCCTTCACTTTAAACCAGGAATCCTAAATGTATGCAATGAATCCTCATCTTCTGCCACAAAAGGCAAACAAATCTCTGGTCTGGAATGACCACCTTAAGTCTAAAAATGTCCTTTTTATGTAATTGATGCCCGCCTTATGCCAAGGAGCGCCAGCTTATGGACTAGAAGTTATTTCCTCCTGATAGCGTGGATCAGGGGCACAATTTAAATAATATGTTTCAACCTTATTCCTCATCAGGGTCAATACAGGGTCAAGCCCCCCCCCCCCCCTTCCTGTGTTTGCTTCTTCAGATAAATTGCCTCAGGTGATAGATAGATAGTTGCGGCCGTATTTTGAGTCAGGAGCTATTTCATTATAACAAGTCAAATTGCATTAACAACTTTAAGTGCAGTCAATGATTTTGAAATAGTTTTAAATGTTTTATTTCTCATTAAGAGATTAGTAAGTATCTTATTCTTTTTATTCAAATTAGTTTAAAAAATGAAGTAAGTCTACAGAAAGCTCATCAAAAAAATGGTCACAACAAATAATCAAATACTGCATTAAACGCTTTCCATCAAGGACCGAAATCCCTTTTCTGAAGAACAGGATCAGAATCTAAAGTTAGTAGAACTCATGAAGAGTTTGGGTTCAAAGGAAAAGAGTGAAATAAGAGAGAGCATAAAGCTTAAAATCCAACTGAAGCAGCAGAACTTTCCATGGAGAGTAGTTCATGAAACTCAGCCAGTCTCAGCGATACGAACAAACAGTTGCAGTAGCAATCTGTCAAATTTGAGCATTAATAGTAGGGCAAGGGATAAACAGCAGCAGCAGTAGCCACAGCCGTTAGTCAAGGACAAGGAAAAGGGTTTTGGAAAGTGTGCAGAAAATCATTCAAATCAACTGGGAACATGCTCTAATATAAAAAGGCAAAAAGTATTGTTTCAATTTGTGTAGTAGGCTTCTCTTCGTATCCAATCAGGCAGCAGCATTCATCTGAGAGAGAGAGTTCAGCTCTTCCTTTCCCGCGAAATAACATGCAGCTTGCAAAGTTTTATCTCAAAGTTTGTTACAGACATCTCACATGTGTAGCTTCTTGATTCATAATCCTCCTTTCCCATTGGCATTGAACATAATTTAATCTTCTAATGTTAAATGTTTAATTGCGTAAACGATGAACTACGCTAAAGAAGAGAAACTTGCAAAATCACTGTTTAGTACTGTATTTCATCAACATGAACAAGTATTACTGTTTTAAAATGTACAACTATTCTATTCAAGCAGTATGTGAAACATGGTGAGAATAGGAAATTTAGTCGTTACAAATAATATGTTGCTTACTAAAATAATGCATTTATTAAACCGGAGCATTCTGCAGTTATGACGAACATTTCTAAGCATGTCACATTAAGGTAAAGTTTCTAAATTGCATTGTGCATATTTCAGCAATATCAAGTTCACTTCTAATTCAAAGAAAACTTGTATTTAAGCATTTCAACAGCCTATACTAATAACTATGACTTGGTTTCTGTGAGGAATTTCTGGTTCAACCTTGGTAGTCTTACTCAAACAGCCAAAAATCACGTAGTATATGTGCAACAATAACTCAAAAAACATACAATTTAGAAAAAGTTAAAATAAGTTAACTAAAAACATGTATTTAGCAAGCAGAGAACATAAAAAAGTATAGAAAAAATGATGAAGGAATTAAATGTCAGAATAGATTAGACATGACTATGTCAGATCTAAAGATTTGTGCTGTTTTCCACATCAGGCCATCACTCGAACCCCACTCTGGAGTACCCCCGGACCTACTCTCCGATCCGAACTCCCACCCGCAGTAGACAAACAAGCCCAGGCTCTAAGCCAGGGTTGGCATGCCCCGTCCTCGAGCAAGACCTAAAAGAAAGTAAGGTGTCCATACTGCATCACATTGAAGATGTCTACCATTAGCATTGCTGGTTTAATTGTTCTATCGCTACTACATTCCACAATTCCCCTTTGTTAAACTTGAACACAACTGCCAGTTAGGCCACATCCAAGCATTGCCAAATTAAGGAGATGTCAGATTTACGGATGCCACCCCAGTCAATGTTGAGAGAGTGTAATACCATCAATATATAATTTTGTTGTGTACCTCTATATTCTGAATGCTCATTGAGCTGGTGTAGAATCTCTCCACCGGTTTTCTCACTATCTGTGTAAAATGCACCTCTCCAAACGTTTTACACATTTCTTCGAATATTCACACTGCCGGGTTTTAGCTGATTTCGAGTCAACTGAGTACTGTTTAAAGATTATGTCCTTAGAACAGTAGAAAATCATTCCTTGAATAAGGTTTTGTCACAAGTAGCCATCTCTTTCCATAAGTGATGTAGTAGCCAATGTCTGCTAAACTGAATGTTAATGCTCATTGGTCAATATCAGCTTTGGACTGAAAGCAAACAGTAATTATTTTATTTATGAAAATGGGACATGGACAGCCAAACATTCATGTTTTGCCGAAAACAGTTTTTAGAAAAGGTGCATTTATAAAGGGGAAGCTGTGTTCATTCCAGTAGACCTACCCAACTGTGTACCCTGTGTTCTTGATGACAGGTACATTGGTAAAAAGTATTCAAACTTGCAGGACTAGTTCTCTTGGTATGAATCTACAATTGTGTGCCAGACAAGGCTCCACATAACTCAGCACAGATCCTCAGCAAAACGTAAGTTTCAGTTGGTCTTCTAGAATTTTTTTCTCACCAAAAAAGCATTGAAGGGGTGGGGAGTAGAAATATCCAGTTGTAAGCGGTATATCTTCTTTTCTTCCATGCAGGCAATGACTCCCTCTGTTTCAGGATAGTCTCCACTTTTCAGCCAAAAGAAAAATGTTCCAAAAGGAATGAAGACTTCACCAGCAGGACTTAGACACCTATAACTTTGGCGCTCAGTTTGAATCTATCACGACTAATACTTGGGGCACTCTTCCGGTTCCAAAATTCCTCACACAGCTGCAGACAGTTCTCTTAAAATGCGTTTATTAATTAAATTGATAAAAATTTATAACTGCAGCAGTCAGGGAAGTCATCTTGCCATCATCTCTTTCAGGAATTTCTTCCTCAAGCAAACCATTTTAAGGTGTAAATCAAGTCAGCCATTGCTGGTGACACTTCAGCGGAGCCGCCCCTTCAGCGAATAACACAAAAATAACCAGGTTTCTTGCTCCCATATTTTACAGTAGTATGAACTAGTTGTATGAACTAGTTCCTTTTCTAGGGATATGCTTTCAGGGAAAAAGGTATTCTACAGTCTACCCCAAAAACAATTATGATAGCTAACAGTCCCTTGAATTCTACCAGTCTCCTTCATGAGCCACCCTAGTTACTGCAACCAAAAAAAACAAAGTCTCTGATCCCCTCAAGACCCCTTCTGACCCATTTCTTGTGGGACTTTGGGCACTTTCCCTTTCCCTAGCTGATAGTGAAAGGGTGCTTCAAGAGCTGTGCACTGGCACATGTAACCTGAAACACATGGAGTTTAACCCCTCCTCATTCCGACCTCTTGGTATATTCCCTTTCCTCTGCCAGCTGCTTATCTGGCTGTCGGAGTATGTGTAAACAATAGGAATTCTAACCACAGCCTTTTGTTTAGCTCTTCACTTAAACATACATTTATTATTCCTGAAGTGGCTAAAGCACTACAGGTTATAATATTCTAACCAGACCAATGATCTCTCATACAAGCTTCATACATATGAGTTTGTTTTAAAGAACTTTCTCATTACAAGTTACCAAATTACATTTTTTATTACGGTTCATATTTTGGGAATAGACTCAGCAAATTAACGGATTAAAAGTATGTTACATTTTTAGAAACATGAGGGACACGTTTTCGTTCATTTCTCTACCCTAAATCTGCATTATGTACAACTACAAGAACCTTTGCACAAATACAATTGTTTACCAATGTAACTGGTATGGCAACTTAGAATAAAAAGTAGTTGCCGTTATAAAAGACTAACAGCCTGATTTAGATCTCGGTGGATGGGTTACTCCATCACAACGGTGACAAATATCCCGTCCGCCGAAATATCAATCCCATAGGACATAACAGGATTTATATTTCGCCGGACGGGGAAACACCTCCGCCGAGATATAAATCAGGCCCTACATGTAATTGTACTCAAATTAAATCTCCAGCCATTCCAAAGATAAAATAAATGATGTCCAAAGAAAAATAATTTGTGGAACACCATAAAACGTGATTTTCCATACATAGGGTTTTTGAGTGGTTTGAAGTAGGGGACACCACTGTGGCCTGTGTTTTGTTGGAAATCATAAAAAGTCTGCTATTAGGCTGCAGACCTGTGGTCAGCTGGCAAGTTCTTAGCCAACCATCCTCTGGGGACAACTGGTTTGACCCTGGGTCTGAGTACACACTACATACTGGGATGAAGGCTGATTGTTGAGACAATTGTGTGATATGGACTAGCAGCGTGTTGAAGGTAAGTGTAATAGTCGAAAGGACTGTACCCAAGTAAGAGAGAGAAAGACACAGAGGTCCTTGCCTAAAGAGCAAGTGAGAAGTGAATCCAGTCACTAATGGCTGCATCATAAGTGGCCCATTTGTGGTGAGTCGCAAAACAACCTACCTACTGACTAATATGATTAATATCCAGATTTGTAATAATTTGCAAGCTTCTGTGATTGGTTGAGGATGCAGCGATGGTGGCATGCAAGAGACAGCAGACATCTATCCCTGCATTTGCATTGCCAGACAGAATTTTTTTTTTTTAAAACAGTCCGTGTCCCTTAAAGGAGGGAGTGCTGCTTCGAAAAAGTGTTTTATGTTTGGGGAGGCATCCTGGGTAGCAGGCAGTGCCTCCCTCGACCACTTTCTGGTCTCCTTCAGGCTGCCTGAAACATTTTCCAAAGTGGAAGTTGTTCCTGTGGGACGGCTTGCTCTTTGACATCAGATACCACCTCCATTGGTGATAATGGTACTTGATCAATGGTTTGCAGCTTCAACTGCATCCCAAACCATTGATGTATGTCATTACGAATTGTAAATAGGAAAGGATGCCCCTTTCACTTCCTTTTCTTAGTGCAAACCATCATGTCTTGCATTTCTGCAAATCAGCAAGACTTTTACTCCTCTCAAAAGAGGTTGTGTACCTTTTAAAATAATCCTTGGCTAATGCAAATCCTGGGTTTACCACTGCAAAATGGTTTTGTATATCGGGTCCTAGGACATTGGTGTGCATTTCGTTATAAGGAGGGTGAATATTAACCAGATACATACTCCTGTTGACCCTCTTGTTTTAAATGTTGTACATGGGGGGGGATAAAGGACATGTATGCCTAAAAATGGGAAAGTGGTCTGATATAAAGGCTGAATTAAAAATGTTTCATAAATGCAAAATATATAGCTACCCAATGTCTGTAATTCTCTCTGTATAACAGATAACTTTGCAAACTACAAAAAAATATGTCAAACAGGCTGCGTGCAAAAACATAGGGTGGCATAACAACACCATCAGAGGTTAATTAAGAATTGGACAAAAAGAGAAAAAGACATTGAAGACTAAGAGGGATCGAAGTAGAAAGGCAGAGGCAGGAAAAGAATAAGAGACGAGAGACATGGAAAAGACATGGGAAATGGAAAGAATTAATGGCAAGGAGACAGAGATGGATGCGGATAGAGATATAAGCACGGATGACTTATGGGATCACAGGATGAAGCAAATGAAATGGGAGAAAAAAGAAAGGAAAAGAATAGTGGTACCATGAAGAAGGATCGTGTATTCAACAGAGGAAGAAGAGTAATAGAAATGTTGCAGGAAGTAGAGGATGAGAAAGGGAGAGAGAAAACTTAAGATGTCACATGCAGAAGACAGGGGAGGGGAAAAGAAAGGAGGCACAGGCAGAATGTAGTGACAATAGTGGAGGAAACGTTACACACAAGGAGTTTGAGAATCAGAAAAGTTTGTCATTGCCACAAACTGTTAATATAGGCACTTATGTGTCAACACATGTCTCCCATACACACACAATGGGCGCAACCCTCTGATACATCAGGCCCATAATGCTGCGTACTCTTACCAGCTGTTGGCCGCCTGACCACGTCTAGCACTGTGGAGGTAGTCTTCAGATGCCAGTCATACTGAAAGAAAGAAGAACAATGATGACGGACGCCATTCCAACTCTACTACTCAGTCAGGGGCTAGTAGGAACTGAGAGTCACTCAATCTCAAATAAGGGCCATGCATGAAGGACATTAGTCATCGAGAGGTATAGCAACACTCGTAGACACGCCCACCAGCGGCCTGCCATGGATAAGACAGTGATTTAGGACACCTTTAGTATAATGCTATATTTTATTGCATCATTATATTAGTTCTATTCGAGAACCACTAATGTAAATAACTGGATTCAAATCTAGAAATTCACTGTTATGACTAGCAAGAGCTGTTAACAAAAGCTGTTACCAGGAGCGGCTGGTGCAGGTAAGAGCTGTAGGGCTGGGTGGAGGCAGGGGACTCGACAGACGACGACAAGGGAAAATTAAATAAATATTTAATTTTTTCTCTTCGTCATCTGTCGAGTCCTCCCCCACCGCTCGTACCTGATATAGCAAACAATTGGTTCTGTTGGGTGGTTCTATAGCTGTGTTAATGCATATTTAATATAAAAACACACATATTTAGTCAAATTAGTATCAATTAATGCAGAGAATATCTTTAGAAAACACACGTTAAGAACACACCAAGAAAGAAAGATTTGTAAAAAACAGAGTTTTTACTCATTTGCTATTCACAACAAGCATTGGCATAGCCAATAGGTCTCGCTTTTGGAACCTTATAAGTGTTTAGTTATGCAGCACAATATCATTGGTGCAACATCATCAACTGTTGCATGGCTAAACACTTATAAGGTCCCAAAGGCGAGACCTTTTGGCTATGCTAATGCTTGTTCAGAAAAATAGCAGAGCGGGGGACCAAAAATGGGTACAGAAGTAGGGACCGATGTGAAATCTAGACTCCTGAAAAGAGAACGAAGGTCGGGGTACAGACATCATAGTAACCGAATAGGGTTGAGTGATGATATACCCTGGCATCAGCACAAAAGCATATAAAGAAGGCTGGTTGACGATCCTAGGAGCAGGACTCTGCAACATTGAAATGTACTGGATGGGACTGTAGTATGACTGGAAAAAGAAGGCCAGTCTCATATATAATAGAGCAGTACGATTCCAGGGAATGGGAAACAGCGTGGGGGGGGGGGAAGCAAGCAGATGAGGTGAACGGAGGGGTGTCTGGGGGTGCAATGGGGAGATTGAGGAATCCAGAGTGAGGGAAAGAAACAGTTGAGGAGAAGAGGTGCGTGGGTACAGGGGTAGGTGTGAGTGAATACAGGATCGTGAGAGCTCTGGGGAGGGCCGTGAAGAAGGGAGAGAACGAAGAGCAGCTGGCTGACCGGACAGTGTGGGGTGTGAGGGGACGAGGGGGAGACGAAAGGCGAATAAGGATTATAGAAATAAAGGTTAAATTGGGGAGCCAGGAGTCCGGGCGGGCACGGGGGTGATGTGGTGGAGAGAAAGAAGCAGCAGTGCACTAAGCGAGGTTCAGAGTCGCGTGAGGAGTTTCCGTCAGGGATTGAGGGGGAGAGACGAAGAAGAGATGCGCCTGGAAAGGAGCAGATGGGCGGGAGAAGCATTTATAGGAAGGTCTGAGGGGAGAAACCAAAGAAGAGGACGTTAGTGAGGAAGGCTGAAGAGCAGCTTTAAAAACACCTTCCAAAAGAGACATTTAAAAGACGGGGGGCAGTTTGTAAACAGCTAAGCAGAGGGGTGATAGGGAAATTGCAACAGAGCATCTCGTAAGCAGTGTTTAAAAAAAAAACTAGACAGCGAGACTGCAGCAGGACACACAGGAGACATTCGTTGTGAGGACAATAATACTGCCAGCATCACCCTGCAATGGAGGGGGTGAGGCTCCAACAGGGCTGCGGTTGCTGGAGAGAGAGAGATAGGGCCAGGATTATCAGCAGCTCATCGCTGTCCGCTCGACAGGGCAGGAGTGACACAGGAAGTTAAGCATGAGACGGGGAGATGTGCAGAGACGCGGAACGAGGGGTGTGCGCAAGGGGAGAGCGGGGAGAGGGGAGCTACGAGGAGAGGGGTGACAGAACGCAAAGAGCAGGAGCGTGGGGGCAGTGCGCGATGGGTGTGATAGAGGGTGGAACATGAATATGGGAGACCGCGAGGAGAGGAGATGGAATGATATGTGTGAGAGAATATGAGGAAGAGGGAAGCAAGAGAATAAAAATAGAATGACGAGACAGCGCGTGGAAAAGGGCGAAATATACCAGAGCGAGAAAGAGAAACAAGCAGGAAGTGGGATAAGGGAGGGGGCAGGGGAGAGAGGCACGCAGGCTGGCAAATGGTGTGCACTTTCGCGGCCGCTTTGATGTTCTCAGTGGCCGTGCGGCTCACTGAGAACATCAAAGTGGCCGCGAAAGTGACCAGGCAGGCTGCCAAATGGTGCGCGCGCCCGGCTCACATGCACTGTATTTGGAGGCCTGAAAAGCACTAGTTTGCACTTCCAAATCCCCCGTTTACAAAAGCTCTCGCGAGAGCAGCGCTAAAGCGCTGGCTCAGGCGAGACCTAAAAAGGAAAAGGCTGTCAAAGAGCATAAATGAATTAGGGCGGAGCAAGGGTGACTTATGTGGAGTAAAGTGAAAAGAGGTGACAAGTGAAGTCAATGGTGAAATATATACAGGACATACGTAAGTGACACAAATTTACAAGGTACAAGAATCCTGTACCAAATGATAATTTTAATAGTCAAGGTCAAGGAGACTGTATGGACATGGATAACGTTATAATGGTCCACCGCTCGTACCTGCACGGGCCGCTCTTGGCTGTTGCCCACTGTTTCTTATGTCAAATGGATTCCACGCTGCTCTGGCTGGGCTCTCACAGATCCTGTCAGAGCAGCGCTGCAAAGCAGGGAGCACGCCTTCTGCAGCAGAAAGAAGGGAAAGCACAGAGAGTGTTGGGGGTGGGTGGCAGGAGGCAATGTATTTTTTAAATACATTTGGAACAGGGAGGAGAGGCTATGTTATCTATGGCTCCCTGTTAACCCTCTGCCTCTGCACAATAGCTGAAAGCAGAGGCTGATAACTTGTGGGGGTGTGGGGGGGGAGGGTCTACATAACAACATTATAGATAGGCTAAAAGTGAATTAAGGTTATTTTTGTTTTGGTGTTCTGATTGACATCATAGATGGCATGAGCTTCACTCTCGTTGTCTATTTAATGTCACATAGGGCCCCTCGGTTAAAAACCTCCCAGTATTTCACTGTTAGCTATCTATATTTCTATATACAATACATGGTAGCCTGCAATCCATGTATACAATCCTGTCTCTAATTTCCTTATTACGGGGGACTTCAGACTTTTCTTGCCATGTGTAATAATGAAATGCCATAGCTGTTCAATTGTACTAAATGATGCAGTTCAGTTCTGATGTCATAATGCCTCCTGCCAGAGACAGTAGCCCAGGTGCAAGGCCGGACACGGGGCATAACTGCAGCTGAAGTTTAAATAAGGCATGAAAATGGAAACTGGCTTTTCATTTTTAATGGTCGTTTTTTCTAAAACAAATGTTGATGATCAGAAAGTAGATACTTGTTGCCACATGTTTATTTTTTCATTCTTTAAGTATATAGAGGAAATCTAGAATGTCTTTGCTTTTCCCTACATATTATGACCTACAGCGTTTTCTTAGAATCTAACTTGGAATAAACTGATTCTAATATCTATTTACAACTAATAACTAACCCTGGGCGGAGTTCGCGGAGTTGCACTACGCAGAGCTACGCGAACTGCAAAAAAAACTCAGACGCACTATACAGAACTCCGCAAGCTTAAGGTAGAAAAATGCCGTTCGCTGTGATTGCACAGTGCCAGATGCTTGTCCGCACTGTGCAATAATTGCGAACAGCACCATGCACAGCGCAAGCTCACCATTTCTGCCGCTCGAGTAGACTTTTCGTTGAGCGGCAGCTTGCTCAACGCAAACGAGAAATCTCGCCGGGATGTTTATTTTCCACGCTCGCCAACTTGATGGCGATCGCGAACGAGGAAATATCTCGCCGGGAGGTGGATTTTCCTCGCTCGCGCTCGCCAACTTGACGTTGGTGAACGCGAGCGGGGAAAAAAACTCTGCTCCGCTGCACGAAGCAGAGTTTTTCGGAATTCTGCAAGCTCCGAGTAACGCAGTGTGCGGGAAACTCCGCTAACTCCGTGAGCGGAGTTCACTGCCCAGGGTTACAAATAACTAAATGCTTTTTGGTGTGTTTCATTTTGCGTTACAGATTCTACTTTTACCCTTCCTGCTGCAAACAACCTATCTCTTTCTTATGAAAGAGCAAGACACCAAGGATTTAAGAGGTTTGTTGGAAGGATGATGATGTGACCATGTATTATATGGGGTAAAGTACACCCATTCTTACATTATAATGCTATTGTAAGTCACCTTGGAGTTCCATGATTATATAAAGGAACTCAACCTTCAGGCTCATTCCGCTATATGGTCTTGGACCTCCTCTATGACTTTCAATAGCCTTAGAACATAGGCCAGAGGGGACTTTGTCCCATATACTTTTATTGAATTACCTTTATTAGTTATACCAATGTTTTTGTGATATCGGAAGGGCAAAATAAAGAACTACCCAAAAAAGACAGAAATTATTGTACTAGTAGCAGTACTAGTACAATTAGTAGTACAGTAGTAATAGGGAAAATAGGAGCAGTAGTGGAGGTGGTAGTAAAATTAATAGTACAGTAACAGTAGTAGTAGTTAGAGCAGTAGTAGTATCAGATCTAGAGGGATAGAGGTAGTAATAGTAGTTGTAGAGTACTAATGGGGAAGTTGTAGTAGTAGAAGTGGTAGAACTAGTACAGGAGTAGGAATTGTAGAGAAGTAGTAACAATATACTATTAATAATGACCCAGTAAATCCTGTGAGGCTTCTTGGCAGCAAAATACAAAGAAAGCAGAGGAAAGGATATTAGTACGGAAGTATAAACATTTTTTTCCCGAAGATCCAAAGGTGAGGAATTGAACTGTGATGGCTTAGACTAGAATTCCACAGTGTTAGCCCCAGCACAGTTAACAAATTGGAACATGTGTAGATTTCAGATGTGATGGGGGGGAAGGATACATCTGCAACAAGTGGCATAAACAGTCGAGATAAGATGGGTGCAGGCGTATAAAAAATCCATCTGCACTTTTGAAGCAACTCCTTCTCAACCTGGCTTGGCGTCTTGGAATGAAGGGTACAGATATACCCTTCAGATGTACGAAAGAATAGCGACTCGCAACTCGGTCGAAAAGTGGTTCGCAAATGGAAAAATTACCTTTCGCGATGTACGACAGCCATTCCCAAACCAAAAATAGCGATGCAACAGCTTTGTGAGTCTGTATTTTTGGCGACAGAAAATAGCGAGTCACAAAAAGAAATACCAAATTGCGACTCTTAAGCAGTATGTTAAAGGCAGTCGCAAATAGCGAATAGTCGATAAATGACCTGTTTGCATGCAATTTATCACCAATTCAAACCAGGTGGTAACTGGGTGCAAACTATAAAAGCAGATCCAGAATGCATCAGGGCTGTCCACAATGGCTGCCCTGTATATGAGAATAAGGAGGCTATGCATACTGGTGGCTCAGCAGAGGAGAAGGCGGAGACAAGACAGGCTGACCATTTTTTACCAAACAGAGGAAGAATTTCATGACAAACACAGGTTACGTAGCACTGTCATTTTGGAGTTAATATCCCTTTTAAAGCCACACCTAGAAAGCAGTACTCTGCGCAGCAATTCTATCCCCACTTCACTCAGGTAGCCAACCATTATTTACTGCTACACTGAACAATTGGCTGCTATATCTCTTCCCAGTCCCCTTTTCCTTGGTGGGCATCCTTTACTCAGGTTTAACATTGGGTGGGAGACTCAGAGTTATGCAGAGTGAAATATTCTACTGCAGTCCACTATCATCCATTAATCGAGCTCAGTATTTATTTGACTTTGTGACAGTCAATGATTTCATCTGCATACCCCAATGGGTTTCATTTCCCAACTCTTTGGTGTAATTACAAGCTGAACCATTCACTGCATATGCATACATAATTATTATTTTTTTATTTTTTATTTTTTGAACATTTTTATTGAAATTAGGCAAATCCAATAATACAAAGTTTACGGCTGTGCAATCAACAAAAAGCAAATCAGTAGCCACTGTGTGACACTTCCGGTTCTTAGATAAACAATACCACATCATCAATGCAACTGACAACAAGACCCCATCTACCAATCCATCATCGACACCTGCCCGAACCTGAACCAGGGGGATCTCTGACCCGTGCTCTGTCTCTAGGGCACTAAAGCCACCCTCCACCCCTGCTCATATCTCGAACATGGGAAAACGCCATGTGGCACACAGTACCTGACCCCAGGAGCTAAATATCCCTGCGTCCGCACCCTCCCCTGACCACTACATCTGCGTAACATTGGTTGGTACAACCTACCCCACTCCAGTGGGAGCTATTCCGGGATTCGGGGATGGCGGGGTCGAGCCAGGTAAGCCTGCAATGTACGTTTTATAAGGGCCCCAGATGTCCCTAGGACGCGCCATCGTGGGGAGGAGACTAGAGTAGATCTCGCTATTCGTGCTACAGAAAGCCATGGCCGTAAGCCACGTCTTGGACGTGGGAGCTGTCTTCTTCCCCCAGTGCCTTGCTATCTCCCTCTTGGCCAGGAGAAGCCCCAGAGAGGCCAACTTACGGACATTCTTTGGGAAATTGACGGTATACCCCAACAGTGCGACCTCAGGAGTGGGAACCAGAGTAAGCTCTAGCATCTCTTCTAGGATCTTGTGAACCTGTGTCCAGAATGTCTGTAGTCTCGGACACGTCCAAGACATGTGCGCAAAATCGGCATGTGGTGTAGCGCATTTCCAGCAGGTGTGTGGCCGCGCGGGATCAATGGCATGGAGTCTAACAGGGGTCATATACCAACGGCGTAGGAATTTATAGTGTAGGAGTTTGTGACTACTGTTCAGTGACACCGTGTCGGTGGCCTTGCAACATGCCGTCCATTGTTCGTCCGTGATAGGCCTACCCAGGTCTGTTCCCCATTCCTCCCGCGCACGATCGTCCGTACAGGGGACCCGTGCTGCGCACGCCCTGTACAGCTTGGAAACAATATGTGCCCCCGTATCGGCGTCAATCAGGGTGGTGAGGGGTTCTAAGGAGGCCGGCTCGAGGGGAAATCCCTTAATCTCCGCCCGGGCGGCGCAATAGAGCCGGCGAAGAACGAACCGGTCCATGAATGTAGCATCACTGAATCGCGCGTCTTCCGATGCTGAGAAAATGTGCCCACCCAGGTATAAGTCCCCGATCCTGGTGAGGTCAAATTTCGTCAACGTTCGTTGCACCAGTGCTTCATCCGTGCCCGGTAATAGCCCAGGGTTGGGTAGCGGGAGGGAAGAAGAATACAGCAGAGGCTGAGCCAAATAGCGCGAGAGCCTGCTCCACGCCCAGCTGGTGGTAGATACCGTTTGAATGTCCATTGGGTCTCTGGGGACACCTCTGGGCAACACCGCCGACAGGCGACCTGGGAGGACAAAGTCCGCCTCTGGGCGAAGGAATGGGATCCGAGCATCAGGGTGATACCAGGCATAGGCATGTGCACACTGAGCGACTAGGTAGTATAAATATAAATCAGGCACTCCAAGGCCACCTCGATCCTGTGGGAGTGTGAGAGTCGCCCAGCGGATCCGGGGGTGTTTCCCGCCCCAGACCAGAGTGCGGAAAAAGGTCCGGGTTAGAGGGATAGGGATATTATTGAAAAGATACAAAAATTTGGGGAGCACTATCATTTTAAGAATAGCTATCCTAGCGGACATAGAGAGCGGGAGCCGCAGCCACCCATCCACCTGAGTCTCCAGTCGCGCAATCGCGCGGCCATAGTTGAGGCGGATGATTTCGTCCGTGTTCAAATGTATTTGTATGCCCAGGTACTGCACCGAGTCCGGGCACCACTCCAGAGGGAACTCACACTGCCATGGGGAGGTGCCACTAGTCAATGGAAAGATGATGGACTTATGCCAGTTTATGCCCAGACCCGAGTGGCTACCGAAACGAAGGATTTCATGTATCAAGGGGGCAAGGTTGGCCTGCGGCTCCCTGACATACAGGATTGTGTCATCGGCATAGAGAGAGGCCAGCAATGGGCCCGTCCGAAACTGGAGACCCCTGTGGAGGTGCCGCTCCTGGAAATGCCGAATCAGGGGGTCCATAGCCAAAATAAACAAGAGCGGTGAAAGCGGGCAACCCTGCCGCGTACCGCGCGTGAGCGAGAATGGGCGAGATAGCGTGCCGTTGAGACGCAAACGGGCCGTAGGGCGACTATAGAGAAGTCTGACAGTCGCCAGGAAGTTCGCAGGCATGCCCATGCGCTCCATGACGGAAAGAAAGAAAGGCCATTCTAAAGAATCGAACGCTTTTTCGGTATCTAGGAGGATCGCTGCAGCCGGTGTGTTCGGGTTAATTCTGTGCAGAACCGTGAACAGCGTACGCAAATTTAGCGACGTCGAGCGGCGGGGGACAAAGCCAGACTGTGCGGGCGATATAATGAATTCCATCAGCTGGGAAAGCCTGTTGGCAACTATCTTGGCCAAGATCTTATAGTCAGTGTTTAAGAGGGAGAGGGGCCTGTACGACCCACACAACGTCGGGTCCTTATTCGGCTTCGGGAGCAGCACAATGACTGCCTCACTCAGAGTAGACGGGAGGGAGCCACGCTCCAAGGCCTCCGCATACACCTCTATTAACTTGGGCGCCAGCAGATCAGAAAAGGCCTTGTAAAAGTCAGCGGAGAAGCCATCAAGGCCCGGGGCTGAAGAGCCCCGAAGCACTTTGATCGCCCCCCGCACTTCCGCCACCGTTATAGGTTCCGCCATGAACTCCTGCATGCCCCTATCCAGGAACACAAGAGCGATTTCCGACAGATAGGCCGCACGAGCAGCCGCGGAGCCACCCAACTTGGTGGTGTATAGATCTGTATAGTAGGCCAGGAATTTGTCCCGGATCTCGGCGGGCGTTGTGCGGAGCCCACCATCCGTGCCCCGCACCTCAGCGATCAGGGACTTGCTGTATGGTGGTCGTAAGGCCTGCGCTAGCGTGCGCCCTGGCCTGTCCCCCTCTCCATACCTACGTGCAACCTGGTATTTCCCCAAATAAAGGATCTCCCTGTCCGCGGCCTCCCGGAAGTCGGATAACAGGCGTAAGCGCTTGGTAAATACCTCGTCAGAGGGTGCCTGCTGCGCCTCAGTGTCTAGCGCGTCTAGCTGTGTCTCCAGTTGTGTTATTGTTGCGCGCAATACCTTCAGGACCCCCGTGTGCTTAGCTATGCAAACCCCTCTGATATATGCCTTGAACCCATCCCAGAGCACTGCCCACGAGTCCACCGAGCCAGTATTTATGGTGAAGTAGTCCTCTATCGCCTCGGAAACCTCATGTACAAAAAGGTCATCCAATAGCGCCCTCCCAGGGAAACGCCACTGCCGCTCAAAACCCTCAGGTCGAGGAACGTCTAAGCCAAGTAGGACTGGGGAATGGTCCGAGTACGTTCTCGGGAATGTCCTCAACGCGCGGAACCAAGGGGACAGGCCCGGGGAGAGGAGCCAGTAGTCAATTCTGGTCCAAGTGTTGTGTTGTCCTGAAAAGTGTGTGTAGTCAGTAGTGGTCGGGTTTCGCCTGCGCCATATATCCGTCAGTGAGAACCGACGGCAAAGGTCCTGGAATGCGCGCCTTGCCCTAGGCTTGGAATCTGTGGCCCCAGAGATGCTATCCAGCCCCACATCCAGCAACATGTTTAGGTCGCCGCCCAGCAGGACGCCAGCCGGCGCTAGGGTTACCAGTTGGGCCGCAAGCGCATGGAAAAAGTCAGGGGAATCAGTGTTGGGGGCATACACACAGACAAGAGTGACCACATGGCCCATCAAAACCCCCTTTACAATGCAGTAGCGCCCCTCCCTGTCTCCCAGAAACGTCTGGAACTGAAACGGGACTCTCTTATGGATCAGCACCGCAGTGCCTCTGGCGTAATTACTGAAATTGGCAAAGTATCGGTGAGCGCCCCAGGAAGCTGCAAAGCGGGAGGTCGTTGGAGCGTGCAGATGAGTCTCTTGAAGAAAAGCAATGTCCACCCGGTGCCGATTTAAGTAGTGCAGTATTTGTTTGCATTTACTCCGGTTGTTCAGGCCCCGGACATTCCAAGTCATTAACGATAGATTGAGAGGAGCATCATTCAGACCTATGTGGGCCATTGATGCCAGTCAGCAAGTAATGGGAGCAACAAAACCGGGATGTCACTGTGTATCAATAAAGTTCGTTCACACATAGCCATATTAGCAGAATCAAAAATGCTTACCCCTACCCCCCTCCCCCCACCCAGCCAAACCACGCAAACGTGAGGCAACCCCAATCCTGGAAAAAAAGAACAAAGCTCTAGACAGGAATACCAAGTATAACCAAACAGTAGAAAGCAGAGCATCGCAACAAAAAACGATCCCATCGGTTTCAACCAAAGGGGGGGTGACAACGATCCGCAATACACCCAGCGCTGCAGCACAAATATACTCCAAATGTTAATACGTCCCTCAATAACCAAAGTTAAACAGTGCAAAGTTCGGTGTCGGGCGCCGTCTCAGCCGACACCGGAGGTCGAGAACAGGTCCTGGCTGCCCGCAGACCCACTACCAGGGGGAGACCGTCCACCCTCATCCCCCCCCGTCGGGCCTCTGCGCGGCTTGTAGGTACGGCAAAAATCCTGCACCGCAGCGGGATTGTCAAATAGCCGAGCTCGGCCATCAACCTCGACCCGGAGCCGGGCCGGATAGAGCATGCCATATTTAAGGCCCAGGTTCCGGAGCGCCGCCTTCACCCCCGCATACTTACGCCTGGCCTCCTGGACCATGGCGGTGAAGTCTGGGTAGAATGAGAGTCTTGAGCCCTGCCAGGTAATCTCGCCCTTCTCTCTGGCAAGCCGCAAGGCAGTGTCGCGGTCTCGGAAGTTCATAATGCGGGCAATCAGCGGGCGAGGCGGAAGCCCCGGGTTAGGTCTCGGCCCCAGGGAGCGATGAGCACGCTCCACCACGAAGCCAGGAGTGAAGGAGTCTCTCCCAAAGATATCAGCCAACAGTTGTTCCACAAAGACATCAAGCCTGCCCGTGGCCGTGGACTCCGGAACCCCAATAATTCGCACATTGTTGTGCCGACTGCGCGATTCCAAATCTTCATTTTTGCTGGCCACTTCCTTCAATATGCGCTCCAATCTGTCCACCCTTTTGATCTCCTGCACCGATTTATCCTCCACTGCAGAGATCCGGGCCTCAGCCTCTCCCAGACGCTTGTCGTGGGCCTGGATTTTGGCCCCCATAGTTTCCAGAGTCTTATCTAGGGCGTCAAAGCGACCATCCAGGGCCCTGAAGCCGGCGCGCATCTCCTGTAGCCAGTCCGGGGACGGGGCACGGGCCGTCGAGCCGCCGGTCGCTCCACCGGCCGGGTCCGGCATGTCAGGGTGGTTTTCCGCGGGCTGCTCAGACAGTTTCTCGAACTGCAGCGTTTTCTGTTTGGGGTCTTTGCGACCCATGCCCACAACCGCCAGACGGCCACCAGCCAGTCGTGTGTAGAGCAGGGGAGGCGCCGGTGCGATGGAGCGTCAGTCCAATGGCTCAGGCCAATCCGTAGCCAAGCTATTCCGGACCACGGGCGTTGTTGGGCCCGCCGGCACCGGACAGATCTCGACCTCACCGTGCAGCAGGCAAGGGCCACAACTCCATGGAGCCAGCAGGGTCGCAAAGGAACATCAAGTGCACCAGCGCGATGTAGTCAGCAGCCGCGACTCGAGGCCGCCGGAAGGGGCAAGGGAGGAACGCACAAACCGGCCGCGGAGCACGTGGCCAACCCAGAGAGGGCCCAAGGATCGAGGCAGAGACAACCCGGGCGCCCGGCCCAGCGAAGGGCCCCCACCGCCCCCCCCCCCACCTCTAGCAGGCCGTCCCGCCACCCCTCCCAGGCCCCCCGACCGAATTAGCCCGGGGCCCCAGGGAGGAGATAACGAGCGAGGCAGCGCTCGGAGCGCAAGGCAAGAGCCGAGCGCCCGGTCGTCCTCCGGTCCGCAACGGCACAGGGAGAGTAGCGGGTCCCCGCCAGACAGTACCACGGTGCTCAATGCCCCCCCCCCGAGCCCCCCGGGTACCTGTCTCTCGGCCGGCCGCCTTCCTCGCACTCGCGTCCCCCAACCCCGGATCAGCCCGCCATCTTAGGCCTCAGGATAATGTGGTCGTCGCCGGGCGCCCCCGTGGCCCGGGAGGTCCGTTCTGCATCCCAGCGCACTCCGGGGCCGTAGTAGGGTCAGCGGCGGTGTCTGGCGTCCCGCGCCCACATCAGGAGGGCGAGGAAAGCAGGGTTTGCGCCGGGTCGATGGCGGAGCTTCAACGCCGTGCGGCCATCTTAGCTCGCGGCTTGGCCACGCCCCCCCGCATATGCATACATAATTTATTAAATATACATCAGTCCAGCTTTTTAGCATCAATTCTGAGGTTGCCGTTACCTCTCTCCTCAGTATCCTCCCCGATGATATACTCATTGTTTGCCAGAGGAGGAATTCTCTTCTCCATGTAATTTATGACCCCCCGGATATCTAGAAGGGGCTTTTCCTGATCTTGAGTTGTATTTAGGGGCGTATAACCATTGATTTCCTCGATTAAACACTCTTTTAGTGTTGTAGAAAATTGGTGATCCTTCTTTCTAATTCAAAGAAGCACTATCATCCATTTCACTTTGCTCTGCCCTTTGGTTCAAGTCCACTAGAGAGCTGCTCCGCAGGCAGCTATGCCCATCTTCTGTCAATATGTTTTCTTTTGCCTTATCCCAAAGTCTGTGTGATTCAAGAGCTGAAGGGAGATGTGGTGTACTTACCAACCCATGGTCCCTCAGGATCCCAGTTTAATATGGAAGAGTGAAGTTTAATACTGATATTTTCTTTGCTTTTGGTACATTAAGAAGATATGACGGAGACAACTATCGGCTGGCATCCACTCTACTTACGCACACACATTCAACGACCACCCCCCAAAAAACAATGTAAAGATATTACAATTATATTGGTGTGAATGGATGGATAAAATATTTGTTTAGGTGCCCTATGGACACGCCCATCCCAAAAGCTGCTCAAAGCCATTAACACTGGACGTGCTTAGAGAGAGTGAAACTGGAGGGACTGGAAAAATAGAGATAATGGAGTTGTGAATTATCAAAGAAAAAATATCCATAAATGATCTCTTTAAATTTATCAGGATTATACATTTCTTAAAGTGAAGCATATTGTTTCCCATTGTTTTGGAGTTAGGATACATAAGACCCAATATACAAAGCCCTTTAGCCATTGCAAACCCTGCGATTTGCAAAATCACAGTGTCTGCGACAGCAAAAAGACTATTGTTAGTTACCACATTTGAGTCAGAAAAAACTTTCCAATTCAAAAACGAAGTTCTGCAACTCATTTCATATCACAAATAGAAAGGGGAGGTGAAAGTGACATCCAGAGGCGGCTCTGTTGGAGCGGAGGAGTGTCGCCCACTTGAATTACCCCAAAGCCCAAGAGATTAAAACAAAAATGGTACTGAATTACCATTTTAATTTTTTATTCTCTGGCCCGAAGAGAGTGTCAGGACAGGGTGGGACCTTATGAGTGACAGCAGCAGGGAGGAGGGTGAGCTGTATGTGCACTGTTTAAAGTAAACATGACTTTTTGGCCGGCTGTTATGCGATGGCCAACCACACATGTGCACTTTAAACATCTCTAAGATCAAACCAAGGCCTCCAGAGCGCTGTAGAGTGCCAAGTAAGGCCACTACCTCCAAGCAGGGCGCTGCTCTCATGCTTTCACAAGGAATAGGTGAAACAAGATCTATGGTCTTGGGTGGTCTTGGGTGGGATGTGTTTCCTACATTGGTGGGAAGCGCATTGTGTTCTTTGAATACCCCTCACACACCAAAAGGGCCCTTGGTGTCATGCTTCATCATAGGGGTCTTCGCACCCCTCTACGGAGCGCGGCGTGCTACTAACCAATAGGTACGTGGGAGCACTTGATGTAACCACTATGTGTAGTGTGTGAGGGTGTGAGTGGTAGGGTCAGGAGTGGATGGTGAGTAAATGTTAAAAAATACCTGGCAAGTGAGGACTAAGAGGATTTTTAATAAACCTCCCTGCTGGTATTGTTAAAAATAGTGAGGTGGAGGTTTAATGTATTAATGTACAAAACCTCCTGCGTGTGTCTCTGTCAACATGTTTTGAAGCGTGATGCTTATTCTTCAGGATGGGTACACAGATCCCTACACTACTCACAAAGGACAGTATAATACCGTCAAAAACATAGGGAATACTATGTGTTGATTAATGTAAAATGTGCCTATTATGGTCAATTTATATGGCGACAAGGTAATGCCTTGATGTCCACTTGCTATCCAGAAGTCTGAGGCCTCATGAGCCTTCAGAAAATGCAGGGGACCCTGTGCTAATTAGCACTATATGTGGGGATAATACCTCACTCGATCGTCCCCTCCGCGGCTCCACAACGGAGCCGCGGAGGGGACGATCGAGTGAGGTATTATCCCCACATATAGTGCTAATGCCTGAATGAGGCCCAGATGGAAGCAGAAGGGGGGGAGCAGTCTATCAACCAGATACATTTCACCCTGGGGGAGATCAAGGTAGGAATTGAAGGACTGACTCAAAATAAGGCACCAATATTTTCTTGAGCCAGGTAGATCTTTGGGCACCAATCCTGACCAGAGTCATTAATGCAGCAGTAGACACAGATATGCCACCATCCTGGTCCACAGCCATAATCGTTCCTATTTTCAAAAAGGGCAATAAGGACAGCCCACTTTGCTACCGGCCCATTATCCTAATCGATGTGTCAGCGAAAGTTCTAGGAAGGGCTATCCTCAGCCGGTTAATGGACTGGGCAGAGGATCAACAGATTATCACTGACGAACAAGTTACTTACCTTCGGTAACGATGTATCTGTAAGAAACATTAGTTAGTTAGATTCCTCACCTTAGAATATCCCCAGGCGTCAGACTGGATCCGGAAGATTTTTCGTCAGCAATACCCCTTGCGCGTCGCTAGGCGTCGTCTGCGGCTCCGCGTCCGTCGTCGGCGTCGTGCGCCGGAATGACGTAGTCGGAGTACTTAGACGCCGCCCTCGCGCGCTGACGTCAGTTCTTGTACATAGCCTTCCGCGCCAGAAACGCAGAGCCATGCAAGATACCGACACTGGTGCCAAACACAAAATCTAGGGGCCTGAAAAGGATAACCTTAACCCTAGATGTCAGTTCGCAGAACGGGGAGGATGGGTGGGTCGGTGAGGAATCTAACTAACTAATGTTTCTTACAGATACATCGTTACCGAAGGTAAGTAACTTGTTCATCTGAAAGAAACACGTTAGTTAGATTCCTCACCTTAGAATAGATACCCAAGCAATACCATCCCCGGTGGTGGGTCTGCGAACCAAGATCACACCAGAAAGTCCTGGAGGACAGAACGGCCAAAGAAGCCATCCCTCCGGACTTGGCTGTCAAGGCAATAATGCCTGGCAAACGTGTGTAGCGAAGCCCACGTTGCCGCCTGACAGATGTCCTGCAAAGGGACACCCCGTCCCAAAGCAGTAGTAGCCGCTGTGGCCCGAGTAGAATGGGCGCGCAGCCCAACGGGAGGGTCCTTTTTTGCCAAGGAATAACAAATCTTGATGCACAAAACGACCCACCGAGAGATGGTCCGTTTGTGCACAGCTTTCCCCTTCTTAGCACCCACGTATCCAACGAAAAGTTGGTCGTCCACCCGGAACTGCTTTGTGTGGTCCAGATAAAAGGAGAGCGCACGTTTGGGGTCCAGACGGTGGAGCCTCTCTTCCTCTTTGGAAGGATGCGGAGGCGGAAAGAAGGGGGGCAAGGTGACAGACTGCCCAAGATGAAAGGGGGTCACCACTTTCGGAAGAAAGGAGGGACGAGGCCGAAGGACAACCTTGTCCGGATGAACAGAGAGAAAAGGAGGCTTTGATGATAAAGCCTGGAGCTCACTCACCCGTCTAGCCGAGGTGATGGCTACCAGAAAAGCAGTCTTAAGCGTCAGCAGACGAAGAGGACAATTATGAAGAGGCTCAAAGGGAGCACACATTAGAAATGTGAGAACAAGATTCAAGTCCCACTGAGGCATTACAAAAGGGACAGGAGGGAACGTGTGAGTAATGCCTTTTAGAAAGCGTGTAACTACAGGGGACTTGAAAAGAGAAGGCTGATCAGGAAGCCGCAAGAAGGCAGAGATGGCAGCAAGATAACCTTTCAAGGTGCCCAGGGCAGAGCCCTGCCGGGCCAAAGAAAAAAGAAAGAGGAGGACCTCAGAAAGAGGGGCGGAAAGGGGATCCACAGCCTTTGCTGTGCACCATGCCACAAATTTGTTCCACCGGCAGGCGTATACCGTCTTTGTGGAGGGACGCCTGGCTGCCAGAATGATATCACAGACTTCAGGAGGCAAGTCAAATGGCATCAACTGCCGCCGCTCAATCTCCACGCATGGAGGTGGAGGCTGGACAGGTTCGGGTGTAGGACCGTCCCCTGCTGCTGCGACAGAAGATCCTCCCGAAGGGGAAGACGTATCGGAGGATCGGTCAACATACTGAGTAGCTCGGGATACCAGTACCTACGTGCCCAATCCGGGGCCACCAAGATGACTTGGGCCCGGTCGTGCCTGATCTTCTTCAGCACTCTGGGCAGAAGTGGTATAGGCGGAAAGGCGTACAACAGACCGCAACTCCACTCGTGACGAATAGCGTCGCCGAGCGAGTGCCGCCTTGGAAATTCCAACGCGCAGAACTGCTGACATTGCGCGTTCTCTTCGGTGGCGAATAGATCTAACCAAGGCTCTCCCCACTGCTGAAAGAGACCTTGCGCCACTTCGGAGTTCAGACGCCATTCGTGATCCATCATGCACCGGCAGCTGAGTTCGTCTGCTCTGGAGTTCAGAGAGCCCGCCAGATGTTGAACCACTAGGGTGACGCCCTGGTGTTCCAGCCACGTCCAGAGGCGCAGAGCCTCCTGACAAAGGGTCCACGACCCCACCCCGCCCTGTTTGTTGCAATACCACATGGCGGTGGTGTCGTCCGTGAACACCTGCACGACACTTCCCCTGACAGAGGGAAGGAAGGCTTTCAGTGCAAGTCGGATCGCTCTCAACTCCAACAGGTTGATGTGGAGGCGAGACTCCGCCGGAGACCAGAGGCCTCTGATCTCCGCCTCTCCCATATGGCCACCCCATCCCAGGAGGGACGCATCTGTCACTACGACATGCTCCGGTTGGGGAAGGGAGAGGCTCTTGCCCGTGACCCAATCGCGGTCCGTGAGCCACCACTGCAACTGCTGTGCAGTGCCCTCCGAGATCAAGACATGGTTGGACAGGTTGCCGTGATGTTGGGCCCACTGAAACTTCAGGTCCCACTGCAGAGCCCGCATGCGCCGCCTGGCGTGATGCACTAGTAGGATGCAGGAGGCCATCAGCCCCAGAACCGCAACACTAGCCTGACCGAAACCCAGGATAGAGGCCGAAAGATGGGAATCAGGGCCTGAATATCCCGGACCCGCTGTTCCGGCGGATAGACCCGGAACTGCGCCGAATCGAGAACCGCTCCGATGAAGAGGAGCTTCTGAGAGGGACTCAGGTGTGACTTCGGCACGTTGATGGAAAACCCCAGCAAATGCAGGAGATCCGCCGTAGTCTGGAGGTGGGAGACGACTGCCTGGGGCGAGCCCACCTTCAACAACCAGTCGTCGAGATAGGGGAAGACTAGAACCCCTGATCTGCGCAGATGAGCTGCGACCACCGCCATCACTTTCGTGAACACCCGAGGGGCACTGGTAAGGCCGAAGGGGAGCACGGTAAACTGAAAGTGCTCTTGACCCACCGTGAACCGCAGGTAACGCCGGTGGGCCGGCAGGACGGGGATGTGGAAATATGCGTCCTGCAAGTCCAACGCTACCATCCAGTCTCCCGGGTCTAGGGCAGCTAGAACCTGAGCCAAAGTCAACATCTTGAACCTTTCCTTCCGGAGGAAGGCATTGACGTTCCGGAGGTCCAAGATAGGGCGTAGGCCCCCTTTGCCCTTCTTGGGAACCAGAAAGTAGTGGGAATAACAACCACGACCTACTTCTGGGCTCGGAACTCGCTCGACGGCCCCCTTGGCCAAGAGGGCCGAAACTTGCTCGTGGAGAAGATTCAAATGATCCCCCGAGATACGGTGGTGCTGCGGTGGCATGGCTGGAGGGGTCGTCTCGAAGGGGAGGGAGTAGCCCCTTCGGACGATTTGCAGCACCCACCTGTCCGATGTGATGGACCGCCAGTGGAGCAGGTGATGGCGAACTCTGCCGCCCACTGGCGTGGAATGGGCCTAAAAGCTCGGACTAGGAAGGCTTTGAGGCGGATGCTGCCGGGGTGGATGTGGGCTGACCGCGTCGTCCACCAGAACCGCCTCGGCGGAAACCACGTCCGCGACCGCGCGCAGGTTGGTTCTGCGGCTGGTGGCTAGGCGGACGTGAGGAGGCACCCCTTCCTTGGCCACGAAAGGGGCGAAAGGCAGAAGTTTGCGACCGCGGGGCCGAGAGGCCCAAGGACTTGGCCGTAGCCCGGGAGTCCTTAAAGCGATTCAGCGCACTGTCCGCTTTCTCACCAAAAAGGCGAGTGCCATCAAAGGGCATGTCCATGAGAGTGCTCTGGACATCTCCCGAAAAGGACGTGGACCGCAGCCAGGCGTGACGTCTAAGCGCCACCGTGGTAGAAATCGCCCTACCCAGCGAGTCCGTAGTGTCAAGCCCACATCTGATAGCATGTCGCGCTGCATCCCTCCCATCGGCCAGAGCCTGGGTAAGTTGTGTCTGGACCTCCTCCGGACACAGGGGCAGCACGTCCTCCACCGTATCCAACAGAGAGTGGGAATAACGGTCCAAAAGACAGGCGGTGTTCAAGGACCGCAGGCCCAAACTAAGGGAGGAGAACAGCTTTTTGCCAAACTGTTCCAGTCTCTTGGAATCCCGGTCCGGCGGAGCGGTCGGGAAGGAGGATTGGGAGGTAGAAGCCTGGATAACCAGTCTGTCGGGGGTAGGGTGTTGGGACAGAAAACTGGGGTCGCCCGGAGCAGGGCGGTGGCGCCTGGCGACGTTCCTGTCCACAGGAGGAACTGTGGAGGGCTTGGACCAGGTGCCCTGCAGAACGTCAATGAGGGCCTCATTGAATTGCAGCAGAGGCTCAGTGGAGCTTGCTGCAGACTGAAGCACCTCAGTGAGAACGTTAGTTCTCACAGCCACGGCAGGCAGCTCGAGCCCAAGGGCTGCGGCCGCCTTGCGCAGCACCACAGAGAAAGCAGCACCCTCCTCCGAAGCCACAGTCGGAGGAGAGATGAATCCAGTGTCTGGTGAGGTATCCAGACCACTGGCCTTTCCCAGTTCATCTGCCCAGTCCTGTGACAGCTGAGCCTGAACGGCCATAGGGTCCTCGGACCCCTCCCATTCGCCCCCATCATCCGATTCCTGGTAAACAGGAGGAAGGATCGGAGCCGGACGATAGACATAATGTGTCTCCAACGGCGCCGTACGCGGCGTCCATCGACGCCGTAACGGCGCCGGGTCCGGAGCGGGGCTGAACTGGGGCACAACGCCGAGCGGAGCCGGCGTCGGAGGTGGATCTGGTGTCGACGCCGGCGGAGGAGGCGTGACGAGGTCGACCGGCGTCGGCGGGGACTCGGGGACGGGTCCCTCGGGCACTTGCGGTGTCGAAGCCGGAGCCGGCGACGGCGCCGGGGCCGGAGCCGCCGGCATGCAAGGTTGCCCAGTCGGGTCCGCGGGGCCCGAAGGCGCGCCAGCGGGCGTCGACGGCGGAGCCAGGTTCCTCATGGCCGAGAGGAAGGCACTGACTTCCGCCGGCGTCGCGTCAGTCCCAGGGACCGGCGGGTATGGGGACTTACGCGGCACCTGCGGCTCCGCTGGAGCCGCGGGGGTGGAACCACCCTGACCCTCGGCCGAGTCGCGCGACCGGCGGTGTCGCCTCTTGGACTTCTTGGAGTGCTTCGACTTACCCGAAGACTTGGAGCCAGACGATCGATGATGACGTCGGCTGCGGCTCCGTGACCGATCCTTGGACCTCCTCCTGGACCGCGATCGAGAGGGGCGCGGAGCCGAGTGGCGAAACTCGAGAAGCTTACGGGACCGCTCCCGTCTAGCCTTCGAGGTCAGGGCCTTGCAGTCCGAACACGACTCCGCGTCGTGGTCGAGGCCCAAACAGTAAAGGCACCGGCGGTGATGATCCGTAACCGACATCAAGCGGTTGCAGTCAGCACAGGCTTTAAAACCAGGCATCCTACCGGCACCGGAGTCGAGACAAGATCAAAAAGGATCAAAAAACGTAGTCAAAAAAGACTAAAAGGGGTAGCTCTCCCGGGTCTGCGCTTACTGGCGCGGAAAAAAGAAGAACTGACGTCAGCGCGCGAGGGCGGCATCTAAGTACTCCGACGACGTCATTCCGGCGCACGACGCCGACGACGGACGCGGAGCCGCAGACGACGCCTAGCGACGCGCAAGGGGTATTGCTGACGAAAAATCTTCCGGATCCAGTCTGACGCCTGGGGATATTCTAAGGTGAGGAATCTAACTAACGTGTTTCTTTCAGATACCCAATATGGCTTTAGGCCGGGAAAGTCAACCACTGATCAATGTCTTAACCTTTATTTATTGGTAGCCAAGTACACCATTGCCAGCCAAGAAACTGTGTACTTGGCTTTCATGGACTTGACGGCGGCTTTTGACCGAGTCAACCGTAGGAAATTATGGGCAATTATGGGAGGTCTTGGTGTGGACTCTGGACTTATTAACATTCTAAAGGTATTGCACCAGAATACCACTGCCAGTGTCAGATACAATCAGGAGGGAAGAACCACCGACCCTTTCCCATGTTCAAGTGGGGTGAGACAGGGATGTATTCTGGCCCCATTTCTGTTCACCCTGTACATAAATGGCTTGGATCAGGCACTTAGCACTTTAATTGTTGATACACCGCGGATTGGCTCAAGAGGGATCCTCGTCCTGTTTTACGCGGACAACGCGGTTCTCCTCGCGCGAACATCCAAAGGGCTCCAGGGTTTGATAGACGGCTTTGTTTCCTTTATGGAGAACCTAGATCTGTCCCCCAATTTAACTAAGTCATACATCATGGAAGTGGGGAAAACAATGAGCAAAAACTATGTTTACTCGATTGGTTCCCATCACCTGGGAAAGGTGCACTCCTTTTCTTATTTGGGGATATTATTTGACAGTCGTCTTAATTTTAAGGCCCTTGTAGAAGAGAAATGCCGCACACTAGTGAGCTGCTCTGGGTCGATCATGAACTTTGCACAAAGGTTGGGCCGTTGGTCCCCGGAGCAAATACTGAGATTATATAGATCTAAATGTTGTGCCAAAATTCTCTATGGAAGCGAGGTATGGGGTTTTATTGACACGCAGCATATGCAGACCGAGGAAAACAAGTACCTCCGGCGCCTACTGAAAGTGCCTCAGAGCACACCGTCCCACATCATTCACGAAGAACTGGGTGTCAGTTATGTCAGAGATAGGCTGGAAGCCAAACTCCTAACCTGCTGGGCCAAAATATGGGCAAATACAGAGGCCTCATTTAGTAAGCAGATTATAACAGACTGCCTTGCCCATGACCGGGGGCTGAACATCCCATGGCTTAAGTATGTAGAGGAGACTTTAGAAGCCATAGGATGTGCAGATCTTTTTAATAACCCCACAAAAATGTCAGTGCATGACAAGACTTTGGTGCAGGCCCGGTTCCAGAAGCATGTTATATCACTCAGGGAAGATAGAGAACTGGTTAAACAGTCAGTTAGAGAACACCTCCTGACTAAATCATGTTTGGGTATTGAGCCCTATTTATCTTATTTCCATAATGCCCATGATAGATTTATAATGACACGGTTTAGGCTCAATCTATTGCACCACACACTAGCTGATCCGGCAGGATACACCCCGTCCAAAGAGTTGAAGGGTCCGTGTGGCTGCGACCATCGGTCTCCTCAGGATACCCTTCACTTTGTTTTATTATGTCTTTTTTATTCACTACCTAGGAGTTTGTTTTTAAAAAGCATTTTAAAGACTTCTAGATTTAAACATGCAAAGGTGGCCCTGTTATTTTTGAAATTGTCTACAGACACATTAACCCTGTTCTGCACGGTAAACTTTTTAAGGGCAGACATCAGACTCAGAAATACAAGAGGTACCAGATGAACAAATGTGGCTCGTAATACCAGTTTTTAAAAGGCCCCAAAAAACACAAAAAAAAAGAATGAATGTGAAGAGGGGAAGGTTCTTTTAATTGTGATGGGAGCGAATATGTATTAGTTCTAAGCTGTCAAACTATTATGTTCCTCTCTTAATTTTGATGTTTTTTATGTGTACTTTTGTGGCCCGCGTTGTTAGCCTCTCATTGGTCTTTAATATGAATTTCATGTGATAAGGGGTTTCCACTCATGGAAGGATCGAACATGTATCATTTTAAGCTGTTGATTGTTTTGTTTTTATATTATGATGTATTTGATCTGCACTTTTATGGTATTTTTATACCGAATAAAGTATTATTATTATTATTATTATTATTAATACCCTTCTTTGAGGGTATAGCATAAGTCTGCTGGGGAAGTCTGTTCAGGAAAGATACCCTACTCCAAGCAAAGCATCCATATTAGTTTTATCCAAGGTGCTGCTTAGTTATAGGATTTTCTTTCTTGGACAGCTGGGGAAACGCACACAATGTTGCCCAACTAATACTAAATATTACCTCTATCAAAAATCCAGACATATTGTCTTTGCCAATGCTTGTTAAGTATATGGCAGATTTCCATGCAGCTCACTGCACTGCATGAATTTGAGAGGCGAGGTACATAAATTCTTCAACAGAGGAGGGGCACACCTGAGTCTTCAAAGGGTTTATCAACGGTCTGCATGATTTCATGTAACATTTGTACATTTTTTCAGAAATAATCAGACATTTGTACACCTTGTAGGTAATGAAAAGATATCTTCTAAAGCATTAGGCATCTTGACCAGATCATTCATTTATCCCAGAAGCTACTTGAAACAAATTTTTAACATTCAAATGAATCTGGTCTCAGTTAAGTGTTTTTTCATCGGTTATGGTTTTGAGATAAAATGATAATATGAAACCAGTAAATGATTTTGTCTTTTTCATGTCAGTGCAAACCAGAGGGTGCTGTGTTGTTTAATCTTAAATGTAATACCAGGTTCTATGATGTCTTCGAAATAAGCACATGGTTTTATAAAAACTGCATAGCACCGCACAACACATTTTCCTACGTTTAGGAATTTATGTTGTTAAGGCTGGCGGCCACTGACTTTTTGGTTCCTCTTACCTTTTCCTCTTAACCTAAGATTGAGATTGTTTTTCAGGTGCTGTGTTATAGAGGTTTCTGGTCTGTCGAACATTCTGATGCGGTGTTCTAACATGCAACAGGAAGAATGGTTGTGGGTAATATTGAGGTGTCTCCAGACTAAGGAGTCCACAGTGTGACCTTATCTATGCCATCTACCATCCTTGATTTGGAGGAGGATCCTATGCTGCCTTTCCCAGTTAAAAGTTATTTTGTGATGTCACTTTGCTGTTGACCCAGCATTTTTCCAGGAGAAGAGTAGGATTTGATCCAATGGGAACTAAGAGGATTAGCGTGAGCATGTGTAGAAGGGAATATATGACGTTACATTGCGGTCCTCACACCGCGATACGTTTACAACCCAGGAATTATAACGCAAGTCGTTACAACAACTTGCGCTGGAGGTCGCTGGACTTAGGAATAGTATGATTTACTATTACATCTCAGCATATGCAGACCGAGGAAAACAAGTACCTCCGGCGCCTACTGAAAGTGCCTCAGAGCACACCGTCCCACATCATTCACGAAGAACTGGGTGTCAGTTATGTCAGAGATAGGCTGGAAGCCAAACTCCTAACCTGCTGGGCCAAAATATGGGCAAATACATTGGCCTCATTTAGTAAGCAGATTATAACAGACTGCCTTGCCCATGACCGGGGGCTGAACATCCCATGGCTTAAGTATGTAGAGGAGACTTTAGAAGCCATAGGATGTGCAGATCTTTTTAATAACCCCACAAAAATGTCAGTGCATGACAAGACTTTGGTGCAGGCCCGGTTCCAGAAGCATGTTATATCACTCAGGGAAGATAGAGAACTGGTTAAACAGTCAGTTAGAGAACACCTCCTGACTAAATCATGTTTGGGTATTGAGCTCTATGTATCTTATTTCCATAATGCCCATGATAGATTTATAATGACACGGTTTAGGCTCAATCTATTGCACCACACACTAGCTGATCCGGCAGGATACACCCCGTCCAAAGAGTTGAAGGGTCCGTGTGGCTGCGACCATCGGTCTCCTCAGGATACCCTTCACTTTGTTTTATTATGTCTTTTTTATTCACTACCTAGGAGTTTGTTTTTAAAAAGCATTTTAAAGACTTCTAGATTTAAACATGCAAAGGTGGCCCTGTTATTTTTAAAATTGTCTACAGACACATTAACCCTATTCTGCACGGTAAACTTTTTAAGGGCAGACATCAGACTCAGAAATACAAGAGGTACCAGATGAACAAATGTGGCTCGTAATACCAGTTTTTAAAAGGCCCCAAAAAACACAAAAAAAAAGAATGAATGTGAAGAGGGGAAGGTTCTTTTAATTGTGATGGGAGCGAATATGTATTAGTTCTAAGCTGTCAAACTATTATGTTCCTCTCTTAATTTTGATGTTTTTTATGTGTACTTTTGTGGCCCGCGTTGTTAGCCTCTCATTGGTCTTTAATATGAATTTCATGTGATAAGGGGTTTCCACTCATGGAAGGATCGAACATGTATCATTTTAAGCTGTTGATTGTTTTGTTTTTATATTATGATGTATTTGATCTGCACTTTTATGGTATTTTTTATACCGAATAAAGTATTATTATTATTATTATTATTATTAATACCCTTCTTTGAGGGTATAGCATAAGTCTGCTGGGGAAGTCTGTTCAGGAAAGATACCCTACTCCAAGCAAAGCATCCATATTAGTTTTATCCAAGGTGCTGCTTAGTTATAGGATTTTCTTTCTTGGACAGCTGGGGAAACGCACACAATGTTACCCAACTAATACTAAATATTACCTCTATCAAAAATCCAGACATATTGTCTTTGCCAATGCTTGTTAAGTATATGGCAGATTTCCATGCAGCTCACTGCACTGCATGAATTTGAGAGGCGAGGTACATAAATTCTTCAACAGAGGAGGGGCACACCTGAGTCTTCAAAGGGTTTATCAACGGTCTGCATGATTTCATGTAACATTTGTACATTTTTTCAGAAATAATCAGACATTTGTACACCTTGTAGGTAATGAAAAGATATCTTCTAAAGCATTAGGCATCTTGACCAGATCATTAATTTATCCCAGAAGCTACTTGAAACAAATTTTTAACATTCAAATGAATCTGGTCTCAGTTAAGTGTTTTTTCATCGGTTATGGTTTTGTGATAAAATGATAATATGAAACCAGTAAATGATTTTGTCTTTTTCATGTCAGTGCAAACCAGAGGGTGCTGTGTTGTTTAATCTTAAATGTAATACCAGGTTCTATGATGTCTTCGAAATAAGCACATGGTTTTATAAAAACTGCATAGCACCGCACAACACATTTTCCTACGTTTAGGAATTTATGTTGTTAAGGCTGGCGGCCACTGACTTTTTGGTTCCTCTTACCTTTTCCTCTTAACCTAAGATTGAGATTGTTTTTCAGGTGCTGTGTTATAGAGGTTTCTGGTCTGTCGAACATTCTGATGCGGTGTTCTAACATGCAACAGGAAGAATGGTTGTGGGTAATATTGAGGTGTCTCCAGACTAAGGAGTCCACAGTGTGACCTTATCTATGCCATCTACCATCCTTGATTTGGAGGAGGATCCTATGCTGCCTTTCCCAGTTAAAAGTTATTTTGTGATGTCACTTTGCTGTTGACCCAGCATTTTTCCAGGAGAAGAGTAGGATTTGATCCAATGGGAACTAAGAGGATTAGCGTGAGCATGTGTAGAAGGGAATATATGACGTTACATTGCGGTCCTCACACCGCGATACGTTTACAACCCAGGAATTATAACGCAAGTCGTTACAACAACTTGCGCTGGAGGTCGCTGGACTTAGGAATAGTATGATTTACTATTACATCTCAGCATATGCAGACCGAGGAAAACAAGTACCTCCGGCGCCTACTGAAAGTGCCTCAGAGCACACCGTCCCACATCATTCACGAAGAACTGGGTGTCAGTTATGTCAGAGATAGGCTGGAAGCCAAACTCCTAACCTGCTGGGCCAAAATATGGGCAAATACATTGGCCTCATTTAGTAAGCAGATTATAACAGACTGCCTTGCCCATGACCGGGGGCTGAACATCCCATGGCTTAAGTATGTAGAGGAGACTTTAGAAGCCATAGGATGTGCAGATCTTTTTAATAACCCCACAAAAATGTCAGTGCATGACAAGACTTTGGTGCAGGCCCGGTTCCAGAAGCATGTTATATCACTCAGGGAAGATAGAGAACTGGTTAAACAGTCAGTTAGAGAACACCTCCTGACTAAATCATGTTTGGGTATTGAGCTCTATGTATCTTATTTCCATAATGCCCATGATAGATTTATAATGACACGGTTTAGGCTCAATCTATTGCACCACACACTAGCTGATCCGGCAGGATACACCCCGTCCAAAGAGTTGAAGGGTCCGTGTGGCTGCGACCATCGGTCTCCTCAGGATACCCTTCACTTTGTTTTATTATGTCTTTTTTATTCACTACCTAGGAGTTTGTTTTTAAAAAGCATTTTAAAGACTTCTAGATTTAAACATGCAAAGGTGGCCCTGTTATTTTTAAAATTGTCTACAGACACATTAACCCTATTCTGCACGGTAAACTTTTTAAGGGCAGACATCAGACTCAGAAATACAAGAGGTACCAGATGAACAAATGTGGCTCGTAATACCAGTTTTTAAAAGGCCCCAAAAAACACAAAAAAAAAGAATGAATGTGAAGAGGGGAAGGTTCTTTTAATTGTGATGGGAGCGAATATGTATTAGTTCTAAGCTGTCAAACTATTATGTTCCTCTCTTAATTTTGATGTTTTTTATGTGTACTTTTGTGGCCCGCGTTGTTAGCCTCTCATTGGTCTTTAATATGAATTTCATGTGATAAGGGGTTTCCACTCATGGAAGGATCGAACATGTATCATTTTAAGCTGTTGATTGTTTTGTTTTTATATTATGATGTATTTGATCTGCACTTTTATGGTATTTTTTATACCGAATAAAGTATTATTATTATTATTATTATTATTAATACCCTTCTTTGAGGGTATAGCATAAGTCTGCTGGGGAAGTCTGTTCAGGAAAGATACCCTACTCCAAGCAAAGCATCCATATTAGTTTTATCCAAGGTGCTGCTTAGTTATAGGATTTTCTTTCTTGGACAGCTGGGGAAACGCACACAATGTTACCCAACTAATACTAAATATTACCTCTATCAAAAATCCAGACATATTGTCTTTGCCAATGCTTGTTAAGTATATGGCAGATTTCCATGCAGCTCACTGCACTGCATGAATTTGAGAGGCGAGGTACATAAATTCTTCAACAGAGGAGGGGCACACCTGAGTCTTCAAAGGGTTTATCAACGGTCTGCATGATTTCATGTAACATTTGTACATTTTTTCAGAAATAATCAGACATTTGTACACCTTGTAGGTAATGAAAAGATATCTTCTAAAGCATTAGGCATCTTGACCAGATCATTAATTTATCCCAGAAGCTACTTGAAACAAATTTTTAACATTCAAATGAATCTGGTCTCAGTTAAGTGTTTTTTCATCGGTTATGGTTTTGTGATAAAATGATAATATGAAACCAGTAAATGATTTTGTCTTTTTCATGTCAGTGCAAACCAGAGGGTGCTGTGTTGTTTAATCTTAAATGTAATACCAGGTTCTATGATGTCTTCGAAATAAGCACATGGTTTTATAAAAACTGCATAGCACCGCACAACACATTTTCCTACGTTTAGGAATTTATGTTGTTAAGGCTGGCGGCCACTGACTTTTTGGTTCCTCTTACCTTTTCCTCTTAACCTAAGATTGAGATTGTTTTTCAGGTGCTGTGTTATAGAGGTTTCTGGTCTGTCGAACATTCTGATGCGGTGTTCTAACATGCAACAGGAAGAATGGTTGTGGGTAATATTGAGGTGTCTCCAGACTAAGGAGTCCACAGTGTGACCTTATCTATGCCATCTACCATCCTTGATTTGGAGGAGGATCCTATGCTGCCTTTCCCAGTTAAAAGTTATTTTGTGATGTCACTTTGCTGTTGACCCAGCATTTTTCCAGGAGAAGAGTAGGATTTGATCCAATGGGAACTAAGAGGATTAGCGTGAGCATGTGTAGAAGGGAATATATGACGTTACATTGCGGTCCTCACACCGCGATACGTTTACAACCCAGGAATTATAACGCAAGTCGTTACAACAACTTGCGCTGGAGGTCGCTGGACTTAGGAATAGTATGATTTACTATTACATCTCCAGCGTACGTAACAGTAGGTAAGGCGTTGGAATAGTAAATCACACTATACCTTAGTGTATAGCGCCATCCAGCGCAAGTCGTTGTAACGACTTGCGTTGTAATGCCTGCGTTGTAAACGTATTGCGGTGTGAAGACCGCGATGTAACGGATGTCTCCCGTAGAAGGTTATCTGCAAGAGAAGTCACATCATCTTGGATACTTGATACCTAGATGTCTCTGTAGAATACAATAACACTTAGGAAGCGATTATGATGGAGGCTATTTCAACCTCCATCGTAATAGGCCCCTTAATTTGAAGAATACTGGGTATTTGTATTTAAAAGGTGTCAAATGAGTGTTTTTGTGGAATCTAAGACGTCATTAGGAGCATGACCATTTGCCAATATTTGATGGGCCTGGAATGTGTTACTAAGGTGCCTGGGAAAAGAGTACTTACATTTTTGGATAGAACCAAGAAACCTACATATTCTGAAGCCATCTCCTGATGAATTAAGGCTGCATTGTAGGATAAAAAAAAAATGTGGCAATTTTTGAATACATTAATCTTCAGATCAGTACTATGCATTGTTGCCTCTTCACATATGTACTATCACTAAATTTGTAAAGCTATTATGTTTAGATTTTCTCAGGCTTTATAGAAATTACATATCCAATAAATATATTTGTGTGTGGTATCTGGGGCAGGATCTACAGATGTGATCATCTGGTTGCTCATCTCCTTTATTGCAAGCAGACTTTTACCTACCAAACGAAGCTTCACACATTGCCAGTGAGGTCCAGAGCCTTTCCCTTCCAGGTACACAATGCGTCTTCTGTCAGGGCTCATTCTTGGGGAACAAACTGCTTCTGTATCCAGGGAGATCAGCTCTGCAATGACACCCAGAATAAAGCAATGAGTCCTTGACTGCAAACATAAAAACACAAAAAGAGATAAAATAAAGAACACCCACACAAACTATGAGCAGGCAACAGTTGCATGCAGTGCCTCTGGGTGATTTGATTATCCCGATGAACGAGTAATTATTTACACATAATGATTTTGTACACATTTTAATAATATATTTATTGAACCTCTGATTACAAACAATATAAAGGTTATCACAAGGTGGAAAAAGGAAAAAGTCTACCATAGTGTACAGTGTAACAAAACATTTCCATTGATCATCAACATCATTCAGTTTTCTACACTACTCATGCAAACATTTTTGCTAAGGAAAAGAGGTGCTTTCTGGGCAAAACTATGGGACGTATCACAGGAATCAACATGCCACTTCACAGGCGCACGAGAGATCATCCTTTACATACATCATGATGCACTGCATAGTAGAATAAACATGGCAAACGTGACCCATTTTTTGCAATCCAGTTCTTAACGGACTATTGGCCAGATGTACGACCCATTTTTGCATGCGCAAACAGGTTAGCGACCCGTTTGCGCATGCAAAACCGAATAGGGCCATGTACTAACCCTATTGAGCGAGTCTCAATTTATTTGCGACTCGATAAATAGGATTTGCGACTCGCAATTAGCAAGGGTCGTTCCAAGGGCATCCCTTCCTAATTGCAACTTGCTACCCTATGTAAGAATGTTTTGCGACCGCAATTGCGGTTGCAAAACACTCACAATTTACCGCCCTCTTCAAGGGGGGGTCCCATGGACTACTACCTGCCCTTAAAAAATTAAATGAAAACCTTTAATTTTTTTAAAATGCATCCCATTTTACTTTAAGGAAAACGGGCAGCATTTTTTAAAAAAACTGCTTTATTGAAAACCAGTCCCAGACATGGAGATCTGCTGAGCCCAGCAAGCCACCATACCTGGGAGGGCCAGCCATTCCTAATGGGGTTGCAAATTGCGAGTGCCAAATGAATATTGATGAGGCATGCAATTTGCGACCCCAGTGGGAATCGCAAACAGTGTCTCTGACACTGTTGTACATGGCATTTAGCGACTCGCAAATTGCGACTCACAATTGAGCGCAATTTGCAAGTCGCTAAATGCCCCGGTCGTACATCTGGCCCTATAGTCTCTTTCTTTTTAGCAAGAATAATCTTTAAGGAAAAAGATAGACTATCAACACCTGCATATTTTTTCAGACATAAAGAGGTCTTTTGCATTCTTCCATGAGCTTGTTAGGGTGTTATGATGAGGAAAAGAAAATATGGATATTGTTCTACTAATGCTGTTCAAGAAGGCCCTTGTCGAGTATTTCTTTTTGCTTTCTTCTTATCCCATTCTATTTATATGTGTATAGATGCACAAACGCTGTAAAGCTCATGAAACGGAATTGAGTTTTGAGCAGAACGGCAAAAAAGTTAGTAAGTGAACATGGGGCCATTAGCAGTTTTATACAAGGTCATTTCAAATGAATAAAACCTGACATTCCTTGCACTGACTCTGGTAACTAAAAACACGATAGTGTGCGGCCTGTAATGATTTGCTTTACTGTCTGAAACAGGAGCACGTTTCTACACACCTCAACACAAAAGCTTAAAAATGTATTGAAAGATAGTGATTTGCTCGAGTGAGAAGTTGTGTTGTAATGTCTGTCAGTAAAGCACATGTAGAGAAGTTCTAAAAAGGGATATGAAAACTAAAAAAAAGTAGATTGTGTGGAAGAAAATACAGAAAAAAACAATGTTTGAGACTGATTTCTGGCAAAAAAACATGTTGGGTAGAAAAGGCTCCTGTAAAGAATACTTTTGGGAGAAAATTTTACCCTCTGACAGAGCTGAGCAAAACTGCCAAATTGTCAACTTCTTGTACAAGAGGCACAACATTTTTCGTATCGCACAACTTCATTCTTTTCCAACAGGTCAGCGTTAGAAAGTCTGGGTGAACAAGAACGAAACTTGTGGTCACAAGCCAATGGGCCATACCTTGAGCAGCAGCCCTGGATCAGTGTACAGCCGAGTGCCTTTATTAAGTGCTTGCACTGCCTTAAGTACAATCATTTTACTGAATATTTCTCCAAGTTAGAGCACGATTTTCAGATCGGCACATCTCGGAAAAGTTTTTTTCTTTGTGATTCTGAGCTGGGATGACTGATGTAGGAAGGTAGAGTGTTATGTGGCGATGCTGGTATAGCCTCACCATGCAATACTCTCACAATACCCCAAATAGGCCCTTTGGATTCACCCTAGTAAATCCTGAGGTCAGTCCTGGTAGTGTGGTCCAAAGCAGCCAGGCTTTAATAGAGGAACATGTGTTAAGCATTTCAGAGTACCCACACGGATGATAAGTAATTGACACGACTCGAAAGAAATCAGACACCAATTTCTAAAAATAAAGCAGATTTGTATAGAAATATTGACACCAAAATGAAGACTAGTGGATGGGTATAACCGGAATAATGGATTTTTAAAGGAAAAATAAATCAGTGCATTTTACTCTTGCAAAACGATAACATTGCTGTCAATGGGAAATCACACTAGTGACAATCAATCACTTGCAGGTTGATATCAGTGGAAATCGCTGGGTGGTAAGGTGAGGCGAGTCCCAGGACCAGGGTTCGACAGTTAGTCGAACTTTACATAACTCATAGGACCCGTGTGCAGAGTTGTTCTGGCTGTCCCTGAAGCTGAAGCAGGAGTCGCAGGTTTGCTGGTTTCACTGCTTCAACTGTGCTCTTGAGAAAACTGGTGCAAAATCTCGACAATGGGGCCACTGAGGAATCGGGTTGAATATGCTGAGGGGTACCCTCGAAGCACAGTGTCGAACAAAGGTAATGGTAGCCAGACTAAACACCAACAAGCCTTGGGAGTGGCAATCTCAGACTTGGGTACTTCGACATTCTGGAGTCTGCAGGAAAACAGTAGCCACCTGAAACTTGCTGGAGGTCAGGACTATGTTTTCCACAATGGACTAGACCATTTACTTTTGGGCGATCCCTAGGGGGGCCTGATGGACAGTGATTCTTTGGTTATGGGAGCGTGCTTTACCTGCAAGGGACTAGTAACTCTAGTCCAAGGGAGTTCTGGAGTTATCTTTAGCTTGCAGACTGGTACCTCTTTCCTTTGGAACAGGTCTCTGGTCTGGGATGAGTCACAGTCAAGCAGTTGCAGGGTGATTGGAACAGGCACAGGTTATTACGCCTTTACTTTGTGCAGGTCCTGAAGTCACATACCCGGGTCTCATCTTTGCCCTTGGCTGCAAATTGACCAAATCTAAGGTTCTGGTGCCAGGGGAGCACCTTAAATCCGACATTTAGGAGTGTTAGAGGTGTGGATGCTAGTAGCCAATGGGCTACTAGCCCCAGCTGCTAATTCACCTCTGAGATGACCACTTCCAGTGGAAGGTGAAACCTTTTCTACCCAGAAGCCTCTATTCTGACACTTTTTAAAATGGCAGAACCCTTCTTCGGCTATACAGACCAGGTAGCCCACCTTAAGCATGTGGTTAGCATCCTGGGGGTGTACACCTTCTGACTATCGAATGTTCCTGCCTGCCTGGTTTGCAAATGTGTCTGGTGCAGGGGGTTGGCTTTTTCCTCCTGTGGGAGGAAGCCCGATTGCACATCAGAGGCGGTGAGAGCTTTGAAACTTTCCGCCTTCACTAGCCATCCTGCCAGAAAGGGAGGTGATACATCCCGCCCAGGCAGGCCTTTGCCTACTTCCTGAGAGAGTTCATATCTCTTGGCAAGGGGTCAGATTCCTGTCTTGGCTGCAAGCTGTCAGTCAGGGTGCAGGAAGGGCTGGGGCAGCCAGGTGGGTGACCTCTAAGGTAGCCACCTGGGTGCATGTCATGTAGACTTTAAGAATTGGTTGAGTTTGAGGAGATATGCACTTATATGTGCACATCTTTAATATAATGCACCCTCCCTCCTGGGCCCAGAAGGCCTACTTTAGGGGTGACTGGCGTATATTAAAAATAGGGCTGTGACCTTACCACTCTGGTGAGGGCAAAGTCGAGTTTGAGCAGTTTGCACTGTTCTTGCAGTCTGCAATAGCAGGCCTGCTATCCTCTGTTTACTTGGGTCACTCAGGCCGTCAGATCAGTGCTTTCACTGGTACCACTTACCAGGGACTTACAAGGGGGTTAAAGTCCTTGCCAATTGGGGTTACCTATTCACATGTATCATGTTTTAGGGAGAGAGCACTGGCACTGGGGCCTGGTTAGCAGGTTCCAGTGCACTTTTGAAGTCAAAACCATCAGCACTGGAGAAAGAAATGTGGGTTTTACTATACATAAAGGGCACTTTCCTACAACTGATACACGGGCACTAGAAATGTCTGTGCTTTAAACAGTGCAAACGCATAAAAACAGGTACTCTAACTTTTGATTTGAGCCAGCTGAACTGTTGATGCCACGGTCTTATCAGTTACAATTATGAGTTGGAGCCCAGGCTCTGCCACTGAGAGGTCTTCAAAAACCTCTTGTTATTGTCTCTGACCAGTAGTCGTTAAAAAGCCTATAGCTGAATTCTGTAATATCGTCACGCTATGGACACTGTGACACGCTAATTGAGGTTAGTGGTCCAGACAAGCTTGAGATACCACTTCCTGGAAGCAAAAGGAGACTGCAATTGGGAGGGGCCTGGGGATGAGCGAAGAGTTTACAGGAACACACACATGTTGAAGGCCAGCTAACCTTGCAGAGTCCTTGAGCCTCTCTGATGCAGCTGTCATAACAAATTGTTCTCTCAGTCCCTTTTGGAAGCTGTCATGCAGATGAAAAGGTAAGTGGGCATCCATGCAAACAACTTCCTGAAACAAATGTTGACCACCTAACTTCAAATTTACTGCTGAAAGGATGACCATATAGTTGATAACACTGAAAATGCTGTTGCAAAAAACGAGTGCACTATCTTTCTTGGTGTCCATATGGTGAATGAAATAGTTGTCGGGCCAGATAGACGACCATTCCAGTTTGCGAGTCGCAATTTGCGATGTTTCGCGACTCGCAATTTGTGACTCGCAAAATGGAATGTACAACAGTGTCTCAGACACTGTTTGTGATTCCTAATGTGGTTGCTAAAGACTTATCTCATTAATATTAATACGGTAGGTCGCAATTTGCAACCCAATAGGAACCTCACATATCACAGAGATGGTGGCCTTCTGGGGACAGCAGACCGCCATGTCTGTGTTTGCTTTTTAAATATAGCAACTATTATTTTTTCAAATGCAGCCTGTTCTCCTTAAAGGAAAACAAGATGTATTTAAAAGAAAAAAATAATATTTCTCTTTTCATTTTTTAAGCGCAAGCAGTGGTCCATGGGACTACTGCCTTCTCTTAAAATATATTTTTGTATGATTCACAAAGGGTAAAGAGTCCCCTGGGGACACCCATCCCGTTTTCGACTTGCTTACCACCTACTTGAAGTAGGTGGTAACTGCGATTGTTTTGCGACTGCATTTGCGGTCGCAAAACAATCGTAGTACATACCAGTGCGACTCGCTATTAGGAAGGGACACCCTTGGCACTCCCTTTCCTAATAGCGATTTGCAGACCCTATTTTGCAAGTCGGTAATAGGTTACTGACTCACAAGATAGGGTTTGTACATACCACAAACCTTTTTAGAGGTCGCAAACGGGGTGATTTCCCATTTGCGACCGCTATCAAGAGTCGTACATGTGGCCCATGATGTCCAACCGCAATGTCTTGCAGATCCAAGGCGGTCACAACAGTATTTGGATTAGAATTTTGGATTAGAGTGGATATGGGTAACACAAACTTTATTTGTCAAAATCCAAAGTAGATTAGGAGGCGAGTACTAATCACAAAATGTATCATGCTACATTTTCAAAATCCCCCTTTCCCTTTGTAACGGAATATTACTCACCACAGCTACCACAGCTCATCTTTAAGTGATACAAGGCAGACCTAAAAAAGCATTAAAATTTAATAAGGTATAGACTAAAAGACAAGACCAGTTAATCTACCGTGGATTTAGTTACCAGAATTAACACAGACTTTTTACAACACACTGGGTTTGTAAAGAGTCAAAACCGGTACCCCAAATCGAATACATCCTCAAGGTTATGATGCACATTTAGAGGTGATTCACTGCTTGTTCCTCAAGCTTTAAATAATTATTTTGAAACAAACAGTGCACCTTCCCGAAACTTCCACCACAAAGTAGCCAATTACGGTCGGGCCAGAAAAATGTGTGATATTTATCTCAACCGATATATTCCGACGCTGCAGGGAATGGAATTTGTCAGTACGATAAATAGCACCTAGTTATGGCTACTGCCCTTAAAAAGGGGCATACTATGCAAATGTTGGTGCTTTCTGCACCATAAACTGCATGTCCGATTAATTCCAATGCACGTTTCCACCAGTTAATTTCAACAAATTTGATTTCCCGAAAGTTACTGGAGAACATATATGTTGTGGTGTGAGTATTCTCACACTAGTCATAATTTCAATATGTGCTCTAACAGTATTTACTACACATAATTCAATCGGCTAGACACGAATTGGTGACAAATTGAATGAACGGACATACAAATAATTGCATCATATTTGAGGGTTCATCACAATTTCAATGCAAATATAGTAAGAGGAATGCAGTTTCAAACCTATATGCCTGATTATCTGTTAATTTTTGTTGCACTATGTGCTATCACCTAATGGTTGCTTCTCCAGAACTACCAATCTAAGTGCCATATTACTTATACGTCAGAATATCATCCACAGAAATATTGTAATATCGTATCCTCAACATTGTATACAAATATATCATCCCATTAGGTGTAGATTTTCTATTATTAACTCCAGTGGGGGGATATTTTGGTAAATGAAGTTTAGGACATAATAGTTATGTCAGACAATAGTCAGTCAACAATATTTAAGTACTAGAACGCCTTTTTTCTTGGCATTTAAGACCTGACTTTCCATAGAATCCCTTTGCGGAAATTCCCTCATCACAAGCAAAGTATGGTGATCATAATTTTGTCATGGATTGTTGAGCAAGGTATACCACCACCGCAACAAATCAGAGGATGTTCCCATCCCTCACAATTTTAAGTCTGGCTATTAGTCTTTACATTATTTTATCATTATCTTAAGACAGTGCCAATAAAACTGAATATATGAACGTGATCCACTCCAGATTTGGTGTTGACTTTCAGCACAAACCTAGGTACATGTGCCAAATATGATCTTGATTTTGCTTTCTATTTATACATTTATCTCTTGAGTGCAAATTTCGATTCTAACATTTTTAACCATTTCTTTTTTTTAACCCTTTTGCAGCACTTACATCAATAATATTTAAAGCCACATCAAAGCAATATTGCATTTCACCAATGTCAATACCTACCGGCCTTTGTGATATAGCTCTACTCTTGGCAGCAGTACTTACCAGCCGTGAGGGGAACGGCACAGCAGCGGGCTCCTTATTCCTGACGCCATCCAGGTTCCACATCGCCGTGAGGGGAACGGCCTTCCTGCCTACAATCCCCAGCACCCTCTGCTCCAGCGCACGTCGGTGACGACACCCGGCAGCGCCGGGCCAGGTTAAAGGCCACCAGGCGCCCCCGCAGCGCGGGACGCTGTACTCTTGGCAGCAGTACTTACCAGCCGTGAGGGGAACGGCACAGCAGCGGGCTCCTTATTCCTGACGCCATCCAGGTTCCACATCGCCGTGAGGGGAACGGCCTTCCTGCCTACAATCCCCAGCACCCTCTGCTCCAGCGCACGTCGGTGACGACACCTGGCACCGCCGAGCCAGGTTAAAGGCCGCCAGGCGCCCCCGCAGCGCGGGACGCTCTACTCTTGGCAGCAGTACTTACCAGCCGTGAGGGGAACGGCACAGCAGCGAGCTCCTTATTCCTGATGCCATCCAGGTTCCACATCGCCTTGAGGAGAACGGCCTTCCTGCCTACAATCCCCAGCACCCTCTGCTCCAGCGCACGTCGGTGACGACACCCAGCACCGCCGAGCCAGGTTAAAGGCCGCCAGGCGCCCCCGCAGCGCGGGACGCTCTACTCTTGGCAGCAGTACTTACCAGCCGTGAGGGGAACGGCACAGCAGCGAGCTCCTTATTCCTGACGCCATCCAGGTTCCACATCGCCTTGAGGAGAACGGCCTTCCTGCCTACAATCCCCAGCACCCTCTGCTCCAGCGCACGTCGGTGACGACACCCGGCAGCGCCGGGCCAGGTTAAAGGCCGCCAGGCGCCCCCGCAGCGCGGAACGCGCGCGGGCAGCGCCCGGGCGAAGCCAGGGACCGTTAGAGGCCGGGCAGGGCCACCCCACCGACGTCCCCGCAGCCGGATACAGCAACACACAAGGTACTGTGTTATAAGTCCGACAGTGGAATCGATTACGTATTTCAAAACCTTGGTTCTCCTCATGTGTTTAAATCCATTGACATTTGGACTATAAGCCTAATTGCATCCCTCCACAAAGCCCTGTGTTACTTAACATCCTAGGGAAGAGTTGTAACCAATTGCGCGATTGCGTGTTTTCTACTCTTTATCTGTAAACATGAAAAGAAATGGTAAAAACTCTAATTTGTCTACCTCTCGTCCAACAACTAGACACCAGACCGCAGCAACGCAACCTCTCCCAAGTCTGACAGCCATTGACAAAATGCTTCAGCAAACAATCGGAGTCGTGGCTTCAGCTATAGAAAGCACAGAGCGGCGTTTATCAATTACTCCTGTAATCCCTCCCTTTTCCCAATCAGTGGAGGATGTTTCAATTGTTACCATTAATCCCCCTGATCTTAATTCCTCCCTTATCTGTTCCTTTGTTGAGCTCCCTTGTGCACAGCCCACTATTAGTGATATGCACGTTCCTGAGGTTCCTAACTCCCCATACCATTCTTCATCTAACAAGGTTTCTGTGACTCGTACTGTAGTCAAGAAACCTAGGACTGGGAAGAGTAAAGCACCAAGTAAAGATAAGCCTCAAACCAATTCTTCCACACTGATTGATACCTCCCCTACCTTGCCCCCTACGCTGGCTCCTCTCTGGGCCACCCACATGATATTAGATCTTCAGGCTCATATCGAACAACTACTTGGCTCACACTTTAAATCCCTGCTGACTAGATTGGATAGACTGGTTTCCACTTTTAATAATGCAGGCCTTGGTAAAGCCAAACCAACTTCTTCTCTTGCAAACCCCTACTCTAGTTCTGCTCCTATTTATGATAATGCCCCCACTAGCTCTGCGACTTTGCCTGTACCCTTCCAATTGGTCGACAAGACTGCCCCTGATATAACTATTCCTTTGTCCAGGGACATAGATTCTGAAAGTTTTAAAGTACAGAGGGAGGCTACTGAAGTGGGGGAAAAATGTTCAGATAATCAAGCAAAAGTGAACAGAAACACTCCCAGTGAGGGGTTTAACACCGCATTGCCTTGCATCGATTTGCCGCCCGAGTCTCTTCCTTACGTCGTTGTGCTTGCTGGTGTTCCTCCCCTATCCCAAGGGAAGAATGAGGACTTTCCGGAATTGAAAAATAAATGTATGCATTGGTTCAATTCAAACAGCCCCCTCCCTTTTAACATCTCTGAAGAAATATTGGGTGTAAGGAGATTAGACTGGATTGGGCCTACCCCCAAATCCATTGTAGGAAATTGTGTCATTGTCAACTTCAGGCACTCGCTTGCTGTAGATTATATCTGCAGTAGGATACCCCCTAGGTCTAATACCCAAATCATCCCACTGCATTTGTCATAATTCTATCCAGCACCCCAGCAGAGAATAGGGCAGAATAGAGGCGCTAGCTGGGTGGGAGGGCAAAACAAATTGTATGTTAGACCATCCCAAGAAACTCAGAACATGCCCCTATTGTCACTATTCCCCCCAAAAAATAGATTCAGCATGCTGGAGGAGGTTGACTGACCAGTCGTGATCCAGAGCCCTGTTCCCCATCTTGATAAAATCATGGGCACCCAAATAGTTGTAGATAGGGGTAGACGTGAGAGTGGTATTTTAGAACATGTACCAGCATCCCCCCCCTTGAGTACAGGTCTGGCAGCAAGACAAATTATGGACAACAATGCGGTCGTTCCCCCCGAGGATCTTCTCCCCGGAGCTAACTTTGCGGACACCACAATAGTAACTATCCCCCAAACACGAGAAGTCTGCCCAAATCCTAAGGCCGGCGACCTACTAGATAGGAACAGAGCACCAGATGGAGAAATAAAAATCTTGTCATGGAACGTGGCTGGGATAAAAAATAAGCTATCCACCTTTGAGTGGAGCAATTTTATAGGTAGCCACGACATCTGCTTCATGCAAGAAACTTGGGCCACGGAGGAGAATCCGAGGATCGGCTATGCCACTTTTGACATTTTGGCAACCTCAAGTGGTAGAGGGAGGCCTTCGGGCGGTCTTTCAATATGGGTGGGGACGCATCTGGGCGCTCTGGCAATCCAGATTCCAACTAATTCCCTCGATGTCCAATGTGTTCTCTTAACCCTAAAAGATAATTCAACGGCTGCTTTAATAAACGTCTATTCCAGACCAGTTAATAATGGTCAAGAATCTGGCTCCATTGACGCATTAAAGCATTTCATACTGTCCATAGACCCCCCACCCCCTCTAATAGTAGGAGGCGACTTCAACTGTCAATTTGAACCCCTTGAGTCTCCTGATACGGGAGAATTAGACGATGAGGACCAGTTCTGGCATGTTTGTGAACCACAAATCTCTCCTGTCAGAGCTTGGACCCCTCTTGTCCTTCAAATTAAATCTTTATCCCTTGCACTGTCTCTAAGGGCCTGTAATGGGAGACTGAAACCTGATCGTCCAGGCCTCCCAACGTTTAACAGACCAGGCCAAAACTCCAATATTGATTATATATTAATGGAAATAAGACACTGGGATAATCTATTGAAGTTTGAAATTCATCCTAGGCAAGACAGTGATCATAACGCCCTTGTTTTAACCCTCAAACCGGGAAGCTTTGGTCTAACAAATCCTCCCCCTAATTTAAACAATCCAACGCTCCCAGTACTCCTTTCTAACAACAGGAGGAGGGTAAAATGGCCCTACTTCCTGAAATCCCCTGCTAAATTTGCGGAAATATACCAGATAGCTCTGCCGTTCCTTTCCGCAATGGGGGATGTAAGTGAAGATAACCTGAGTGACCCCATCAAGATTCATATTCATTTAGTTGACAAGCTGAGGGGCTTGTTCAATCCTGTGGGAAATAAACAGCAGCAGCCCAGGACACACCCCTGGTATAAGGATCCCTGCAGAAAAGCAAAAAAGGGTTTGCTTTTGGCAATAAAAGGCAAAGACAGGGCTAACATAAAGAAACTCCGCCTAGACTATAAGAAGGCTATTACTAGGGGAAAGAAGGACTGGGAGGAGCAAAGGTGGGAGGAGCTAAGGTTAACCCTTTCATGTAGAGACCCCAAGGCGTTCTGGGCTATTGTGAACTCTGGCGAGAGTAGGGTAGCCTTGCCTCCAACTGCAAACATAGCCCCACAAGTGTGGGAAATGCATTTCGGGGAACTGTATGGGGACTTGGACGACCCCCTACTTACTGACTCACCTCTGGAGTGTCGACCAATGAGAGGAAGCGACCCTGTTACATGTGACATTGAGACTTGTCCCCCCTCTCTCATCCCCGAGCCCCAACAAGAGCGCCAATTGTGTCCATCTTTGGTGGGTGTGGGCACTCCTTTGCCAGAACTCCCCGTGGCCATCACTCTCAAAGAAGTAGAGACTGCAATAACAAGGCTTCTGTCTAATAAAGCCCCTGGTTTAGACAAGATACCTCCGGACTTATTCCGCTCTCAACCAAAAATCTGGGCTCCGTATTTAGTGGTATTATTCAACTCAATTCTTAAGGGGGCCGATCTGCCAGACACTTGGTTGGGCGCAGAGATAGTCCCCATATTTAAGAGAGGCTGTCCGCTAAAGCCGGTTAATTACAGACCAATCAGCCTTATTGACACCTCTCAGAAATTAATGGGCAGAATTATCTTAGATAGAATCCAGGGATGGATGGATGAAAACAAAATTTTGACTACACTGCAGGCAGGGTTCAGATCCGGGATCTCAACCATAGATCAGATCTTCCGGTTACAGGTCTTATACTGGAAAACGGTGAGAGTAGAGGGTGGCAGCCTCTACCTCATCTTTGTCGATCTGCGTGCTGCCTTCGACCTTGTCCCAAGAGGAAAACTATGGAAAGTTCTCGCAGATATGGGTCTCCCCCCCTATTTGCTGAATATTCTAACCAAATTCCACAACGGTAATTATGCCCAGGTTAGATGTGGGAGGCATGGTGATCTCTCTGCACACTTTCCTGTTAGGAAGGGCGTGCGCCAAGGGTGTGTCTTGGCCCCAACATTATTCAGTCTCTACATTAATGGTCTCGTCACCCATTTGGCTGACGTAGTAAATAATGATGCCCCTAGGTTGGCTACTGGTAGAGTGCCCGCTCTGATGTTTGCCGATGACACTTTGTTGTTATCTAAAACATCATCGGGTATTCAGCGCATCTTGGATGGTTTCCTTGCATTTTGTACTGCCCGAGGCTTGGAGATCAACCTGGATAAGACCAAGTTCATGATCTTCAATCCTCCTAAACAGACTCGTCCAAATCCCACCCTAAATGGCTCCCCTCTTGAGAGAGTCAGGACTTTTGTCTATCTTGGAATCACCTTGACCGAGAACCTTGATTGGGGATCACAAATCTCAAAATCGTGGCTGAGGTTGTCTCAAATAGTAGGGGGGCTCTGTAAGGTCCAGCGTGCCTCGGTCTACAAACCAGCAGCCCCGGTAGTTGAAATATACCGACTGCAAGCCAGAACTGCTTCATTGTATGGAGTCGAATTATGGGGTCACAAAAACATTTCCAAATTAACCCTGGTTGAGCAGGGCTTTATGAGAAGTCTTGTGAGTTTGCCAGTAAGCACACCGCTTATTCCCCTATGTCTTGATTTGGGGATAGAACCTATCGAAGACTTAGCAACCCTTCGGCCCATACTCTATTGGAAAAGGCTCTGGACGGTCCCTGAATTGGCACCTTATAGAGAGGAATTCATGGAAGTCTGGGCCCTAATTAAAAACAAGAACATCCCATGGTTATCCCATATCAAGGATCTTAGCACAAAGATCGGCAGGACCGATCTTTGGGAATTTCCGGAGGTAGCCTGTAAAAGGACTTCAAAAACTGAATTAATGTGCCATATAAGGCAGCTGAGATTACTCACACTTCATGGTTCAAGCTCCTTGGGGAAACTCACTAAAGAGTTCCTCCTAATAAAATCAGAATCAAGAGCAGAGGTCTTCCTAAATGTAATCTACCCATCCCTTGCTAGGAAGCTTTACTTGCAGTTAAGGTACGGTACCTTACCGCTCAGGGCATTCACCCACAAATGGGCAAGTTCAGAAAACGCAGCCTGCCCGGGTTGCAATCATAATCAAGAAGATATATGCCATGTCCTGTTTTTCTGTCCTGCGTACCGTTTAATAAGGAAAAAGTGGCTCATCCCCTTATGCAGGAACCTTGGGTTTAGACACTGCATGCATGCATGCAGGGTCTTAACATATGACACCCACCCCCCTATTGTCTTCGCTCTGTCCCGTTTTTTACATGGTTTTTGGCATAGAAGGAAAAGCTTTCTCTAAACATTTTCGCCTTTTTATCAAAATCAGCTTTCTTGATAACACCAGTTTAATTCATTCTTAATTATTGTATTAACTTGATTCTATTTATTGTTTTAACGAAATGTGTAATTTTGCTTGTAATTTTATCTGTGCTTTTATGGTCTCCGACCGAAATAAAGTTATCAAATGAATGAATGATATAGCAACATTACTCAGGGAAGTCGATTCCTGAGATTTATAGATAGAGGCTCGTCTAAAGATAGAGGCAGACTACTGGTCTGTGATTGAAAACGGACCAGACTACAGTTAGTTCCTTGATCATCCTTAAATATACGTATGACTTTTTCTTTTTCACATTAACAGCAGAGTGACATAAAACTGGTCCTGAAGAATGCCACGAACCTCTGGTCATCAAGGCAGAAACATGTTGACCTAGTTGATGGTGAACATCTATACCCATACTCTATCCATAGAGGATACCCATTAAAAATATTTTTCCTCTGATGAGATAGTTTTACACTCAATTTAGAAATATTATTTTTGCACTCTTCCCCTCACTCACAGAAACATTGGAGTGAAAAACACCTCACGCTCCTCTTCCGATGGAGAGTTGTAGCCCACACTGTGCACCTTGCGGTCACAGTGTGCAAGAGGGAACCAAATGATGAAGCATGTCACCCTCGGGTGAGTGAGGGTTCTCGTCTTTAAAAAGCAATTGCTTTTTAATTTGCATACCCATATTTACATAATTGTTAGTACACCGCCCGGTTATCTTTTGTGAGAAGCATAGAGTGGAGAGGTACCGTGGATGGTAATTATTTCTCTAATTGAGACCTTTTTGTGAGATTACCAATATCAATCCTAGCAGTACAAACTAACATTACATTTCTCTATCAAACCTCATAAACAGTTTGGTAATATGCATATCATGTAAAGTTTAGTGCATAGGTTTAATTGTCAGCAGACCCCTTCTCAGGTTTGTGTCGTGCCTGGAAAAAAAGCAGAAAATATGTATGAATGAGCCCAATATACCTGGAGGACATCTCGGACATTCTCATTACCTTATTCATCTTATTTATTTTGCTCAGAGGAAATTATATAAACTCAATGTAAATATTGGATTTGCATCAGTGTGTAGTTAGTATAGCAGGACATGTTCTTAGTTCACATTATATCCTCTCTGTTGGATCTGTGAAGTTGTATTCCAGTTTTGATTTGATTTCCTGAGGTTAGTATTGTGTGTTATTCTTGTAGCATTGTATATAGTGCTACAAAAGATTGTACCCTTTTTTCCTCTATTTGTTCACTCACTATTACTTCATTGGTGTCTCAGGGGTATTTGTGTTGTACAGCATGCACTAGGTGTCTGAGCTGTGCATATCAATAGGAATCTCTTTTATGAAAATCTGAATGTGCAACCATGCTGTATTTTTTTTTAATTGATACTGTATCTATGAAGAGGTCATTAATGTTCATCAATTATTGGGAAGTAGTTTCAACACGCTTCTTCACTAAGGTGTGACAGAAGGTAAGGGAAGTATACAAAAGTATTATTATTCTAGGATTGGAGTATTTTACATGATTCCTTTAACATGTGGCACGACCACACGCATTATGGTGAATGTGAGTAATGATCTATTGTAATGTTTGTTTATAAAATGCAAGTGTACAAGTAGTATAGGTACTTTGCCCTTTCTTTTCAGCCTCTCTACTGAGTTATTATACACACTTTTAAACCACCTAGCTAAATGAGGTAATCGTGCCACCCAGTAGCTCAGAACTAATGTAATAGATTAATACACATAAGGCTGACAGGCAAATCAAATTGTCATACTTTTCCTTTTTATACATACATATATATCAGCATAGGAGTGCATGGTTTTAGCATTAGATTAGAGCAACTTTTATTTATATAGCATAGGTCATCTTATTGACTAGTCATTTCACAAGAATGTATGATGGTGCTTTTTTTATTTATCAAAGAATTACGTGTGTTTTACTTAGCTTTTTACATTAAGCTTAAGGTTACTTTGCATGTGTTTTATTGCTCAATGTTTTAAATATAAATGAATTTTAATATTTGTGGGCATTTAGGTTACTGCATGTCATACCAGTGTGCGTATAAGGGATAAATTATCGTCTGCCGTATATTGTAAGGATATTGCAAGTCACAGAAGAGATCCATAATTACATAGAGGAACGAGGCTGAAGGCTGAATTCCTTTATAAGGTAACTTAACTCTCAGGAGTCTTGCAATATCCTTATCATGTACTACAGGGGTTACTGTATCCCATATAATACATGGTCACATCATCACTTTTCCCACAATCAACTTAAAACCTTGTGTCGTGAGGGTTTGGGGGTGCCAGGGGACGTTGCTAAGTTAGCATTAGTTTGTGCGTTGCATCACCGCCATCTTGCCGCTTACGCACACGACACTACATGCCTTGGTTCCCGTAAACACTTTTGCTCGTGCTGCTTCACATGGGAACTGTCTACCTTTCACTATTTCTGCTGTGCTCTGAGTTCTCGTCTGTACTTCGTGTTCAAGGCCAGAAAAGAACTCCACTGGTTAATCGGCTTTGGTCCGTCCCACACACATATAGACATAAAATGGAACACAGCTGCGCTTCTGACTTTCTGGGTGCTTTTAATATTGCATGGGCTGCAAGTTAACAACACTTGGAGAAAACCTTTCCAGAGGAAGAGCTGTGCTTGTCCGGAGATGTAAATCCTATCATCTAAGACTTGAGGTAGGGGGTTCCGCTGTCCAAGCCCAGAGGTCTTCCACAGATGTGAAATAATTGATTTTGCGAGAATATATCTGTATACCTCAAATAGAACCTAGAGGTACAACAAAGTGAAGGTATGAGCTAGAAACATCTTTACCAAATTCGTTATTATCACATAATAAAGCTTGCATATACTTTTGCATTGATTTGCAAAAGATAATGCTTACTTTATTGAACAACTTAGGAGCTTATCAAGATGAAGGTATTCCCCCAAATCCAGTTTATTATATAGGGTTACTGAAATGGTAATGCTGCCTCACTCTGTGTATGCCATCTTTTTACCCACATTTATACGGGAACTGTAAAAGAAGGGAAAACATTTTCTTTTTTGACATTTTCACTCAGATCTCCTAGACTGATAGAGAGGACCAAGGTAGGTACAGTGAAGAAACTACTGAAGTCTCGAGGGTGGAGGTAAGAAGTAGAAGTAGGTATTACATTTGCAAAAAATAATATAACTTGACTTCGCTCATGTAAAGCTACAGTTGCAACTTTGGAAATATAATACATCTGCCACAGTGAGCTTTCTCAAAGGTGTTTTGGATTTCCTCAAGTCTGTACTTAATGCACTACTTCTCATGGAACATTTCTATGATTAACTTTAACGTAAATGTTTCAAATTGTCAGAGATGGAATTTTGCAATTTGTTGATAAGCTGAAGCAAGTGTTTCATTATGCATAGCCACTCATCTTGTGTGTCTGTCCTCGGAATACATGTATGTTTGCCGTGGGGGACTCCTGCGTGCATGTTTTCCATAACTTGCATTTTTGTGCAGGTTTAAAATGATTTTGAGTGTGAGACTTGAGCAAATCAAGCAAATATCCAGTGGTGCATGCACAAATATGTGGTGGAGATTTTTTAGAACGCGTGGCCAATTTAGTACATCCAAATAATATCTCATTTACTTTTTTTCACTTTGAGTCCTTTTGCAAAGCTGGAATTGGTTACTGGTGCTGACTCTCCGAATTAATCAAAAATACTGCCAGTGGATTAAAATCGATAATTTTAAATTAGCAGATCTGCACTCAATCAACTTGCATTAAAAATTGAACTGTGCCTTACACCAGGCTGAAAAACAATCAGGCAAGATATACAGTAAATATCGCAAACAGGAAATTGCAATTTGTTTAAACAAAAAAAAGCGTTAAACAAAATGAGCAAATCAGTGTAATACAACATTTTAAAGTTATTTGAAACATGTTTCCATACGGCATAACTAACAAGATATTTTCCCTTTAAATATTGTATTTCAAGGGTCTTATTTAGAGCTCTATTAGAAGGGTTTCATTTAGAATTGAGTAGTAAGGGAAAATCCTCCTGTTTCTATATGAGTGATTGAAGTCAGAGGTATACTGTCCCAAAGAGGACGAAATTCCTTCAGTAGATACTTCACCCGTCTTGCCACTTCTTCCACAAATGGAAGGATTTCCCATTACCACCTAGTTCTACATCAGCACATCAAAGCTGCTGACACAAGGACATAAACAGATGGCTCCAACTGAGTCTGAAAATGCTAAACAGTTGTCAGTGAACTTTCGTGATCATTGAGTCACAAAACTCATAAACAGAATTTGTTTGAAAAATTAATGAGTTTGCTTGTTAACGTGTGCAGTCAGCTTGTATGTCATTATGTCCACAAAATATCTGTAGAAGAATAACCTATTTACATGTTTATTAATAGTATATATTAATAAGTGAATACCTTCTGTTGTTGCAAAATTTCAGTCCCAATCGAAAGGGTTCATGAGGCCATCCCACAAAAAGAACTCCATCATCATCTGGGGCCCATAGAGCCTAAGAAATAGCAAATAGATGGGATGTTAAAATTAATTGTGTTCACTCCTCAGACATGGGCCGACCAAATATTTTTAATTAATCCAGTAGCAAAATCTATTCTCAGTTGTGTTAGGCTGTTGTTCTAGCATAATTCGCCAATTCTATCATCCACAGTCAGAATCACCAATCACATTTTCCCTGTCCTTACGATTTTTGTCAAGAAAAATAGCTGGCCTAAAAAGGTTTCAAGACTTTCTTAAGATTGTCCTTCCTGGCTTCAGACAGTCTGATGACAATGGCTTATGGCCATTTTCAGAATGTCTTAAGCCAGGGAAAAACTTTGATTTATCAGGCTCATGTTTCATGAGAAAATCTTAGTAAATCAGATCCTAGCTCTCTTTACCGAAACCTCTCTCTTCTTAAGGTTGTCATTATTCTGCTAGGCTCCTATTTCTTAACTTACTCCTTAAGTGAAGACTTTTTCAGATATTTTTCACTCGCCACGATTATTACTTTAACATAATTCAGAGAGGATACTAGCCTGGCCTGGTGAGATGTGGTCAGGAACACCTTCCAATACAGAGATATTGCTGCTTTCAATGTCCAGAAGGCATAACACTGGGACACTCTTGTTGATGAACCCTTCGCCCCAGTCTTCACGGAACACAAACTGGTCCCCCTGTCAAACAAACAGATGACCCACAAAAAAAGAGAAGCAAATGATAAACACGAATGTTGTCCCATCGCTGAACAAACCACTGCGGTGCATGCCACCAATACAGGATGTAGCCCATGAAGCAGGGATAGAAAAAGAGGAAAACCACTTAGCCCACCTAAATCTCTGCCCAGAAAACAGATTGGTTAGACAGATTCATGGAAAATAAAGCAAGAACAAGTGTAGACTTAATGGAAAAACTCACCATTAATTAATTATCAAGTTGGATTTTTGTAGTACCTTTATACTGGACTCACTGTAGACTCTAGCTCATTATTTTATTTGCAGTCTTTAGTACAGAGCTCTTTTCTTTCAACAGACTTCAATCACTGCCCCTCCACAAGTAGCCTGCAGTGCAGGGTTTGTCAATGCCCTTCTTAAGGTCGAACACCACCAACTTATTTTCCAGTGAAAAAAGAAAATAGACCTGCTCTCAAAGTAGATCCGACAGAGTCAGAGGCACCCGTAGGTCAATCTGTGTGGTGGTGGGTGGGGGGGGGACGCTTCGTCCAGGCATCAGTGAAGACAACCTGCATGCAGAAGAGCCAGGTGCAGCAATGAACAAAGGGCCTGTGTGGAGACCCGAAGAGTGGGACTCCTCTTGAGCCCACCCAAACACGCCCATATCCACTAAAGTTTAAATCCACCACACATCAAAATGGGTGGTGTCTCTAGAACTCCATATTTATAGCCCTGTTTTTTATTATTATTATTATAATTACTACTACTAGTAGGAGTAGTAGTAGTAGCAGCAGTAGCAATATATGACATTCATAAAGTACATGTAAAATGAAGGATTCTGTGGTGCAAGAGGGTGATTAAAGAATGGTATTCATTGATCCCAAGTAAATGCTCAGCTGTGGGCAACATCGTTTCAATTCCATGACAGAATTAGAGGCAAGGATTATGCTCTGTCTTCCTATTGCTTTATTTACAGCAGCTCATTTAAAAAGAGATTTTCAAAAAACTGCTATTTCAGTGAATAGCACCATAGAAAACTTCAAAATGTCATAGACAGCACTGATCAGCATTAATAAAGTCCGTTAGCGCTCCTCTCACTAACAAACCTTCCGCTTGCCATTGTACACTTGGATTCTTGTTTTGGGAAAAAGTTGGTGCAGTAGTCATCTTTCGTTTTGGTAATACACGTGCAATGCTTTTCATTGCTGATAATTGGTTCAGGGCAACCAAGCCTCATTATTTTTCTATCCTTAAGTTGAGACTTGAGGTTCTGCAGGCCTCTGCGATCTCCATGTTGGTGTGATACGCACACATGGGTAGTACATCTTTGCTTGCTGTTTTTCCTTTGTTGGATCATCGTATTCCACTATCAGTCTTGGAACAAGGTGCACTTATGCTCCTGGCCCTGCACTTAAAAGAAATATATTCCTGAAGGGCATCTGCTGCTGGCATCCTTGTCTTGGATCATCCAAACTGGGTCTTACATTGCTGGTTCTGCTTGAGGGAAAGTGGGCATATCCCGTCTAAACTAGGAGCAGTTAACATTTATAAGTAGGTATTTAGCAGAGTGATTCAAGGAAACCCAGAGGTCTTCCTAATCTATTTTTAAGATTGGTGCTAGACAAGACGCAGAGTTGGAAGACCCGTAGCTACTTTGTGTTTGGGAACAATGTCCCTCACATGCCCAACATTCTCATCCAGCATCAGGTTCAACAAGCCCTGGACGCTGCATTAAAGACTTTTCAGGAGCTTGTTTTGGAGATACCCCAAAGAGGACCTTCCACAGAAGTGTTATGATGATCTAAGCTACTAGATCTGGAAGTGAATCGATAGAATCCCTTACCTAAATTAAGGGCCTTGCCTCGACCTAGCATTTATACCAGGACTATTTGCTAAACAGAACTGGTCCCCTAATCAAGATTTTAGATCTAGCCCTGGCAGCCAAAGACAACAATTTATTTATGGATTCAGACATATTGGTGGGTTTGGTCCATTGAGCCATTTGCTTCATGGGAAATGCCAACTGCACTGTCTCTATGGAAGATGCTGTTCAAGCCTGATACATTTGGATCCCCACTGGGAGATTTAACCTGGAAGGAAGCAGGCCCAGTAGGGGATGGTATTTTGTTAGGCAATATGTTTGTCAAAGTTTTGATAAGATTTGGAACTACTTTTTTGGTGCCAGATAAGGTGTGTTTCTTGGCACTAGAACCATTCCACGTCTTTCTACCTCGCTTGGCCAACAGGCGCCCAAGAAAATCTTTAGAGGCACCTCCATGGTAGCAAGACATTACCAACTCAGAATATCAGGTGAGAACTCAGCCCTCTTATTCAGGTAAAGCTTGGGGACAGGAAATATTAGTTCCTTTCTACCTGGATCAATCTCACATTAGGCCCCTGAATGCTTCAAACACTGCACAGCTTTCATTTGTGTTTTATTCAACCCCTGCTTAAGCTACCCCCCGAGGGCTGTTTTGAGATAAAATGACTGGATGGTTGGAATGATTTTAAAATATGATGTCTCACTGTCCAAATTATCACCCCACATTGGTGATTACTGCACTTTGTTGTGGAACACGCAGAAGTACGTAATTGTAGTACTTTCCGTTGAGCCATCACCGATCCTTCGTTTTCCACCAAGTTAACAAAACCCATGGTAGAATATCTCAGTGCTCTTGGAAGATCATATCATCATTTATTTTGATAATATGGTCATCATGTCACAAAACAGAAAGACCCTTCTTCAGCACCTAGCTTTCAGAGTCGCTTAAAAACACTGGGATTAATCATCAACTGTCCCATTTCAGACCTGTTCGCCTTCAGTGAGTTTGAATTTTTGGGGTTCAGAATAAGTGCATTCTCTGGAATTCAAAATCTACACATTACAAAGATCAAATTCATCATGTCAGCCTCAATACAAGCCTTTTCTACCTGCACACAGCAAAGCAATCCACAGGCGAAAGAGCTTATATCTGAGCTAACGCAGACTCAATTGTGCTGTCTATGGAGGCTAGACAGAAATTTGGGAGGTGGGTCACCTACATGGAGTACTGCAAAGCAAGGGCTATCTTTGGATCCTACTGAGAACTCATCATGGAGTCCAATGCCAGCAATTCAGGCTGGGGAGCTACATGCTGAATCTTGTACATATGGTCATCAGATGAAAAGGGTCCCCACATCAACTACCTCAAAATGTTGGCAGGGTCATTCATGCTGGGGTGCCTGGCCAAGGCAAATTGCTGTATGTCTAGAACATGAACAACATTTTGGTAGTTCATTATATCAACAAACCTGGAGGCACAGACTCAAAGATGTTGGCGGACCTGTCCACTGATGTTAGGCACATTAACACAATTAAATGGTGCCAAGGTCTTCTCTCGCCTTGATTTAAATAAACGCTATCATCACTAATAACTTGAAGAAGCTAGCAGGTACATTACAACCTTTTCTACACATGTCGGTCAGATTCGATACAAAAGCCTAGGTTTTGGTGTGTCATCTGCAGTAGAACTGTTTCAAGACGTCATTTGATGAATCATACAGCCTCTAATGAAAGCTGTCTATTACTGGGATGACATATTGGTTTTTGGAGCCGCACAAAAAGAATACGCTAGAGCTCTTACACAAGTATGTCATTTACTTGCTGAAGCAGGTTTGACTTTGAATGCAGAAAAGTGTGAGTTTCAAAAGATAAAGCTAACATTTTTTGGGCCATATCTTTTCTGATGGGGGTATGACACCAGATCCTGCTAAAGTACAAGCATTGTCAAATGCTGATCCGCCACAAGATGCATCTATGATGCGTTCATTTTGTGGCTTGGCTAGTTACTGTTCCAGATACGTACAAGACTTTGCCTCCATAAGTGTTCTGTTAAGATCCTTGACAAAAAATAATGCTCACTTCATTGGTCACATGAATGTGAGAAGGTTTTAAGAAAATCAATCAAGCCACTGAGCATGCTACTGATATGGCATAATGCAATTCAAAGCTTCATACAGAGATTGTTGTTGAGGCTAACCCAGTTGGGTTAGGCACTGTCCTTGCACAGCACAGTCGACCTGCTAAATGCTTGAAGCCATATTGTGGAATATGCAAGTAGGAGTTTGTCCCAAACAGAACGGGCTTACTCACAACCTGAAAAAGAAAGCTTAACCATGGTATGGGCTTGTGAACATTTCCAAGTATTCCTGTACAGAAAACCTTTTTCATGCTGGAAACTGATCAAGCTTTACTTACTGTATTTGGCAATCCAAAGACCAAAATGTCTACTCGCATTGAACGATGGTGACTACGGTTACAATAAAATATTGATGCCATTATGCATCATCCAGGGACGGATCAGAACCCTGCTGACTACTTTTCCAGAGTGCCTTTACAAGGTCACAGTACTCCATCCAAGACGGCTGAGGCCTGTATCAACTTGATTGTAAATTCAAACACACCAGCTGCCATTTCATTAACCCGGATCGTCACTGCAATGAGCCACAATAGCGACACTTTAAAGTTGAAGGATTTAATTATACATCAGTCAAGGAACCAACACACTTGACCTCTAACCAGTGGTGGTGAATATCAAAAATACAAAAATGTCAAGGATGAATTGTCCATACTTCAGGAAGGAGTTATACTTCGAGGGTCTAGAATCCTGAGTCTGGAGGATTTGAGACAGAAAATAATTGAAAAGACCCATGAAGGACATTGTGGAATTGTTATCACAAAACGAGCTCTCCAAGGCAGAGTCTGGTTTTCTTACCTTGATGGCAGGGTAGAAAAGGAACTAAAAGCCTGTCATCTGTGCAACTGCCTTTCTACAAAAACTACTCACCACACATTAAGCATGTCAAAACTCCCAAAGCATGTATGGGAGGGAATAGCCATTTACTTTTTGATTCACGCGACAATAGACATTACCTGCTGGTGATTATGGAAGAATACTCAAGATTTTGATTAATTGAAGATCTTTCATCTACTATTCAAGAATGAGTCATTGAAAGAATAGATGGCATTTTTCCGACTTGGGACATTCCAGCCATAGTGAAGTCTGACAATGGCTTGCCTTTTAATAGTGGAGAGTTCAGAGATTTCTTGAAGCATTTGAGTCTAAAAGAAGAGCACACCTCTGTGGCCGCAGGCCAACGGACTTGTTGAGCATTGTATGAGTACGCTAAAGAAAGCAATTAAGCGTGCTACTCTTGAGAAGCTCAGTTTGAAAACTGAGTTGAATTCTACCTTGTGAGCATATCGTTCAACACCCCACTCGACCTCAGGTGAAAGTGCTGCAACATTGATGTTCAGGACAGCAATGAACACCAAGTTACCTCAATGTACCAATCAGAGAAAGAAAGGTCAGACAACAACTCATATTAAGGACTTGGTTAAAAAACAAAAGATGAAAGCCTATGCTGACAAAAGATGACATGCGAAAAACATCGTCTTTAAGAAAGGAGGTCTCGTGCTTGTACGACAAATGCCGGAAAGAAAATCTGATGCTCCTTTTGATGCAGAACCTTTTCAATACGTGTCTAATAAGGGACACATGGTGACTGCCCAGCGCCCTGGGAAGTCTATTACCAGAGACTCTTCTCCTTTTAGGCACTTAACTAATCGTTCATTAGATCCATCTGTTGAAGGAGGGACTGGGTCTGAAACATCAGCTACTGCTGTTATCTCTAAATCATTGACTCAGATCCTGGACATCAGTGATGACACTTCCCAGTTACCCAGAACAAGATCAGGTCGAACAATTAAAGCGCCAAGATTATTGATTGAAGCAATTTGATTGTATATGTCTACCTATATATATTTTGTAAAGGTATTGTAATTTTTTTTTTAAAGAGGGGGAGATGTAGTATCTTGCAAGTAAGAAATGATGGAATTGTTTTGGCTCCGGATGAACTCCTTAGAACTGGGATGTAAGTGTTAGAGAGCAAAACAATGAAGGCTGGTTTAGAATGTTGAGTTCTCAATTATACACAGACGAATAAAGACATGCAATATTAAGCTCTGTGTGTGGCGTAGTCATTGGCAAGTACACACAGGTGATGACCAGAAAGCGCCCCTACATGTGATGAGGAGCTAAGGACAAGGAAGAAGAGAAAGGTAGATTGAATACATAAAAAGAGTAAAAGAGAATCCCTGAATACCTCCCCATTGTCTTTTTCATCAGGCAGCTAAAACGATTGCTCACATGGTGTGGTCAGAACGACAGCTCTAGTTGCAGCTGGATTGTGCACTGTCGGGGTGGCCTTAAAGAGTGCTGGTATCTGCAGTCTGATTATTATTATTTATAGGGAATGCTGCAGTGTGCTATTAGGTGTTTCTGCCATGGAGGCCGACTTAGTGTCGGGCATAGCAAGTGACAAAGAGTCTCATTCATTAAAAAACGGTATACATGGTTTGTGAACAGCACTTTAAGAGAGTTTTTACCTTGTTGAGAGGAATTACAACTGTTAAAAAAGACTATTCAGAAGCTGTAAGAGTGAAAATATGTTTAAAGGTATCAGACATGCAAGTATTTTAGTGCCATGATATGATCTTTCGAAACATATGGTGAAGCAAGAGTAAACGCTAATGTGAGCTGATGCATAACACAATGGAAATGTAATGTAGCGAATGACATTACTGCGTCAAAGATTTGTTTACTTTAAGCATCTAGATCAAGACAGCACAAAACCCTAATGTTGGAGTTGAAACGCTTTTCAAATGACTCAGCGACTCGAGCAAAGAGATATAAGGGCTCAATGTAGTTCTTGTTATTTGCATATGTTAATCCACTTTATCATTTATTTATTGTCACTGTTATGAATGTTCTGTGATGGTTGAGAGGGCAATTGTTGATACTCCTTGTTTCTGAATAAATGTACTTATTTTCTCCCGTCTCATTACTACATGCTCAAAATTGGTGACGAGGACGGAGCAAACATTTAGTTTTACCTACAAACATCTGTGGGTACTATAAGTGTGTGACCCTGCTCTGTCACACTGCTCCCATTAGATACATTTCTGCTGATTAAAGTCGGTGTATTCCCTTTCTCTTGCTGCATTCAATACTCAAACACTCAAGCAGTGGTTCTTAACCTTGTTAATTATGTGGACCCCCACTTAGTCATTGCTGGAACCCGGGGACCCCTCTGAATCATTATTGGAATATGGAGACCCCCAATGAGTCATTACCGGAAGCTGGGGACCCCCGTCTAAGCTTTTTTCATGATGTGAACTGCGAAACAATACACACAAAAAACAAGCATGTATTAATAAAGCCACTCATCGTTCATGATATATTGTGTTTGATGCACTTACACTGCTCACACAAATCAATCTGAGGATACTAACTTAATTTTTAGCCTCCAATTTTAACTTCCTGTACATTTTGAGAAAGTTTTAAAATTTAAAATTGTAGGCTTGGTGACCCTCAGAGGTCCCCAGACCACAGGTTAAGAACCACTGCACTAGAGGGAAGTTACTCTTTGTACCAGTTTATTGTGCATTTATTCCTCCATCTTCTTCATTTGCTGTCATACACCCGTTGGAAGCCCATTTTGGGTTATCAAGGCAGGAATGATGGATGCTGTTGCCAAGCCTAATACTTTCCTTGATGTGCAAGGAGTGGCAACGGAGAAATGGTCTCAGTGGGTAAAATGATTCATCTCAAGCCATAGATGGCAACCGTTTTAGCCCTGCAAGAAAACAAGCTTTACTTTAGAGGTGTCTGGCATGAAAGGAAGCAGGTTATTTGATCATATTGTTCACATTGAAAAAGAAGATGGTGTATTTGACTGTCATGTGCTTATTGAAGCCACACTCAGAATGTAGTCACATGTTAATGCTACTATGATAATCCTCATGGAGAGGTACAATGTCTATTGCCACTACAAAGCATCTGGTGAAAGCATTGAGGCATATTTGGCAATCTTGCGGATCCTCACAAGCACAAGCCAGATGAAATGGTTCATGGGCAGGTCGTCATGCATACAAGTTGTGCCAAAGTTCAAGATAAAACATCGATGCTACAAGAGCCCAAGCCTAGACCAAGTAGATTCTACCATCAAGAGCTTGGAAAGATTAACCAATAGTGTTAACCTTTGGTGGAAATCAGATGTGCAATATCCTTAAGTTAATATGATGTGCAAAGAGGTTTACCTCAGAAAAAGATGTAGTGGCAAGTGTAGTAAGGAAAAGGGAAGCAGCATGTTTAAGGCTGACATGTTATAGATGCGGTTCAGCATATCACTTAGCATCAAGAATGAACCTGGGCAAGTGTTGGGGGCCTGGAACGTTCTTCCTCTGGTCGTTCCCTGCTCGTGGCTGTTCCCTACATGGAAAGTAGAACGGGGGGACGGCAGTTGCTGCCGGGGAGCTTGAGAGATAGGACTGAATAAACGTCGTACTTCTTTTCATTGGCGACGAGTTGTTCCATCTCCAGCTTCCCCACCTTCGCAAGGATCTATGCTGCTAGCCAGTCTGCATCCTGGTGCATCCAGTGCAGAGTTTCCGATGTGGCAGAGTTGTTGTGGTCAGTTGGGAATCATGAGTGCTGGCACCCGGCGAGTCTCTGAGCGAGAGAACAAGGTACTCTTGGTTGTTTTGTCGTTTGGGAGGAGGAGACTCCCCATGCACTTCCCAAGGCAGTTTCCTGTATCAGCTAGTGACATCACCCTGTAAGAGACGCGCTGTGCTGTTCAGTCTCTTAAAGGCGACGTGCACTTTGACTCTTCTTGTCAAATTCTTTAAGGTGACGCGCACTTCGGACTCTTCTGTAATGCGCTCACAATTGCTACAGGCACATCAGCTGTAAGGAATTCCTCAGCTATGCGCTCCCATTTTCTGTGATGCGCTCACAATTGGTGGTGCGCACTAAGGAACCCGCATTCTCTGTGATGCGCTCACAATTACAGCATATTGAATTCCATTTTCTATTATGAATTTTGCATAATGCTACATACACGGTGATGCGCACGCCGTTTTTTGGAATAGAAACTATTGATCCTAGTCCACGTGGTGGCAACAGGGAACTGCGACTAAGAAGGACTAAGGCCACTTGGATTATGCGTCTCCAGACAGTGGAACATGGACTCAATTTTGATTCAGAGATGCAATATTTCCTAGAATAAGGATGTGTCAGATATCTACTTGATACAGACGCATGTCCTCTTGTTGCTTGGTTTATTAACAGTAGTAGATGATTGTACATGGGACATTAATTCTTCCTTTTGATCTCATTTTACTGACAGTTACGTACTTTTTTCATAATATAATTAACAATGTGAGCAACTTTCAATTTTATATAATGACTGTCAACATTATATTCATGATATTCTTCACCACATGACTTCTTATGTATGATTTTAGGTTTGTCGTCTTCCATATACCCAGTTTTGGGTGCATAAGATTAGATTCACAACATTATATGCTTTTCTCTTATGTATATGCAACCTATCTCTAGCTTCCATAGAACTTGTTTAGGCATCAATGTAATTTAATGATTTTTTTGCTCTCTTTTCTCAATAATTGTCCTCTAATAGCATAAGGTTGATATTGTTTACTGGTTTTATACCAATGTGCTGTTACTAAACTCTGCTAAAGATACGGCTGGTTTTGAATGATGTTTTTGTATATTGTCCTCATCATTTTAATCACACTCTATGTCGCTCTTCTACATCTTTGGCGCACATTGCGTGTTAGTTCTTCCGGTTGTTTCCACCCTTTTCCTCTGCTCACTCTCCTTTTGATTTTATTCCTGTTATCCTGCCGCGGTTTCGTTTTACATGTCATCATTGGTGTTATTACTTTAACCCTTCCACATGATTTTGTTCCCAATCCACTTCTATTGTCAATACCCCTTTTATGCCTTATAGATGACTATTAAACAGTAAGCTACCCTCTTTCTTCTTACTTCCGGTTTACGAATCCATTTTGGATACGCGTTCTAGTTGTTGCTGGTTCAGTGACTACTTAATCACTTCCGGGTTTTCTGGCATTCATTCACACACACGATTGGATTTTTGCCACCAGGACGCGCTATCGTCTCTCTTCTGTAGTAAGTACTATTATGCCATACTCTCTGAGCATTTCCCCTAGCCTTTGGAATATACATTACGGTCCTACACAGGGATTATTGACTTTGACTACTTTCCCTGACATAGGTCCCTTTTGTTTTGTTTCCTTCGTTAGACACACGTGGGGAACACACACCCGTGTTCGTCCTACTTGCAACCACTTTTCTGAATATTATTTTTACTGCATTTCGGTCGGAATTCGTCTATACGAGATTATAGTAAGTGTTACGCTACTTCGCACTTTATGCGTTTGATCTATGTACTCATTGGATGTTCATTTAGCACCTTGGTCCTCAACCTGCCTTTCTTACACTTTGTGTAGGTACTATTTGTGGGACCACTTCTCGTCTTACTTGCAGCATTATTACTTAAGAACCTCAATTTTTAGGTGAGCTTTGGCGCTTTGTTGACCGTTTTTGTCAGTTTTGACCTTTTCTCTCATATACCTGTGTCAGGTGACACATTTGAATACCCCCCCCCTCTTTTACTTTCCATCGTAGATTCATTTTGCTGTCCCATTATACTTCATTTGCAACCTTGTACCCAGCCGGGTTGGAATTATCACCGGTCTTGGGGTAAGAGCATTTTCTGACCTTTCTTCAAGATGTTGTAGTTGGGGGCATTCCTTTAGGTTTTTTTCGATTTACTTACTATGAAAATTATTTTTTTGTTTAATTTTCTTTAGAATACATTTCGCTCAAGCGACTGTACAGAGGTACCTTGATTTTAGTTTTTACATATCTTCTCGACTCCTTGCCCCCCACTTTTTTGCTCTCTCTTTCTTTTTTTGCTCTTTTCACTCCTTTCTTTCCTCCTTTTCTGTCTTTCTATATTTTTACTCGACGTCAGCACTTTACAGTATCTGTCACTGGTTCTTCTATTTGTCTTCATTGTTTCACTTGTATTACACCACTTCTTATTCGTGTTTCACTTGCCATGATGTCCTGATATGTTTTTCACCCAGCGGTTACACTCTGTCCAACTTGTATAGTCACTATGAATTTGTCAGGGATAACCCACTATGATGTATTGTCAACCATGTACACCTATATGAGGGTTTTTTCTTTCGTTTGGGTTTCTATTAGTGTTGGGTTTCCACGAATGTTGGGGTGACCCTCTTTTTGACAATAGAGAGGATAAATGCTCATTAACAACAGTCACCCCGTGATATATGCTTACACATTATGTTTGTATCATTCCCAGCCCTGAAGAGTCATGGGATTACTCATCCCCGACGAAACACGTGTCGGCTGGTTGCGTTACTCTTAAAAGAATAAAGAATTTCCAGTATTACCGAAGCACTCTGAACGCATCACTTGTGTATAACGTTACATCTATGCATTTTATTTTGTATGTGTGCACAGGACTATGTTGCACCTCTCCAAGCTTCCTGCTCCTGACCGCAAGGACATCTTGATGCGCGCCATCCGGCTGACCCATCTACTCTGTACCCAGCCCGTCCAGCCAGGGTACCGATGAACCAGCTGTGCTCCCTTGGTCCTGAAGCCCTTGAGACCTGCTCCCTCGAGTGGGACCCCTCAGACTTACCTTTCATTCTCCTTGTGCAGTATTTTCAGGTGGCCTCCTTCGTCGTAGCGCAACAGCTACCAACGACCTCAGCACCCTGCTCCCGGTTGAATACGGGATGCTCCAGACAATCCCCTGTTGGAACATTGGGCCTGGCCTTGCTACTTACGTAAATCCCGAAGGTGAACCTTGAAATCCAACTGTATGATTTTATATGCATTTTCTTATCTCTTCCCGTTGACTTCAATGGCGCATAATTGCACACAAATGTAATTCATTTTGCGACCTTTGAAAATTCATATCCCAAAAAGTGCTTACTGTAGAACAAAATTCTTGGTCTGAAAAATTACATAAAAATCGGTGTTATTTTAATAAATGTTTAGCACCACCCTCTGATAAGTAACCCCGGGCGAAGACCTCCGCTCCGCCCGCGGAATGTGCGGATATTTGCCTTCTCTGCGTTCCACGGAGAACGCAGAGAAAGGCAAATCTCCGCACACTCCGCCACGGAGTGGAGTTAGCCAGCCCCCACCTCCACCCCCCTATTAAGAAGTAAGTTAACATTTATTAAAAATAAACTTAAAACCACTTACCTCTGTACTGCAGCGTCCCCGGCCTGCTAGAAATGCTCGGACGCGTGCACATGCGCAGTTTTCTCAAGCATTACCGGTACGGCGAGGAAGAGGAGGAGGGCAGCCCGGGGACGCCGCAGTACAGAGGTAAGTGATTTTAAGTTTATTTTTAATTAATGTTAACTTACTTCTTAATAGGGGGGTGGAGGCAGGTGGCGTAGCGGAGTGGAGTTCCACGGAGTTTGTTTGCAACTCCGTGGACCTCTGCGTAGCCCCGCTACGCCCACTACGCCCGGGGTTACTGATAAGCCTAATTGCTCACCCACACCACCACAAATAGAGCGCTAGTATCATCTACCTTTGCCTCTGAATACCAATCTGGGTCTCACTGGACTCTCTGCATAGTGTACTTTATTTTAGTGCACTAAATACCCCTTTCAGTTCGAGCTGAAGTTAACTATTCAACAGGAATGCTGCACAGATGGTGTCCTCAAACCAAACATCAGAGTGGTTGTCACCTGTAGATATTGCCAAAAAGTAAAATGGCAAGATTAGGTTATGCATTGACTCATGTCAACTCAAGCGTTGTGTGATAGCAGACTGTCAACTTTTGCCATTATTCAATCAAATGGTGAGGACTTTGGGTGAGGCTAAGGTGTTCCACCACCTTTAACTTCAGTTTGCGATACAACCAAGTCCTCTTGCATAAAGACAGGAGAAAGCACACTGCATTCATTATTCCAGTGGGGGCATACCAATTTTGTAGAATGCCGTTTTTAATCACTTCTGCCATGGTGTTTTTTTCAACATATTATGAACCGATTGAGGGGATGCATTGAGCGAGGGCACTCCCAGACCATGTATTAGTCTACAGTGAAACTATTAGTGAACATGGTAATATCTTGAAGCAGGTAAGATTCAGGAAAGCATGCTAACATGTACACTTTTCCTTTTGCAATGTCATCAAACTAATGTTGCTTATGACAGGCATGTTATTGGAGAAAATTGTGTTCCACCCAAACCATCTTTTATCCCAACCATCTCCAAAGCATCTTCTCCCAGTAGCAAGGGTAAATTGGCATCCTTCCTAGGAATGTGTGAATTCCATTAAAAATGTATTACGAACTATACTGAAAAGGTTGAGCCTATGCATTACGTAGTCAAAAGAAATGTTTAGCTCTCTTGCAATGAAAATCTGTGAAGTGAGCAGGAATGAGTTAAGAAGAGAATTATAGAAAGCACCATCATTGGAGTCCTTCAATCAAATTGCAGTGTATGGTTACCACTGATGAAAGTTGGCTTTGGAGCAGTAATCATTAAGAATTCAGTTGAGGGTAACAGCACCATAGTTTGCCTACAACTCAACACCGACAAATCAGAAGTACTCATCATGGGCCAAAACCCCGATGCCTGGAACGACACCTGGTGGCCCCGTGCCCTCGGAAGCCTACCAACCCCCATGGACCATGCACGCAACCTTGGAATCATCCTGGACTCCTAGCTCAAAATGGACTACCAGATCAACTCCGTCACATCCTCCTGCTTCTTCCACCTCCTACGTAAGACCGTCAAATGGATCCCCCTCAAGCACAGAAAGACCGTCACTCACGCCCTCATCACCAGCAGACTCGACTAAGGCAACGCACTATACGCCGGAATAAACAAAAACCTCACCTGCAAGCTACAAAACATCCAGAACGCCGCCGCAAGACTGGTCCTCCACCTGCCAAGACACTGCCTCATCTCCCAGCACCTTCGCATACTCCACTGGTTCCCCATTGAGACTAGAATAACCTTCAAGATTCTCACCCAAGCACACAAGGCCCTCCACGACACCGGACCAGCATACCTGAACAGCTTACTCAAATTCCACGCACCCCAAAGGACCCTGTAATCAGCCCAGCTCTCCTACACCGTGGTCCCCTGCACCAAAAAGACCAGATCGGGAGGCCGCTCCTTCTCCTTCCTCGCGGCCAGAGCCTGGAACAGCCTTCCTCTCCACCTCAAACAGACAACATCGCTCCTCATCTTCGGGAGAAACCTCAAAACCTGGCTCTTCGACAGACCCCCTCCTTGATGGAATGGAACCTGCACCCCCAGCGCCTTGAGACCCTTAAGGGTGAGTAGTTGCGCTTAACAAACACTGATTGATTGATTGATAGTTTTCACCTAATGCAAACTCAAAAGGGGTGGAAACTAGGTACTCAATTATTAAGTGTGAATCATTGGCATGTGAATGGGCCATCAACAAGTTCAAGAGTTTTCTGTGAGGCACGGAATTCTTGTTAGAACCTGACCACAAGATGTTGGTGAGCATCCTGGAAGGTGAAGGTTCAGGTAAAATTTTCTCTAGACTTGTCATACTTGTACACATTACTGGGCGGCAAAATGTATCAGCTATTTGTCACATGCCCCTTGCGATGACAAATGGATGGGATGAGAGCTAGTTAGAAGAAGATGGAGATTTGGCATTTGCATGGCTGGCTGACTACAGTGAGGTCTAAAGGAGCAATTACAGATGGGAGAGTATCAAGGCTTCTGAAGGTCGATGAAGTGTTAAACAATGAAATTGCTGAAATTTAAAAGAGATGGTCACCATTGAACATGAAGTTGAGTGGCATGGGGACTTGTTAGTGCCTCCAGTTTCATAAGTGAGCAATTGATCACTTCATCCCATGACAGACATGTAGTTATGACACATACAAACGAGAACCTGTCAATGGCCTATTGGTTGCCGTCTATGGTTTGGGATGTAGAAGTTTATGTTAACAATGTAGCATGCACATATGTACTGACAAAATAGTAATGTTATGTAAGTGTCCATTGACTTATGTAGAGCTACGGGAAGTAGCATGGATGAAGATTGGCTTTGACTTTATTGGAATCATTAATGTCCTGTTGCCCGACGTGCATTTCAATGCCGTATTAGTGGAATAATACAGTAAGTGGGTAGAGGTTAAGTTTGTATCTCAGCTCAATACGGAGGAGGCTCTATACTTTCTCAAACAAATCTTCTGTCAGCGATAATGGGGTGTAATTTACCAATAGTTCTCATGGTCGGGACAGTGCACAATTAGTGCACAGTCATTGCTAAAAAAATAACACAAGAGAAGGCACAATTATGATAACAGCAAAAGAGAAAAGGACTTGTCCATCCAAGCTGGGGATCATAGTTAGATAAATGTGCTGGGAGATAATCAAGAGCCACATGTACAAAGGTAATCGTTTACGATTACCAAAGAGCAAATTGGTTTGATTAGCTATTTGGTAATCGCAAACACCAATATATAGATGGGTCTTCTCTTTGAAAGAGAAAGGTCTAGGTTTGAGACCCATTGGGAAACGCTAAATTCACAGGGATGGTGGCCTCCTGGGATAAGCAGACCGCCGTGTCTGTGATTACTTTTAAATTAATCATTTTTTTTATTTTTAAATGCAGCCCATTTTCATTAAAGGGAAATGGGGGGGCGTTTAAAAAAAAAAAGGTTTATTTTTATTTTTTAAGAGTGGGCAGCATTCTGTGGGACCACTTCCTAATCTTAAATGCTTTTTTTAAAACATTCACAAAGGGGAAGGGGTACCTTGGAGACCCGATCCTATTCCATTTGCTTATGGGTTGAAGTAGGTGTTAAATGTGAATATATTGGAACCGCATTTCGGTCACACAACATTCATACATACAACTGCGATTTGGTATTAGGAAGTGACGACCTAAACACACCCCTTCCTAATATCGAATCGTAAACCCAATTTGCAATTTGGTAATAGATTACAGAATAGCAAATAGGGCTTTGTACATGTGAAAAAGCCTTTTTGAGTTTGTAAACAGGCCAATTCTGCGAATAGGACCGTTTGCGATCACAAAACGCCTTTCTGCATGTGGCTCCAAGTGACAGTAAGTTCAGTGAGCCCATTAAGGGGCTCGTAAAGAGAGGTCCTGCCCTCCTCTCGGAAAATGGTCCATCGTGGAATAGTTCATGTGTTGTTGTATCAAAACCTGTGTGTGCTAAAGGTCTGACACTTACCTCAAATGGCACAGCTGCCGCAAGTGTCTGTGACCCTGCTGGTAAAATTAATAGTGTTGATAGCAGTATGAACAAAGATACTAGTTGTTGTATTTCAGATGCTGGGTATTCACTAAAAGTTTGCAGTCAAAATATAGCAATTCTTCCTGTAGTTGACGGACATCCTAGAAGAAATGCTGCGCCTCTCTCCAAGTTAAAAGATTATGTAATGCATTACCTTGTTTGATAAAAGGGAGGAGAAACCGTGTCAGTTTTTTTTATATGTTATTCTGCTGTATCATTTATTGTCAGCTTTATTGCACCTTAATCCACTTATCTTCTTTCTCTCCTTCATCCTTGCTCTGTGCATGCACGAGCCCCATGCGCTGTCACTGTTGTGAAAGTTCTGTGAAGGTTGAGAGGATAGTTGTTGGCCCTTCTTGTTTATTAATAAAAATACTTACCATCTTGACTCACATCATTACTATACTCCCTTTTACTTTAAAAAAATGTAGGGCCATTTGTACGAAGCATTTTTGCTGTCGCAATTGGTCTGATTTGCAAAATTGAGCCATTTGCGATGGCAAAAGCGATTTTCCGAATGTCCAAACACGTAAACTACGATTCTCCAGAATCGCAGTTTGGGTGTAGAAATTGCTATTTGGAAGGGGCGTGTTTAGGGCGTCCCTTCCAGGTGATTTCCAGTGTTATGTATCAAGGTTTTACGACCGAAATGTGGTAGCAAAACATTGATATTTTACCACCAACTCAAAGTTGGTGATAATGCATTCGCAAATTGGAAGGGGTCCCCGTGGGACCCCTTCCCCTTTGTGAATACTGGAAAATCGCTATTTCTACTCTTTGTACATCTGGCCCATAGAGCTTGTGAGAATGGCACAAGGGGCTGTTGCTTACGAGAAGTGTGGCGGGTCGCGACCAAAGCTGTGGACTCCAGAGAGCAGGGCTCACAGTTAGATCCCCGGCGCTGGTGGCAGGTCTGCGCAGCACCATGTGATTATGGGCAATAGCTCACTTAATCTCTCTGACGGCACCCAGCGCCTTGAGACCCTTAGGGGTGATTAGTTTGCGCTAAACAAATACCAGATTAATTATTTATTTTATCGAATCTCTACCTGAGCTGGAATCGAAGATCACCTGTTTTGTGTTTATATTTGGAGAAGCCAATGAATGCATTGATGCTGTTCTGGCGTTGGCGAAAGCAACAGTGATTGAATCATATCTGAGCACTATTGTTTGATGGTGAAGCATTATACATCTGTGTATGCTTGATAACCATTCTTTTATGTAGGCTACTGCTCTGAAGGAACTAGAATTGCATGATGTCAATGGAGTGCGTTGGAGGGGATGTTAAAGTATGAAGCGACGCCGGGTTTTCATCATGGGAGTTCAGATGAAATGTCGCCAGAGAGGGGTCCCATCATGATTGTGCACTGAAGTTGTTCCCCTGGTACTGCGCATGGTACAGGTTTCTTTTGAATGAGGTCTGTGTGACCCGCGTACGGATGCGCTTGCAGCTTCATCTGGATGGAGTTGGATGCAACAATGTGTATGGCCTATGCAAGCTAGAATCTCACATGGTTCTATTTGGATTTGTATTATTTTCTAAGGGAAGGAGCTGGATTGCAATTGCTATGATTGTGACGCCTTCCCTGCTCCACTCCCCTGCTTCCCTACTCTGCTAAATAAAGATTATGACGCCATAAAGCATCGGTGAGCGACTATACGGATGGATGGTGGTTAGAGAGCGTGAGCTGAGGCGAGAGGATTCTGCTCCTGGAGGAGCGTTCTTAAGCACCCTGCAGCCTATCTACTACAATACATGTGCAACCTGTTAACCTACATGGACTGAATGCCCGACTCTTGCTTACCAAGAAACAACCCTTAATTATAACAGGTATAATGATATGTAAATACATTTTTCCACTTTCGTTTGAATTCTGAGTGCCTTTACAGCCAAGGTAACAAGCTACCAGTGATTTAAATGTATCCTGATGTAATCCTATCAGCTTTATGCCATGGAAATGATGTCTGAGAACCCTTCCACTCTTTGTATTTGTATCCATTTCTATCTTTTGCCTTTCGAAATAGGTGTTCCTTTCCCATAACTATGTTTGCAAACCAATTGTATATTGTATCCTGTTGTATCATTGTAAACTTCACATACAGTTCTTAACAAATGAATACTTATATTAAGAAAAACAGGAAGAACAATATTAATAGTAAAAGAGGAAGAACAAAGATAATGAGAAACACAAGAAGAATAAAAACATCAAGGAATAAAAGAAGAAAGATGATAACAAATAAAAAAAACATGGGGAGAAGGAAAAAAAAGACTATGCCATGTTTCAATGAAAACCCATGCAGTAGGATATACATAAGAAGAATGTGGTTGAGCCTGTTCGGAACAGCAAGAGCGGGATTGCTGATGACTGCAGAGGGCCACGCCTCCGGCTAGTCAGGTGACCGTGCTGGAGCAGAGTTTTCAGTTTGAAAATTCTGGGGCTTTTGAAGCTCTGGCATGTCTATTCGTTGTACTAATTTATTAATAATTAATAATTAATTATTTGTCTTGTGTAAGTGTGTTTATATTAATCAATCCGTTTGTCCTAACAAAAGAAGAGAGAGTTACACGTGGGTGTGCATAAATGTGCTGTTTAAAAAATAATGTGCGTGTTTTCATGTTTAAACGTTGCTATGTGCTGTTTATTTTTGAGCACAAAACGCTTTCCGAATTAATGTTTTTCTATGTTGCAAGTGCTAGATAAATCCATACACATAAGGGTATTAGTGGGGTTAACACTGTTTAATCACTATGCTGTAGTAACGTTGTTTTTGTCTCTTTTAATTAAGATGGTTTATTGGGGCCTATGTTGGCCTAAGAAAAGATGGCTGACTTGTGAGCCTGGCTGTGATTTATAATATGAAAACTGTGACGAGGGAGACCCCTGCTGGAAATGGTCCTGAAGCTAACTGACCATGGTCCTTGCTTGAAAAACTTTCCATGAGGACAGCAGCAGTTTTTGGGAAGTCTCCAAGTGAAATGAAAGTGTCCTTGGCAGCCTTGGGAAACAAAGGAGCCTTAGAGAGAAGCTCTGAACTGTGGCTCGATAGCCGAGGAGAAGCAGGATTAATATGATACATGTTTTATTTTCTTGGTTCCTGTTCCGTAGTCTTCATTATGTGGACTTTTCCTGAGCGGAGATTCTCAAATGTAGCGATGTTACATCCTTTCCTTCTCGCTCTGCTCAGCAAGTCCGGCGGACATTATAGTTTTTTCTAGGTTCCCAATGTATCTTTCTATTGTTTAGAAACTATAAGAGATGTTAGCCTAGAAAGGGTCTTTGCCACTTGCCATTTTGCCTTTGCCGCGTACCGAATCTACGTTGCTGAGGATTGATGCTGAAGGGACTTCGTCTTGAGAGACATTTACCGAGAGACTTGTCCTGACCCGTTCTGACATTTAGCTACAATAGGTAACTATGAGAAAATGATTTACTCTGATTGATTTCCTTGACTAATTTTAGATAAAGCAATATAATTTTAAACATGGTGTTGGATATTCTTTCTTGTCAATTATTGGGTTTACATTTTTGATTATTGCTGTATATGTTGTATAGATTATGTTTAAGGATAGTCACAAAAACCAGGTCTTATCGACCTCGATATAGATGCAGGGTGATTAGGAGTTTTTCTTTCCACAGGTTTATTGCTGGTAAGAGTATTTGAGCGTATGTTGGTGAAATGGGCCCTAGCGTATGATGTATGCATGTGCGTGTAACTGTGAGATTACTCTATCCGTGGTAGTGGGAATAATGTACACACCCTGATCTCTATCAATTTCCTGGTAGCAGAGTTTGATGGTTTTTGATGATTATCTTGATCTGATAAGATTGCTTGTACATTAGATTGTTTTTATTGATTATTGATTATTGGTTCATGTTGGTATATGTACTAATACTATATGTTGGAGTCGTAATGTTGAATTATATGTAGTGCTTCTGGAACTTGGAAGCTGTAGCAGTTCCGTAGTAGGGCAGAGGGAAGTATATGCTGCTCTTGGGAAAGACGGAATTGTGGGGAATAAAGTGTGACAATTGAAGTTGCGCGTCACATTGTCTGGGTTCGGAATCAGTGACATCATCGTATGTTACTATTAGATATTTCTGGTATATAAGGAGTGTGTATGATAGTGAAGGTTATCTGTGAAACTCTGGTCTTAAGTCCCAGGGATCCGTAAGGATTTCCGTTAAAGCTTATCGCGGGAGGAGTAATAGATATTCTCTGAGCTTATTTGAAGAACTGGGCAAAGAAAGCTTGCTTAGTTGGTGTATGTTATAATTCTGTAGTGGAGCAGATTGTCTGTTCTCGGGAAGCAGGATTCTGTGCGTATGTACTATATTTTCTTGTATGAATGTGCGTGAATGTTTGTACATTTAGTTGATTGTAAGACTCTTTGGACAAGTCCTAGAGGAAACAGTTAATGAATGTATGTTAGTAGGGCAGAGTAGAGGAAGTGCTACTGTGTCAATGAAAGGTCTCTTATGAAATAGACTCTCTTTTACTATTCTGTGGTTAGCGAAGCAGACAATGGAGATGTTTTTATGTTGTAACTAATAGATTTTGTAGAAATTTTGACACGAAGTCTACTGAAAAGATTTTGTAAAGGAGGGGTAGACGAGTGACAGAAGACAGGAGACAAACTGCAGCGACTGTTGACGTCAGAAAGACCGCGCTCTGATTGGATGGTAAATCAGAATAGTGCTCGCGCTAGGATTGGTGCATTAGTGTGAGCCGCGCAAGGATTGGAAGGGCTATTTAGTGACGTAGACGTTCCAGGATTGGTGCGTTAGTGTGAGTCGCGCTGCAATTGGTTGAAAATTCGTATTGTATATTTATAATACGGAAAGAGTAGAGAGTTCTTTGTAAACGCTAAAATGTATTACCAAGAAGAGAAAAAGAAGAAAACATTTTTTGGAAAAATTAAAGAGTGGTTTAGCAAGGATAAAGATGTTAAAACAAGAGAGGGTGAGTTGTTACCTCCACCGAAAACACCTGCATCCTTCATGGCTGCAAGACATGGGTTTCATACCTGTATATGGTTGGAGAATTGGGTTAGGTATACTAAAGAAGACGGTGTTCTAGCATTTCCGGAACATGGTTCATTTAATCTGGCCGTGTTGAGAAATTTACGGGAAAAGATGCTATTTCTTGACCCGAAACCGAGACCTACACAGTTCGAGGCTTTAGTGGAATGGGAAGAGGAAGTACATGAGAGAGAAAAACAAAGATCTGGAGGGTACTATAGGTATATGTTTGGGAGGAGACATGATCGTGAGACTCATCATGATCGAATGAAAAGGTGGCGAGATGTTAGTATGTCAGAGGGATTATATCCGATGAGAACAGTTGAAGGAGGAGCAGAAAGGGTTCCTGAGTCAGAAATAAGAAAATATGGAGTTCATGAGTATGAGGATGAAGTCTTGAATGACATGATTTACAAGAGACCACCTCCATATAGACCAGAACCGGATAAAAGTACACCAGTTGTTTCTCCGATAAGAGATACAGTTTGTGTTAGTGAGACAGAAAATGAGACACCTGAGGTAAGAAGTGATCATTACCTTGATGAGAATGCCAGACAATTAGCCAGAACTACAACAGAGTTGACAGAGAAGATTAGGGAGTTAACGAAGAATCTAGAAGCTGTTACGGTGCCTGTAACACTAGGTCCGGTTATGCCTGTGTTTGACAAACAGAGGACAGGTGAGAATGGACTGGTGATTCCATATGTTGGGAATAATCTGACAAATTCAGTTGGTCCTTCAGGAGATTCAGGCAAAAGAGCAGAAAGAAATGACCTGAGACAATCAAGACATGACACATGTAGTGAAATATTAGATGCTAGTGAAGCTAGTTGTTCAGGGATGCCAATTTTAGAACCGCAAAAGAGAATGGTTCCAGTGAGAAAAACTGCTGAAATAACAGTTGATGATTTGAATGATTGGATGAAGGTTCTACAGAAAAAGGATAAAGATTCACAAGTAATTGATGTAGCTAAGTTACGTGTAGAACTAGAAGAGCTTGTCACAGGAACAGTTCCAACAGAGATTCTGAAGAGTCATCATGATGGTGAACTAATGTTTATGTGCAAGAGTGTTACCTGGAGAGCAAGAAATACACATGACAGGCTAAGAGCAATAGCAAATGAGCAGGGAGTTGACATTGATAAAGTGAAAGCTTTACAAAGAACTTACAGGATGGATTTTACAGAGAAGGATATTGAAAATTTGAATGCTACTGGTAGAACAGGACAGATTAAGGAAATGGTAGCATTATTGCGAAGATGGGGTGATGTAGAAAAGTGGAAAGATAGGTGGTACAAGAAAAGAGATGAGGCTGAAGATAGAACAACTTATTCAGCATTTCCAGTGAGAGAAAAGGAGAAACCAGTGGATAATTATCCTATGAGAGAAATACCTGGAGGAGGATATGTACATGTTCCATGGACCAGACAGGATATTTTATCATTCACGAATGATTTCCCTCGATTGAGAGAAAAGCCCGTCGAGTGGTATAGGCAGGTAGATAGGTTTGTGAAATTGTCAAAAGTGCTGTGGGTTGACCTGAATAGTCTGTTTGATATAATTGTTCCAGCAGACTTGTGGACTGAGTGTAAAATAGTTGTGAGTTGGCCTACTGAGGAATATCCAAGAGACCCAAGAACAGGGGCACCAGATCCAGAGGTAATGAGGAAGTATGATCAGGTGATGGTATACCTGAAGAGTAAAGTTCCTGCAAAAGAGACAGACTGGGTAAAGATAGATCGAACACAACAGGAAGCGAAAGAATCAGTTCATGCTTTTTACAAAAGGGTTAAAACTGGCATTTAAACAATTCAGTGGAGATGAACACCTGGGTGACAAAGATTTGAGTCATTTTGTATACAGATTTGTATATGGCCTTAGACCTGAAATTGGTGAGAGAATTCGTGAGCACACAGTGGATTGGCAGAGTAAGAAAGTAGATGAGATCCTGAGACATGCAAAATACTTCAGTGATGAAATTGAAGCAAAACAAAGAAAGCTGAAAGAGAAAGCGATGTGGGCACAAGTGAAAGTTGCGGAGAGACAGGAAGCACAGTTAGTGGAACAGGCAAATAATCCAGGAAATAATGCAGGGAATAGACCTAGATATGCAGGGAAAGGAAAAGGAAGTCTTGAGGAAGCAAAGAAAAAGTTTCCTTGTCACAACTGTGGCCAATTGGGGCATTGGAGATCGGAGTGTCCTAATCCACCATTAGTGAGTAATGAGAACAAAACTTTAAATCAACAGGTGCAGAACGAAGGAAATAATCAACAGCAGCAACAACAGAAAGTTGTGAGACAGCAGAGTCAAGAGCCAAAACCGCCCTTGCCGCAGAATAGAGGGTTGCAAAAGTATAATCAGGATTCAGGATTCTACAATGATGAGCAGGTAAACAAACCAAGACGTTCTAACAAAGTACAACAGTACTTGTTAAAGAGTGAAGGGAGTGAGTCTGAGGGTGATTATTGACGGTGCCGAGGAGAGGAAGAAGAGTGCATACTTGGTGCAACTCTAGAAATAGACCAGGCAGGACCATTTGTGGATGGGAAAATAAATGAGGAGAGTGTTACTTTTTTGGTAGACACAGGTGCGACAAGATCAACTGTCAGGTCAACAGATGTTAGAAATCTTCCTCTCTCGGATGAAGCAATCCAAGTAGTTGGTGTAGCCAATACACAAATCAAAACACGTCTTACTGAACCTGTAAGAGTACAGATAGGGAAATTTTCAGACATGCACAGATTTATTGTCTGTGACACGAGTCCAGTGAACCTATTGGGTAGGGACTTGTTGTGCAAGATGAACTGCACAATTTTTTATACACCGGATGGAATAGCCTTTGAGACACCAGATGAAGATGTTTTGTACCGAGTGACTCTAGAAAATAGAGAAAGTGAGTTAATTGGTGCATTTGCTGTGTTTAATCCGGAGGATTTGCCTCAAGAGCTGAGAGACACAGTGAAAAGGACAGTTTGGGATTTTACTGGAGAGGATGTGGGATTGATGAATAATGTAGATCCAGTGAAAATTGCAGTAAAAGAGGGAATTACATATCCTAACATTCCTCAATACAAAATGACACCAGAAATAATTGAAGGGATAACTCCTATAATTGAGAAAATGATTCAGCAAGGAGTCCTGAGAGAACTACTAAGTAGCCCGTGTAATTCACCGATAATGGGACTAAAAAAGCCCAATGGGAAATTTAGGATTGTACAGGATTTGAGAAAAGTTAATCAAATTGTGGTGGCATGTTGTCCTATTGTGCCAAATCCATCAGTGATCCTGTATCAAATTCCACATGATGCTGAGTGGTATACAGTGATTGATTTGTGTCATGCGTTCTTTTCAATTCCATTGCATCATGATAGCCAGCCGATTTTTGCATTTAGGTTTGGCCAGCGTATCTTAGCATGGTGTCGAATCCCACAGGGGTATACGGAGAGTCCTTCGATATTCAATCAGTTATTGAAGAAATCGTTGGAAAGTTTGATCATGCCCGAGAGTTCAGTGCTAGTGCAGTACATTGATGACCTACTGGTGGCATCAAAGACACGTGAAGCTTGTGAAGTAGATACCATAGCTTTACTGAATCATCTGGCAGATGGAGGGTTAAAGGTATCTCCAGCCAAATTACAGTTTTGCAAGAAAGAGGTGCATTATCTTGGACACAATATTGAAAAGGGTCTGAGAAAAGTGACTACTGACAGGATCAGAATAATCAGAGAAATGAAAGCTCCAAAAACCCAGAGAGAAGTGAGAATGTTCCTGGGTATGGTGGGTTATTGTCGTCAGTGGATAATTAATTTTTCCTTAATAGCAAAGCCACTGATTAAACTGACAAAAAGTGAAATGACAGATCCATTGGATCTAGATGCAGAACAAATGGCAGCATTTGAAGAGCTCAAGAGTAAAATGTGTGAGGCTCCAGCTTTGGGTATGCCTGACTACGAAAAGGAATTTGAGCTGTACTGCAGTGAAAGGAATGGATGTGCACTTTCAGTGTTAATTCAGAAACATGGATTACTGAGAAGGCCTATTGCGTACTTCTCATCGACACTTGACCCTGTAGCTGTGGGTTTACCAGGTTGTCTAAAATCTGTGGCTGCAACATGCAGGAGTCTGGAACAGAGTGAGGGAATCATAATGGGATATCCTGTAAGGGTATTCGTACCTCACAATGTGGCAATTCTTTTGACAAGAAGCAGAACTCAGTACATGTCACATAGTCGATTGACTAAATATGAAAAAGTGATTCTGGGAGCATCAAATGTGACGCTTGAGAGATGTGTAAATGTGAATCCAGCGACACTTTTACCAGATATTGAAAATGTGGGTGTGAAAATGGAAGATGATCATGATTGTTTGGATGTGCTTGAGTACTGTACAAAACCAAGACCAGACATAAGGGATCTACCCTTGAATGAGAGTGATCATGTGTTGTTTGTGGATGGATCATGCCTGAGAAATGATGATGGTGTGCTATGTGCAGCATATGCGGTATGCAAAGTTTCAGAGGTCATGGAAGCATCACCATTGAAAGGAGTGAAGTCTGCGCAAGTTGCTGAATTGATAGCATTGACAAAAGCTTGTGAAATTGGGAAAGATTTGAGGACAACTGTATTGACTGATAGTCAGTATGGATTTGGAGTGGTGCATGATTTTGGCCAACTTTGGCTACAAAGAGGTTTCTTGACATCGAGTGGAACTCCGATAAAGAATGCTGAAATGATTGGTAAATTGCTTGAGGCGATACAGCTGCCTAAAGAGTTAGCAGTTGTAAAATGTGCGCCCATGGACTAGGGGAGGATTTTATAACGGTCGGAAACCGTTATGCGAACGATGTTGCGCAATATTGTGCCAAAACAAATCAGTCCATCAACAGGGACAGAGAAGGGGAAATGTCTTTACTCTCTGTGATGTTTACTAATGTCTTAGAAACCTGGGATGAAGTGAAACAGTTGCAAGATGAGGCAGGAGAGGAAGAGAAAAAAGATTGGATTAAGGCAGGATGTGCTCCAAGAGAAACAGACCATGTTTGGGTCTACAGAGATGGCAGACCAGTGATGCCCAACTCCATCTTGTCGTCAATGGCAAGGATGTATCATAGCCAGGGACATTTGGGGAGGGACGCGATGGTTAGGTCGTTCAAACAAACCTGGTACAATGCAAAGTTCAGGACAATTGCAGAAAGCATCTGTCAGAGGTGTTTAGTTTGTCAGCAATTTAACACTGGGAAAAAGACAGTGGTGAGTCTGGGAACAATAGGCAGAGAAGGAGGTCCTTTTACAAGAATGCAGATTGATTTCATTGAGATGCCCCAAGTAAACAGACTGAGGTATGTTCTAGTGGTAGTCTGTTTGTTTTCAAGGTGGGTGGAAGCTTACCCGACTAGAAGAAATGATGGATTAACAGTGGCAAAGTTACTGTTAAGGGAGTTGATTCCTAGGTACGGGTTTCCAGTAACAGTTGAGTCTGATAGAGGTGGACATTTTCAAAATGTGCTCATGGCTTTAATTTGTGAAGCATTGAAAATACAGCAGAAGCTACATTGTGCATACCGACCAGAGGCTTCTGGTGTGGTTGAGCAGATTAATGGCACAATCAAGAATAGAATTGGAAAAATGTGCTTAGCCACTGGCATGAAATGGCCAGATGTTTTACCTCTAGTTCTGATGACTATGAGATCTACTCCAGATAGAACTACTGGTTTGAGCCCGCATGAGATAATCATGGGACGTGCAATGCGCCATGCATTCGTGCCTGTCAATAAATTGGTGACAATAACTGATGACATGATTTTGGATTACTGTAAAGGCCTGGCTGACGCAGTTCATTCTGTGTTTCACCAGGTTGGAGAAGAAGCTACCACACTTGAGAAGAAGCAAGCCCATGATCTGAGTCCAGGAGACTGGGTGAGGATAAAAGTTCACAGAAGAAGAAATTGCTTGATTCCAAGGTGGGGAAGGCCAAGACAAGTTATTCTGACTACGACGACTGCAGTGAAGTGTGCTGGAGTGAAGCACTGGGTACATGCAAGTCATACTCTGAGAGTTCCAAACCCAAAAGAAGGGACTGGTAAAGAGTATTTTGAAGAGTCAGATTCCAGCGATGATGAAGATACAGAATCAGTGGGGAAAGAAGTAGGAAAAGCTTCGAATGAACCACTGCGAGTATCGGAGAAGAGATCAAATTCTGTAAGAGAGCCTGAAGTTTCAAACAGCAGTGAAGGAAAAAGAAAAGAAAAAAGAAATCACACAGAGACTACTCCTGAATCAGAAGAGGAGGAGATTGAAGAACCACTTGAGATTATACTTGAAGAAGTAGGGTCAGAAGAAGATAGAGAGGGACAGATTGCGGAAGACCCCCGAGGAGGTGTAGGGAACATTCCTGATGAGCTAGGTGAAGGGACAAGTCGACAGCAAGAAGATTGCGTGTCGGAGACCCGAGGAGGGACAGAAGTAGGGAAGTCTCAAACAGTGGTGAAGAAATCTGTGGAAAAGAAGAAAGCTGCTGGAAAACGGAAACAAGAGGCACTTGAAACAGATGATGAAGATGAACAAACAGAGGGTCGAGTTCTGAGAAAGAGAACTTGTATTGGAGAAAGAAGTAATAAAGAAATAAAGCCGAAAAAGGTGTTAAGAGGAGATCGTTGGCCTAACAACAGAGTTAAGAGGCTGAGATACAAAATAATAAGAGCAAGTACATCGAAAGCTGAACAAGTGAATGAAGTTTCGAGTCAAAGTTCAAAAGCTGAAGGAGAAGAATCAAAGGAGTCAAACGAACCAGTGGAAATAAAAAGAGTAAGAAGACCCAACCAAAAGTACAGATCACCGGAATGGTCTTATGTGGCACTGTCTGAAGGAGGAAAAGAAGAAGCAGTGACTCGAGATAATCCGGAAGAGATCTTGAGAGAAGTGGTTGAGGAAGATACTGGTGAAATTCGGAAAGTACTCTTGACTGACATTGGAGAAGAGTCGAGTACTGAGGATTTTGATGTTGGAGATCTAATACAATTTGATGTTGAAGAAATTGAAGTGAAGAATGACAAGTATCCAAACTGAATAAAGGAAGGATTCACTTGGATTAAGTGAACGAAAAGATCATTTGGATAAACTGAAAGCTGAAGAATTGCTGAAGAATTGAAAAGTTCCAACAGTAGTGGAGTAGTAGAGGCTAAAATGGCTAACATAGAGGATAATAGAAATAGATGTGCCTTCTTCAAAAGGTGGTGTAGGATGTGCTGCTGCTGTACTGGATTATTAATACTTCTATGGGGTGTTTTAGTTTTATTAGTTACTTTTAAAGTAGAGTTTGAAATGCATACAGAGAATGTGACAAATGTAGAGAAGAGTTCGCAAAAAGTAGTTCCAATTAAAATTAGTAATACTTACATACACAAAGATAGGTCAATTAATAACTTTTCTAGTAATGTTTTTTCAAAATTGTTATATGAATATGTGAAAACAATGGAAGTAAGGGATTGCTACGTCTGTATGCAATTACCTGCATCCGTTTCAGAGGGTGTTACTTATCATCATTTACCAGCTACATATGGTATTTCCTGTAGTATTTTAAGTAGTGTTTTTTATTTATTAGGGAAAGTAGATTATAAGATGTTTAACAGAGATAGTATTTTGGGGCATTTGCCAATGGACAAAGAGCTGAATCCAGCTAAAGAAGCTAACACTTTTGGTGAGATTTTTATTGAAGAAAAAGGATTAACATTAGATTACATTTTTAAGAACAATTTAACTTGCAGTTTGAAAGGAGAGGAGAAAGCTTTCCTGGATATGGTAGAAGAAAGGAGATTGAAAATGCATGAGAAAGCAGGAAAATATAAAGTGAGTGAGACAATTTGGGACATTGAGATGGGAAAAGAGTGGAAGAATGGGGCTAGTCCAACTTTAGCTCTAGATGCACCACAGAAGGGTAAATTATGCATTACAAGAAGGAAATCCCAATATGATACATATTTTGTCGGGACTAGTGAGTGCCATGATACATACTTCATTGCAACAGGTTGGGGTTTCAGAGGTGGAGAAGATACAATTTTTCCAGGAGTGTATTATGTTTGTGGGAATAAGGCTTATTACAAGTTGCCTGACCATTGGTATGGCACGTGTTATGTGGGCCTAGTTTTTCCAAAGATTTTTCATATAGATAAAATAACAGATGTAGAACATATTAACTTACTGATTCGTTTTAAGAGAGAAACTTGGTCTGAAATAGTGGGTGATATTTTTGGGGTTTTGATTCCAGCAGTGGGAATTTCTTTGAATGCTTATGGAATTCGGAAACTGTCCACAGTGGTTGATCGCTTATCGACAAATACCGCTGGAGGGTTTCTTTTGGTGAATACGGAATTAAGTGCCGTACGTGCCATGTCTATGCAAAATCGACTTGCCCTTGATATTCTATTGGCCAAGGAGGGTGGAGTCTGTGGAATGCTGAAAGTTCAACATTGTTGCACTTACATTCCAGACGAAAGCAAAGACCTGAAGGTCTATATCAAAAATATTACTGATTTGCATGAAGAATTAGTACCACTTGAAGCTGAAAATTTATGGACTAAAATAGCTAATAAAATGATAGCTGTTAAAGATTTTATTGCAAAAATAGGTAGTACTATTATAGGTAGAATATTGTTTCCCTTAACTTGTATAATTGTTGCTTTATTAATAATAAGATTGGTGTGTGTGTGTTGTAAAAACAGGGGAGGGAGGAAGAAATTGAATAATGAAAAGAAAAACAAGAAGTTGAAAAGAGAACCTCAAGAAATTGAACTAGAAGAATTGAGGGAGAGTGTTTACTTAGAGACAAAGAGGGATGATGAAAGAGTGACTGGTGTCTAATGTTGTGTAAAGGGGAAAAGACATTTCCGATTTCTCCTAAAATGGGACTAAATTTTCACTATTTTTTTTTGGGGTTTATTTGGTGATAAAATCACCAAAGGGGGGATTGCTGGAGCAGAGTTTTCAGTTTGAAAATTCTGGGGCTTTTGAAGCTCTGGCATGTCTATTCGTTGTACTAATTTATTAATAATTAATAATTAATTATTTGTCTTGTGTAAGTGTGTTTATATTAATCAATCCGTTTGTCCTAACAAAAGAAGAGAGAGTTACACGTGGGTGTGCATAAATGTGCTGTTTAAAAAATAATGTGCGTGTTTTCATGTTTAAACGTTGCTATGTGCTGTTTATTTTTTAGCACAAAACGCTTTCCGAATTAATGTTTTTCTATGTTGCAAGTGCTAGATAAATCCATACACATAAGGGTATTAGTGGGGTTAACACTGTTTAATCACTATGCTGTAGTAACGTTGTTTTTGTCTCTTTTAATTAAGATGGTTTATTGGGGCCTATGTTGGCCTAAGAAAAGATGGCTGACTTGTGAGCCTGGCTGTGATTTATAATATGAAAACTGTGACGAGGGAGACCCCTGCTGGAAATGGTCTTGAAGCTAACTGACCATGGTCCTTGCTTGAAAAACTTTCCATGAGGACAGCAGCAGTTTTTGGGAAGTCTCCAAGTGAAATGAAAGTGTCCTTGGCAGCCTTGGGAAACAAAGGAGCCTTAGAGAGAAGCTCTGAACTGTGGCTCGATAGCCGAGGAGAAGCAGGATTAATATGATACATGTTTTATTTTCTTGGTTCCTGTTCCGTAGTCTTCATTATGTGGACTTTTCCTGAGCGGAGATTCTCAAATGTAGCGATGTTACATCCTTTCCTTCTCGCTCTGCTCAGCAAGTCCGGCGGACATTATAGTTTTTTCTATGTTCCCAATGTATCTTTCTATTGTTTAGAAACTATAAGAGATGTTAGCCTAGAAAGGGTCTTTGCCACTTGCCATTTTGCCTTTGCCGCGTACCGAATCTACGTTGCTGAGGATTGATGCTGAAGGGACTTCGTCTTGAGAGACATTTACCGAGAGACTTGTCCTGACCCGTTCTGACATTTAGCTAGAATAGGTAACTATGAGAAAATGATTTACTCTGATTGATTTCCTTGACTAATTTTAGATAAAGCAATATCATTTTAAACATGGTGTTGGATATTCTTTCTTGTCAATTATTGGGTTTACATTTTTGATTATTGCTGTATATGTTGTATAGATTATGTTTAAGGATAGTCACAAAAACCAGGTCTTATCGACCTCGATATAGATGCAGGGTGATTAGGAGTTTTTCTTTCCACAGGTTTATTGCTGGTAAGAGTATTTGAGCGTATGTTGGTGAAATGGGCCCTAGCGTATGATGTATGCATGTGCGTGTAACTGTGAGATTACTCTATCCGTGGTAGTGGGAATAATGTACACACCCTGATCTCTATCAACCGCAGCTCTCCACACCCGCCCTGTAATGGTGGACATCGTTCGAGTACGTTAATGGCGTTTCTCCTTCTCCTGCTCTGGCGTCAGCTTCTTGTTCCTCAGCGCCTTAGTGCCTCAGTGGAGACCCGTGGAGTGTGTGGACGGTGAGGCGGGGCTGGTATGTCCGGGAGGAGCAAGGCGCTGCATCGGTAGAAAGTGAGTAACGGGAGTCTCTGGCAAATAGAGGCGTTTTTGGAAAAAAATGCTTGGGACACGCTGCTTTCATTGCTAAAATCTCTACGGCCTTGAAGAGAAAGGAGAAAATAGAAAGGATTATTGTTACTTTTAAAATCAGCCCCTCTCCATCACATTAACACCGAGTTTTGGAGAGAAAGACTCGGTCTACTAGCCGTTGTCGTTCTGGCTCAAAACGAAGCGATATCAGTACTAGCGGCCTGGAGTTAATGGGGAAAGCGGCAGCGAGTTTCAGAAAATACATTAGACTTTTTCAAGCCCAGTAGAAGAGAAGGTCTCGTGGATGGTATAGCAAGGGGGGGAAAAAGAGGAAGTTGGAGTAAGCTATTGAAAATAGCGGAAAAACTGTTCTTGTCGAATCTGTCCAAGCAGAGTCCAGTAAAGACAAAAAAGAGAAGAATGGGTAAACCTCTTAAAAATATCAGCGGGATGGCTAAAATTGACAACGTGGTCCGTCAAAAAATTAAAACTCGTCTGGCTCAGGTAAAGGAAGCAAAACAAGCTGCTCGCCTTGCCCGAAAAGGGGATGAGCTTGTGTCCACTCCGGTCTTAGACAGCACCTTTGAGAGCTCTGAAGAGGAGCTGGCCTTGTCAACGTCCTTAAAAGCCAAGGAGCCTCATGTGGAAGACGATCCAGGGGTGGCTTGTGAGCCCGATAGAGTGGACACAGATGGTCCCAATGATAAAATAAACTCTTCTGAAGAGTTCCCGTTATTTTTTTAAAAAGCAACTCTACCACCTACGGATTCCAGCTCTAGCCCACCTACAAGGATTATAACAGCTAAAGCGGGTAGAGGCCAGGCAATAGGACCACTCAACAGTATGCCCCCAGGACAGGAAACACTTCATCGGAATCACTCAACTGAAGGGGGCAAAAATCCGGAGTCGACCCAAGTTCAAGGCCAAGATCTAAATCAGAATATGAGCAGGGGCCATGAGATATTAATTCCGGCAGCTGCTGAGATACTGGATACAGGTTCATCAATCTCATTAGCCTTACTGTCTCATAATTCTATAGGATCTGAAAGTCCACCTGAAGTACCAGCACAAGAGGAGATCAAAACAGTAGTCACACCTCTCGAGCCCATTGTTTCTCAGCTTAAGTCCATCATAAGCCCGGATAAAAGGGAGACAAGTGACGTAAAGCAACTTGACATTAAGGACCTTCTCAATCTCATTTTGGATGAAATTCGTGAGATGAAGAGGGCCCAGAAAATTGAAACTGCTACCTTGCATCAACGTTTAGGGAAAATTGAAGAGGTGATGCAGGGTTTCCCTATTAGACTCCAGGAGGCAGAAGCTAGAGTTTCGCTGTTGGAGGACCAGATGTTTATTATGACTAAAGATATGAAAGCAGCCATAATTAAAGAGAAACATCTAGAAAGCAAGATTGAGGATCTTGAAAGTCATTCCCGGAGATCCAATTTACGGATAGTCGGAGTTCCCGAGGGATTTGAAAAGTCCCAACCACTGCAATGGATGGACTCCTTTATCAAACAGACTATTCTTCCCGAGTTCGAAGGAGACCTCACAATTACAAGGGCACACCGTGTACCAGCACAACCCTTCCCGAACTCCTCAATTCCATGAACAATTTTGGTAAATTTTACGGACTTCCGAATCAAAGAAGGAATAATTTCAAGAGCAATTCAGCAGAGGCAGTTTTCAGTGAACGCAACCACTAAATGTCGTATCTATTCTGACATGAGTGCCTCTGCTGCCCGCAAAAGAAATGAATTCGTTAAACTCTTGCAACTCTTTAAAACTTATGGCGCGCAAGCATCTATTGCCCAGCAGTCCAAACTTAAGGTTCTCGTCAAGGGCAAGTTTTTTTTGTTTTCAGACCCGGATGAAGCCCAGGCATTATTAAAGGAAATTTCAAAGGGGGACTAAGTGTAATAGGAGTTTTCATGTAAAAACTTTGGGCTAGTTTGATCTTTACAAATAATTCTCAACCTTCAGGTTCTTAGTTAATTCACTTATGCAGGGGTGGGGTGGGGCTGCGGGCCACGAAGGGTGTAAGGTCAAGACACCCTAGGGTGTTGTAGGGTGGGTAGTAATGTGGTTAGCATGGCTGGTAAGGGATACTCCACATTCTAGGGAGGGGGTCCACGTTTTGAGGGGTTGGAGGGGTTGGGGGGGCGAGGGTTCACGCATGGTAAAGGGGGGAAAAACAGAGCAAGTGCAAAAGGTTTTTTGAATAAGGTTACTATAAGAATATATATTAAAAGGCAAGGCAAAAAATGGATCACAAATAGATGGATAGATGGATAGATGGATAGGGAATTGAATAGATGCAAGATTCTATCAGCCAATGTAAATGGCATATTGAATAAAAAGAAATATGGTGCCTTTAATTAGATGGCTAACTTTGTTAAACCCTCAAATACTTTTCCTCCAAGAAACTCATCTTAAGACTAACTCCCCCAAGCTATTTATACTCAGAATTTTCTCGAAAGTATTTTTTGCATCTTCGGGCTCAGCTACGAGGGGTGTTGCAATTTATCTTTCAAATAAGCTTCCTTGGGAGGTTGTAGAAGTTCATAGGGATCTGCAGGGTAGATGGATATGGGTAGCAGCAAAGCTATATGGGAAAAGGCTTAATTTAATCAACTATTATGGCCCGGTAATAGATGACGAGGCTCCGTTAATCCAAATATATACCTTATTATCTGGCGCCTCTGAGCAGATGATACTTGGTGGAGATTTTAATTTTATATTGGATCCGAGAAAAGACACGACAAATAAACAGAGGAGACAATTAAAACCGAATATTAAAAAAGCTCTGGAAACCATTATTAAGGGATTCCAATTGGTAGATGGTTGGAGGGAAAGGAATGCGGAGAAGGAATTTTTTACTTTTTATTCACATCGCTTTCAAACCGCACCCAAAATCGACTTCTTCCTTAGCTCCAGGTCCCTTCAGATTTTAGAAGAAGGTATAGGATGCAACCCCTTTTCAGATCATGCCTATATTAATCTCGAGATTAAAATCAAGGGAGAGAATAAGGAACGGCCCAGGTGGCAGCTAGATCGTCTCCTACTGCAAAACGAGGAATGGGTAAAGGATTTTAGGGTCTGGATTGGGGAATACTTCCGGATTAATGAAAATACCGCTACCCCCTTTTGTGTCTGGGGAGGGTTTAAAACGACAGCTCGGGGTTTAATAATAGCTTTTACTACTGCTCAGCATAAGGTTCGAAGGAACAAGATAGCTCAATTACAGATAGAACTGAAGCAGGAGTATGCCCTCCAACTTCAGTCTCTACCAAATAAATATGATCAGGCAAAAACGGCATTGAAAGATTTTTTTATCGTTGAAGAGGTATGTAACTCTCAATTATTTCAACAGAGGGTCTACGAGGAGAGTCAATTAAGTGGCAAACTCCTGGCAAATTCCACGAGGAAGAAACAGGAATCTGCCTCAATAATAAAAATATCGGATCCCTCTACTGGATTAGAAGTAGTTGATAGCAGCAATATTTCCCAACTCTTTTTGGATCATTATGCCTGGTTATACTCCACTGAATATGTAATACAGGAAAACTCGATCAAAGAGTATTTTTCAACTTTGAATCTCCCTTATCTATCTGCGGAGCGGGCCCATAATTTAGAAAGAGAAGTTGAGGCAGGGGAAATTTTAGCGGCTATTAAATCAACTGCGGGTGCTAAAGCTTGTGGGCAAGATGGCTTCCCAATCGAGTTTTTTAAAGTTTATTCAAGGGAATTACTTGTTCCTTTGAGAAATCTGTTTAACTTTATTAGAGAAGGGGGCCAGGTCCCGGGCGATTTTAAAGAGGCGATTATTGTTTCATTCGTTAAAAACGATAAGAATCCCGATGATATGAATTCGTATCGGCCCATAAGTCTTTAAAATTCTGATTATAAACTATTAATGAAGGTTTGGGCTGAGCGTTTGTTACCTGTTGCTCAGGAAGTAATTCATAGGGATCAAACTGGTTTTATTGCGGGTAGATCAATGGCAGCCAATACCCAATTTTTAATACAGGCTTTAGATTATATCAATACAAATCGTATCCCTGCAAGCATTGTAATGGTCGATGCAGAAAAAGCATTCGACCTTGTAAATTGGAAAACTTTATTCATTACTTTGGCTCAATTTGGTTTCCCTTTAAATGTAGTAAGGATGTTAAACAATATTTATCAGGATGCTACAGCCAAGCTCGTAATAAATGCCAGTTGCGCAGGAACAATAAAAATTATGCGCGGAACGAGACAAGGCTGTCCGCTTTCTCCTTTACTGTTTACCTTTTTTATTGAACCCTTGGTTTTAAAAATTCGAAATAATGCCGCTATCCATCCCCCACTTTCTGATATGCCTAAACTTAAATTATTTGCCGACGACATTATTTTATACTTGGCCCCAAATAGGATTAATTTCGAGGAGGTTTTGGGAGAATTTTCTCAGTTTGAGAGAATAGGCGGTTAAAAAATTAACGCAAATAAAACAGAAGTTCTTGCCATGAACGCTGATATCGATGTATTACCCTGCTCTTTGAAATTACAAGCATTAAGAACTGACCCTATAAGATACCTTGGGATATATGTTTCCTCACAGTTTTCTCAATTATTTGAGTTAAATTATTTAAGAATGAAGACTAAAATAAGTAAATTATTGGAGCAATGGTCATTGCTCCCATTATCAATAGTAGGGCGAGTATCATTAATTAAAATGTCTATATTACCCCTATTGATTTTTTTATTTTCCAATGTTCCAATTAAAATTAATCAGGTATTTTTTAGGGAAATGGATACGCTTTTCAGACAATTTATTTGGGAGAAGAAAGCCCCCAGAGTTAAATTGAATACTTTACAATTGTCTATAGATTCGGGGGGGCTTGCGCTCCCACATATAAGATTATACTATGAAGCTGCCCTTCTTGATTTAGTATCCGGGCTGTTAGGATCTAGCTCTTGTAGAGATACTTTTTTTATCAATAGAATACTGCTAGAAATCGGTTCGTCCACTCCAGTGTTTTTAAAAACGGCTAAACTTCCTAAGAAAACTTGATATAAAACTTTAAAAGACTTCCTTTTTAGGTCTCGGGACCATCCGGTCTGCCGAAGGCAGAACCGGAAGTCCGGAGATTTAATGTTTTGTAGAAGAGGGGCTTGAACCCGCCCCTCTTCTCCATTGGCTGGCCTCTTGAATGCTGGCCAGCCATTGGAGAAGAGGCTTTGTCTCTCCGAACAGGCCTCGTCCTTTTCGGATTCGGGGGTGTGTTTTTTGCTACTTTTCTGATTATCTCCTCCAGCCAATGGCAAGAGGAGAGAACAGAAAAACACGCCCCCGAATCCGGAAACGCCGCTGCCTTTCTCCGAGGCATTTCTGCTTCGCCTCGGAGAAAGGCAGTGGTGTGCTTGTCCTCTCCCCCTGCTCTCGGCTCCCTCGGTGCTCCCGTGTCCGGCTGCTACTCGTTTTCCACAACTGAGAGATTGCATAGCTTAATGTTTGTGAGACAACCCCCCCCCCCGTTTTTTCATTCCACTTAAAGCCCTGGATGCAGTGATCCCTTTAATTCATCCCGGCCGTGGGAGGAAACAGTTAAAGGGATTCCTTTCAGAATGCGCCTCACTGGGCCTTGCTGTCCGGTACCGGAGCATAATACCAGCCCGCCGACGCCCATAGGTAGGCTGCATTCCGAAAACGTGAGCGCATAGCAAGCCCTCGAGGCGCTGCTTCTCGCTGGTGCCCTGCAGAGGGTGGAGCAGCTGTGCGCACCAGTCCTCCTCGGCATTAGATCTGTCAGAAAGCGCCTGAAGAGCGCTTCCTGTGTTCTGTAGTTTTTCAGTTGCAAAGCACTGTGGACACTGACCAGTGGAATGGAGCTCGTATATTGATCTCGGAAGCAAGAAGGGCTCTGTCGGCCTGGATGGACTTTGACAATAAAGAAAGACAAACTCTCTCTCGCCACCCCCACTCCCCCCACCTCCCAGCCTTGACTCGGTGCCGAGTTGACACTTAGTAAACTAAATCCAAGCTCTATATTTTTTTGCTTTCAAATACGTTTTGTTCAATGTTCAACAGTTACATTAGTGGAGTGGTAGATGGTATCACGAATATAGCACACAGACGTGATGCATCACCTGTCTTGCAGGCAGTCCTATATTTTACAGTAGCATTTTGTCTGGTAGGTAAGCAGATTTTTGTGATAATTTAAAAAAAATATAAAATGCTATTTCCTACAATTGATTTTTAACATTTAGCTCTTTGGAACACTCACAAACTGGAGCACAGCCTCGGTAAGAAAAATGCTTCTAGAAATGGACATATGTGACAGATGCAAAAGTTTTCTTTTGCGAGCTCTGTCGGGAATTAAAGCATTATTAATGAGGAATATCATTTTATTCCTGGAGAGATGTGTGTGGCCAGGTAAGTATCTCCCCGGTCTAGAGGAGGGTGACCTTGAGCACCGAGGAACCATCGCCACCCTGCATTACATGGAGCTTGGATACAGCAGAGACTGTTCCTATGGTCTCAGGCTTCCACCCGGGGTGGTGGGGTTATGAGAGGAGCGAGCGGGAGTTGCATGAGGCTACCCACCTTGTTCAGACTATAGGCGCTGGATGTAAGGGTGCGCGGGGCGCTGCACCACCCAAAAAGTACCATGCTGCAGTTCAGAAGGTGAATGAGCAGTAAAGATGCCTTGAAATGTTATCTTGTTACAGAGGGCAAATATCGGGCTCTGTCTTCTGAAAAATTACTGCTTATTCTTTTAACATGGAGGTTGGTGTTTACTTTTCTTCCTTCTACTGCAAACCGAGGATTTTGTGATGGGAACTATTTAACAATTTTGCAGAGTATGAAAGGAAAGGCTTTAGGATGGTCATATTTTTTTCTAACACAACAAAACTTGAACTGTGCAAATATTTCAGCAGTTAGGAAAGCACAAACATCACTTTCTTTTGTAATTTTAAAGTGTGATAAAAAAAATGAATAGGATCAAAACAAACCAAGACACTTTACTTGGTGGTGCACAAACGATAAATATTAAATGAAACCTGATTTCCACACATTATTATTTGTGCGCTGTATAGTGCTGTCTGTAAAACTACAAATCTGTACAAATTTAGTGCCCATTTCAATGAAAAGGGTGCTGTCTGGAAGTGAACGTGCACTACCACACCATGTTTTGGTGATATGTTTGCAACTGTGCACTAAAATGCACTACCAGCTACATACCACACCCTTACTACTCTCCTACTGAATGGCCGTTGCTCATTTTTAGGTCTTGGCTCGAAGGCTGCGCTTGCGCAGTCTCGCTCCGAGATTTAATGACTTGGAGAAGAGGGGCTTGAACCCGCCCCTCTTCTCTCCTCTTCTCCATTGGCTGGCCTCTTAAATGCTGGCCAGCCATTGGAGAAGAGGTTTGTCTCGCAAAACAAGCCCCGTCCTTTTCGGATTCGGGGGCGTTTTTTTTCGATACTTTTCGCTGGGCGTGTTTTTCTCTCCTCCAGCCAATGGCAAGAGGAGAGAAAAAGAAAAACACGCCCCCGAATCCAAAAACGCCACTGCGTTTCTCCGAGGCATTTCTGCTTCACCTCGGAGAAAGGCAGTGGTGTTCTTGTCCTCTCCCCCTGCTCTCGGCTCCCTCGGTGCTCCCGTGTCCAGCTGCTGCTCGTTTTCCACAACTGAGAGATTGCATAGCTTAATGTTGAGCACCGGGATCAACCCGGCCTTATTTCAGATAACTCCGCGCTCCCCAGAATGAAATATTCATTAAATGTTCATTTTCAAGTGAATAATTACATTGGACTCTGCCGAGGCAGATGGACTCTGGAATGCCCAGGTGCCAGGGTGTTATTCGGTCTGCTGAGCCCACATCCCAGATTTAAAAGACATATCGTAAATATAAAGACTGGCACTAAACAAGCCTGCTTTAAAAAAATCGTACATCCACCATGGGAAATGACGTTATTGCTTTGCCGCGGTTGCGGAGTGGAACAGCAAAGCTGCTCCCAGTCTACGCGGAGCTTATTTTTAAGTAAGAAATGAAGGGTAAAGCTGTATTAACCGCACATTTACGGACACCGGATACAGAGATTCCCTCCTAGCAGAATTCATGAGTAGAAATATACCGCGGTCAGCTCTTTTCTGTTCCCAGCAGTCTTTTGATACAAATATGCTAATAAAATCACCAAAAGCAAGGATGGAGACAGACGCGAGTCCTCTCTTCAGTCTTGGGTCCATCAATTGAGCAAGCATTACATTCTCACAAAGTCTTTCATTTGATTTCTTGTGCAGACACCTACACAATGATAAAATCTGCTCCGAAGTGTTAAGAAGTGGGCTGCATTGATCGCAATAACACTCGTATATTTTTGGACACTGTTTTGAGAAAACACATGCAAGACAAAGTGCATCTCCCATACACTTGAAGGAAAAATGTGTTTGTTTGACACATCATTTTGCAAATGGGTTGAGTTTAAATATACAGCTCGTGTAGTGATCCATTAAATATATTCATATTTTCTTCACTAGATATATTTTTTCATATTACAAAACCTCTTTGTCCCCTGAGTCCAGAACGGTGCACCAACTCTGCGTTTTAAAGCTCTTTTTCAATGTGAATAATCATAACACGACCAACAATTAAACGGACTGCATCCTGTTTTTCAGAACGATTAAACCGGGCGCCTTTTTTAAAAAAATGTATTTCGCGAATGTTTTCTTAAGTTTGGGACCTAATAGACGTGTAGTGGAAAAAGAGCGCCCCCTGCTGGCTAGAGAAAGTTGAGCATTTGAAATATGTACTTAAATTACCGTTTGTTATTCATGAAACTGTATAAAAATGATCGAATAATGTCATATCCAGCTACTGAATTCAGAAGCATCTTTATATGGTCCTGTCCGAAAATGAATCATTAGAAACGCCCCACCTAACTTTCTGGAGTATTTTAAATATATTTAAACATATTAAAATATTGTTCTAAAATGTTCTATATGTGCAGTAAAGAGAGAAATAGAACAAAAATATCAGTAGACTGTTTGTAGATTAAGGTTGATCATTTGGTTGAATTTAACATCGAAATTATATTTAGTGCTTCTTCATTTAGGAACCTGTACGCATTGTCCACATTTCCCATCCCACAGTAACTTTCAACTGCATTCTTTTCTTTGTATCCACACTCTTGTTTCGGTCAGATCTTCGTAGCTTCAGCCTCTCTTTCTCTTCCATACCGTCGCTCATTTTCTATGATAGCGTTTAATAAAGGATAATTGTGTGACAAATGTCCCGACCACACACAAGGATAGTTCAAGTCACTGAGGCGACGCGTGACCCTAGAAAGGCACAAGGCTCTGAGTCAAGCGATACATAGGGGCATCGTGGGAGCAGCCATACCACCGGTGAGCCACTACATACTGCTTCTTGCTTCTGCCCACACTGCTCATTATTTAATTTAGCCGTGTTAATGAATACATGACCATGCGCACTGCAGGCAAACTCTCGGGGCCCCTCCAGGCTCCTGTTAACAGGAGTATAAATAAGAAGGGGGCTGAGGTGGCCGAGGGACGATCCATCTACAGGGTTCTGGTTAATACCGTAGCTGATAAGGCTGTTTCACCCCAGTGCTGAACACATTTTTAGGTCTCGGTTCGAAGGCTGCGCTTGCGCAGTCTCGCTCCGAGATTTAATGTTAGGAGTGGGGCTTTAACCCGCTCCTTTTTTTTGCCTCTTCTCCATTGGCTGGCCTCTGAAATACTGGTCAGCCATTGGAGAAGAGCATTGTCTCTCCAAACAAGCCCCGTCTTTTTCGGATTCGGGGCCGTGTTTTTTACTTTCTTTCTCTCCTCTGGAATGTAAACATTCCAGCCAAGGGCAAGAGGAGAGAAAGAAAAACACGCCCCCGAATCCGAAAACGCCGCTGCGTTTCTCCGAGGCATTTCTGCTTGACCTCGGAGAAAGGCAGTGGTGTGCTCGTCCTCTCCCCCTGCTCTCGGCTACCTCGGTGCTCCCGTGTCCGGCTGCTGCTCTGGTCTCCTCCCCCTGTCCTCTCAGGCTGTGCACGTACCATAGCCCCGGCCCAAACTCCACCTTTGGTACATGGCTTGCTTTGGTGAGTACCTGCACGTATTTTTTCACAATGAAAGCACTGAATTTTATTAATTGATGGGAATCCGTCCAGCGGCACTTTGCTCTTTACCTGCCTTAAGGTGAATCGATCGAAAAAGATGCCTGAAAGTGAACAGTCTATGCCTTTCCTACAGGCAGTGTAACTGCACAGCTGCCAGGGCTCTCCGGAAAAACACGACTACAAGTCCCGGAATTCAAACAATGGAGTAGCTAGTAGCTCATGGACCTGGGAAACTTGGTATGGCAGTAACAGACAAGCTTCAGAAAGAGGGGAGCAGTAAAAGGTCGGTGCTGCGTAAATAAGGGGCAATGATTAACATTTGCCCTAATGTTGATTTTAAAAGTAAACTTTGAATAAACAATTCTAATACAGACATTTCATGTTTTAAACCGTTGTTTTCTAATGTGCAAGGCGTATTTAATTGCACTGAAACGAAGACCACAACTCCCAGAATCCACTAGTTTGTGACTCAAAATCCTAGAACCTTTAAACCTACGCACCTCCGGTTTCGAAACCGGTAATTCGAAACATGTGGATTCTGTGTTTTTTTTTTTTTTCCTGCCTTAATTTCCCTTAGAGGAATGCAAAAATATTGCAAACTATGAACACGTTCTGACTAAAATTATGCACAATATGTAATCCTCTCCACACCGGAGTCGGAGAAAACGTTTCCAATTTGAGCTGGCCTTGTGGGGGGTGCGCTTCCCGCGGCGTCCAGAGGTGGCGCTGTGTCCCCGAGGTCGAGAGAGTCTCTGCTGATGTAACACTCTCAGCAGGGCAGGCAGACGGCGCAGCCCCCATATTTGTCAGATCCTACAGACGGCGAGTAGCTAACAAACGAAAAGAGACTTTCTTGGACCTGGACGAGGTGACAGACCTGCTTCTTCCCCCCGCCGAATCCCGTCCTAACCCTCGCTCCAGTCTGAAGCAACCAAAACATTCCATTGCGGTGCATTTTTATGCAGCACGAGTTGCGCGATCTTCCCCGGAGCAGACTTTTGAACGCTGGTCAGTTTACTTTTGTCCTGGAAAGAGCGTGTCCTGCTGGGCAGTCAGAGCAGAACAAAAAATAAAAAATGAGTGCCGGTGAGTGCCAGCTGCAACCACCGGTTCACGTGGTGTCTGTGTTATGCCGTTATGTGTGCTGCGAAATGCACTCATGCGTTGTGGTTGTGTTAACTATTGTGTTAGGATGATTTTGGATCTAGAAATGCGTTTAAGCGTTGAGCGCGGTTCCTTATGCCAACGAAGGTGCACTCATATGCACAAATGTGTGTTTGTTGAAGTTTGTGTGCCTTTCTTGTGCGTGCTTGTGAGGCTGTAAGAAAATAAAACTTTATTAAAGATAATAAAAACCCTAATGTGTATCCGTGCTTTGCGGCGAACGGCTATACCGGTTGTGTTTGTGTATTTAGAGCAGACGATTGTCACGCCATCATAAACACCTTTTAATAACTCTGTGTGTGTAGGTGGCTCTGTGGGTGGCTCTATTTGTGTGTGGGTTGCTCTATGTGAGTGGCTCTCTGTGGGTGGCTCTATTTGTGTGTGTGGCTCTGTGTGTGGGTGCAAATGCAATAGGTCTCGCATTTGAGAGGGATTAAGCTATTGACATTGTAAATAACAATGCCGTTTCTTTAAATGTTTTAAAAACAAAAACATAAACAAAAATAATGTCATGAGCAATGCCAATAGCTCTAACTTTAACAATGCCGAGACCATTGCATTGTAAATGCTTGTTAGACTTCAAGCTGTCTCTAAGGAAATGAATCTGACGGGCTTTCAGTATCTGCACATAAGAGAATGTGCCAGCCTCGGTTTTCAGATACAAGCGAGCCATATCAATGTCTGGGAGAATTCTGGGTTAACCGAATTGAGACATTTCATAGTACAGAATAGGCTGATTTCCTGGCAGGAAATATTGGCCAGGATAGGGACCCATCGGAAACCGGTCTTTTTCAAATATCTGCGGTTAGTCTCCTGGTTTAGAAGCACCGGTGGTATAATTGAATCCCCTAATCATTTGGCAGTGGCCCTCTATGGGGCCAAATTACGAGGAATAGGCAACTGTTATAAGTTGCTACATAAAACGAAATATCCTTTGGTGATTCAGAATCATTTGGAAAAAATAAATCGGGAGACTGACTGCAGATTATCCGAAAGGGAGTGGGAGTGGATCAGCCACTTAGGGGGAAGAGCACTGCGTGCTGCCAATTATAAGAGGATGGCCTTTTTTATCAAGGTGGCTGGCTTATCTAACACCTTCTACTCTAAGTAAAAGGTTTCCAGAGGTGGAAGATAAGTGCTTTCGGTGTTCTAAACCTGGGGAAGGTGGCTGGCACCATATTTTTTTTGTATGTCCCGGTCTCAGGTCTTTCTGGGAAGCCGTGTTTTTCAGATATGGAGCGCGCAATCGGAAATAGAATCCCGATTGAAGCTGAGGCTGTCCTGTTTGGCTATTCTAAGGGAGGGATACAACAGTCTACACCAGAAAGAGTTTTTATATTTATTGCAAGTGCGGTTGCACGCTCATTAATCTTGCAAAATTGGAGATCTACAGGAGCCCCCTCGCATCTGAAATGGATTAACAAAATGAAAAGGGTAAAAAAATTTGAGGAGGCCTATGCTAGGAGGGTAGGAGCTGTAAAAAAGTTCGAGCGAAACTGGAAGTTTTTTTAAATGTTGGAGAAGACTCAATAGTAAATGAAATATTGGAAGTGATATACCCAGAAGTCTTCTCCCTACATGGTCTCTGTATGGAAGTGAACCTCCTTTCTGATTGTTTTTTCTCAAGAATGCACTAGCACTTTATAGACGTTACCTTTTAAATACCGGAAGCGGTGAATTGTTTCGAAGTATGTTTTTTATCGATGTTTGTATGCTAATGAATTCCCTTTATCTTAACATTACTGTGATTATTTAAGCCTTGCATTTGCACTTTAGTGGTTTCGAGAACTTGTATTTTTTTCGTTTTTGATCTTAAAATATGTGGTCAATGCTGTTTTGCACATGGCACATTGCACTTTTGATTAGTGCTTTTTTTTTTTCCTTTCTTTCTTCTTATACTATTGCACTTTAATGCCATATTATCTATGATATGATTGTAAAATGTATTCTGTAATGTATTTCGAACCTCTTGCTCTGCTCAATAAAAAAAAAAAAAAAAAAAGAAGAATGTGGATAAGTATCGTACCTTCTTAACATTGTCCAGTGTTGTTGATTTCTTATCAGCCTCTTCAGTGGAGTGGCTTAGCTCTGGTGACACGGTTTTGAAAAAGGATTCGGATTTGGGATTTTTCTTTTCTGCCACATACAGGATACGGGTACCCGAGTGTGACCATTCGAGACACCCAAACTGATCTATTGTAAAAATATCAGACACTGAGAATAATGCATATCACCCCTTCTTGTAAAACATATGGCCCCTGCCTCACCTCTTCTTTGACTAGGTCCTTCCTGGATGGCATTTCACAGAGGTCACTAGAACAAGAGGCTAACACAAAATAAGGCTTTGTATTGGCATACCAGGAATATCTGAAATGTTTACCCAATAGCTACCTGCTGTTGATTGCCCCAGATAAACCTTTTTCTAAATCATTAACCTTTTATATTAGAAAAGCATTCAGGATATTCTGTAATAATCGTAAAGGCAGCAATACAACCTTTGTCACCAATATAGTGAATAAAGTGACAAATCAAAAATATTGAAATTAACCTAAACTTGTCATTATATTACCTACATTCTATGTATAGTTATCAAGCTACACAATACTTCTCAGGATGTTGTTTTTTTTTTTTTTTTTAAATTTTTATTTTGCAAGTTTTGTTAAAACAAAAAAATAAACATACAGCTGTGGTACAGAGGCGCCATTGTGCGCACATTTCAATGGGGGCGGTACAAAAAAGGAAGGACAAATGTAGCGGAGACAGATTCTGTACGGTGAGTGACTTGAGCATCAATACAGTCCTGAAAGAGGGTAGTGGTGGTCCTGAAAAGGAAAAGACCTGCACATCAAAAAAAAACACACACATTTGTCAGCAGATAAGTTAAAGAGGCGTAAAATAACTGGGTATATATGAAATAGAATTCGGGTGCTTAGTTAGCTATGGACATTCACTACCCGAAAGTGTCAATAAGGTAGATAAAAATCCACCTCAATAACATGCAAAAATATATAGCCATTGCAGCACTAGCCATACACCTCCGTAGTAATACAGTCCTCATTGTAAAACAGTAGCCAAAGTGCTGAGCCCAAGAGATCATTGCAGGGAGTATCTACCCCTCCGGGGGGGGGGGGGGGAGGGGGGGGGAAAGGGGGGGGGGGGCAGCACCCACATCACGCCCTCCAAAGCGACACACTCTCCCATAGAACAGAGAGGAGATCCACGCCACAAGCGCAATCAATGCCAACACATCCTAGACCAGATCTCGAGCAAGCATCCCCAGCCGCCGCACCAGTCGGCACCCGCTCATTCAGCATCTTGGCCGCTATCCGAGGCCGCCGCCCCAGCAAGGAGATAACACTGTAATGGGGCCCATATATCAGTGGGCCGCGACCTGGGCGGCATGAGCTCAGAGTACGTGCGGATCTGATCCTGACAGTAAACTAGATCTCTCATCCACTCCTTAAATTTGGCGGCCCTGCCCCTGCCCCAGCGACACGCCACCCTCCTTTTAGCAAGCAGAAAGGCCAGTGCGATGAATTTACGGTGCGCCGCCTGTATAGGTTCTACGTAACCCAGCAGGGCCAGGAGAGGGGAGGGCTGTAATACTGTATCGACCATCTTGGAGAGCGCCTCAAACACCTGGCACCAATAGCGGTGAACTGCATCACACGTCCAGGCCAGGTGAAGAAAGTCCGCACCCGGAGCCTGGCACCTGTCGCAATTATCATTGTCACGTAGCCGATATTTGTGAAGTCTGGCGGGCGTGAAGTAGAGCCTATGAAGGTATTTATAATGGATAATCCTGAGGCGGCTACTGGAGGATACGCGGTCCGTCTGCATCAGGCAGAACTGCCACTGTTTGTCCGTCAGCGGGACACTTAGTTCCAGGTCCCATTTCTCCCTCGCTGCTAACCGTGGCGCCTGCAAGGAGGTGTGGACCGAGCGGTAGATTTTGGAGACCAGTTTAGCTGGAGTGTCGTCGCTTAGTATACGATGCAGCGGAGCCAGATGTGGGGGCTCCTGGGGGAAGCAGGGCATGAGGGCCCTCAACCCCTGCCGCAGGCGCAGGTAGAAGAAGACATCGAGGGGAGTAGGTTGAATGGTGGCATACATGTGCTCCATGGACCGGAACGTGCCGTCGTGGTACAGGTCGCCCCACGTAGTCACGTGAATAGAGCGAAGCAGTTTTCGGAAGCCCGTCTCCTGCAGCAGGGGCATGTCGGGATGATAAACAAGAGGCAGGAGCGGCGTGTACACCATGTCGAGCTCTAGGGCGGCGGCCAGCTTAGTCCACGCAGTAACCGTACTGATCAATGTCGTGGGCGTCCTATCTCTGCCTGTCACTGGAATGTACAGCGCACCCTCTATGGGAACGGGATGGGCCAACCAATGTTCCGCCGCTAGTTGGGGCATGTATCGGGGCTGTCGCAGCCAGTAGTAAGCGTAGTGTGCCTGGGCTGCCTGATAGTAGAGCTCGAAGTTAGGAATGCCGAAGCCACCCTGCTCATAGGGCCTGGTCAGGACGTCCCACCGGAGCCGGGGGGACTTCCCGCCCCACACTAGTCTGGTAAGCTCCGAGCGGAGCTGTCGAAAGAAAACAGCACCAGGATAGAAGGGAATATTCAAGAAAAGGTACAGTAGTTGCGGCAAGATCACCATCTTAACCAGCGAGGACCTGCCAGCCATGGAAAGGGGCAGGGTGATCCAGCGAGTGATGGAATCAGTAATGCGGGACATGGCCGTCCCATAGTTAGCCCTCATGAGTTCTTCTCTGTCTTTTTCAATGCGGACGCCCAAGTACTTAAAGTCCCCGTCACACCAGGCAAGGGGGAAGTCGGGCACAAATCTGCTCGTGGAGGCCGTCAGGGGAAATATACAAGATTTGCTCCAGTTGATCTGAATGCCGGAGATCACGCCAAACCGAATGAATTCGCGGAGGATCGGGTTGAGATTTTCTTCCGGCTCCCGTACATAGAGGGTGATGTCGTCGGCATACATGGATACGAGTATCTGCCTCTGGAAGCATCGCAACGCCTTGTCCCGATGGTGTTGCCGCAGTTTGGCCGCTAGAGGCTCCATGGCCAGAGCAAAGAGTAACGGCGAAAGGGGACAGCCCTGCCTGGTGCCCCTGGTAATGGGGAAGTCAGAGGATAGCCTCCCATTCACTAAGACTTTGGCTCTAGGGGCAGTATACAATAATTTAATCCACGAGATAAATATAGCCGGGAAGCCCATGCGCCCCAGAACTTGGAACAGGTAGTCCCATTCGAGTGAGTCGAAGGCCTTCGTGGCGTCTAGGAACACGGCGGCCATGGGCAGATCGTCATGCACGGAATTAAGGATCGAAAAGAACGTGCGCAGGTTATGCGTTGTGGCTCTGCCTGGCACAAAACCGGCCTGGTCAGGCAGTATCAGGTTGGGGAGCAATAAATTGATTCGATTGGCGATGAGTTTGGCTAGAATTTTCACATCACAGTTGAGGAGGGAGAGAGGCCTATAGGAGTCACAGTCGTGAGCCTCCTTCCCCGGTTTAAGGAGCGAAGTAATGAGGGCCATGCGCATCGACGGGGGGAGATGCCCCACTTCTAATGCATCTTCGTAGACTTCTCTCAGCACCGGGGCCATAAAGTCGATATAGGTTTTGTAGAATTCAATTGGTATTCCGTCGAGTCCGGCGGTTTTTCCTGAACTCATCTGCATAATGGCCTCCCGCACCTCATCAAGCTCAAAAGGGGAGCTCAGAAACTCCCGTTGCGCATCGCTTAGCCACCCCAGGGACACATCGTCAAGGTAATCATGCAGTTGGAGTTCTCCAACTCTAGTGGACGCGTAGAGTACGCTATAGTGAGCTACAAACTCATTGAGGATATGCGCGGTCTCACTGTACCTTGCGCCATCCCCTCCTCTAATCTCCATGATCGTATTAGGCGGTCGTGCTAGCCTCATCGTTGCAGCCAGGGCCTTCCCCGGCCTCTCTCCCTCTCCATAACTCCGGGCCACCCAGTATTTGCCTCGAAAGTTAGCCTCCCGAGTGGCCTCCGTGGTGTATTCGGAAATTTTGTCCCGAATGCTTGCCAGCCCAGCGTCGTCAGGGTTGGTCGCAAGGGATATCTCTAGCGCCCGGAGGTCATCTTCCAAGGTGCGCAGGCGCGCCATAATGCTCTTCAGTACCCCTGAGCCTTTGGCAATGCACAGGCCCCGGAGGGTCACCTTGAAAGCATCCCATATAGTCTCAACGTCTTGCACTGAGTCCTTGTTGCGCTCAAAGAACGCCAAGCACTCCTCCCGCAGCTCCTCTTGAAAAAGGGCATCGAGAAGGATCGTGGGCTGCAGCCGCCAGGCCGCCAGAGGGGGGCCGAGTTCCGCCGCCCGCAGCGTGACTCGCACTGGCGCATGGTCAGAGAATGTACGCGGAAGATGTTGCGCTCCAGTCAGCGCCGCATGAAACTGCGGGGTCAGGAAGACGTAATCGAGCCTGGCCCAGGAGCGCGCCTGTGCCGTGAAGTGGGTACCCTCCCGGGCATCCACATGGAGGTGTCTCCACGTGTCAATCAGCCTATGTTCTGCTATGATGTCCAAAAGCATCTCACGAGACCGTGTGTAATGATGCGGGGCCGGGTGGGACCTGTCAAGCGCCGGGGCAAGCGTAACGTTAAAATCTCCCCCCAGTATGAGGTGCTGCGTACCCACACCTATTAGATCCGCACCGAGGTCTGCGAAGGAGGCAGGGTCGTCTACATTGGGACCATAGCAGCAGGCCAGAGTGACCATTTTATGGCCCAGTCTCCCCCACATCAGGCAGTATCGGCCTTGGGCATCACTTTTCATACCCGCCAGCACGAAGGGGGTAGTCCGTTTAACTAATATAGCAACCCCGCGGGAATAGGAGGAATAGGACGAAAAGGCAGAGCACTTCGCCCATCTGCTAGCGAAAGTAGGGGCAGCCTGCGCCCGGAAATGGGTCTCTTGAAGGAACGCTATGTGTATAGCGTGGCGATCTAGGTAGGAGAGGACGTTCCTTCGTTTCCTAGGGTCCCCCAGGCCTCTAACATTCCATGTGAGTACATTCAAATCAGTGTCCCCCACGGCCAGGTCGACCAGGACAGGTAGGAAGAGCAGCGGCCGAGGGGCCCCATCCAGTCACCCCCCATCCGCTGCATGCGCGAATTGCACTACGCACCACACACCTAGTCTCAAGCTTTCCACCGTCCACATCACAACTCAAGCCGAGGTCGAAGGTATCATTAATATACGGGTAAACATCACGCCCCCTCAGGGGTCTACGCCACAAAAAGGCAGCAAAAGTTTGGAATAGCTCCATGAGCGGCAGCGTCTTGTACACAGCTGTAGCAAACATAACAACAATATAAAGGACCATCTCGGGTCCTGAACCTAACCCAGCAGGCCGTCCTAGCAGGTCAGCAGTAACCGGCTCTAGTGCCGGGCTACAGAGGGAAGTGAGGCGCTTAGCCCTCCAACACCTGGACCCTAGGGCCCACCCAGCCGCCCCCCAAACAAACCCACAGCCCAACTTGGGCAAGATTACCCACAGAAACCCGCGTCCCAGCACCCCGCCCCCCACCCACTGAAGCAACCCCAACTCGCCAGGAATGTCAACCCTCCCCCCACCCAATCGAACCCTCAGTAAGCTCAACAGGAGCAACTTAGTCAATAGAGTCCAGGGGGTACACCCTACAGGGGACATCCAGAGGGCACACAGATCCACCCTTGTCTGCCCGTAACCCACCATTGTCATAGAGGGAGGGAGTAGGGTGGTGCCTGGCATACATTACCGATCCCCGTCCAGCACGCAACCGGGCCTCCGTAAGTCAGTCAATACACAGCCCATCAAGTGGTTCACAGGGGAGGGCAAACGGGAAAGGCACAGAAAGGTGGCACAGGAATGCAGAGCAGGAATCACGTTAGTTCCCAAATGGGCAGTCAATGTTCGTTCTCCGAGGCAGCATCTTGTTCATCAATTCGGTCTCGATGTGCTTTCCGCAGGGATTTCAGAAAGTCCTCCACCTGCTGCGGATTCGTGAAGAAGTGTTGCTTCGCTTGATGGGTGACACGTAGCTTCGCCGGGTAAAGTAGTGCATAGTCGATTTGGAGGGCTCTCAGCTTTTTCTTTACATCAATAAATTTGCGACGTTGGTCTTGCACAACAGGAGTAAAATCAGGGAAGACGGTGAAGTTGACCCCCTCAAAGGACAAGTTCTGGTTCGCCCGCGCAGCCCGCAGCGCAGCATCGCGGTCGCGATAGTTCAGGAGCCGTGCGATGATGGGCCGGGGTGGGGCGCCGGGACGTGGCCGCGGGCCAAGTGACCGGTGAGCCCTCTCCACGATGAACTGCTTGGAGAAGGCGTCTGCTCCGATTGAGGCGATGAGGATCCTCTCCACATAGTCCTCCATGCGCCCCGTGTTGGTGGACTCCGGCACACCCACCACGCGGATGTTGTTGCGCCGGCTGCGGGCTTCCAACTCCTCATTTTTAGCAGCTATGATGCGCAGGACATTATCCATTTTATTGAGCTGGGTAGAGTGGGATGCGGTCGCATCTTCAGTCTCCGAGATCCGCCGTTCGGCCTCAGCAAGGCGCTCCTCATGGGCATCGATCTTCTGCGCGTACGCATCCATTCGGGATGTAAGGCGGTCCACCTTATCCACCACCGTGGCGAAACCTTGCCTCATTTCCCGCATCATTTGCTGCATATCTATCGGCGGTGGGGCCTTGTCCACGTCCAGCCCCGGGGGGGCCTGTGCGCCTCCATCATCCGGCGCACTCCGCAGCCCCGGCTTCGCAGCCGGGGCAGCGAACGACAGTTTCGCCTGCTTAGCATCATGTTTGCCCATCGTGGGCTCGTCGTGGGGGACCAGCCCACACCACAGAGTCGTCTTCAGGACGGGATCTGCCCCGGTGGGCGCCGGTGTGCACCTTGGCGCAGCGACGGAGGCAGGCCCTCCGACAAGTCACAAAGCCACAGGGGCAAGCTCAGCCAGCACTCTGATGTGGGCCCAGTATCCGGGAAGGCCGCAAGCCCACGCAGAAAAGCCCTCACACCTGGGACCCCAGAGTAGCACCAACAGGGGGGGGGGGCCGCCAGGCCGCAGCGAAGGGGGGCAGGGGGAATCGTTCAGTTCCGGGCCCACGCCGCAGATCACTCGTCCGCCAGTAGCACCGCCGGAGGGCCCGATAGCCCCGCCGCAGGCTCTCCGACAAGTCACAAAGCCACAGGGGCAAGCGCAGCCAGCACTCTGATGTGGGTCCAGTGCACGGGAAGGCCGCAAGCCCACGCAGAGAAGCCCTCACACCTGGGACCCCAGAGTAGCAACAACAGGGGGGGGGGCCGCCAGGCCGCAGCGAAGGGAGGCAGGGGGAATCGTCCAGGTCCGGGCCCGCGCCGCAGATCACTCGTCCGCCAGCAGTACCGCCGGAGGGCCCGATAGCCCCGCCGCAATGTCCGCGTCCCGGTCAACTCCGGCAGCGGGGGCCGCAGCGCCCAGGCGGAGCGGGAGGAGGGGGAGGCCCGTCCAGCCGCCAGGCAACACAGTTTCTCCAGTCTCGGGGTCGCACAGGGAGGTCAGCCGTTCTTCGCCGTAGGGCCTCGGGGATCCACACGGCGGCCGGGGGGGAGGGGGTCAAGCCAGGCACAGCTCCGCACTCCGCCGACCCCGCACCGCAAGCAATCCCCTCGTTCTCCTCAGCAGAGGTCGCTTCGGCCAGGGGGGAAAGGCCAGGGCCCACTTGCCTCGTGCGCAGCACCGGGCTCGCGTGGTTACAGAATCCGGCCGCCGTCACCACTGCGTCCCAGCTATCGGCCCGACGGGGCTTCCAACGTGTCTCCCAGCGTCCTCGATGGGCTCTCGGCTCCAAAACTTCAGCCGGAGCCGCAAGGGCCCAGCAGCCACATGGACACCCGGTCACGGTCCGGCGGGTGATCGGGGAATCAGGATAATGGTAGGATTATGTGTCCAGGCAGCAGGAGCCTCACCGAAGCGCGGCCATACTGCGTGCGCGCCCTCTAGCGCCCCCCTTCTCAGGATGTTGTTCTCTTTGCTACTACAACATACTCTCCCTACACTACTAAACTGTTATATGTTAACTATATGATTTCAATAATGTCTACCTTTAGTAGAGATAGAATCCCTCTGTCTGTAAATGTACTTACACAAAATCCTATATATTTTAAGTATTTATATACTTTTTAGTTTTCCCATCATTTTCCTCAAATGACAGGACCTATGCCTTTATTACTAGTTGGCTAACCCACATAGCCTTGCTCTTAATATAAATCCTTTAGCTCTGTTGAATGGCACCAGAATTCATCAAAGGCTTCACTTATGAAAACAGTCAGATGAAGACTGGTTGTAACAAATAAATGCGGGGGGCAGGGAAGAGTCTGTGGTACTGATGACACTTAGCTGTACCCAAAAAATACAACCGTTCACATCATCAACACCTTGGTGACCGGTCTGCCCAGACTCACATCTTGGTTGAAAGACAACTTTCTTATTAATCTGGACAAAACTACATAACTTTTTTCCCCCTTGTTAGCAAAAAAATCCACGCCTACAGACCTTCTTGGATTTGAACGGCTTCAGTGCGTCACCTGTGCCATCAGTCAAAGCACTGGAATTCACTACTGACTCTGCCCTTACGTTTGTTACACACATTAACACATTAGCTAAAGCTACGAACTTCCAACTAAAAATGTTAAAGAAAATAAGGCACGAAATTCCCCATGAAGTACTTAAGTCAGCCATGCCCCTTCTTGTCACCTCAACATTAGACTTTGGAAAGCGCCATATTGCCTACAGTTCCACTCTCACACTCCATTTAAAGCGGGCCTTCACTATGTTACCAGATTGGTGCACAAGTCAAGGAAATTTGACTGCATCACTCCTATTCTCTACAATTTCAACTGGGTCCCTGATTAGGCAAGGATTAGCTTGAAACTCTGGGACTGCACCTAAGTGGCCATACACAAGTCCTCCATTCTTAGCCAAACTCCTGACCATCGCAGGTGGACCCAGAGGCTTAAGAATCAAGATACCTAGAAATTCTCAAATTCAAGACCTCACAAGCCAGAAAGATATATTTCAAGGGAGTAGCGACTACGGCATGGAGTCCCCTCTCACTTAATCTCAGAAAGACTATATCCTTCCTTGCGTTTAGAGGACAACTTAAACCCATCGGTTTAAACAATTCCTTTCCCAGTCCTAGCCTATATAAGAATGCATCCTGCTATAGTAAGTTTTAATTCCTAAACCACTGCTATGCCACGTGCTTTATGTATTTATAGAGAAAGTAACATTCATTTTCTCTACCTGCTGGTTCTAATCTACTGAGCTTCTTTTTACTCTTTCCCTAATGTGATTTATCCTACTCTTAGTTCATGGTTCCAAATAAAACACCTTCTTACCGCATCTAGTCCTAGTTACATTATGCAAATAATTATTTAAATAAATAAGAATAACTAATATTTTTTTTTACAATTTGCTACTGTGAGCACATGGAATCAATGTTGCACTACGTCTGCACTGTAGAGTGTTAAGAGGATGGGAAGTCCAGCTCCTAGCTTAATGAGTTATTTAAAGTAGTATGGAATGATACAATGCCTGAGGACGATGGCCGCTCTATGTGTGTCACACAAGCCAAACTTCCCTTTTGCATTACCAATCTAATTCAGGCATCACAGGTTGCACCAGGAAAGTGTTTAGTTTCCTAGGTCAAACTTTTTCTCCATCCGTTTTTGGGCAAAGAAAGTTGAGTCATTGGTTTAGATGATATAGTTATCTGGTTAATGTGCTTCACGGGTTTGTGTCTAGATTTAGAACCGCTGCTACTGTTCCTTGATTCAGTCCTAGATGCAGACCTTTTAGGTTTCCCATTCCCTAATTATTGTTATTTGGGTCTGGAAAGTTAATCGAGCCAAGCAGTTCATTCAGTCTCTTAAGGGGATACTCAATGGTTGGGTACATGTGGGCAGTTCTGATCACGGTCAAAACAGTAGACTTATTAACATCTAATGTTTTTCAATGTCTTGTGTATTTGGTTGATGTAGTCCAATTCAAAGTTTATATTTTCTTACTATCACATAATGTATTAATTGGCACCCTTGTTGGCACGCCTAGCTAAAAGGCTAACAGCTGATTAGGCATAGAGTTTCAAGCGCTCTCGTCTCAGTTTTAGGCAGCTACTTCACTGCTCATGAGCCTGGTAAGGGCAGATTCTTCTGTTGAGTTTTCAGTCTCCAACATGGTGAGCATCCTTCAATTTCATAGTGAAATTTCAGCAAGTGCCTAGAAAGGGATTCAGTCTGTAGTATGCAGTACAAATAATAATAAATATTCATGTAAAAGAATTCAGTTCAATCAACCATTCACATTTTAAAAAATGATCCTGCTACATCAATAAATATATGCAAAGTGGCTCAACAAAGAGGAACCATGAAGACTGAACAATAGATGAAATTAGCAGAAAATTTAGAACGTTGAGACTCATTCTACTGTGTTGCTTTAAATCTGATCACACGGGAATTTGAAGAACAAGAGATCTACCGCTCATGAGAGAATTACCTCTAATGGAAGATTGTTCTGGCAATGGAAATGGGGTCTTTGGTCTATGTATGGTTATGTTGAGAACTTATCTCTGATTGTTATATTATCCATTGCTAAGGTCTAGAACAAAGTAAAAGCTGAAAATTGTAGAATGTTGAAGCTAACTTCACCTACGCCAGAGGTCTACAAACTGTGGGGTGCACCCCACTGAGAATCCTTGGCAGCATCCCCAGGGGTGCGCAAAGGCGTCTGCAAGTACTTGTAAATGAAGATAGTCTGGAAACATGACTTTGTTTATTGGGTACCTGGCTGTCTTCATTTACACCTGCAGGTTTAAGTGCATAAAAAATAGTGGGAAACTGTAATCCTGGCTGCCCTGGGGCAGAGGCCTGGGCAGGGATAGAGTGAGCGGGGTGTTAGGGCCAAAGATGTGGCTAAAAAGAAGACAATGTTCTGTAATTATCTTGTTCTTTTTTCACCTTCAGGTAACTGCATATGAAAGAAAAATACACACACACCTTAAATGAAAATAAATGCAAGTTAAACGAATCAGTGGGAAATGTACTCTTTTACATTCTGAAACCTCCGTTGGCTGATGCGATCAGTGCAGATGTCTTCATGACGACAGAGTCACAGAACTGAATCCTGGTTGGTGCAGTGGGGAATAGTGACTTGTGTATTTATAGTGCTACGAGATCACAGCCAATAACAGAAACCCAATATGTAAATCGTTATATATTGATATATATGTCACCAGACTGTACCTAGAAACATTTCTTTAAAAGGGGGCACTCTGGAACTCAGCTGGTAACACCCTTACAATATCTTTCAAGAAGCATACATCTTTTTCACTGTGGAATCTAAGTGACTTTATTAATTGAAGCATATACTAGCTCCTAAGCAGCCTCTATATTTGGCAATTAACCAATTGAACACATTTCAGGTAGCAGACACTCTAGTGAGAATGCTTGTATCTTCTTTAGTTTTCTGTCCCACGCTCGGCTTCACAGCACAGTAGCCGTCCTGCTTCGCCTTCAGGCAAAGGCCTATCAAGGTCAGTCTTACATTTTCAGGTATGGTTGTTTATGGTAAAAGGTGAGTCCAGGACGTGGCAAGGAGGAGAGCAGTGTTACATTGGTATGCAGAGCCCTGTTTATCTTTAAGGCTTTAGCCCTTGTATACGTCTAATATTTAATGTAGATTATGAGCGAAATAAAAGGTATCCTTGAAATTATGTCACAAGCCCCAACCTTGCGCTCAGGCCTGCCCTTTCCGCTCCCTCAATCCTTGCCATAACGCTTTGGAGGGGGCCTGACTTTAAAACATTTTGCTGTGGGGGGCCTGTGAGCAAAACAGTTCGAAGACCTCAGCCCTACTCGGTGCTTGGTTTGTTTATTCCTTTCTGTGCTCTGCAATGTAACAATGAAGACTTGTAAAACATAACTTGTACCTTGGCAAAACCTACATCAAGTTGCTGGGAAGCAGAGAATGATTCTGCCTTACCGTCTGTGTAAACTGGCCCATGCTTGTTTAAAGGAGTCAGATCCACATTTTTGACTTTTCTGTTTCCTTTCCAGATCTGTAAAGACATATTGAGATCAACATAAACTAGACAATGCCAATAATGTTTTTTATTCTACGTTACTACTTTCAACTCATCACTCATTGATCTAACCATGTACAAAATGTAAAACCCTGCCCACAGTGGCTCAATCCAAGTCATGCTTTGTGCTGGAGTGATTGTGGTGCTATAATTTATTGGGTCTGCATAGAAGGTAGGTGTTTTTATAAGTGGCTTATTCTCAGTCTGTCTTCATGCCTAATGCCACTATATGCCATTTTGTGGGTTCCTCCAGTGAATGTTCCCCTAGTGAAGGGTGTTGAGTCTTGCAAGCTTTATCTACCCCTGGTGGGTACACAAAGAGGAATTGCACAATGCAGAAAGGTAGTAATATGCTATACTGATTCAGTAGTAGTTTATCCAAGTTAAGGGTGCACATGATGGGTTGTCTAAGTTAAGTGAACTTTTCTTGGAGGTCTGATATTCTAACCTTCAACTAAACCTATGTGAATACATTCTTGGATTGCTTTGGGTGCTTCCGTCAGGTAGTCATATTACGGAATAGTATGGCTTCAACATAGGAGCGGTCGAGTGTTCTTCCTAGTCCTGTAAGTTCGTTCTCACAACCCAGTGCAATTGTGTGCCGCTTTGTGAGATTTCCAGTGGAAGTCTCTATGGGAGGATGGGTGTTGCAGCTTCCCACCAACCTATGTGTGTCAGCCTATGGGAACTACATCACAACAGTTTAAACTACACATATATTATACTGATATAACATTGTCAGTATGGGTATTATTACCTGTCAATGCCCATATGGAATTAGAAATCATATTTTCCCCAGAGGCTCTTGTGGGTTAGGGAAGTGGGCACAGGGCAATGACTATGGCCAGTGATCATGTCCTCTTCTCAGAACACACTGAGAATTGCCTGAGGCTGTTACAAGAGAATACTCCAAGCAGGGGTACTTTTGCCATGCCTCATGCCCAGTGCATGCAGCTCATGACCATATGCTGTTCACTGCAGATACTGCATGCAGGGGTACTGGACAAAGGGTATGACAGAAAGATGAGTCCTATGCTCAGTAACCACTATGTATGGCTGCAGATCTTGGCCAGCTGCTAAGTTGGGCAGGAGTTCTGTGCACAATGCCAGGCCTTGTGGCCATCTGTTTGTTATCAGTCACAACATTTCTTCTTATGAAAACACTTATTGTCAGCCTATGTAACTGCTTTCTTTGTTCTCCATGGAATGTCAATGATATAATCAATTAGTCTTTCCTCCATGCCTAACCTGGGTGAGGACATCTAGCTAGCAATAGTGGCTCCTTACAGTATGCACTCTATGAGGATATCTATTTGCTGACACTGGTTCTATGGATGTTTGAGTTTCCATGCATTGACTATGAGGACATCTGTTCAGCGTCTACATAATCTATAAGTTAATATAGCAGTGGAAAAACATATCTTGAGTTTTTGCTTAAGTTGACACCGGTTAATATAACTGCAAGGCCAAATCTCAAAAGACAAGGAGTATACTACTTAAGGTAGTAACATAACCTGCCATTCTCCCAGGGATTACCAGCAGCTGTTATGTTAGACCACTGAAGGAGACCACCTTTAGGAACAGAGAGTTCCCATAGACAGGAAGCCTCACCTCCTCACCAACTGTAGAGGTGTGCAGTACCATTCTCCATCTTTCAAGGATGATATCAGGTAAAATAAGCGCAAAGAGCTGGTTTCCTCTTTCATCCTATTGAGTTCCCACCCATAGCCCATGCCCTCATCCTGGGCTTTGCAATACTGAGGCCTTCATTATGAGTAGCATCCTAATTTTAATGAGGCTAGTAAAAGCATTTACAACCCCCACTGCAATCAAGACTTTTTAAATTTTACTGAATCAAGATCTCTGAGAGAAAGTAAAGGGGGAAAGATGAGATATTACCGGGAGAATCTATCCTGGAATAACAAGTTCCCCCAGTAATTACTCACTTCTTTGTGGACTCTCAGGGTCCACCTCGTAATGGGCCAGGATTTCTCCTCCCTGGAATTTATTGGGAGGTAAGACCGGTATCAGTTACCCAGGGGTGAGGAAAATTCTGCATATTTTCTGGGCTCCTTGTAATGAGAGCTATATTGGTCTTCCAGACTCCTGATTGACAATAAACCATTCTTTATACAGTTGCTTGACTAGGCACCAACTAAAGAAGTTTCAAACACATAATTTCTGCATTAAAAGAACTTCACAAGCTCCCGCTTACTGACAAAACCAAGTCAGTTGTGTGATTTATATGACAATCCATGTGATGAAACCTGAGCACTTTTACTCTAAATTCAATAATATGTTCAGAGATTCCAGGCAGGGATAGATTTTAGACAAATTTTCTGACACTGGACACACACCTAACACTGACCTCCAGTTACATAAATACAAAATGATTCAATCTATTTCCATGACAACTGTTCATTCATCAAGGTATTACAATTTCAAAATCATTATTGTATTTAAACAAATGATGGTAATAACTCAATGCCACGCCAAGACATCAAAATAGAATAGTGTGAAAAAGGGAGAAAAATACAAAGTTAGACATATCCACACACTGATCCCCAAAAACCTCGGCATAGCAGGAGCAATAGAGCAGTAGATTTCAAACACATTCTGGACTAATATCCCAGCTTTGATACCTCCCAAAAGCAAAAGGTGGAAGTTGAATTATAAAGAAGCTCTCTCCATTAAATATCAAACAAATGTTTCCTTTGACTGCCCTTAATGATTTGGCATTATGAACATAGTGAGCTGTTGAAGCAAAATGCCCTAGCCTACTAGGGGTGTATCCAACACATTCTCCATCCTAAAGCAGAAAGCTATTGTCAATCAACAGGTCCTCTTTGAGTCCAGGATGCAGCTACCTGCAAAGACCCTTTTAACCTAGGAAAGCATTTAATAGCCCTCATTTCTTTCTTCTTGGGTAGGGCTCATCTCTGGACAAGTGATATCAGAGGAAAATTATTCTCTGGATGATTTATAGTCTTATAGTAAGTTGCTTGGTGATCCCGAGGTAGAGGGTGTTACAATAGTCCAACATGTTGGTGGCTAGGGTGCAAGTGACAGTTTTTCTAGTGTTGCTTGGGAGCTAGAATATCTGCCTCAACATCTTCAGGGAGTGGAAGCAGGATGCAGTGGCGACGTTGACTTGTGCAGTCATGTCCAGTTTGCTGTCATGGGTTCTCGGTCTGGGTTCTGAGCTTGGGTGTAGGTCTGAGTTTGGCTGGCCACCAGTTGCAGTCCCATTGTAAAGTGATCTTGCTGAAGAACTCTACTTCTGTCTTGTCTATGTTGAGCTTGAGACTGTTGGCTTTCATCCAGTTAGTGACTTTAGTCATGCAGGAGGCAAACTTTTTTCTCGTGTTGGGGGTCTTGTTCAAGAAGGAGAGTATGAGTCATATGTCCTTGGCGTATTAGAGGATATTGATGTTGTGTGTGCAGATTACATAGTCCAGAAAGACCATGTATGCGTTGAAGAGGGTAAGGCTGAACAATGAACCTTGAGCCAAAACCCTACACCCTCCCCTCCATTGTCCATTGTGCTGGCACTGTCCCTCCCACTTTACCTGCGTGGTCCACTGTGCTGACACTGCCCACGCCTGCCATGTGGTCAATTTGCTACCCCTGTCCCGTACCAACTGCCCTGTAGTGTCCAAGTCTGTGCTCCCATCCACTCTCTCCTGTCTTCCAAAATTGGTTGTGTTGCCACTACCCCTCCCTTCTGCCTTCCATGGTCCGCTGTGCTGCCAAATCCCCACCCGCTTGCCATGCATGGATCCGTTGTGCTGCCACTGCTCCCACGCCTACCCTGCATGGTCAGCTTGCAACCCTTGCCTCCCTCTACCTAGACCTCCATTGTCCATGTGCATGCCCCACCCCTCCCACCTGCCTTCCATAGTCAGATAGCTGCCCATGCACCCCCATCCCTTCCCTCCTTTGTTCATGTGTGTGCCCCTGTTGGCTCCCTCTTAACCTCCATTGTCCATTGTGCTGCCTCTGCTCTCCCATCTGCCTTGTGCGGTGTATTGTGCTGTCACTACCCCGACTGCCTCTCCTCGCAGCCAGCTTGCTGCCTGCCTTTGCTGTCAATGGCCTCGCTACTTCCCTTTGCAGTCAGTTGTGCTGCCACAGCCTCTCTCCCCTGTCCTGCATGGTAAGCTTACTGCCCGTTTCCCCCTCCCTTCTGCCCCTCCACTGCCCGTTGTTCTGCTGCTGCCCTTCTCGCCTGCCAGTTGTGGTCAGCTTACAACATCTTGCCATACTCCCTCCCTGTGTTCTGACGACAGTACAGCAAAAGTGTTTTTACAGTGAAACAGCACATCTGTAACCACCTGTGCTCTCTCCTGAGATGCCTGTTCAGTTGTTGGTCAGGACCAATGCCCCTAGGTGCACTGCAGTCCAGGGCTCTGCGTCTCCCAGGCTCCATCAAGGGATCCCTTCCCCGTTCAAGACAGTCCTCCCCTCGTATGGATTCAGGACCAGGCCTCATTAGGTGTTTGGAAGAAGTGCGACTTGTCCCCCTCCAGTACCTGCAACATGGCAGGGAAGAGAACAACACATTTAATGCCCATCTGGAGTAGTTGTTGTTTGACCACCACATAGGAGCTGCGGTGCCACTGCACCTTCACTGTGTAGTCCGGGTAGGACGTTATCATGGCTCACTCTTGACACCAGGGTCCCTTGGCTCTAAAGGCCTACAGAATAAATTCTCTGTCTCTGTAATTCAGGAGGCTTGCGACCATGGGGGTCTGCCCGGCACTCTATGGGCCCTCTCAATGGAAATAACTTAGGGGCCTTTCCAGCTAGCACAGTGCCAATCACTCATTGCTCAAAGAACAACACCATGCTTGGTCCCTCGAAACGCTCAGGCAGGCCCAGAAACCGAACATTGTTGCGCTGCGCTCGCCCCTCAGCGTCCTAAGCCTGCAACTGCAGGCACGCAATGTTAGATCTCATGAGTTGCATTTGGGAATGGAATCTAATTCCATCAGGGCGCAGCGCAAGCAGAAATAGTAGACTCTGTGTTCTCGACCCTCTCTGTGAGCTTTCGGTGGTTGGCACATAAAATCGACACCTCCAGTGTCAATCTTGGTTTCCAATGTGGTTTTGGCCTCTTGTATCCTGCTATATGTTGTCAAACTGTTCCGAGTGTTTCCCAAGCGTAATCTCCAGTTGACCGAGGGGGCCTCCACTCTGCACTGTTGGGCCCAACAAGTCCATAATGTCTTTAGTGGGCGAAAAGGGGGGCTTGTTCCCATTGGATTCTGTCATCATGGAGGACGCACAAGTGGCACACCATATGCGGCTTCCACAACCACGTAAACGGTCAGGGACCTCGCCATTCTGCAACAGTCTTAACCCTGTATCATGCCTCCGTGCGGCAATCACCCCCGGGGTGGGTTTTAGCTCAGGGCGAGGAGCAGAGCCCCAGGCGGGGTCTTCAATATCCAGGACACCTCAGGGAGGGTCAGAGCCACTGGCCCACTAGTCCATCTCATCTCAGGCTCCATAGGGTGAAGAGTCGCCAGCTCCTCTCGCCGTAGGTGTCAGCTGGGAGCACTGCCGAGCGGGCCTCCCAGCCCCTCACCACGGGGGAAACACACAGCGCCAACAAGTAGAATATAGGGGTGTCCCAGGCTGCACAGTCCCTCTGAGCCCCCAGCACTACTCACAAGGGGGTATCACTCCGGTGTGCACCGCCCAGCTGCGACCTCTCTTTCATGTTTTAGCAATCCCTGTGTCTCTCCACAGCAGGGTCCAGAGCAGGAGGGGGAGGTGGGCAGGCACAGGCCCTCATGCGACCGCCGGGTCCCAACGGTCCTCCCTGCCACAACTCTCAATTCCTTCAGCAGGGCCTACGCTTCGGGCCCTTCCCCAGAGCTGGAACGAGTCCAATACAGCATCCTCCAGCGGACACCCAGGGTCAGTTGGAGCACGCTTTCCCTCGGGTCAATGCTGTGCATCTTAACCCTGTTCAGCGGGTGTAGCAGCGAAGCCAGACCTAGTCAAGCCTCTTAACAGCAGCACAGCGTCCTCCCCCAAGTCACCATCATGAAGCATTAAAGCCTTGATCATGATGTGAACCGCCATTTTGAAAAGTGGTATATATACACCAACACCTCTAAAAATGAAAAATAGACGTCTATGGATGTCCCTGCAAAATTAGAAAACGTATCCCAGACTCAACCAAATTAACATCTTAAGTGCTACCATGCGTCACAAAATTACACATTCTATAAGAATGTAACATTTCTATAACTATTTTTGTCATTGTCAGCTATTAAATATACAAAAAAGGGTCTGACGGTCTATGTGTTGAGCAAGGTCAACAGAGAGATAGATGTAGATGTAGAGCATGAGAGAGAAAAACCTTAGAGTGCTAATTGGTTGTAGAGGATTTCCATCAAAAACCAGTGATCGGTAGGTGTCATCATCTGGATATCCGACCTTCCCACCACTATAAACCACTCCAACCAGGAGTATTATGTGTGGTATCGGTGTTAACCAGAGCACTTGGATAAAGCCCGGGAAGGGGGAAGAAAAGAAGACAGCGAAGTCACTGGCTTAGGCAGGATGTGCAGGTATATACCGAAAAATGATATATGAACAGTGCAGTGCAATAAAGTGAAAATGTTAAAAAAGGATTTAGAGGAAGAAGGTAGTTTAATACAAAATATTCCTACTAATCCTTGGTTAAAAAATGGTGCAGAAACAGCTTTTAACAAATAGGCTGTATGACAATATGGTCAACATGTTTCAGCCTGCTTGACCCCATGGTCAAATGGCTTTCGTCAGGACCTTGTAATCTATTAATTGCTACTGCAACAATAAAGTGTGAAAAAGGAACAATAAGTGTTTAAAATACAACCTTTTGTGGTGTATAACTTCTTCGAGCACTCAGTCTATATAAGTTTATCTGGTTAGCACGAGAAGTAAGCCTCACCTCACCCGGAATTGACTCAGGTTTAAAGGAGGCCCCGCCCTCTCCGTCGGTGCCTCGGAGTAGATCTGAGCCGTAGGATGTGAGGTGAGGCTTACTTCTCGTGCTCACCAGATAAACTTATATAGACTGAGTGCTCGAAGAAGTTATACACCACAAAAGGTTGTATTTTAAACACTTATTGTTCCTTTTTCACACTTTATTGTTGCAGTAGCAATTAATAGATTACAAGGTCCTGACGAAAGCCATTTGACCATGGGGTCAAGCAGGCTGAAACATGTTGACCATATTGTCATACAGCCTATTTGTTAAAAGCTGTTTCTGCACCATTTTTTAACCAAGGATTAGTAGGAATATTTTGTATTAAACTACCTTCTTCCTCTAAATCCTTTTTTAACATTTTCACTTTATTGCACTGCACTGTTCATATATCATTTTTCGGTATATACCTGCACATCCTGCCTAAGCCAGTGACTTCGCTGTCTTCTTTTCTTCCCCCTTCCCGGGCTTTATCCAAGTGCTCTGGTTAACACCGATACCACACATAATACTCCTGGTTGGGGTGGTTTATAGTGGTGGGAAGGTCGGATATCCAGATGATGACACCTACCGATCACTGGTTTTTGATGGAAATCCTCTACAACCAATTAGCACTCTAAGGTTTTTCTCTCTCATGCTCTACATCTACATCTATCTCTCTGTTGACCTTGCTCAACACATAGACCGTCAGACCCTTTTTTGTATTATTGACTATTGAATAGGGGATTGAGTCTGTCCAGGTCTTTAAACATTCCCTTGGACCCTTCCTCATTTGTGTTTTGATTGTCAGCTATTAAACATTCAGCACTTGTAGGCACCAAATGCATTAATTTTAGAGTCCATCTACAATAAAGAAATCACCAGACAAAATACCAGTACATTACATGACCAGTAAATCAATCTTAAGTAAATTGCAGTTTGTGCTCAACATCAAGCCGTAGCGGGCAAAGTCACCTCAATACAGTAAATAATTCTTTGTACTCATTCAGCTCAAAATGTTTTGTCTCATCAAAAACTCTTCATCCATGGATACCTTATTCACATTATCTGGGTATCTTCTTTCATGGTATCTTTCCTTCTGATCATCTTTTCTATTTCATCATATGTCAACCTTAAAAAAGTATGCAAGGGATATTCTAAGTGTATTTGAGATTGGTTTGGGGACATCTTTTAGAGGGTCCACAGGTTTGGAACCTCATACAGCATCATGAGATATACATGAACATCTGTGATGATGCATGTACACGTACAGACTATAACGCTTTTGTTCTTTATTATTTTTTGCTGATGATGTTCAGCATAGGCAACAACTGCTTTTTTGCCAATTCTGAACAGCATCTGTAAAAATCATTGACACAGCAAATACATCTGCACTGGCAAAGCCAACGGGCTAGACATTTTGCTGTTTAATTGATAAGCGATTTGGAATCTTCTCCACCATAAGGATGCCCTCCATGATGATTGGGAGGAGGCAGCTCCCCTGGCCCTGCAGGCAGATACATCATGTTTGTTAATATCATGAAACCAGACCGTCAGACATATCCATATCTTTGTTTTCACTATGCATCAGTGGCCAAGATCCAACAACATCAGGATGCAAGGCATGATGCGAGGCATGACGGTCGTGGGAGCCACAATAAGAATTATACTCAGCAACAACCCTTCTTTAACTATCAATAGTTTGTGAGGCACATTGTACAGTGATTACAAAGCTCTTTTGCCATTTCTGTGCATGGTTTTGACCATAAAGTAGATTCTTCCATTTATTCTTTAATGGCTCTTTATGCATCAGTGAGGCACCCATCTGTTATAACTCTACAACCATGTCTTTCAAATGTGCCATTGAGTTACCCAGTATGATTTGCATCTATTGCTCAGTCTTGGTTCCCTTAGCCACATACTCTGTTAGAACTTCGGCATGTCAGTACAGGTGTTCCCAGCCCCAAGCAAGAGTACTTTTGCAACTGCATGATCCATTTTTCAATGTGAGGAGGAGGCTTTTCTGATGAGCCACAGAGTAGTAAGACCATAGGCTTATAGTCGGTGCATATCTGTAACTGACTGCTGCATAGGTGAAAATGGAAATGGCAGCATCACCAAGGATATGCAAGTGCTTTCTTCTCTCTCTGAGAGTACCTTTGGTGACTGGTTATGATTTCTTGAGCAGCATAAGCCATAGGTGCCCATTATTTATGTTTGTGCTGTTGAACAAGAGACTACCCCCAGTAGTGTTGTGGTAGCATACAGTCAGCTCACTGTGCTTTTCAGAGAGATAATATTTCCTGATTGTGTCTACGAATAATGTAGACACTTGTTCTTCCTTCCCACCCTGTAAACTATTGTCTTTCAACATGTATCTCAATGGCTTTGCCAGGGATGTCAGGTTGTGAATAAATCAACCAAAGTAAGTGCTCATGCACAGGAAACTTTGGACTACCATTACAGTTAAGAAGGAGCAGCTTTTTGTGTTTTGTGGACTTTTCTCAGGTCAGGATCCTCCCTTTCTGCTGATAATCCAATATCTGATTTCAGTCATTTGCACTTGCTGAAGCATCAGTCCACTCTTACTAGTTGGCTTACTGAATGACTATAGACAAGTAGGGTGTTCTTCAATGCAAGTAGCACATACTAGGATGCCATCACTTATGTTGATCAGCCTAATGGGAAAAGACAGCACCTCACAAATAAAGTTCTGAGAAACACAGTTCTGATGGAAATGCGAAAAATGAGACAGCTGGTGCTATCTGCCATTTAGGTCATGCAACTAAGTTGACCACAGTAAGAATGATGTGCCAACTCACTTTGATGTCTCTGTCGGGTATGTGCATGTCCACACAGATGTGGACCTCACCTAGGTGTTTTGGCTTGCAGGTAACAAACATTGGGGAACCCCAGGGAGTAGGCATATCCACCTTCTTTGTGATTTCTGCTTTTTCTGTTTTTAAGTGTAGTTACTACCTGACAGCATGCAAGGAAGGCAGTCTACCTCTCAACAGTGCCACCAGCTAAATTGATAATATGCAACTGGATGCGTTTCACTTGTATGAGGCCAGTGCCTTGGAACTGGATGCCAAACTCCAGTCCATCATTTTTGCCCACCATACCACCTCTAACAGAAACCAACCATACGGTCCTGCTCCTGTGGGAACAATCCAGCCCAAACTGCCAAGCAAGGTACTGTCTCAGAAGACTGGAATGTGGCCTAAGTAATTATCCGTGGCTGTGAATAATTCAAGTATGTGAGAAGTTAGGTTGTTGGTTCAATGGGGGGATGACCCCTGTTCAAGCAACAGCTACAATCTCTGTTAAGGTGAACCATAAAGGTCACTAAATTAACTTGTGCTTCACCCTCTGGTAGTTTGGCACACAAGCAGGCAGGCTTAACATACCTTAGAAGGAATGTATAAAGTATTTATACAGCACACAAGCAATAATAAAGTGAAAACACAAAGCACAAAAATCCCACAACCATATAGAAAAATAGAGTAAACCTTAATGAATTATTTGACACCAAAACAACAAAAATATAATTTGTAGGACCGGAGTTATTAATGTATAAAATTGAAGGTAAGAACAAGCGGCTAAAAGATCAAAATGACAACTGTGAACATCTACTCATGCAAGACCAGGTCAAAGTTGAAAAATATGGCTGACCGCAATGAAGTGCAAGTCGAATACAAAGAGCGGGTCAACCTAGTCAGCACAGACCTAAAAGAATGTCTGAGAAAATGTTCTGTGAAGGTAAAGTTCAGCGGGGCAGTGCAGGGCAGAGCAGGGCTGCAGTTGGTGTCTGAGGAAGGAGTGTCTTCATCAGGGAGCTTCTGCAAGAAGTAGCAATGAAGATTTTTCTGTTCGGACTAAGGTTTTTTGGGGGAAGTCAAAAATCTCCAAAGGGATGATGGCTCATCCAGGCACACCTAATCCCTCTATTGTGTGGCTGTTGGGAAGGAATAAACAAAGTCCACCTGCTAACTACACCCAGTCATGTGACCTAGGACAGGTCACAATCACCCAAGAGCAGGACAGGAAAATGCCAACTTTCTAAAAGTGGCATTTTCAAAATTGTAACTTAAAATCCAGCTTTACAATTAAAGAGGATTTTTAATTGCAATTTCTCTGACACCGATAATGAAATGTTCACTAGTTCCCAATCAAACGTTAGCACTTATTAAATGTAAAAAGGCAATCAAAGATTATCCCATGGGAGAGGCAGGTCTCACAGTAGTGAAAAATGAATTTAGGAGTTTTTTGACAACATGACATTTAAAACTTAAAATTACATGTCAAAATGTTTAATTACAATGCACCCAGCCCCATGAGCTACCTAGGGCCTACCTTAATGATGACTAATTTGCAATAAAAAGGGAGTTTAAGGCTTGCCAAGGGGGTTGTATATTTTAAGGAGCTACTTAAGCGGTTGGCACAATGTGTGCTGCAGGCCTACTAGTAGCATTTCATTTTTAAAGACTCTGGGTATACGATATAGGGTTGAGGCTGATTTTAATATGGCTGGTTCCTGCCTAGGGTTGCAGGGTCAGCAAAAATGAGACACTGGAATGCTACCCCAAGTAATTACCAGTGGCAGAGATTAGTTCAAGCATTCCACCCATCACTTTTATGTTTTCCTCACTACTGATAAATGCACCATGAGATGAAAGGAGCAAAGCTCTGCCATACAAATAGATTCTGTAGTTGGTCGATGTCCTTCCATGACATTACATATAGGCATGCACTAGTGCCAATCAAGATCATCATTGATATTCCATGCATCATATGTCTGCACTTGGGTAAGTTTTTCACTTTATTTGTTTGCTCCTTTAGTCAGTGCAAGTGTACTTCACTTTTGATTCCTTCCTGAAGTTGGATGTAGATCAACACACTTTGCATGAGTCCCGCACACTCCCACACAGGGAGGGTCATGGAACCAGAGTCCGTAATGTGTATGTGGGGAGGTGACTTAAGTACCTCATTTCATTCAAAATGAGCAGACCAGGCATGGTAAATATGAGGCAAGACCCGGCCTGAGTGCAGTAGATACAAAGGATACATGTATGCACCCACCTAAAATCTACCAAAGGACTGACTTTCACATGAGGTAGAATGATGGAAGGGTTGAGGTGGCTTCAGGGAATAGGTGACAAAGCCACAAATAGAGCCAACCCTTGGCAAAACCCAGTGGGCTGGTGTGGTCAGGAAGTGAAAAGCAAGCAGCACAGGATTGAATGCAACTTCCACTTCACTGAGAATGAGCGGCAAAAGATTCAGGGCACAGTAGCAGCACATTGTAGAGAGGCCTGCCTCATCAGCAGTGTTTAGTCCTTGCTTTTGACCTTCATTCACGCCTTGGATTCCCTGGCAATGCATCAGACACATAAGTAAGTCTGGACACTGAGTGAGCACAAGCTGCTACCTATTTAATTTATTACTTCTGTGCCCTCCCGCACGTAAGAAGACCAAAAACCAGTTGTAGGCTGTGGTAAATAATTTTCATTACCTGGACTTAATTTGATACGGAAACATAATAAAACAGCTCAGTAAAATGAGAGGCAGAATCCGTGGTATCAGAGGTTCGGAATGGGCTTTATTCCAATGAACGATTATAATCGGTTGCTCCAAGTTCCATCACCACGGAGGTTCAGGAAGTGAAGTACATACTTTATTGACAAGAAATGACTTTTATAGTACATACATTACAATGAAGCGAATGCAGTAGGCGTAACAATTGATAAGGAAAATGACGATTCATATGCGTAACCGAAAATGGGTGTAATAAGGAGTAAAAAGGAACATAATTGGTTATGATGTCATATATAGGTGGATCTATAAGATAATACTTGGCATAGATGCGCGCGCAGCAACATGACGTGTGATTGACGTGCAACTGGGGGTGAAGGGGACTTGACATTTAGCTCTACATGTGGCGACAGAAGTCTGGAGGGTCAAGTCAACCTAATCCCAAATCATATCTAACATCCTATGTTTAAAGAACTATGTTATCCACAAAAGAAGGACTCTCGGACAGAATCTATTCTATACTGACTGTGCGTGCGTGTACAAGCGTCTAAGTGTCTATACTAAATGCGAGGGGGTAGGAATATTCCATGGTAACAGGACTATGAATTACTTGCATAAAGACAGAGAAGCCGGGCCTTTTGCTCGGTAGCTGGAAGAATGTTTACTTGAACTACTAGACAGGAATGCATCGGCTAAGGGGTGAAGCAGATAACTCGAAGGTGAAATACAGTTCTTGGCAGAGAATAGGCTGATGTCAGGCTTCGTGAGCCGCGCAGAGAATGAGACAAAGTTCATGGTCACAGATGCAGGCTCAGACTGGAGTTTTCAGAGGCAAAAGGCAAGAAGAGTTCGATGACAGAATCAGGGCCTACTTGCCTGGACTGTAAAATGGCATAAGTGAACCATATAAAGGCGGTGGCCTTTCGTACTTAGGAAGGGAATATCCGGCCCATTTATGGCGGATCAACAGAGGACATGTTAACGGTGGACGCACATGTATTTGCGTCTTCATAACTGGAACTGGAGGGAACATACATGTACTTGTAACATGCACATAGAACCGTTGGGGTCCAAGATAGGGGACATAACTGACCAGAAAAATCCATATTTCCACATTCCCTCCTTGTCCCCTACTTGCCCGTCAAGAGATATCGATCTTCATTAATCCATTGATCTGTTCATATAGCATCATTTGTTCTTCTTTCTTCTTCCGGGATCTTGAATGAAAATCTTGATGTGGAATGCACGATGTGGCACACACACCACAAATCGCTGGTCCACATTGCAGACATAGACAGCAACTGAATAATATGAGAAGGCCAATACCTAGGAAGGATAGGACTCTCCATCCCCAGGCTGATATCACGCTCCAAAACCAACCGGGCCAAGTCCAGGTGCCTGGATTCTGGTGTATCTGGCTTACAATCTTATGAAGGCGGGTTATAGCTTTATATACAGATGGCGAATTTTCTGGTATGAATATGCAACAGCTTGATCCGATGACCCTACAAGCTCCGCCCCTATCGGCCAGGATGACGTCAAGGACAAGACGATTTTGAAGCACAACAATCCGCATAGCAGACTGCTCTTCTGTTAAATTGCCTAAGGCGGAAATAGTTTCATTCACTACTGCTTCAAGGGTTCTAGTTAATCTACGTATCAGCTTACTATTAGTAACAGTACCTATATAGGGAAAGATGCCTTTATTGAAATCTGTGTATTTTTCCCATGCTGTTTCAGTGTAATCGACAATCGGGAGATCTCTCCGCTCTCTGTTGTGTACTAAATGAATATTTCTATAATAATCAGGAGGAGCTAGGAAAACAGGTGGCAAAAGGAATGCAATGTAGCAGGTACCATCCCAATCTAGAGGTAGACGCATATATGCAGTCTGACCACATATAAAGTAGGAGTGGCGATAAGCTCTAAATGAAGATTTACCTTGATCACGGAATTCTACTGTAGTAGTGCATTTACTATGGCCCATATGTATGGAACCAACTTTTCTTACACACAATTCACCTTTCGCTGGGAATACTGACATGGTTGGTAAAACTAGTTCAACTTCGGATTCGACATTTAGAACCATGAGATTAGGAGTAAAGTTACCTAATCCATATACTTCATTTTCTAGATCAGTTCCTGTTCCTTTGGGGCGACCCTCCTTGTCAGGGTAACAGACTTTGAATAAAACTAGGTTCAGATTTCCCCATACCCACTGGTCTTGGTAGACGGCTGTATCTGAGTCTATGGAATTGATTAAACTGAACCATGCTCCACAGGAGCCATTATGTGTAAACGGATGTGGAAAGAAAGGCAGGACTCCTTCATAATTCTGATAGGGAGGGAGCCGGCCACACACCCAACAATTAGTTGCATTACTAGTCTGATGGGAATGATGTAACATACTAATGAAAGTGTTATTGCGCAGCGCAAGTCTATAAGACAATTCATGCGGGGGTAAGTCACTAAAAGAATGTTCAGCAGTAACATTGTAAACGTTTCTGGCAATAGGGTAATATATGTGCAACAATATACTTGCAGTAATTATTAAAAGACTTAAGAAAAACAAGATTAATAATGTCACTATGCAATGGCTACGCAGTGATTTACAATACGCCTGTCGTTTCATCATTTTTCGCGACTGTCCATGATTCAGGTCTAGGCGATACATGTCGGAGACAGATTCAACCGCTTCACCTAGGAGAGGACTTAAACAATCAAATCGTCTGACGGCCTAGGCCTTAATTTTAGATTATAGAGTTCTTTACTGTCGGCCTCAGCCAGAGGTAGTTTTGAGTCAATTGGTGAGGACACACGAGGTGGGCTGTTTACATCTGAAGGAAGTCCATGAAATTTCTTGATATGACTTGAATGCACCCATCCTTTCCTGCCCTCGATCTTCACGGCTGTCCTTGTGGTCAGTAGGACCAATTTGGGTGCCTTCCACCTGGGCTCCAGCTGGGTCTTTCGGTCGAAATTTCTCACAAGCACAAGGTCCCCCGGAACTACGTCATGGGGTTTCACCTCAGTGTTGTCGGGAAAGGCTGCAGCTACCTGTGAACGACAAGATTGTAGTGCAGACATCAAGGAAGCCAAGTAATCTGTCAGCATATTACAGTCAATATCAGTTATTTTGCGTGGTATAGGCGTCCCCCACATATTTGGTGGTCTGCCGAAGATCACCTCATACGGGGATAGCCCTGTTCGAGAGTGTGCTACCATTCTTGTGAAAAAGAGTGCAACTGGTAGTGCTACTACCCAGTCGACACCTTTCTCCTTGCATATTTTGGACAATCTAATTTTCAGTGTCTGATTATGTCTTTCTACGAGACCTGCTGCCTCAGGGTGTCGGACACAGTTGAATTTCCACTGATAACCTAACAAAAGTGAAACATGTTTCATTAATTCGGATGAGAACGGCTGGCCGTTATCTGAGTGAACAACACGTGGTAAACCGTATCGTGGGAAGAATTCTCGAACTAGCTGTTTGGCAGTAGTCGGGGCAGTGTAATCTGAAACCGGGTATGCCTCCGTCCAGCGGGACAGAGCGCAGACAACTACGAGAACATATTTGAATCCTCGACATCGTTCCATCTGGATATAATCCATCTGGAGGACTTCAAAAGGGTGATTAGGAGGATGAAATCCACCTTGTTCTACGGGAACACTTTTTCCTGGGTTGAACTGGCAACAGATCATACAGGTACGGACCTTTTGTTTGGCTGCTGCTCGTAAATGTTTATTGAACCAAATGTGTTGAATGCTGTCCAGCATAGCTTTTTCTCCTAGATGTGCTGGACTATGTATAGTGTTAATTATAACTTGGACCATTGAATCAGGAAGGAACCACACGGACTTTTCCTTCATCATCCATCCTTGATCCGTTTGGATCCCTCCTAATTCAGTCCATTTCTTTATTTCTTCTGATGTAGCATGTGTCTGGATGTCAATTACGTCAAAAGTAGGATCTTTAACTGTCATACAATGTGTCGGGACTATTGTCTTTGTCATGTCGGATGTTTGTGTTTGAGCAGTCTGTTTAGCTGTTCTGTCAGCTAAATCATTGCCTTGAGAAATGATATCAGTAACTTTCGTATGTGCTTTGCATTTCATAATCGATATTGCAATCGGTAGATGTATCGCATCTAATAAGGCATGAATGAGGGGTCCGTGCTGAATGTGGGCACCGTGGGAAGTTAAATAACCTCTCTCTCGCCACAGCACGCCGAAGTCATGTACAACTCCGAATGCATAACGTGAATCAGTGTATATGTTGACTTTTTTATTTGTAGCTTGAATACAGGCTTGTGTCAGAGCGACGAGCTCTGCTGCTTGAGCGGACAAAGTATTTATATGATTTGTTTCAATGACCTCAGTATCTGTTGTGACTGCGTAAGCAGCCACTAACTCTCCTGTACTTGTTCTCATACATGAACCATCTACATACAACGTCAGGTCTGGATCTGACAATGGAACATCTGTCAAGTCTTGTCTGGGTTTCGTCGTGATTGTAATAACATCAATACAATCATGAGCTAATGGGTCTGTTCCATTTACAGGTAAAAGTGTGGCAGGATTCAATGTGTTACAACGTCTGATTTCTATATGTGGCTGAAACAATGTAAGTTCGTACCCTGTAAGTCGCGCAATAGTCAAGTGTTGTGTTTGCGTTCGATTCACAAGAACCTCTACGGCGTGTGGTACTTGTACTGTCAATGGATGTCCTAACACTATGGCATCGCTTTGTCTGATTGTTAAAGCTGTCGCTGCCACTGATTTCAGGCACGCAGGCAGAGCCTGAGCTACGGGATCTAATGTACTAGAAAAATAAGCACATGGTTTGTGTGCTCCTGCTTGTTCCTGTGTGAGTACTGACAGGGCAGTACCTTCGCGTTCTGTAACAAAGAGTGTAAAATGTTTTCTGTAACATGGCGTTGCTAAAACAGGTGCTTGACATAAAGCTTTCTTTAGGCTTTCAAAAGCTTGTGTATGTTCCTGGGTCCAAGGGAGAACAGTCGATGTGGCTGCCTCCTGTGTTGTCAACTGAATGAGCGATTTTGCTAGAAATGCATACTGGGGAATCCACTGTCTACAATATGAAGTGAGGCCTATAAAAGCCCGCACCTCCTTTTGTGTCTTGGGTATTGGCATGTTAGCTATTAACTGAATGCGGTCTGGTGTAAGCTGCCTTCCCTCCTTGGACAGCGAGTGTCCAAGATAAATAACTCGCTGGACACAGAATTGCAGCTTAGAAGGGGACACCTTGTGTCCCTTTTCTGCTAGAAATTGTAAAACTGTCAGTGATGCTTTTTCACATTCGGGTTCGCTTCGGGCGGTGATCAGCAGATCATCGACATATTGAAGCAAGGCAGTGTTAACTGGCATGTGGATACTGTCGAGTTCTCGTTTCAGTGCTTGGCTATAGATGCTGGGGCTTTCTGTAAATCCTTGAGGTGCGCGTGAGAATTTAAAGCTACGTCCATTTAAACTAAATCCGAACAAATATTGACTTTCCGGATCTATTGGGACGCTGAAAAAGGCGTTTTTAAGATCAATTACAGTAAAGAATGTTGCTTCGGAATCAATGGCTGTCAATAATGATGAGATATCGGGGACCACAGGGAATTGTGGCACAATACATTTGTTTAATTCGCGCAGATCAATAACCAATCGATATACTGGCGGGGCCTTTGGATCTGTTCGTTTAAGAATCGGAATTATTGGTGAATTACATACATTGGAGTCTGTTTCCACAACCACTCCTTGGGCAATGAGCTCGTCAATGATTTGTAGTAAAGCCACTACAGCATCTGGTGGTAACTTGTATTGTCGCATTCGTGGTAGTACCACTCCTGCCTTTAATGTGACTCGATATGGTGTAATATTCATGCAACCAACATCAGTAGGGCCTTGTGCCCATAGATGTGTAGGTAAAGTCTGCAGTCGGGGGTCCATGTCTCTAGATACATAGTGACCTTTAAAATCACGTAAAAACAATCTTACTCCTTCCGGAGAACAACATATTATAGCTCCTAGAGCTTTCAATGTTTTTATTCCTAACAGGTTTTCTGGACATGATTTAGTAAGCAATAAATCGGTAGTTCGGGTCAAAGGTCCTATCGTAAGTGGAAGAGGTTGTGACACTTCATTAACAATAGGTTTTCCTGAAAAACCAAGGGAAATATTCTGAGAGCCTGAGAGGGGTGCCCCTGGAACTTCACTACGTTTTATGGTCGTTCGACTTGCCCCTGTATCGAGTAAAAATTTTCTGTCTTGGCCTAACAATTCACTATGTACATAAGGTCCTTCTTGATCTACAGGGATCTCGATAAGGGGTAAGTCAACTTCCCTCTCTAGGCTGGTTCATGCGTATCGTTGGTAATCAGGATAGTCGTACTGTGCGGTCTGGTACAGTTGTCGTGTCGTGGTTTGTGTGGCAGCAACGGGCAGCGCTGGTGCAGCTGGCACAAACTGTACAGACTGGGGTGGAGCTGGCATGGACTGTGCATGTTGCAAGGCTCCTTGTTCATTCTGATCCTGTCTAGGTGGCCGTGGTCTTTCTTTTGTATTACCTATGGCGATATTATGTTTCAAAACTGGACAATCGTGTACGTAATGACCTGGCTTTTTACAATAATTGCATGTCCCTTTTACAGGTCCTGCTGAATCACCGGAATGTGTCATACCCTTTTTATGTCCCTCAGCTGGAACTGTCTGAGAAACTAGCATTTTCATTTTTGTGTCTTTCATGCGTCTGTGTTCATGTTCTTGTTCCTCTCTAATTCTATTGTGATGGTATTGTAACATTTGTAACATTTGTGATGGAGTGTTACCTTGCCAGGTACTCTCGAATTTTAATACTCTATTCTTTACTTGGGGCAGGGCATTTTCCACTAATTTTGTTACAAACAGATGTGGGTATGATTCGCTACTTGCTTTTATGCCACTATTTATACCAAAACATTTTTCAAATCGGGCATAGTAATCACTAGTGTCTTCATCTTGCTTCTGTTTACAGGCTGAAATTGTACCCCAATCTTCCTTTTTCGTAGTTAATAAACGTGGCAGTACCTGTACTAATAAACCTGGTAGTGCTTTAGTTTTATCCCCGAGTCCTGCTCCTGCAGTTCGGGCCTTTTCTTCTGCTTCTAATACTGACCATTCTATCTTTTGGTCTCCTACCTCCCACTCCTTTTCCCTGAGTTTCTCATAAATGCCAGCAGGCATCAATACCTTTAATATTGTCATAATGTCGGGATAGGTATACTCTCCCATGAGTAGCATGTCTTTAATTTCTCGGTGAAAACCCGCTGGATCTTTGTCATGACTGGGTACCACTTTCTTCATTTCTAACAATTCTATTTTTGATATGGGCGTATATACAAATACGCGCTTAAACTCGTTGTCCTCGCCCTTTATTGGGTGCACTTCTCGTAAGGGATTCTGTCTATCCATGTAATACGTGGTTCTTTCCTTGATGGGCAATGAGACACGGTCTGAACATACAAAAAGAATATACTGCTTTCTTGATTCTAGAATTTCTTTAATTAATTTAGTACCTGAACCTCTCCATCTATTCATGAGTAATTCAGTCAATATATCAGGTAAGGGACCAGGGTCCGAATGCTGACTCTGATATAGTATAATGAGTTGTTGAATCATATAAATCCCAGCTAACCGCTGTTCATCCGGGGTGAGATTCAAAAATGCGCGTGCTACTGTATCATCACTATATTTTCCGGGACTGTCAACCCAATGGACAGCTGACCTGGCTAATTCTTGTTCATCCATAGAATCGAGGAAATGATAACCCCTTCGTTCTCGGAGTAATTTGTCAGCTGTTTGGAACGAATGCTCGTTAGACCTTATATGGACTATGGGTGTTTGAAATTTTCTGTTATTTTCTAGACACATCGGACGTATCGGATCAGTAAGACATCTAGTACTATTACAAGATCTTCTTCTACCTACATAGGCTATAGTTTCTGACTGTCCTGTGGGCAGTCCTGATCCTTCTTCCTCGCTTTGATCGAACTGGTCTACCGCTAATCTTTCTTCGTGTAGGCGTTCTATTTCTTTTCTGATCTTTCGGCACATGGCTATTATACAATTCTGCTTATCATGTCTTCCTTCTGATATATTCTGACTCCATCTGGTAAGAATTTGCATTGCTTCCGGGTCTACCCCTGGTCGGTCTTGATTTCTGATCACACAATTTATGAGGAAACGTAACAGTTCCCCCTGTATTTCCACTTTCTGGTATTCCATAGCTCTGTTAATACATTCAGAATCTCGTCCGGTTTGGACAAAATGATATATATTATCTAGATGTGCAGTCATTCCTGGTAATTTCCCTAAATACACTGCGGCTCGTCTGATACGTAATGATGCTAGGGTCATTTCGTCCTCTTTGCCGGGCACAGGGTCATATCTACAATCTATAAGGAGTTCCTTAAGCGTACGGGCATTTATGAGTTTGGGGGTACGTGAGTGTGCTGACTCTTGAAAGGTAAGTTTATTTATTCTGGGTGGCGTAGAGAAAATGTTACTAGCACCTCCCGTAGCCCCATCTGGGGTGTCGGGTGTGAAAGGATTCGTTGAACGTGACACAGCAACTATAGGTGTGGACACAGCTATAGAAGCAGCTGTAGGAACAGATGTAGAAACAGATGTGCTTGTCGGAACTTGTGACACGATCTGTTGCTGTAGGGATACGGGTACTGGGTCTTGGCGTTGAACCTCCCTGATAGGCGGTCTATGTGGGGCGGAATTAGCATACTCGGGAGCTGCATCATCTAAATATGAGGAAAGAAAAACATCTTCTGCGGTTCTAGGATGCCCCTTAGGATGTACCTTTATTGGAAATAATGGGGTTGGCAAGTCTTTTGGTATTTCTGGAGTAGCCTTAGGTAATCCTTCAGCCAGAAGGGGATACATACCATTCATAAGGGCATTTCTTTGTCTGTCTACTTGTTCTGATTTCACTCGTGCACCTTCTTCAATTAATAGATTTTCTCGGACTTCATTTGATTTTTCTTTACTCTTCTCTTCCTGTCTACGTGCTTTTTCTGTTCGTCTATGTGATTCTTTACGCCATAATTCAATGGCGTCTTTCTGTGATTGTCTAGCTTTCCTTTTCCATAATTCTTCCTCTACTTTCACGATGCACTCTGCATCCCAGGTCCCCGCTGCGGGCCACCTCTGACTTTCTGGTAATTCCTTGGTGTAGTCTACCCATAGATCAAGAAATAATATGGCGTCTAGGCCATGTTTGTGATACATGAAGTACCCTGGAGTGTCCCTAGGAGGAATGGGAACAGCTTCTTCGAGTACCCCTTTTCTAGTTGTGATCTGTCTTAGTTTCGAAAAGAGTGGCATATTGAAAACTGATCTGATACTTGATTTTGAACAAACTTAATACCATAAACACAATAATGAACAGTCATTCATACCACAATATGCAGAACGTACTTAAAACATTTAACATTTAACATTTACCTGAACAATGAACAATGATGACGATCTAAGGAGAACTTAAATCACTAAACATAATACTCGACATTTACTGAATTATATACTTGATATACTGCTAAACAGTACAGATACACTGCTGAAACAGTGCAGACCGGATTTGTGTACCCAAACCCGTCTTGACCGGCACAAACTATGTGCACGTCAGAAAGCCTCCCCAGTAATGGTACTCACCGGGTAGCTCGGAAACGGAAGGCCTCGGAAACTCGACTGAACTTGAACCGGATTGGACTCGACTCGAACACTTCGGACACTGGACTCGACTTGGGACTTCGGAAACTGGTGGGCCTCTGTATACCTCGGATCTTGTTCTCTCAGCTAGGCTCTGGTCGGGATACTTCGCACTTCTCACCGCCTCGTCTGGGTGTTGATCGCAGCCTCAGTCGCCCCCGCTTGACCGGAGGGAGATACAGGAAATCCTGCTGGTACGCGTTATTGTCCGTCCAGCTGTGGCAGGAGACTGGGCCTGCAACTCACCGCCGGCGCGTGAGATGAGAAAGTGTCCCTGTTCGGGCGCCATTCATGTGGTAAATAATTTTCATTACCTGGACTTAATTTGATACGGAAACATAATAAAACAGCTCAGTAAAATGAGAGGCAGAATCCGTGGTATCAGAGGTTCGGAATGGGCTTTATTCCAATGAACGATTATAATCGGTTGCTCCAAGTTCCATCACCACGGAGGTTCAGGAAGTGAAGTACATACTTTATTGACAAGAAATGACTTTTATAGTACATACATTACAATGAAGCGAATGCAGTAGGCGTAACAATTGATAAGGAAAATGACGATTCATATGCGTAACCGAAAATGGGTGTAATAAGGAGTAAAAAGGAACATAATTGGTTATGATGTCATATATAGGTGGATCTATAAGATAATACTTGGCATAGATGCGCGCGCAGCAACATGACGTGTGATTGACGTGCAACTGGGGGTGAAGGGGACTTGACATTTAGCTCTACATGTGGAGACGAAAAGTCTGGGGGGTCAAGTCAACCTAATCCCAAATCATATCTAACATCCTATGTTTAAAGAACTATGTTATCCACAAAAGAAGGACTCTCGGACAGAATCTATTCTATACTGACTGTGCGTGCGTGTACAAGCGTCTAAGTGTCTATACTAAATGCGAGGGGGTAGGAATATTCCATGGTAACAGGACTATGAATTACTTGCATAAAGACAGAGAAGCCGGGCCTTTTGCTCGGTAGCTGGAAGAATGTTTACTTGAACTACTAGACAGGAATGCATCGGCTAAGGGGTGAAGCAGATAACTCGAAGGTGAAATACAGTTCTTGGCAGAGAATAGGCTGATGTCAGGCTTCGTGAGCCGCGCAGAGAATGAGACAAAGTTCATGGTCACAGATGCAGGCTCAGACTGGAGTTTTCAGAGGCAAAAGGCAAGAAGAGTTCGATGACAGAATCAGGGCCTACTTGCCTGGACTGTAAAATGGCATAAGTGAACCATATAAAGGCGGTGGCCTTTCGTACTTAGGAAGGGAATATCCGGCCCATTTATGGCGGATCAACAGAGGACATGTTAACGGTGGACGCACATGTATTTGCGTCTTCATAACTGGAACTGGAGGGAACATACATGTACTTGTAACATGCACATAGAACCGTTGGGGTCCAAGATAGGGGACATAACTGACCAGAAAAATCCATATTTCCACAAGGCGATTTCATGTAAAATCGATTTTATGGAATATGGTACTGAGAAACTGTTTCACCTGAACTGATTAAGGGAATATCAGTTGCCATTTTATGGAAACCAATTCACAGAATGTTTTTTCTTCTCGAAATTGGCTTTTGCAAGCTTAGGGTTCAAGGGGTGCCTGCAAAGGTTCCAGGTCTTTCTTTTGGAAACATTTTTGTCTGAGGCATTTATTTCATTGCTCTACTTCAGGGAACATTATTTAGGATTTATATTTTTTACACAATCAAGCAATTACTTTAGATGCTTTTTTAATTTCCTGAGTCATTACCAACACTAAACATCATCCATCCCTAAATCCTCACAAGCTCTAAACACCATCTATCCCTTCCCCCTAAAAATGCTTCAACAAGGCTAAACTACACCCATCACTGCCCCTTAAACCTTGCCCGTCACTGAACTATAAAGGCCCTTCCTACCTCTAAACTTCAACAAATACCTGAACCCTAAAATCCCCTCACCACACTTAAAGTACCCATCCCTAATCGTAAATCTCCACCCATTCCTGAACGTTAAAAGCCCTTTCTACCCCTAAAGTCTACCCATCCCTGAAACCTAAAACCACTCACTACCCTTAAACTCCAGAAATTCCTGAATCCCAAATACTCCCTTTCTACAACAGCCCAGCCATCCCTGAACCCTGAAAAACCTGCACCACTGCTAAACACCACCCATCCTTGACTGTGAACAGCTCACCATCCCTAAACTCCAACCATCCCGAACCCTAATAGCCCTTTCTACATCTAAACTTCACCCATCCTCAAACCCTTAAAAACCCTCACAATCTGAAACTCCACCCATTCCTGAACTCTAAAACTCTTCCTGCCCATACACTCCACCAATTCCTGATCCCCTAAATCCACCCACCAGCCCTAAAATCCACCCATTCCGAGACCACAAACACCCTTCACTGCCCCTAAACTCCACCCATAACTGAACCCCAACAAACCCCACCAGCTCTAAACTCCACTCATCCGTGAACCCTAAAAGCTCATCACCCCTACACATCATCAATCCCTGAACCCCAAAACACTCGTACTTCCCCCCAACTCCACTGAAACGTAATGTAATTTTGGATTTTTCCTTACAATTATCTTTCCATATAAAATGCTTATTTTAACTTACAATTTAATTGTATTTCCGTAAAATTGCCTTACCTTAAAACTGTTTTGCCAAAATGTGGTTACTTTCAATGTGGTTTTTCAGTTTTCGTTTTTCCATTAATTCACATACATCACTAAAAAAACACATAAGTACGGTGCAGAAGTGCCCTTCGCCCTATTGTCTATTCCTGAGCCCAAAGAAAAACACATAATTTTGTTTAAGAACAATGGCTCACAATATTCAATAATTAGTTCATATTGAAAAAGACAACATCCAAAACACTATGACCCGTGCGGGTCTTCATCAGGACCAAAGAGGGGGCAACCTGACTGGAAGGTGGTCTAAGCTGAAACACCTGTAACGTTAAAAAAGGGGGGAGTGTGAGGATGTTGACCTATTTAAAACATAATTAAAAGAGGAAGGTATCTAGTGTCAATCACATACCTAATTGGTTTTGAATCACAGGAATTTTCGGGATACCAATAAATGGAGGCCTTGAAGTCATAGGTCATTTAGTTCGTTCTGGGTGAAAGAAATCATACTGAATTCAATTCAAAGTATCAACGGAGACCTACAACGAGAGAATTTTATATCAGAAAACCGTGAAAAATAACTCTAGGGGCCATCAGACTGAGGAGAATAGGCTATGGCTGCCGTGTGTAGGTAGTAAATAAGCAGGAGTGACATCTTACCGCATCGGGAACCGTTGGCGGTGTGTCTGACGTTATGCCGAAATTCGTGCTGTGAACGATGTATCTGCCAGTTATTCCGAATTATTCGCCGATACACAGGAGTGAATCAAGGCTAAAAACAAAATCGAGGGGCATGGTCACTAAAACCTCAGGCTGAGTGGGTTAAAGATCTACGGTGTGAGTATACGGGTAGTAGAGACTTACCCAGCAAACACAGGAAATGTGTAGAGTCACGGAGCGTCTGTCTCCGTTCGCGCCTCAGTGCGAAATGAGCTCGACCGCGGATTAGTACGGTTACCGGGACAAACGTATGCGGGTTAATGACGGTAAGCCCGGAAAGACTAAACTAAGTCACAACGGGGTTGGAGCGGGGGTCCTAATAAGTGTATGCAATTTCTGTGGTGAGAAGAACAGATCAACATAACCTCTTGAGCAACAGGAGCGTATATCTCCGTACTGGCTCCCAAAGTAACGCCGCTGTTACGATCTAGTTACCAAGACAACTGATATCCATGTGTTGGATAATTAACATCGTGACATACACTGGGAAGGACCCATTACCAATTGGAGCCCTTAACAAAAAACAGATTGGACACATTAAATTACAACATTTTGGATGTACACGTGAGGTAACTTAATGACATACAGACAATATATAAACCAACAATGTAGGTTAACAAGTCATATGTCCACATATATTGACAATTTAAAAACAGTAATGCATTTATCAAGCAAACCGGTGTCCATGTACTCTTGAACAATAATTAGTGCTGATTAAGGAGCCCTTTATACAAGGACTAAATTATTGTGGGTATAGGACCACTAAAGGAGGGATACAGTCTATCTGTGATTCATAATGGAAACTTGTTTGTTGGTTTCCTCAAGTTCGTTCAAGCCCCTGTTGACCGTGTCTAAAGAATGGATCCATCTATATTCCCGTTTGTACAGAATATCAGTGAAGTCCCCCCCTCTTAGGTTGGGTTTTACTTTTTCCAGAACCCACCATCTTAGGCTGTCTGCTGTATGTTCGAAATTGGTGAAATGTTCTACTAAGGGGGCACCGGGTGTCTTGCAGCGAATGCGGCTGCAATGTTGAAGTATCCTGCATTTAACCTTCTGGACAGTTTGGCCTACGTATAAAAAGTTACAAGGACAAGCGATTACATAAATAACCCCAGATGTGTTACAGTTGCTATGTTCTTTTAGTTTGTAGATGTGGTTGTTATGTGAGAATTAGTTGATGGTTCTGGTTAAGGCACAAGCTTTGCATGAACCACATTGATGGTGTCCCATAACCGGGGTACCCCATAGTGTAGTCTGTCCTACCGTCTGACTGGGAGGTAGTAGGGATTTGATCAAATGATCCCTAATATTTTTTCCTTTTCTGACGGCGTGTAGACGGGTGGGCATGTTCCCTAGTTCGTCAGCCACTAGGTGCCAATGCTGGTTAATGGCTTTTTTAATGGCATTACTTTTAGTATTGAACGTAGTCACACAAACCAAACGTTCCTCATTGGTCTTGTCTTTAGTTTTAGGGGTTAACAAAAATTCCCTGTGGTTGTGCCACGCACGTTTACGTGCTTTCTTCAGGAGTCTGATTGGGTAGCCACGATCTATCAATCTGGACAGTAGGGCTGCTGATTCCTCCCAGAAATGTTCTTTTTTTGAACAATTTCTACGAATACGTAAAAACTGTCCAAAAGGTAAATTATCACGTAAATTGCGGGGATGGTGGCTTGAGTAACGCAGTAGTGTATTTCTTTCACTGCTTTTCCTAAATAGTGTTGTGTATAGTTTACCTGATTCCGGGTCTGATTTGATTGTGATGTCAAGGAAGTCGATATTAGATCTACTGTAATTCATCGTGAATTGTATGTCAGGTGAACATGCGTTCAACCAAAGGTGGAATTTTTTAAGATCCTCTTCATCACCTCGCCACAGGAATATAATATCGTCGATGTATCGACGCCACAGTACTATACACTCACTATATGGGTTTAGTGGATTGAGGACATATTGATGTTCAAATTCACTCATGTAAATAATGGCCAGATTTGGGGCGAAGCTTGCCCCCATCGCCACGCCTTTAGTTTGTATAAAGAATTGACCCAGGAAGGTGAAAAACGCATGTTCACCTGACATACAATTCACGATGAATTACAGTAGATCTAATATCGACTTCCTTGACATCACAATCAAATCAGACCCGGAATCAGGTAAACTATACACAACACTATTTAGGAAAAGCAGTGAAAGAAATACACTACTGCGTTACTCAAGCCACCATCCCCGCAATTTACGTGATAATTTACCTTTTGGACAGTTTTTACGTATTCGTAGAAATTGTTCAAAAAAAGAACATTTCTGGGAGGAATCAGCAGGCCTACTGTCCAGATTGATAGATCGTGGCTACCCAATCAGACTCCTGAAGAAAGCACGTAAACGTGCGTGGCACAACCACAGGGAATTTTTGTTAACCCCTAAAACTAAAGACAAGACCAATGAGGAACGTTTGGTTTGTGTGACTACGTTCAATACTAAAAGTAATGCCATTAAAAAAGCCATTAACCAGCATTGGCACCTAGTGGCTGACGAACTAGGGAACATGCCCACCCCTCTACACGCCTTCAGAAAAGGCAAAAATATTAGGGATCATTTGATCAAATCCCTACTACCTCCCAGTCAGACGGTAGGACAGACTACACTATGGGGTACCCCGGTTATGGGACACCATCAATGTGGTTCATGCAAAGCTTGTGCCTTAACCAGAACCATCAACGAATTCTCACATAACAACCACATCTACAAACTAAAAGAACATAGCAACTGTAACACATCTGGGGTTATTTATGTAATCGCTTGTCCTTGTAACTTTTTATACGTAGGCCAAACTGTCCAGAAGGTTAAATGCAGGATACTTCAACATTGCAGCCGCATTCGCTGCAAGACACCCGGTGCCCCCTTAGTAGAACATTTCACCAATTTCGAACATACAGCAGACAGCCTAAGATGGTGGGTTCTGGAAAAAGTAAAACCCAACCTAAGAGGGGGGGACTTCACTGATATTCTGTACAAACGGGAATATAGATGGATCCATTCTTTAGACACGGTCAACAGGGGCTTGAACGAACTTGAGGAAACCAACAAACAAGTTTCCATTATGAATCACAGATAGACTGTATCCCTCCTTTAGTGGTCCTATACCCACAATAATTTAGTCCTTGTATAAAGGGCTCCTTAATCAGCACTAATTATTGTTCGAGAGTACATGGACACCGGTTTGCTTGATAAATGCATTACTGTTTTTAAATTGTCAATATATGTGGACATATGACTTGTTAACCTACACTGTTGGTTTATATATTGTCTGTATGTCATTAAGTTACCTCACGTGTACATCCAAAATGTTGTAATTTAATGTGTCCAATGTGTTTTTTGTTAAGGGCTCCAATTGGTAATGGGTCCTTCCCAGTGTATGTCACGATGTTAATTATCCAACACATGGATATCAGTTGCCTTGGTAACTAGATCGTAACAGCGGCGTTACTTTGGGAGCCAGTACGGAGATATACGCTCCTGTTGCTCAAGAGGTTATGTTGATCTGTTCTTCTCACCACAGACATTGCATACACTTATTAGGACCCCCGCTCCAACCCCGTTGTGACTTAGTTTAGTCTTTCTACCCTTTCCGGGCTTACCGTCATTAACCCGCATACGGTTGTCCCGGTAACCGTACTAAGCCGCGGTCAAGCTCATTTCGCACTGAGGCGCGAACGGAGACAGACGCTCCGTGACTCTACACATTTCCTGTGTTTGCTGGGTAAGTCTCTACTACCCGTATACTCACACCGTAGATCTTTAACCCACTCAGCCTGAGGTTTTAGTGACCATGCCCCTCGATTTTGTTTTTAGCCTTGATTCACTCCTGTGTATCGGCGAATAATTCGGAATAACTGGCAGATACATCGTTCACAGCACGAATTTCGGCATAACGTCAGACACACCGCCAACGGTTCCCGATGCGGTAAGATGTCACTCCTGCTTATTTACTACCTACACACGGCAGCCATAGCCTATTCTCCTCAGTCTGATGGCCCCTAGAGTTATTTTTCACGGTTTTCTGATATAAAATTCTCTCGTTGTAGGTCTCCGTTGATACTTTGAATTGAATTCAGTATGATTCCTTTCACCCAGAACGAACTAAATGACCTATGACTTCAAGGCCTCCATTTATTGGTATCCCGAAAATTCCTGTGATTCAAAACCAATTAGGTATGTGATTGACACTAGATACCTTCCTCTTTTAATTATGTTTTAAATAGGTCAACATCCTCACACTCCCCCCTTTTTTAACGTTACAGGTGTTTCAGCTTAGACCACCTTCCAGTCAGGTTGCCCCCTCTTTGGTCCTGATGAAGACCCGCACGGCCAAGGCTTACATATCCTTAAGGCCAACAAGACGGGTCGAAACGTCGACGCCCACCCTTAACTACCTGGGACACATATTCATTCCTCCGTGCAAGACCATCAACGGGGTCTATGTTTGAAATATATTGAATATTTTGTACCTAATGAATGTGACCAGGTTTCTTGGACTCTGGACGGTGAATCACAACCAATCCACATTGCCTAAAATTAATTGAATATTCTGACTACTATGTAACTTTTCATTTCTTGTCTTATTCACTCACTCCTTTATCACTTTCCCTTATTGCACGTCTCCCTTTGGAGCAACCTCGTTCTGTTCTAATACTTAAATGGCTAAAATAAACGCATGTATATAATTTCATAGTGTTTTGGATGTTGTCTTTTTCAATATGAACTAATTATTGAATATTGTGAGCCATTGTTCTTAAACAAAATTATGTGTTTTTCTTTGGGCTCAGGAATAGACAAACTAATTAACTAAGCGAAGCATATTGTCTCAGATAGATTGATCACTTGTCAAGGACCATTGTTTTTGGTATTAGCTATTCACCCAGGTCCTTTTCACCATGGGTTACCCCATTTTTGTAATTGCCGTCTTCGCCCTATTGGGCAAAGTAACCTCGGTCATTGATGGCTACATTGGCCAGTGAAAAAATTTAATTTTGGAACGGGGTATTTTGTAGAAAATGGGCACTAGAAATTATATTGCAAAACTGCACCGGCATTGGTGTGCAACTCTAGTAACCAGTGCAATCTATGCAATTCAGCCCTCTGTGTTTAATAACATCAGTCTATGTTAGATATGTTACTGCAAAGAAGTGGCTTTTTTGTAGCTCTCCTTTTGCACATTACAAATTGTGCATTAACTAATGAACTTCAGTTCAGTGGAAAAAACAGTTGAGCAGAAGAAAGAGAATCATAAACTTCTTTACCTCTAGAAATTCCTTCTGCTCTCCTCTGAGGCGGATACTTCTTACAACAGCCTTGGTCTTACCACTGGGTGATTCTCTACTCAGCAGCCTGCGGGTCAGAAGGCAAAAGCATCCAATCAGACTTACAGAATGAAACACAGTTCATCAATGACAATGGGATTTCAACTTATCTACCATTCATCCTACTGTATTCACATATCCTTCAGATCAGGACATTTATGCTAGGTATATTAACTGAGGCCCAAAAAGGTAACAGTTAAAGTTATTAAAAAAATGAACTTTTGTATTATTGTCTATAAACTGACATGAGGTTGGCTGCACGTTTTAGTGTGTTTAGTAGTAAATTATAAATAAGAGGATGTATTGAAAACGTTTTCTTTAAACTGACCTAAGAACATCTACTAAATTGAATTGATCTTCTGCAAAAGAAAGGACCATGCATACAAATATTTAATATTCTTTATGTTTTTTATGGTGAATGATTCAGTTTAGAAATAGTTAGACAAAATTGTTTTGATGACCATGTTCTGTGAAACCCCATGTGGTGTTCCGGATGGTGCCGGTGATTCGGGTGGATTAGAAGATGTGACCTGTGGTAGTCAACTTCAAAAGGCAGTAGGCACTCTAAAGATCTCCACATGTATTCATTCATATATGTTGGATGATGGGGAAACAAGGGTACAGCTTTAAATAGAATGTGACCAGGCGAAGGTCTTGGCAGAAGTTTGGGGTGGGGGGCAGAGAGAGAGCTGATAGACGGGCGTACCACCAACTTCAATAACAAATAAAATAGACAATATCCAGTATTGGCCAGTGTGGTGAATTTTCTTGAATACTGCAAAGCTGTCTGGGAGAGATATGCCCAAGTGTTTATGTGGGAATCAGATGTCAAGTGCTTGCTGGGAATTATCTCGTAGCACATGCTTTTCGCAAAGGCTTTACCTTGCCATATGACTTGAAGGCTTCAGAGACCAGGGCTAGTACGCTTCTCTGCTCAACATCTTTGAAGGCTGAGTCGTCTGCCATGAAATGGCTTGGGCAGCATACAGCATATTATTTATAAACTGTAAAATAACAAACAAGCCCGAAGCATGGCTAGTCCACAGGCACTCAGCTGCTGGGCACCCCAGGAGGCAACTAATCCCTCTTCCTGCTAAACAATCTCTTAGACACAACACTTCTTCAGTAAAGCCCTTGTGGATGATTTTAACTGAAAAAGCTCAATAATATGAGCAGGGAATCAAAGGCATCAATGGATTCCAGTCTGCTTAAATTTTCAGTTGAGATTTAGAGCCCATGAAACAACCTAAAACTGGCACATGTCCATTTATTTTTTGAGTCCCTCGTTCCACTTCGTATTCCCAAAATGGAGCTTTCACACGTCGCATTGTTTGCTCTGTCTTCTGTTTTCCTCTAACCTAATCACTGGCATCCATTTTTCTGCAAGACTTTCAATTCCAAACTTTTAGGCAAGAAAGTATATAAGCTTTTAAACAGTGGAATGAGTACCACACGTTGAGGAATGGAACTGCATTTTTAGTATTTGTATTTTTTGTCTTTGTATTTATGAAGCGCATCAATCATCCCGAGGGATATCACGGCGCTTGAAAGCATTGTCCTGCAATAATAGTGAACAAATGGCCCAGCAGACTGGAGTAGGAACCCAATGTGCAAGCTGCAGGTATCATTGTTTACAACCTAGAGAACAGTGTCATTTTCAGCTTCTTTCTGAATTACATATAGTCGTCAATGCGGCGAAGGTCTAGGGGGAGTTCATTCCAGTGAACGGCCGCCAAATTGGAGAAGGATCGACCTCCTACTCTGGTTTTCTTAATACGTTTAGTTTTGGCTAGAACGAGATTGCAAGATCTCAGATCTCGTATGGGAGTGTAAAATGTAATTTTGGGCAGTAAAATTCTAGGGCCAAGCTTGTGTAATGCTCTACGTGCATAGCACATGAGTTTAAACTTGGCTCCCTGCACAGGCAGCCAATGAAGATCCTTCAGGCACTCTGATGCCGAACTATACTTGCTTTTATTACAGACAAGTTTGTCGGCAGAGTATTGAATCACCTGTAGTGGGGAGAACAGGTAGTCTGACATGCCCACATAGACCGCGTTCCCGTAATCCAACCTACTGGAGACTAGTGCCTGAGTGATGGTCTTACGACAGTTCAAAGGGATCCAAAGAAAAAGTCTTTGTAAAAGCTTTAACATGGCAAAGCTTATACCTCTCAGTGATTTGACTTGGTCCTGTATGGTAAGTCCGTTGTCTATGAGGATGCCCAGGTTTTTTGCGACCCGTTTCGGTTCCGGGGCATCTCAAAGTGTCTGAGGCCACCAGGTATTGTTCCAGATTAAGGGCCATATGTAGGTAGCCTCACATTTACCGATTCATAAATACCGAATTTTACCGATTCGGTATTTATGAATCGGTAAATGTGATGTAGGTAATGATTCGGTAAAGATTACCGAATCGGAAAAATTCGGTAATTATGAATCGGTATTTACCGATTCGGTAATGAGGCATACCTTCCCATTGATTCCTATGGGCCTGGAGGCCCATAGGAATCAATGGGAAGGTATGCCTCATTACCGATTCGGTAAATACCGATTCGGTAATGGGGGAGCATATACAAGGGTGGCAGGGTGTCACATTGACACCCTGTTGCACCCCTGAATCTTGCATGTGTGCACATGTGGCGCACATACATGCCCTAAGGGCATGTATGTCTGCCACATGGCACTCTTAAATTGCTTTTTGCAAGGTATTCGTTACTTATCACCAACCTGTATTTGGTGGTAAATAACGAATTCTTAATACTAATTTTCACTCTGTAGAGTGCTCCCTACATTGCATTTCTGGATTCGGTATTTACCGAATCGGTATTTTACCGATTTCTTAATTTCCGATTCGGTAAATACCGAATCCAGAAATCAGACCCCTACATCGCAAATGCCTAAATACCGGTCGGTAACCGGATATTTACCGAATTTCGGCCGTTACCGACCGGTATTTGGCTTCCTACATGAGGCCCTAAGTGAGCTCCTTCAAAGAGCAGGATCTCAGATTTCTCAGTATTCAGTTTCAGGCAGTGTTCAGTCATCCAAGCTTCTGTTCCTGACAATTAATTAAATTGTTCCTACAGTCCTTGTGCCATCCTACGAAAACAATTAAAAGCTGAGTATCATCAGCATAGGAGCAGATATTAAAGCACCATTTTCAGCCTATCTTGGCCAGAAAAGAGACATATGTTACAGCAAAAAAATGATGGACGGAATGCTGACAACGCAATCATTCTCCCCCAGTCAAAATATCTGGGTTAAAACCATCGTTCTTTTGCCCACTACGCCACCCCAGTTTGGACCCAGCCATTTGCAAATCAGTCTTGACCCTTTGCCCCATGGGAACAGTCCAGACCGAACTGCCAGGCCAGGTCCTCCCTGGACCAGAAACAAGCATCCTGGGACCGGTTTCAGGGTATGTCACCCTTCTTCAGCCAGGCTAGCTTGAATCCAGTAGCACAGTGAGCAAGGGACCCACGTCTGGGCCTACCCATTCCACTTAGGGCAAAAAGTGTTACAGCAAACAAATGGATGCTTGTTTCAAGTCCAGGGAGTACCTGGCTTGGCAGTTCAGTCTGGACTGTTCCCATGAGGCACAGGGTTAAGTGTGATTTGCATATGTCTGGGTCCAAACTAGGGTGGCGTAATGGGAAAAAGAACGATGGATTTAACCCAGATCTTTTGACTGGGGGAGAATGTTTGCATTGTCAGCATTCCGTCCATCATTTGTTTGCTGTAACACTTTTTGCCCTAAGTGGGATGGGTATGCCCAGACGTGGGTCCCTTGCTCACTGCACCACTGGATTCAAGCTAGCCTGGCTGAAGAAGGGTGACATACCCTGAAGCCGGTCCCAGGATGCTTGTTTCCAGTCCAGGGAAGACCTGGCTTGGCAGTTCGGTCTAGACTGTTCCCATGAGGCACTGGGTCAAGAGTGATTTGCATATGGCTGGGTCCAAACTGGGGTGGCATAGTGAGCAAAAGAACGATGGATTTAACCCAGATCTTTTGACTGGGGGAGAATGTTTGCATTGTCAGCATTCCGTCCATCATTTGTTTGCTGTAACAGAGAAGAGACATAGGCATTAAAGAGAAGGGGGCTCAGAGAAGCTTCCTGCGGGACGCGATAGTTAATGCTTTTTGAGTTAGAGGAAAATGGGCCCATTTGGACTCTCTATGTTCTATTTCATAAAAAAGAGCTAAACCATTTAAGGGCTTTCGAAGGAAACCCCTTTTCATGTAGAATGTGTACTAGAAGGTCATGGGATACAGTATTGAACGCTGTGGACAAGTCCAAAAGGATCAAGGCGGCAGCTTTGCCTTGGTCCATTATGGATCTAATATTGTTCAATAGGGCAGGAAGTGTGGCTTCTGTGCTATTTGAAGCTCTGAATCAAGTCTGAGATGGGTCCTGGAGCTCATTAGTTTCTAAGAAATGAACCAGTTGTTTGTTGACCAATCTCTCTAAGACTTTGTGGGAGATCTGTCGGTAGTTTGCAGGGTTGTGGACCTCCATTCCGGCTTTTTTTAGCAATGGAAATACGATGGTCTCTTTCCAGATGTCCGGGAAGACTGCAGAATCCAGGGATTTGTAAAAAAAAAAATGTGGGCAACATACGGACTTCAGACCGTTGCAAGCCGAGAAAAGATAAAGTGAGGGCATGGGCCGAGTGGGGGTCACGACTTGACCTCAATCATGGCTTTTGCTACCTGTTCCTCTGAGAAGGGGGTCAAATTGCCTAAGTGAGCGTGTGCTTTGGGGTGAGGGGCCATGGTGTCCCGATCCGGTTCGTCGGTGGATGGTTGGTTTTAAAAGAGGAGTACATTGTAGAAATGTTGTCGATGAAGAAATTGCTACCTCTGGCAAAAATATTGTAAGTTCCATGAGGCACTTATAAGATAAAATGGGATTTTAATAAGTAAACTAAGGTTCAATATATTGTGTAGTCTGTCAACAAATGTAAAGGAGGCGGGAGAGTTGAGCTGGATCAACCTTCCAAAATACACAGCCTAGACACTGTGACTGGCGACACTAATCGGAAGTTCAAATGTATGCACAAAAGGTAAAGTCTTCTAAATCTATTTTGTAGGCTGATCTTATAGGCATATATGTTCATTGGTGAAACAGAACATCTCCACAAACCCTCTATCCATCATAGTCATGGGTTTAGCCTCCTCAGGGTTAGCAAGAGCAATATAAATACAATATAATGCAATACAATGGTTGTATTTAATTATATCGAGCACAAAAAATTGTGCTACCAAATACAATAGCTAGAATATCTACTACTAAAATAATGTGAAGTTCAGTATATAGAGGTAAGTATAGATTTGTTATTCCTAACTCTGCATGTCTTGAAGATATATACAAAACAAAGGGAGCTGCCAGTGCTGCCCATTATTTAGCACCTATTTATATTCCAAGTGTGGTCATTAAAACAACACACTGATGACTTCTTTTTCTGTCAGATTTAATCTTCAATCATTTGGATTTATAAAAAACAACACATAACACTACATTGTGCCCCAAACAAAAAACTCAACTTGAAGTGATAAGCATTATTTGTTATATACAAAATTCATTTTTTTGAAAGAGAAGACGCAAAAAACAGCTGAAGACGGTGGTATGGACCTTCTCTGGTGCAGGTATGTATGAGGTACTCTCATTTCATACGACTATTTTCATTCAAATCCCATACTAATTACCTCTTCAATTCTTAAGCAAGGGAAATTAAATTATTTTTTCCACTCCTGCATGTTGAAATTGAAGAATGGTAGGGCAAGTCCCCTAACTGCTCAATATACTACTCCTTAGACAATATGCGGTTTTGAAACACGTTTAGAATTTCTAGAACAGCAAGCTGCAAAGTGTTTTTGTCTTTTTTTAAGTTTCAGCCTGGGAACTACCAGTGGTCAGTTTCACAACAGGCTAAAATCATCGTGCCAAGCACTCCACATTGCCTAGCTAGTGATTGGATTGTAGAAACAGAAATACATTTATTAATGTTCTGTCTATGTTATTCATCTGCCAGATGTAGTTGGCTACTACCAATATTTTGAAAGATGGGCATACAGACTGTAAAATTAGTTACATTGATATGTAACCAGACCTCCACAGTGCATATAATGTATGACCTTCCAAGACATTTATTGTACTAATGGAAAAGATGCAATAAAGTTATGAAATTGATTCCATACTTGTTCTCTTCATTCTCCACTCCAATGCACATTATCTATAGACATATTTATATTATAGTCTCTAGGGTAAAGCTTATCTGTTTAAAAGCAGTGGAAAGGTTTATGTAATTAATTTCACAAATATTCCCCCTCATTTTAAACTGTAGTTGTTTTGTATTTTGTTGGACATTGTTATATGAATTGTTCATGATGAATTATTCAACCTTGATTTAATATACTGTTACTGACTGATAATGTGTTACCATTTTGTACTGTTTAGATGTGATATACATTCAGTATGTTTTTACTCAAAATAAATGTTCGTTGATGATGGCGATGATGATGACCTAAATAAAGTTACAGGTGCAAGTATGGATGCTATATGGCTTTATTGAGTATTTACATTTGAACATCATGAATTAGGTTTACAAAGTTGGTCTGCAATGCCAGCCCCTAACCTCCTCCCTACAATACCTAAGAATCATTAATATGATTCTGTTCCCAAATACACACAAAGAGGGAAACTGGTGGGATAGTGAGGAAAACAAAATATCTGGACTCAAATCAACAGGAGGCAGAGTCTCTCTTGTGGCTGATGATTAGAGCATTTGATCACAGGGCTGTATTGGGTAACCTTAGGTCAAATTGCTGCAAAACACATCATGCCATCAAATAAAAAAATTGTGAAACACAACTCAACTCAGTATATTAGGCAAACAGTTTTTTGAGGTCTTTCCTGCTTCTCCAAAGATGCAGATGCTGATGAGCTCAAAGGTGACAAGGATGCAATACTAAAAAAATAGGAGAAGCAGAACGGAACACTCCGGCACAAAGAGGTAAGTTAAGCTAAAAGTCCAAGGTTTGAATATAAGGAGGACCAAGGGAAAGAACAAAACAAATGTGAAGGAGGACGCAAACAGGGTGCTGACTGGTATTAACAAGTGGAACCTTATAAGGCACAAGACATTTTCAGATTCACAAATCTTTTTTAAGGTTACCTCTAGAAGCCTGTAACTGTTGCACGTGTCCATGTGCACCCAGAAATATCAGAGTGAATTCCCTAAAATAGAAAAATCTACACCCAGGCATAGTTGTAAACCACTGGGTGAATGTTTACTTTTTTAAATTAAGACACACAGACTAGTAATTGTCCAGTTTGATTCACATGTAAAACTCTGTTTGGATTAAATGAAGATGTACCTTCTAAGAAACAGCAATATTGAGCCCTACTAAGCCAATGTAAGAATCACAGTCCTTAATATTTCAAATGGAAATCAAGAATAAATGTGTCACCAACTAATAAAAGATTCATTAATTCAATAAGAAAATGAATTTACGTATGCAAATATTCCACAACTTTAAAGACCACATGCATAGAAATCACAGCTTTGGGCAAAAGGTAAAAACAGAAATGCCTTATGGTGACCGATGAAGAAAGTGAAAGATCCCCATGCTTGGAGAGTAAGCAGGAGAATATTTATCTTTTTTAATTCAATTAGAAGCCAATTTCATCTTGGTCTACATAGGCCACATCCTCTCTGTGTTCAGTTTCTTAAAGTGACAGCTATCATTCAATCATAGTCTGTGCTGGGTAAGCATCACAATTCCATTCACAGGAACATGCAGAGGTTAAACATGGGCTCCAGGCTTACACAGGGTAGAGAATAATGTATCACGCAACAAGGAGAGTCTGCTTACTCGCTATCATTTTCGACACAATTTCCTACTGGTACAGTGTTGAATATAGTTCTTCCATCACAGAATACAGTGTACTGTCTGCTATACTTCACACGCTTCTTCTGCTCCAGATCTCGCTGCCACCATTCTGTATGAAGAAAATTTGTTTTCGTGTCAGGTTTGATGCATGTGATTTAATAAAGCTCACAATGTCCACAAAAGCTAATCTTGACAAAGCAATTGGTTTCAACCACCTTTACATTTTAATGTAATGTATAATAGCATTAGTATTTAAAACAGTTACCACTTTAGTTCTTTAAAAATATATGCTTTTTTAAGGCTTAAATTCAACATGAATGTTTTAAAGGTTCCATTTCTGTGGTGAAACTGCTATCCAGAGTGATCATATTTGTGTGATATATTCATACTATGTACCTATTTTAATTTGTTAGGGAGTGCCTCACATCTGCAGGCATGCAAATATTTCCCCACACAAGTTAAATGCAGCCTCACTAGCAAAAACATGTTCTAAATCTTATTGTATACATGTATATTGTTTGTGTTTCTCCTTTATCTGAGTCTAGGGTAGCATCCTGCAACACAAAGGTACTAGAAATTACCACAAATAACTTCCAATTTAATTAACTACATTTGGCCATTGGATTGATGAGGCCCATGTCCATTGTAACATAATTACAATTTAGAAGATTCGAAATAATATCATCAATGCATTTAATTGGACCAAAGAGACAATGTTTCCCTTGGACAAGAAGTGCAACAACAATTTGAAGTATGGTACTTTAATTTAAATTATAGTATCTGCACAGTTATGAACTTAATCCCACAATAACAGAACTGAATAATTAGTCAGCTTAATCACAAAAAAGTAATATTTAATAGTTGTTCCTTAATCAATAGAAAAAAAGTGAAAGGTGCTCGATGCTCAAAGTGGTTATTCACACGTGAAAAGTAATTGTTAACATTAAAAGATATGTCTAAGAGAGATAACAGGTTGTGATCCGAAACTAAGGCAATACATTGTGTGTGTGTGGGGGAGAGGTGATAAAAGAAATGAAAATGTATTTTGCTTTTGCAGGCAAGAGCTTCTCCTTGAAATATTCTTTGAAAAGTTTTTGTTTAATATATATATTTTTCTTATAAACAATGGCAACTCTACCTCGGGGTTTAATAGTTACATGGTAAGAAGTCATGTAGTGTAGGATTAGAAGATCTCTGTGACAAAGTCTTAACTAGGAAAATGAAGTCATGATTATGAGTTTCACAGCGATCAGCAGTCTGAAGGTGATGTTTTGCTACTAACCTCACATTACATGACATAGCCTTCAGATTGTGCATGGAAGATGACCTAGAAGATGATGTGGAAGGACTAAGTGGCCAATAGGCTGAGCCTTTGTTCAGAGGAACATTGAGGTATATATTCTCAGATTTTAGAGAACTTTTGGTAGCATCAGAAAGAATATAACATGGAAAATGTCAGTCATAAGATGGCACAGCACTATGTGGTTATGAAATCACAACATATAAACATAGGGCGCATGAGGGAGAAATATCATCAGGGATAAAAAGGCGATACAGCAAGCTATTAGACCATCTAGAAGGCATTAAGAAGGTTGTCATAATGTCAAAGTCATAATATGGTACAGCACTGTGTGGTTATAAAGTCACAAAGTATAAACATGGGACACAAGGGGGAGAACATCATCAAGGATAAAAAGGCTATTCAGCAAGTCACTGGATCTTCTAGAAGGCATTAATCAAAAAGGGAAATGTAGAAGTTAGTGTGCGTGTTGAGGTAGTTGTTGAGGAGTAGAGAAATCGAGGTCACGTTTAAAGAAGGGAAAGGAGGAATTGCAACGGAGGACTTTGGGTAGCGAGTTCCAAATCTTCGGAGCATTACCTGAGAATGAGCGAGTCTCGGATGTTTTCTTCTTGAAGTTGGGGGCAATGAGAAGAATGAGCGTTGGAGCTTCTCAGAGTTCGAGCTCTTCCAGTTATTGAAATTCTGGTTTCTTGGTATTCAGGGCTCTTTGTATGAAGCGCTTTCTGGGTGGCGCAGGCTGTCTTGAAAAAGCATTTTCCTTCGATGGGAAGCCATTTAAGACTAATGAGGGCAGGAGAGGCTGCCTGATCCCTGGTCAAAAGCGGTTGATTAGGCAACATCTCAGGAGGTTGGTGGGCGAGAACATTAAGATTCTGCGTTTCTCAGAGAAAAAGGTAAAAAGAGTTGCACTGATTAGGATTTTCACATAAGTAAATGTTAAGAACTATTGGTAAAAGTGAGAACTAACCAAACATAACTTTTGAGACCACAAGCAGGTTGTGGACTTGTCATCCAACTAAGTTGTTCGATCCTTTACCATTTGATTTCACTACAGCCAGGTATCTAAACAGACTGTGACACCACAGTCATGACCAAATCGTCACTGCGAAATCAACACATTGAGGGCTACAGCTTTATGAAATAGGTGCCGAAGCAGGCACCCAATATAGCCAGCCCAAAGAATGGGAAGTTTATGCGCGGCTCGGGGAAACAAGAACACATCTGGCCGCCAAAAATATCGAAAGAGTTTGCCATGGTTGAGATTTTCATAAAAATAAATTAAAGGAACTAATGGCAAAAATTAGAACTAGCCACAAATCACTTTTAAGACCATGCATGACGTGCCACTGGTCACCCACATAATTCATTGATCCTCTACCAATTTAATTTCACAACAGCAATGTCTCTAAACAGATTGTGGCACCACGGTTATGACTTAGTAGTCACGGCTGGCTTGACACATGGGGAACGAGCGTATGCCATGAGTAAGAAGGGATTCACCCACTATCGCAAACACAGAGAGGGAATCCTGTGCAGCTTGCAAAAATTATTTCTGGCCCTGCAGAGAAGAAAGGTAAAAGTGAACACATTTTGTCCATTCCTGCATTCTTTATCATGGCCATCCTAGATCCAGATTCCTTGGACCAGACCTGGTCCTGATTTTGAGCTTTGGAAGTCTAGTCAACCTAAGACACAGTCTGATCACGGCAATAGAACACAGAGCACATGCACAACATGCAACACGCGGTGTCACAATATCCGATTTCAGTTTCTTCGTGGCCGCTTGATCTTGGTTCTCGGATAACCTAGGCAGTATCGCGTTCTTTACTCCCGAAAAGAAACCACTTTTACCAATTGAAGCATCTTACAAGCCCTTTTACGGCTAACCCCAGAGCGAAGAGGAGGTGGGTGTTATCCCAACAGCCCACACTGACATTTTGTTTACTAGTCTGGCAGCACGTGATGCAGAACGAGTTCTGCCCACAGCAGCGGGACCTGTCTTCAGAGCATAACTGCTGCCAACTTGCCCCGCCTGCGGCCCACCTTTACTGTCCTGTCTCGGTGGTACAGCCAGTGGGCACATCTTTTCTGTCACTCTTGTGACATTAGGTTGATGGAGCGGGTAAAATGTTTTCTTTTTATATACCCAATCCATTTACATACGTTTATATTAAAATTATTAATAATTAATTATAATAATTAATGGCTTGATGTGAAAGTACTAAATCAACTTTATTAACCGAGAGAATACATGTGTGAATGCATTTGCATGGCTAAAACTAATAAGTGAACTAAGCTGTATGCATATTAAAACGATAGATGGTGCTTGAGCAGTGTTAATGTGATTTGCGCTTAAATAAACCAGCATTAACGGCTTTGACTGTTGCATATGGCTAGATAAATACATACACATAAGGGTATTAGCAAGGGAATAACACTGTTTTAATCATTTCTATGTATTAATTACGATTTTGTGTTTCTTTGCTTAAAGTTGACTATTCTGGCCTACCAAAAGATGGCCGCCGACTGAATCCTAACTAAAGTACATTACTTCATCATTTGAACAATGGAGAAAGGCGCCTGCACTGACATCGTTCGTGTCCCTTGAGTGACCTGTCAGACCATGCCCATGAAGACTACCCTGGGCGAGGTGCCAATGTCCCTGAACGTGAAGCAAATGTTGCAAAAGGGGAAAAGTGAACTGAAAATCAACCTATTACCAACAAACTGATACTTTTTTTTTGACCTGGGATTAGTTTCCCATATATCTACGTTGAGACTTTTTCCACATGAGAAAATTTGAAAATGTTTCTTAATGTATTGAGATATATTTGAATTCAGCCAATCGTCGGCTTGGGAAATGTGAAGATGTAACTGTTATATGGAAATTTTAGTATAAATATTAGTGGACTAGAGAGGTTAAATACCACCTTCTTACGCCACTTCTTGAATCCTGAGGTTATGCTGACGGAGAGGACGGTGACTCTACAGGATAGACCAAAGACTCTGATGAACTTACTTAGGACCGGTTCTGACTTAGAAAACGACAATTAGCCAGAATAGGTAAATATGACAAAAGATGATACTGCATTATTAGGATTTAACCTGCATTTGAATTAGATAAAGAAAATCATTATTTGAATTACTGTGTCGGGTGATTATTTCTTTGAAATGTTTATTGATTAATTTGAGAGTAAAGAGTATCATTAAACGAAAACCAACTAAATGATCCAATCGACCTCTTGATGGAGGAATTGTTAGGATGATTCAATAGAAGTGGTTTCCTCTATCAAAGCGAACAGCTGTGGTTTGGATTTTATGTCCCTTGGTAGGCACGGATAGTTTGAGAGAATGAATGTTGGTGTTATGGGCCCCACCAGCGTGTGATGTGTGTATGTGCGTGCGACTGAGAAATCATTCTGTCTGTGGAAGCAGGGGGAATTTTAGTGATCCTAACTGCACCAGTATTTCTGGTAGCAGAGGATGGTTTTTATTGTTTAAGTTTAATGATTTGTGTGTATATATATATTTTTACCAGTATTCCAGGTAGCTAGAGAGGATTTACTGTTGGTTTGATGATTCGCCTGTATATAGCTTATCGATTATTGATTGGTGTTGAAATGTGTGCTAACACTATATGTTGAAGTCGTATTGAGTTTTATGTAGTCTGTACGGCTTCTGGGATGTAAGAAGTCGGTGACAGTTCCGTAGTAGGGCAGAGGTAAGTGCTGCTTTCGGGAAAGACAGGATTGTGGTTGCCCGTAGGTACACGGGGAAAAACGTGTGACAATTGAAGCTGTGCGTCGCATTGTCTGGGTTCGATTTGGTGACATCGTCGTGTGTTGCCATTAGAGACATTTTCTGTGTGAGAGAAGTACGTATGATAGCGAAGGGTACCTGTGAAATTTTGGTCTTTAAGTACCAGGAAACCAATTGGCATACCGATAACGCTTATCACTGAAAAGGTAGCAGGTGTTCTCTGAGCTTGAGTGAAGGACAAAGTAGAGGTAAGCGCTGCTTTGTTAACGTATGTCATAATTCTGTAGTAGGACAGACTGTTCGCTGTTCTCGGAAAGACAGGATTCTGTGTGAATGTACTACATTTTCTTGTGTGAAAGTGCGCGAATGAAATAGCATTCAGGTTAATTGCGGAACTCTGGTTTTATTTCTCAGGAGCATTGCGTTTCCAACTATGTGTCTTAATTCCGGAGAAGACAGTTAAATTGATGCTTGATAGAAGGGTGAAGTAGAGGGATGTGCTACTTTATCAACGAAAGTAATGATTCTGTAGTAGGGCAGAGGTAAGCACGGCTCTTGGGAAGGCAGAATTCTCGTAAGAAAGGTCTATTGCTATTCTGTGGTTAGCGAAGCAGACAATGGAGATGTTTGTATGTTGTGACTAACAGTATCGTAAAATTGAAACAAAGTCTACCGAGTAGTTTGTAAAGGAGGGGTGGACTAGAGACAGGAGCAGGAGCTGCTGCAGCGACTGCTGACGTCAGAAAGACAGCGCTGGGATCGAACAGTGGGTTGGAACAGCGGAAAACGCCCTGATTGGTGCGTTAGTGTGTGCCGCGCAAGGATTGGGAGAAGTATAGGGTGACGTAGACGCTCCAGGATTGGTGCGTTAGTGTGAGTCGCGCAGGGATTTGTGGATTGTGATAGTGACGTAGACGCCCAGGATTGATGCGTAAGTGAGAGTCGCGCTGCTATTGGACTAGAGACCGTATAGTTGACGGAAACCCTAGGGGTTCAAGAAAGAAGGGAAATGTATTATCATTCAGCCGAAAAGAAGAAGAAATCCCTATTTAGTAAAATCAAGGGGTGGTTCGTGAAAGACAAAGAGATTGTGACGAGGGAAGTACAGTTAATTCCTCCAACAAAGACACCCGCATCCTTTATGGTTGCGAAATATGGGTACCATACTTGCATTTGGCTAGACAATTGGATGAAGTATACAAAGGATGACGGAGTTTTAGCGTTTCCAGAAAATGGTTCCTTTAATTTGGCAATATTAAGGAATTTGAGGGAGAGGATGATGAGCTTAGATCCGCGACCTAGGCCTACGCAGTTTGAGGCGCTGACGGAGTGGGAAGATGAGATGCTTGAGCAAGAAAAACAGAGAAATGGCAGTAGGTACAGATATATGTTCGGACGGCCAAACGATCGCGAAACTCATTGTGATCGAATGAGAAGGTGGCGAGACGCAAGTATGACTGAAGGATTGTTTCCAGTGAGAATGGCAGGGGAAAGTGAGGGAAGGAAATGCCTGGAAAAGAAAAACAATGTAGAAACCAGAAGGTACGGAGCAAATGACACAGAAGATGATGTCTTAGATGACATGTTTTACAAAAGTCCACCTCCATACAGGCAGGAATCAGAAACGCCAACTGCAGGTACATCGGTGAGGGAGACTCTGAAAATCATTAAGACAGAAGTTGTGACTCCAGAGGTAAAGAGAAGGAATTCTCTTAGGGAACGGGGAATGGAAAATAAGGTAGAGGGTGAAAATTCCATGGAACTAGCCAAAACCACATTAGAACTGACAGAGAAAATAAGAGAATTGACGAAAAATCTGGAAGCAGTTACAGTCCCTGTGACCATAGGTCCTGTTATGCCCATTTTTGAGAAGCAGAAAGAAAGTGAGCATGGTCTAACAGTTCCGTATGTAAGCAGTAGACAAGCGGAACAGCCCCAAATGAAAGCGAGGGAGAATCCTTGAAGACACACCGTGAGTGAAGGTGGATTAAATATGTGAAATAACCCGTTTTATAGTCCTGATTCGGTAGAAAGAGACAGAATAGTAGGAGGATCAATATTAGAACCACAAAGAATGACAGAACCAGGCAACGTGAAAAATCAGTAGGTATAACTACAGATGAATTGAGTGAGTGGTTGAAGAGTCTACAGGGAAAAGAGAAAGAACCCCAAACTATTGATGTGGCAAAATTACGCATGGTATTAGAAGAATTAATAGTAGGGACAATCCCCACAGAAAAGCTGAAAAATTACCAGGATGAAAAACCGCTGTTTTTGTGCAAGAGTGTCACTTGGAGAGCGAGGAATTTACATGACAGGCTTGGAGAAATAGCAAGTGAGATGGGAATTGATATGGATAAGGTAAAAGCTTTACAGAAGCCTTACCGAGTGGATTTCACGGAAAAAGACATTGAAAATCTGAACCCTGCAGGACGAATAGTCCAGATTAAGGATATAATCACAGTGTTAAGGAAATGGGGAGATGTGGACAAATGGAAAAGCAGGTGGTATAGAAAGCGGGATGATACTTCAGACAGAACTTTCTCAGCATTTCCTGTGAGAGAAAAGGAAAAGGTAGTGACAGAGTTCCCCATGAGAGAGATTCCAGGAGGGGGATATGTGCATGTCCCATGGACAAGACAGGATATTTTGTCATTTACAAATGACTTCCCTCGATTGCGGGAAAAGCCCGTCGAGTGGTACAGACAGGTGGACAGATTTGTTAAGCTGTCAAAAGAACTGTGGATTGATCTGAATAGCCTATTTGATATAATAGTGCCAGCAGACTTGTGGGCAGAATGCAAGATAGTCATAGATTGGCCAACCAAAGGATACCCGAGAGATCCCAAAACAGGAGTACCAGACCCAGAGGTAATGCAGAAATATGAACAGGTCATGGTGTTCTTGAAAAACAAAGTGCCTCCCAAAGAAACAGACTAGGTTAAAATAGATCGAACCCATCAAGAAGCGAAAGAGTCAGTTCACGCTTATTATGAAAGGCTAATTTTAGCTTTCAAACAGTTCAGTGGGGATGACAATCTGGGAGAAAAGGACCTGAGTCATTTTGTGTACAGATTTGTGTATGGTCTGCGTCCCGAGATTGGGGACATGATTAAGCAGCATACTGTGGACTGGCAGAGCAAGAAAATAGATGAGATCCTAAGGCATGCCAAATACTTTAGTGATGAGATTGAGGCAAAGCAGCGAAAACTAAAAGAAAAGGCAATGTGGGCTCAAGTGAAAGTTGCAGAAAGACAGGAAGCTCAGTTGGTTGAACAAGCCAATAACCCAGGCATTAAACCCAGATTTGGCTCAGGAAAAGGAAAGGGTAATATAGAAGAAGCTAAGAAGAGGTTTCCATGCCACAATTGCGGAAGGTTAGGGCACTGGAAATCCGAGTGTAAATATCCACCAAGTACTAATAATGATAATCCATCATTAAATCCACAGGTGCAATGTGAGGGGAGTGGCCCACCGCCGCAACAGCAGAAGGCTGTTAATCCACAGAATCAGGTGCCAAAACCGCCACTACCGCAAAGCAGGAACACCCAAAGATATAGCAAAGAAGCGGGATTCTACAATGAAGAACAGGTAAACAAACCGCAACGCGCGAGCGCTGTGTCACAATATTGGCTGCGGAATGACGAGAGTGAGTCAGAGGAGATTTATTGACGGTGCCGAGAAGAGGAAGATGGGTGTGTACTTGGCGCAACTCTAGAAATAGATCAGACAGGGCCATTTGTGGATGGGAAAGTTAATGATGAAAACATTACTTTTCTAGTGGACACTGAAGCTACGTGGTCTTCTGTCAGATCAGCCGACGTGAAAAATCTTCCTCTTTCGGATGAAACAATCCAAGTAGTTGGTGTATCAAACACCCAGATTAGGACCTACCTTACCGAACCGGTAAAAGTTAAAATAGGGAAATTCTCAGACATGCACCGATTTGTGGTGTGTGACACCAGTCCTGTGAATTTGTTAGGTAGGGATTTGTTGTGCAAAATGAATTGCACCATATTTTGTACACCAGACGGAATAGCTTTTGAAACACCAGATGAGGATGTTCTGTATAAAATGACCATAGCTAACAGAGAGAATGAGGTTGCTGGAACCTATGCCATATTCAATCCAGATGAATTGCCCCCAGGATTGAAACAGACAGTGAAGGAAGCAGTCTGGGATTTTACTGGAGAAGATATAGCAGTCCATGTAACTCACCTATAATGGGACTGAAAAAGCCTAATGGGAAATTCAGGATTGTGCAAGATTTGAGAAAGATTAATAAGATTGTTGTGTCATGCTGTCCCATTGTTCCAAATCCATCAGTGATTCGGTATCAGATTCCCCATGATGCAGAATGGTACACAGTAATTGATTTGTGTCATGCTTTCTTTTCCATTCCGTTGCATCATGACAGCCAGCCGATTTTTGCATTTCGGTTTGGAGAACGTATTTTGGCATGGTGCCATATCCCACAGGGGTACACAGAGAGCCCCTCCATTTTCAATCAGTTGCTAAAGAAATCTCTGGAAAGTCTTACCATGCCTGAGAATTCAGTTTTGGTCCAATATATTGACGACCTACTAGTGGCGTCAAAGACACGTGAGGCCTGTGAAACGGACACCATAGCCTTGCTGAATCATTTGGCAGATGGAGGACTAAAGGTATCTCCGACAAAATTGCAATACTGTAAAAAAGAAGTACAATATTTGGGTCATACTGTTGAAAAAGGGCTGAGAAAAGTAACTATAGACAGGATCCGAATCATTAGAGGAATGAGAGCTCCAATGACCCAAAGAGAGGTGAGAATGTTCCTCGGAATGGTTGGTTACTGTCGTCAGTGGATAAGTAACTTTTCCCTGATTGCCAAACCATTGGTAAAATTGACGAAAAGTGAGGTTAAAGACCCTCTTGAACTGAACAAAGAAGAATTGGCAGCATTCAGACAGCTAAAGAACAGTCTTTGTGAAGCCCCCGCCCTGGGAATGCCTGACTATCAGAAAGAGTTTGAGTTATACTGCAGTGAGAGAAACGGATATGCACTCTCAGTATTAATACAGAAACATGGAAGGCAAAGGAGACCAGTGTCATATTTCTCGTCAATGTTAGATACAGTGGCGGTAGGTCTGCCAGGATGTCTGAAAGCAGTAGCTGCTACATGCCGAAGCCTAGAGCAGAGTGAAGGAATCGTGATGGGGTATCCAGTAAGAGTGTTTGTACCTCACAGTGTGGCGATCCTTTTAACAAGGAGTCGAACACAGTTCATGTCACATAGTCGGCTGACTAAGTATGAGAAGGTCATTCTAGGTGCAACCAATGTGAGTCTGGAAAGATGTGTGAATGTGAATCCAGCTACACTTTTGTCTGATACAGAGAGAGTGGAGGTAAGAGATGATGTTGATCATGATTGTCTGGATGTGCTTGACTATTGTACGAAACCTCGACCTGACATAAGAGATCTGCCATTGCCAGAAAGTGATTATGTGTTTTTTGTGGATGGATCTTGTCTAAGAACAGATGAGGGAGTGTTGAGTGCAGCATATGCAGTATGCACAGTTTCAGCAGTTATAGAAGCATCACTTTTGAAAGGAGTTAAATCCGCTCAGGTAGCAGAAATAGTGGCATTGACAAAAACATGCAAAATTGGGAGGAATGTGAGAGTGACTGTGATGACTGATAGCCAGTATGGCTTCGGAGTTGTCCACGACTTTGGCCAATTGTGGCTACAAAGAGATTTCCTGACCTCAAGTGGAACTCCCATAAAGAATGCAGAAGTGGTTGGGAAATTGCTTGAGGCAATACAAATGCCCAAAGAACTGGCTGTGGTAAAATGTGCTGCTCATGGTCAAGGAAGTGATTACATCACTACAGGGAATCGTTTTGCAAATGACATGGCACAGTATTGTGCACGAAACCAGTATTTTATTAATCGGTCAAAGGAAAGGGAAATGTCTTCTTGCTCCTTAATGTTTACTAACGTTGTGGGAACATGGGATGAGGTAAGGCAGTTGCAGGATGAAGCAGGAGATGAAGAAATGAAGCAGTGGGTAAAAGCAGGTTGTGCACCAAGGGAGAAAGATCATGTGTGGGTATATCGGGATGGAAGACCAGTAATGCCTGATAGCATGATGTCAACCATGGCACGGATGTATCATGGCCAAGGACATCTGGGAAGGGATGCCATGATAAGGGCTTTTAAGCAGACCTGGTACAATGCAAAATTCAGGTTGATAGCCGAGAGTCTCTGTCAAAGATGCCTGATATGTCAGCAGTACAATCCGGGAAGGAAAACAGTGGTGAGTCTGGGCACCATAGGCCGGGAGGGAGGACCTTTCACTAGAATGCAAATAGATTTCATTGAAATGCCACCTTATAACAAGCTGAGGTATGTTTTGGTGGTAGTTTGTCTGTTCTCTAGGTGGGTGGAAGCATACCCTACCAGAAGAAATGATGGAATCACAGTGGCCAAGCTCTTGTTGAGGGAATTCATCCCAAGGTTCGGGTTCCCAGTGACCATTGAATCAGACAGAGGAGGACATTTTTACAATGAGATCATGAAATTGATTTGTGAAGCATTGGGTGTACAGCAAAAACTGCATTGTGCTTATCGACCAGAGGCTTCTGGTGTAGTTGAACAAATGAATGGTACAATCAAAAACAGAATAGGGAAAATGTGTTTAGCCACAGGAATGAAATGGCCTAATGTCTTGCCTCTAGTCTTGATGACCATCAGATCCATTCCAGACAGGACTACAGGTTTAAGTCTGCACGAAATTATCATGGGACGCGCCATGAGACACGCATTTGTTCCAGTCAACAAATTGATGACAATTACTGATGACATGATTTTGGATTATTGTAAAGGCCTGGCTGACGCAGTCCATTCTGTGTTTCACCAGGTTGGAGCGGATGCCACCACACTCGAAAAGAAACCAGCCCATGATTTGATCCCAGGGGACTGGGTGAGAATAAAAGTCCACAGAAGACGAAATTGCTTGGTTCCAAGGTGGGGAAGGCCAAGGCAAGTCATCTTGACCACCACAACTGCCGTAAAGTGTGCTGGATTGAAAAATTGGATACATGCAAGTCACACTTTGAGAGTTCCAAATCCAGCAGATAGCATTGGGAAAGAATATTTAGATGATTCAGGATCAAGTAATGATTCAGGCGATGAGAATTCAAAGACAAAAGAAAATCCTGAAAGGGGGGAAAAGGAGCCAAGATTAGTTCCAAACCCGACAAAAGAAAATCCTGAAAGGGGGGAGAAGGAGCCAAGACTAGTTCAGACTCCAAGAGAAGAAATTCTGAGAAAGAGAAAGCTGATTTCAGATAATTGAGATTCTGGAGGCGAACAAAACGCCAGTGGTGAGCGCAGAAAGAAGAAAAGAAAAGAAAAGAATGTCCAGTCTGAAGTAACCTTTACACCAAATGAGAGAGTAGAAGAAGTTCCACCTGAGAAAATACTGGAAGGAGAAGAAGGGATAGTCACAGAAAGAGAGGGACAGATTGCGGAAGACCCCCGAGGAGGTGTAGGGAACTGCAACACCCAGCTAGGTGAAGGGACAAGTAGTCAGCAGAAAAAATGCGTGCCGGAGACCCGAGGAGGGACAGAAGTAGGGCCAACACAAGAGGTGGAAAAGGAGACTGTTGAAAAGGAAATACCAAACGAGACAGAATCTGAAGACAGTGAGACTGAAATACCAGAGGGTCGAGTTCTAAGGAAAAGAACTTGGATTGAGGAAAGGAACAATAAAGACGGCAAAACAAGAAGGAATGCTAAAGGAGATCTTTGGCCAAACAAAATTAAGAGACTGAGACATTGATTGACACGAGTCAAACCCTCAGAAGCTGAACAAGTGAATGAAGTAACCAGTCAGCATAAAGAAAAAGAGGGAGAGACAGAAGTGTCTGAAGCAAACAAACGAACGAGAAAACCAAACCAGAAGTATAAGTCACCTGAATGGACGTACGTGGCACTGCCTGAACAAGGAGAAGAGGTAGATAGTCAAGGAAATCCAGAGGAGACTTTACTGAGAGTGGTAAAAGAAGAAGAAACAGCGGAAATCCTGAGAGTTATCCTATCCGATATCGGAGAAGAAGCGGAAGATCAGGAAATTCTGTATGTGGATGACGAGAAGGAAGTGAAAAACGACGAGAGGCCAAGCTGAGTAATTTCAAACAGGTCCTTGTAGAAATATAAAGGATTGAATAAGATATTGAAGTATTTGGATCACCTGATAAGGGCCTAGCTCTTGTAGGAAACTACAAGAAGTGGAGTAGAAGAGGCTAAGTCAAAAGACACGGTCAAATTTAACAAGATGGCTAACATAGATGATAACAAGAGTAGATGTACCTTTATGAGAAGATGGTGCAAGGCATGTTGTTGTTGTACAGGACTATTAATGCTTCTTTGGCGTGTACTCGCTCTTTTGATCTCTTTCAAAGTAACCTTAGATACGCTAGAGGGACATACAGAGAATATGACTAATATAGTGAAGAGTTCACAAAAGGTAGTTCCATTTAGAACAAGCACTGAGCATATGCACAAGGATAGGTCAATAACTGATTTTTCTAGTAATGTTTTTACAAAACTGTTGTATGAATATGTAAAAACCATGGACGTAAGGGATTGCTATGTATGCATGCAGTTACCTGCCTCTGTTTCAGAAGGGGTGACTTATCATCACCTCCCAGCAACTTATGGAATAACATGTAGCGTTTTAACCAGTATATTTTATCAAGTAGGGAAATTAGAATATAATTTGTCTAATATAGATAATATTCTTGGACAATTGCCCATGAATAATGAGTTGAATCCAGCTAAAACTGCTAATGTACTAGGTGAGATTTTTATAGAGACTAAAGAACTAACTTTAGAATATATTTTTAGAAACAATTTAACTTGTAGTTTGAAGACAGAAGAGAAAACATTTTTGGATATGGTCGAAGAGAGGAGATTGAAAATACACAAGAATGTAGAAGGACATAAAGAAGGGGAAAACCTTTGGGAAATAGATGGGAAAAAGGAGACACCGGGTGGAGTTAGACCAACAATAGCTATAGACTCACCCCAGAAAGGCAAATTATGCATTATGAGGGAAAGATCCCAATATGATTATATCTATATAGGGACAAGTGAGTGTCATGATACATATTTTATTGCATCTGGATGGGGATTTAGAGGCGGAGAAGATCCAGTTTTCCCTGGACTATACTATATTTGTGGGAATAAGGCTTATTACAGGTTGCCCGACCATTGGTATGGCACATGTTATGTAGGCCTGGTCTTTCCAAAGATTTTTCACATGGATAGAGTAGAAAATAGTGGACCACATAACATACTAATGCGTAGCAGAAGAGAAACTTGGTTAGAAATTGTAGGTGATATTTTTGGAGCCTTGATACCAGCAGTGGGAATATCTTTGAATGCAAACAATATTCGGAAATTGTCAACCATAGTGGATCGCTTGTCAACAAGCACCGCTGGAGGATTTCTCTTGGTAAACACTGAAATGGTTGCCATGCGTGCTATGATTATGCAAAATCGACTTGCCCTTGATATCTTATTGGCAAAAGAGGGTGGAGTCTGTGGAATGTTGAAAGTTCAACATTGTTGCACTTACATTCCTGATGAAAGCAAAGATCTAAAAGTATATATCAAGAATATAACAGAATTGCATGATGAAATAAAACCACTGGAGGTTGAAAGTATCTGGACTAGAATTAGTAATAAGATGGCTGCTCTTAAAGCTTTCTTAGGTAAATTAGGTAGTACTATATTAGGGAAAATATTATTTCCATTAACGTGTGTGATTTTTGTATTATTAATACTTAGATTAGGATGTATGTGTTATAGACATAGAAGAAATAAAAAGAAGGTTAAACGAGAAATTTACAAAAAGAAGGAAAAGAAACAAGAAAGAGATTTCAATGAAATAGAATTAGAAGAATGGAAGGAGAGTATGTATGATAAAACCAAAAGAGAAGATGAAAAGGAAACAGAATTCTAATTGAGCAAGAAAACATTTCGAATTTCCGTAAAAGGGGAAATAAAATGATTTTTCTGTGGGTTTTGTTTGTGGTGATAATATCACCAAAGGGGGGATTGATGGAGCGGGTAAAATGTTTTCTTTTTATATACCCAATCCATTTACATAAGTTTATATTAAAATTATTAATAATTAATTATAATAATTAATGGCTTGATGTGAAAGTACTAAATCAACTTTATTAACCGAGAGAATACATGTGTGAATGCATTTGCATGGCTAAAACTAATAAGTGAACTAAGCTGTATGCATATTAAAACGATAGATGGTGCTTGAGCAGTGTTAATGTGATTTGCGCTTAAATAAACCAGCATTAACGGCTTTGACTGTTGCATATGGCTAGATAAATACATACACATAAGGGTATTAGCAAGGGAATAACACTGTTTTAATCATTTCTATGTATTAATTACGATTTTGTGTTTCTTTGCTTAAAGTTGACTATTCTGGCCTACCAAAAGATGGCCGCCGACTGAATCCTAACTAAAGTACATTACTTCATCATTTGAACAATGGAGAAAGGCGCCTGCACTGACATCGTTCGTGTCCCTTGAGTGACCTGTCAGACCATGCCCATGAAGACTACCCTGGGCGAGGTACCAATGTCCCTGAACGTGAAGCAAATGTTGCAAAAGGGGAAAAGTGAACTGAAAATCAACTACTGGTACCACCCCCAACACTACACGGCACACACCGCTGTTGAGCACGATGAAGCCTGCCCTATGCTCCTTAACGCGATACTGCCGCACGTGCAGCCGACAAGTACTCTCAAGTCTGTTGGTCCATTAAGCAGTACAATCAGAGCATGGCAGGCACTCGCTACATGTGCACGCAAGACTCCATTATACGCCACGGCATTACCACCAATACATCACCCAACCTTATCAGTTACAAATGAGTCAGGGGCATTAACCATACTACAGGAGGCGGGAGTGAGGACTATAGTTGACGCTTTCCCTGTGGGAACTTTTCTCACACTCACGGAGTTTGGGGGGAACCAAGACTGTACCCCATTGCAGAGCTTTGTATACTATAGGGTAAGGGCAGCTATGAAAGCGTTATATCCCTTCTTTCCCCAAGAACCGCTTGCGCTGCATTCCCTACTGACCCTGCTTTCATGTGCTAATCGGAATTTTTTTTATCACCAAACTGTACAACTCCTCCCAAGGAGAACGAAGTAAGTCCATAGACACGGCCAGAGAGAGATGGAGCGCGATCCTAAATGCCCCACTAATGCAGGCGGATTGGAAAATGTTGTGTCTTCCTGTACAAGCTGACATCCAACTGTAATCTCAAGAAAATACATTTTAAATATCTGCAATAGGCCTTTTACTCCCGCCTCCAGCTTCATAAATTCGGGTTATGAACGGAGCTGACGTGCGTGTGGTGCGGGTAGGGTGACCAGACGTCCCCGTTTTCCCAGGACGGTCCCCGTTTTTGGAGAAGTGTCCCCGTGTCCCGACACTTTTCTCCAAGTGACTCAAATGTCCCTGTTTTCAAACAGTGTCCAGGTTAAACACAGAAATGTCCCTGTTTTTCATTGTTCCGGTTGAGCATGCACGCGCATGCTCTCTTTGCACTGTTTACGGCATGTGTCGTCACTGAGGTGAGCGCTGTAGCAAGAAGGGAAATCCTTTGAAGAGAGACATTTTACACGCAGCGCCACCTACGTCATCATGCCAGCCAAAGTTTCTACTTTGGATAAAACAATATTTCTTCGTCCTGTAGCTTGTATTCATAGCCATGCAAACTTTTCAGTAGCTCTTATGCATACCGTGCAAGGATTAATGCATTGCTCATTGCATGTTTTATTCCTAACCAATAGATGCATGCTCTGTGTTCTCCATATCAAAGCTATGACTTGACCTTTTGATTGACCTTTCAGGTCACGGCAAACTGTTTAGCTGGAAAGGACTTAAAGGAGCAGTATTAACGCCTGTGGGAGAGGCGAGCAGCGCTGCTCGAGCTTTTTGCTCAGGTCTTCACACTATTGCACTATGAGATGATACCAATGGCTAGAGTGCACAATACATACCCCAGTAAGGTAACATGACATCCCAGCAGTGACCACGCAAATGTGGGAGGACTGTGTGGTCGGCCAGCCTTTGTGACCCTTAAGACCCTAAGGCAGTAATACCTGGAGAGAAGTGTTTTTTTTACATTGGTCCATGGCTGCCATTTGGCAATTTAGCATTCCGCAGTTTACCTCCCATGCTTTTCTGTCATGAGCAACTAAGCAACATTGGTGAGTTGTACTTTACGTGGTGCTGACGCGCAGATATAGAAACAAGCACTGATAAAGCTAGTAAATCTGGCGTTTGCTAGCCCGTGATGTTTTATTGATTTTTGGCAAATATATGCTATAGTCCTTAAAAGTGTAAATGTAATAAAAAGTACTAATGCTGCTGTGTAAAGGAGAGGGGTGCCAATAAAAGACTGCGGATTTGTTGTCTGTAATGCTTCATCTCGGTCTGTGGCGGGAGCTGTCATTGTAGTCCTTTTTCTATGTCTGACAGCTGTCAAATAGTCCTACTTTTATGTCGATGGTTACTGCAAACCGTAGTCCTACTTCTATGTCTATGACCTGTCCCCGTTTTTTGTTTTGAGAATCTGGTCACCCTAGGTGCGGGGATGATGAGGCGGTTTTCTTGCACCTGGCATGGACCTGTGGTCCGGTGGCCGTGTCCTGGACACAGGTTACACAGACCTTATCTAAAATGGTGGACGTACCTCTATGACCTTATTAAATTGCTACCGCCCAGGACTAGTAAACTAGTAGCGGTGTCATTGCTAATGGCCAAACGCAGAGTGTCAATATGTTGGGGAGGGAGGAGGGCGCCAAAGCATGCGACTGGCTACATGATCTAGCGCATTGTAAAGCTTAACTGGAAACATATGCTGATGAGCTGCCTCCGCCATCAATACCAAGAGACTTTTAGGCCCTATATTTAGCCTATATGATATCCACAAATGCGGAATGGAGTGATTCACTGGACTATACCTGATGTAACAATTGGGGGAAGCTGGGAAGATGTGGAGAGCATTGACAATGTTTATATTGTTATTTATATGCGTGGATCCTATGATGGAGTCTCCTGTTTTGTTCTTCGGTTTACTGTACAGGTGTATACCTTAACTATGAATAAAACTTCAATTAAAAAAAAAACAATAAAATGCATGTGAGAGGGGCGATGGAGAGGTGAGAGGCACTTGTGAAGTGTGGTAGTGAGGGAATTTGTAGAGAAGGTGGGTTTTTGGGAAGGCACCAGTAAAGATTGGTGCACTGGGTGCTATCAGCCCTAAAGGCGGCCCTTGGTGAGACCGAGCAACATGGAGCATGAGAGGAAAGAAGCACATGTATGTGAGAGAACAACACAGAGCATGCGGGTGCAGAAGCCCACAATGGAAACAACTGGAAAACACCTGCACCTTCATGGAGTGCTTAATCGAAACAAAAAAATAGGTCCTTAAAAGTGAATAGTGGAAGAACACAAGTAAACAGGCTATGCTGCAGGGGAGGGTGTAGGAACTTCTTCACACGGGAATGCAAGTAAGTAGCTTCTTATATCGAGAGCAAGCAGGTACATCTAACAACCTCTGTAACTCCCACCAACTGCCACCTTCACATATTCTACATTCCAGAATCTGTAGCATCCAGTTATTAAGGAGCTAGTAACCAGAATACCACATTTCCCTTCTTTACACAATAGTAACAACACATTACTATATATTAAACACAATGGAACCATTGTACTACCAATTCTACAACGAGGGATAAAAGCTTCCCAAAAAAAAAGATTCACATAATAATACTAACTAAGTGAAGGATACAATACACAAGGTATTGCGAAGAATACTACAGCTGAAAGAAAAGTCATCCAGGTAAGTACAATGCAAGCACAGATTTCTCACAGGAGAATGGTGATATAAAAAGTCATACATGTAGGTACAAAGCATAAGGTGGATTTCACAAGAACTAACATGGATGGATTCCATAAGAGCCGACCACCCATCCTCCTCTTCTTACAGTAAATTACATGAAAAAACCTTCAAATCTCCTGGGTAAGACTACAGGTCTACCCTTACATGTTGCTGTTACACCACTGTACTGGCTAGAGAGCTGTAACAAAGAGTCTCCAGCTGCACCTCCCCCCCAAAGAAGGAGCAGTTACTGTGCCTCCAGTATTTGTTACCTCCCCCCGCATTCAGTCCATGGAAGTTGGTGTATCATATCCTTTGGCATTTTTCCACTCTAGAATTCTATTGCATCTCGCCATTCTGCTAACATGCACACTTTACCATCACTTAATTTTGCTGACTTAGAATATAATTCTATTACTTGCATGGGTTTGGAAATCGTACTCTCTCTTTTTTTATTTGAACCCCAACTTTACTCTCACCCAATCACCAGGATTTAAATATACATCCTTCGTACCATCAGTGGCGTAACAAAAGTTGATGGGGCCAGCCTACAAAGTACATTAAGGGGCCCCCTTAGCTCTAAGTCCAGGGGACTGTGATGAGGGGACCCCCTGGAGCTCGTGCTCCCCGCAATGTGGGTGCTGCCAAGGTCTTTGTCACGCCACTGCAGACTATGTTTTTTATTATAATAAGTCTTATAGACTTTTTGCATTTACTTCAAGTTGGATTTCACTACAGCAGGTGACCATTTTCTACAACTCCTCATATTGTTTCACGCTTCATTGTTCTTAGTGAAAGGATCCCTCCATCTTAAGATCCTAAACGGGCTGCAATCTGTTCCAGTAGGTGTTATTCTAAACACCCAAATGGTGCTCTGAAGTTCTTTAACTCAGTCCTTACAAGCATTAATGGATGCCTGAATGCTCCCCATCACAACTCTGTGAAAGCGTTCCACAACGCCATTACCCGCTGGGTGGGATACAGGAGTTTTCTTCCCAATAATTCCATTCCTACTAAGAAAACCTTCAAACTTCTCAGAAACAAACTGGGAACCATTGTCGCTCAGAATGAACTTGGGGACACCTACCTGCAAAAATGTATTCTCAGGGAAATTAACTGCAGTTTTTCTGTCAGCCTTTTCAGTCACCTCTACTTCCGGCCATTTAGAAAAATTGTCAGTCACACCTATCACATGTTTGTATTCTCCTCTGTCATCTTGAATGGGGCTCAACAAATCTGTGCTTAGGTACTCCCCGGGACGCTCAGGAGTCTGTCTTTCCCCTAGCAACATCCTTAACATTAGTTGAGCTTTGTCAGAATTGGCACAACTAAGACAATCTTTTAAAAATCTCTCAATATCCGTGTCCATACCTGGCCACCAATATAATGACTTAACTCTTTTCTTCAATTTAACGATTCCTAGGTGTCCCTCATGGTATATATCCAGAAACCCTTGCTTTCAACCCTTCTGGGATCACCATTCTGTCACCTCTGAAAACATGATTGGCATCATTGACAGGCAATTCTTTCTTGAATTCCCCAAATCTTCTGTACTCCTCCTGTGACTCCTTCTTGCTTGGCTATCCTTCAACAATAAAATTAATGACTTTGCTCAACATGCTGTCTTTGTTGTATTCTAAATCCCATTAATCCTTTAAAATCCCATCATAGTTTTCTGTAATGACAGCTACACTAAAATCTTCCCAATCTACTTCAAATTCACCATCCCAAGGTAAAAGGGATCTGCTTAAGTAATCAGCTTTATGATTTATGATGTGGAGAGGTGTGGCTCACTGTTTAGAGGCGGCAGACCCGTAAGCAGAGAATCGGCCAGGGACCAGGGTTCAATTCCCGATGCGGCAGGGTCGTGGACCAGGGTCAAAACAGACTCGATAATTCTCACCTCGGTACCTACTCCAACCAGGAACACACTCGGCAACTCTGGGCATTAAGCTTGCCTCATCTCTACAACGGCCCCCCACAGACGCTGGGGATGCCTGGTTTCACCTTGGAGATTCCCAGAAAAGGACCATCTCACAGGGATAGCCAGGACGGGTTCCCTAGCGGTCTATGGCGCCGGGACACTTCCGAGTAGCTGTGCGCTGAATAAATTAAAATAACATAACATAACATGATTCCTTTCCCTGGTAGATACACCAATTCATGCATGTAATCAAGCAATTTCAAAGACATTTTTGCTATCCTAGGAGTGGCTTTCACTATACCTTCAGATGTCAGAACCTTGACTGAAGGTTTATTATACCTGCGTAGGGTCAATTTCGCCCCCAAACATATTGCCAGCACTTCTCCATAGCCCACACAGTGGCCAGCATTTCTTTGTCTCTGACAGCAAATTTTACTTCCGCCTGGCACAAAGATCTAGAGGTGAATGCTACTTTCGCCTCTTCACCAGAGTCAGTCACACAGCGCTTAATCCCTTCCCACTGGCATCAGTAGTTATTATAATGTGCGCTGTGGTATCTAATCCTTGTAAAGGGAGAGCAGTTCGCAAATCTTGTTTAATTCTCTCAAAATCATTTTGCAAATTGTTGTTCCAGAGAAATTCTTAATTTCTACAATTGCCTCAGACAATACTTTTTCAAAGTGAAATTCTTTACAAATTTGGAATACAATTCTGCTAACCTTAAGAAAGATCTAACTTCCTCTTTTGAACTGGGAGCAGGAGCATTACTGATTGCTGAAATTAAACCTTTCTTAGATGAGATACCATCTCCTCCTACTTCAAGACCCAAATAGGTGACAGACTTTACAGCAAACTTGCATTTTTTAAGTTTACTCAAGACTGCTTTTAATCTCTCATCATGTTCTGATTTGTCTTGGCCCATAACCAGGATATCATCTTGAAATTACGTTACCCCCTTCATACCTTTGAATGTACAGAAGCTGAAATACAGCAGCAGCTGATGCAAGACTGAAAGGCATGTGCATGAAACTGTAACAACCAAAGGGGGGATGAACGCTGTCAAATTCCTACTGGAGGAATGTGACTGAACCTGGTGATAGGCCGAAGTCAAATCAATGGTGGAGAACCATTTTGCTCCTTTACACTGTGCAAAAGTTCATCAATCCTGGGCAAAAAAAATGTATCAATGAGAATGTTCTTGTTTAAATCTCTCAGATCAATGCAAAGCGGAGACGGCCATTGGATTTGCGTGAGACGAGCAAGGGAGCCAACCATTCAGCTCTCTCAACATGTTCTATTATGCCTTTAATCTCTAGAGCGTCTAATTCTGCCATTACGCCTTCTCGCACCCCAATTGGAATGTTCCTAGCATTGGGGACCCCTTCCCATTTGCGAATGGGTTACCACCTACTTAAAGTAGGTGGTAAAACGCAAATGTTTTGCGACTGCATTTCGGTCACAAAACATTCCTACATACCAATGCGATTCGGTATTAGGAAGGGAAGCTCTAAACACGCCCCTTACTAATAGCAAACGCAAACCCATTTTGCCATTCGGTAAAAGGTTACCAAATCGCAAAATAGGGTTTGCTGCCATGACAAAGAACTATTTCATCTTCCAAGACACCTACTATTACCAATGTAAGGGTGTGGCGATGGGAGCCGGGTTCGCTCCCAGCCTAGCGAACCTTTTCATGGATCACTATGAAGACACCCATATATATGATTTATCTAATCCCTTCCTTGCATCTGGAAGCGATACATTGATGACGTGCTTATGGTGTGGACAGGCGCAGAACGAAATCTCATAGACTTTGAAGCATGGCTAAACGGGCGCTCAGCGGACATCCAATTCACAATGTCATACAGCAATGAGACCATCTATTTTTCAGATCTCACACTACAGGTTGAAGAGCCTTTATTTAACAACCCTGTACAGAAAACCAACAGAGCGAAATACCATCTTAAAATATGATTCCCACCATCCGCGTAACCTCAGGGACAACCTGCATTATGGCCAATTTTTAAGGCTACGACAAAATTGTTCAAGAAGGACTGATTTCTTCAAAGAAACAGATATTCTCATTACGAGATTGAGAGAGCGAGGCTACCCAAAAGGTTTACTCCACCGTGCTAGAGAAAGGCTTGGTACCGCCCACGGGAGACTCTCCTTGAAGTACAACCAAGAACTGAGAAAATGGACAAACCGGTTTGTGTAAGCACTTTTCATACAAGAAGTCATGCGATCAAAAAGGTGATAAAGAAAGACTGGAACTTAGTAGGTACTGAAATCAACATCAAGGAAGAACCTTTCTTTGCCTTCAAACGAGCCAGAAATGTCAAAGACTATGTTGTTAGTTTCTATTTAGAAACCGCTAGGCAGCCCAATATCAGACAACACCTGAACCTGCCACCAATGATTGGCCACTTTAAATGCAGCAAATGCAAAGCCTGCAAGTTTTCCATGATAGGTTCATCCTTCAACCACCACGGCCAAACATACTGCCTAACACAACACAGTAACTGCAACAGCTGTAACGTAATTTATGCCATAAGATGCCCTTGTGGGAAAATGTACATAGGTCAAACCACACAAAAAGTGAAAACTAGGATCCTGCAACATTGCAGTAGGATCCGCTGCAAGGTACAGGGGGGCACCCCTAGTGGATCACCACTCCATCAGTGGCCACACAGCAGATGACCTAGAATGGTGGGTACTAGAGAAGATTACCTTACATCCCCGGGGTGGCAACATACTTTCTGCCCTGAGCCTTAAATAATGTAGGTGGATACAAACTTTAGACTCAGTAAACCGGGGCCTGAACGAACAGGAGGAGACATATAGACAGATGGCTAGGCTCTAATCGTTTTTCTGCCCGATATGTATTTTCCTTTAAATACCTGTATACGTTTCAGATGCTGTACCTAATTGATCTGTGTACTTAGATGGTCAATAGTGCCAGTCTCGAAGGTCCCATATTGAGGTCATGTTGAGTTCAGCATTGTCTCCTGTCATTAAGTTTGTATACAATTGGGTCTCACACTATCAATAGTAATACATGACCTTCACAAGTGTAACCCTCATGCTGTATCAATAATGTGGTGTTCAATCTAATTGTTCCATTTATTTTTTGTATAAACTGCATATGTTGCTCTCATCTCTTGATTATCTTAATTTACTTGTATAAATGGAATATGTTGCTCAGATCCATTAATTACTAGTCGGCCGTGCTTAATAAGCACATTATATAAAGCCACCAATACGATTCCTCATCTTTGTTTTCCGACGGTTCACTGTGGAACCATTAACAATATAATTTGTATACAAATGACATTCATATTATATGTCAACTAATGCCTTAATGATGTACTGGTTTAAATAACATGCGCTTGCACATTTCTTTGAAATAGTTATTAAGACACTTGCTTTAAAACGATCCCCCTTTTTGTTAGTAAAAAGATCCGGTCAGGCGGTAGCGTGCACGTTTAGAATTCCAGCTGACTAGGACGTCAGCCAGCAGTAAAACGCCTTCTGCTTTAACTCCGACCTCATACAAATAAATACTTGGAGGAAGAACAGGGGTACGTTGTTCTGAAGGTGGGAGCTATGAAAACTGACAGGCACGTAGATTTAGAGAGATTGTTTAATGTTAATAGCCTTTTCTAATGGGTTTCTTTACCCTGCAGCACTCGACTTTATTTCTTGACTGCTTTTACAAAATGAAGGCTGTAGCACAGGACTCCAACAGGCTGGTGGATGTCGTGTGTTGCTGTGGCATCGCCCACGTTTAACATAGGCTCAATTCCCCGTCTATCAACACAGTGCCACAGAACGTTTTTAGTAAGGATCTTGTGACCCAAACACCTTCCTCATTGATTTATGTTTCAGACTCTACCCTGATGGTGGAGAAATTCAGCTTTTCCAATTAGGAAGAATTCGCCCTAATGATGCATTGCGACTGAACCAAACTATTTGAATTCACATTTTGGAGACCAATATTGGATCCCCACTACGTCTTGACTTTTTGGTAAGGCAGTGCACCATATGTTCATTGCGAGCATTTTGGTTTTCTTGAACTATATTTATTCAAGACCTGTTTTCCTTAATTCAAAAAATGCTTTTTCACGCAAGTTCATTGATTGAAGTCTCTGCCTTTCTAGAACACACCTGATCACTACCTTTCTATAATTAATTTTATAGGCTGTCCACCCCTCCCTTCATATTCCTGAGGAAGACCCGCAGTGACGCTTACCATTCCGCGCCGTGTCCAGGATCGAAACGTCGATACTTTCCCATCACACATGTCTGCACAGTTCTCTTTACCAAAAGTCAATCAGTATTGGGTCTTGCGTTACATGTGTTAAATAACAAGACAGGACAGAAATTCAACAATTCTTTTAATTTATGTCACATATGTATGTTTTGTATATAGTGTACAGTCCACTTCACCAGTCACTACATGTCACCCTCTCAAAATAGTCACCTTTGTATTTTCACAATTTACTTGTATTTTTAACAGCCATTTTATATTCAATACTTCTTGAAATATATAAGAGTAAATCAACCCTCCCTGTGTTTTCTAGGTGTGTTCTCAATTGAAATCGTTTTTTCATTTATTGTTTAAAAGGAAGTGTTAAACACCTATTCTCTAGTATTGAATACATTTATCACAGCAATTGTATCGCCTAACAGAACCAATTGTTTTCTATATTACCAATACCCAGGTTCTGAGGGACACGGGGTCGCCCCATTATCCTTAATGCATTTCAACAAAGGCTCACCCGGACAGGGAAGAAATGGCACTGGCAGTGTGAGTCCACAACTTTGTGAACTCATGCTAACTAGATATATAGGTTTACTAAACATGTTGACTTAATATGAATACACACTAACCATGAATGCTGACGAGAAGAAAATAACTGAATTAAACAAAGAAAATCCAAGGTGTGTGCTATAACAAATAAGTAGTATTAGAACTTATCACATATAATACCTTCCTCACACAATAATTCATTAATCATGTGCCCACCACTATGCAAATACTACTAGAAAGTAATACTCTTGATGTTCACTACAAGCACCAAGATCACTAAACATCTAATGAGCTCAGGTGTGCGTGTCACCGAAAAGTATGCACCATCCAATCAAATAGAGTTTTTGCTGGACTGGAGAAAAAAAATTGTCACTGACTGGCACAGACACAGTACACTTACACTGACACTACTAAGATGACACGGTGTGAACGCCACCGAAATAAATGCACCAATTGCCGCAGTTGAAGTGACGGTGCTAAGGTATGTGCATCACCAAAATGTGCATTGTAGTATCCAACACCAGATAACTGGATCATCCTTGCTCAGTGTTCCGGCATGACGAGATGCTGGTAACGTTGCATCTGTATACGTGAGAGATTTTCCCAAATTGTGGCTGAAATGGCATCAACGTCACGTCAATATGCATTGTGACGCCCCTCACGTTGCTCCGCAGAATGCTTGGACTGTTGTCAAGGCTGTAACCAATGACATCTGTGACTCAGAATCGGTTACGTTGCACTCTGATGCGCGCACTACTCACACGCCGAGCTCTCGTGCCGAGCCTTCAATGCTTGTCCTGGTCCCCAAATTCACTGGAACTCTTCAAATCAAGGTGACAGCATCGCAACAGAGGCCATAGTAGAGGCTTGATTCCACGACCACAGCAGCCTCTTCATGCTGCTTGCTCTCCGCACTGGAAAAGTGGCCAAACTACTACTGATGTTTGTGGTAGCACCACAAACGAATGGTTCAAACGCAGCATTCTTGTAACACTTCCCGTTCCGCTCGTCGCCACTTTGTAGGAATTTCTTCACACAGGAATGCAGGTACGTAGCTTCTTTTATTAAGAGTAAGCAGGCACGTCTCACAGCCTATGTAACTCCCACCAACTGCCACCCACACATATTCTAGATTCCAGAATCTGTGGCATCCTGTTACACAACACACAGTAACACAATGGAAACACCACAAACAGACTCTGCATTGGTTTAGACAAACAGATCATGATTTTATAAATAAAACAAGACCAAAATGACAAAAATCCAATTAGCAGAAGTTGCTATATGAATTTTAAAAGATTAAATGTCACTCACCCCAGACATGTATTGGAGGCAGGCTGCAGCACATAGAGCTTCAAGAGCAGAGAAAACCCACTTTCTACAAGTGCCATTTCTAAAATCGTAATGTTAAATCCAACTTTACCAGTAAAGAGATATACCTTTACCATTACAAAGACATAAACATAACACAGCTACTCCTTTCCAATCAGGAATTACAGCCTAAAAGTATAATAAGGAATTCCTACTGTTGTCCTATGAGGCGATTAGGCCTCACAGTAGTGAAAAACAAATTTAAGTGTTTTACACCAGCAGGACATGCAAAGCTTAAAAGTACATGTCCTACTATTTACTGACACAGCACCCTGTCCTATAGGCTAGCTAGGGCCTACCTCAGGGGTGACTTAGGTGTAATAAAAGGGAAGTTTAAGCCTTGGCGAAGGATTGTAACTGCCAAGCTGAAGTGGCAGTAAAAATGCACATACAGGATCTTTAGTGGCAGGCCTGAGACATGTTTAAAGGGCTATTTGTGTGGGTGGAACAGTCAATGCTGCAGGCCCACTAGTAGCATTTAATTAACAGGCCTTGGATACAGGTTGTGTATTCTACTAAGGACTTACAAATAAATTAAATATCCCAATTGTGGATACACCAATGTTACCATGTTTGAGGGGAAAAGCACATGCACTTTAGCACTGGTCAACAGTGGTAACGTGCTCTGTGTTCTAAGGCAACAAAAAGAATCAGCAAAAAGAGGAGGTAAGCAGACAAAAAGTTTGGGTGAAGACCACCCTAGGGCTGAGAGGTCTAACATAGACAATAGGTCTTTTTTGCCAACAGAAAGCTTGAAATGTCTGGTAGGCATTATAAAAGAAAAATAATTGTAGATGCACAACACTGCCAACTACAGACAAAAACTAAATAACATCAGGTGAAGGGGAGATATTACATACAAAGTAATTTCCAAAACAAACAGAAACCATCAGAACTTGAAACTGATTACTACAAGAGTAATCTCCCAAGATTAACCCTAAATTAATTAATTAATTACCCTGGAAAAAACACACGAAACCCAAGTGTTAGACAGATATAACCCTGCTGCCAAATTTGGCCAAACATTTTCCCATAATAACAGTGCCCTCACTATAATGTTGTTAATCGCTTGACATAATCAAAGTGGAATATGTTAGGAATGGGTGTTAAATTGCAATCTAACAATCTAACATCTAACAATCTAACATCATAAATAGTAAGACATAGGGTCTAGTCCATTGGATCTTGCAATGTCAGTGTACGAACCATTAGTGGACATAGGCAAATGTGAAATGCATTCTTGTGTAGGTACAGTAAACACATCTTCACGAAATAAGAGTGAATTATCTGGAGAGATAGGTCTGATGGCACCACTGCAATGGTTCTTTGTGTGCCAACTGTGGCCCTGGAGCCTGATGTACGTGCAAAGCGATAGGACAAAGAAGGACAGTGTATAGACATCAATTGTGCCATGAGTTCAGCTTCATAATGTGCATTGCTATTACTACAGTCACTTTAAAATTGAGGCTTTGAGTCTTTCAAGCAACCAGAGGAGCAAGAAGGCCTAGATGTTATAACTATACAACATAAGGGGGCATGTGGGGTTATTTGAAGAAGTTTGACTGATAACGGCTACAGCCCTACAGGGCATGGTCACAAACTCCCCTCATAGTTAGCATTAGAAATCCTTTCTAATGGATGTTTGTCCCATCATAATGATTTACACAGGGCTCCAGAAAACAATATTATAAATTAAATCTGCAACTTTTTTCCTTAAATATCCTTACAAAGGTAAAAAAGGTTATTTGCAACCAATTTACATTTACATTTTTTTAAGATGTTTAGTTATTGTTTTGCAGTCCAGCTGTTTTACAGATCAAGCTTCAGTATGAACTTTATACTAGCGGAGTCCAAGGTGAGGTCTATTTCCCCAAGTCCCAACACAATGCACTTACATCTTGGAATCTAATGGGAAATTGTGCACCACAATATTGAAACATGTTCTCATTTTCTCTTTTTCCAGTTTATTTAATTTTCGGATATAAGAACAGAGACATGATGTTCTTGGAATTGTGCAAGTAGTAAAACGTTTCGATGCTCTTACAAATGTATCAGTGATAAAGTATGTAAGTCATTTTTAAAGACTGAGCTGGACAAACAAAAAAACATGATTATGGAGAATTCCAATGAAGGAGGGTGAGGACTGGGGTGAACAACTGGACAAATCTGCTTCACACCAGATGGGCTTTCTAAGCGATAGCTGGATTAAAAGAAAAACTTTTATCGGGCAAGGTTGAGATTCATGCAATTCTACCAAACACAACCTTGAGGGGGCAGCTTTGAATCCCTAAAATCCAAAGGAAGTGTGCTCACTGATGATGGGCAAGTACTTTTGGCTAAGAAAACATAGTGTGGCACTCCGACTTGTATAGTTCAGCCTTCTCATAGCTAAGAATTGAAAATGGACATAGCAGCATCAAATGGAATGTGAGCGTGGATCTTTCTGATGTTTCATAGCTGAACTCTTACTGCAGTAGCTCTATTGGTGATGAAGGAATTGGGTTGCATGTGACAGTCATACAACACTACAAAGTTCTGATGGTTTGAGTGAGAAATGGTGCAATCAGGAAGGAGATGATAGGAGTAATTAAGGAAGGGTTGGAGAAAAAAGAGAGTTGAATAGGAGTCAGTGTAAGGTTAATCAATACTTGATGGTTTAGGTGCTATTAGATATCTGAGTGTAATATGCTGTGATAAGAATGGAAATGAGCAAAAGATATAATTAGCATCAGCATTCAAGTGGCAAGAGAACCCAAAGGAGAAACTAACAGCATTCAGTGAGAAGATGTGTACTGAGAAATGTTCTAGGTCTAGGACTGACCCGGGGTTGGAATGTAGGTGTAGAAAAAGATGAGCACCAGGAGACATAAAATGAGCTGTTTTTTAAGTTGGAGAAGAGCTGTGTGTGGGTTGTATTATCAATGCCAAGAGAAATCATTAGAATAGAGTGACCAACAAAACTTGTAACGTTTAAATGGTATCCCCACCTGCTTTTTACACAGTCCCTCTTAGGGTCTGAAGTATGTACAGCACCGCCTCCATAGATGTGTCGCCACACATTCATAGTGATGAGGGAACAAAAAACTGTGCAAGTCCACACTTGGTCTACCACACATGCATAGTTTGTTTTATTTAGGAAGTTGATGAACTAGAAATACTTTATCAAGGTGGATCTAGAATCTAGACCTACAGCTCTCCAGCAGAATGCTATGGGTCAACACTCTTAAACCAATGCCAGAGCCTCCATTACAGTAGGATCTTTACTGAAGGGCCTGTAACACAGAGAATCACTATGGAGATCAGGCCGCAAGGTGATTGGCGGCTTTCCCCAGGATGGGCTGCCTGCCTGAGAGTTAGTCTTGTGTGTATGAACATGATTCAGACTGAGGCATGGGAGAGAGAAGTGCATTGCAACAAAAAGTTTAAAACGTTTGGATGCATGTTTGTGTGATTGCATGGCATCTTATTTAGTGTGTGTGAGATGGTATGATGTTAATGCTGGCTCAGGCATAATGGTGGTAATTCATGGCATCACTCTTTGGGCATCCTTGGGATTATGGTGTCCACCCCTCTACAGTGTGGGCTAGGTTTGCAATATACAATACCACATACATACATTAGGCCTGGCATATAGAGGTATTTTATGGCATGTTGAATTTATGAATGATGGTGGCCATCTATTAAATGCAGAAAAAGTCCTTGCAGCTGACTATTTTCCTTACCTTTCTGTCTGAACCATACATGAAAACTAAAGCCAGTCTACACACCTGGTTGTCAAAAATACAATATAGTCAAATGCAGCTAAATGTCTGATCTAAAGTGTAACAGAAGGCAAGAACTAGAAGACCCATGACAGTCAAAATTTGCACACTATTCTCTAAAAACAGAATATCATTTATTCAATAATGCACATAACATAAATTAAAATTAGGCATACAAATAAACACAGCTACCCCTTCCAAACTGTATAATCTCCCAAAAATAAAAACTATCATTTATTTTTACATGAATATCCATTACTTTCCTGCCATGGGTCAATAAAACTCCAGCAAACAATTAGTCAATTGTGTTGTATTCTCCAAGCTTTCCAAATAAAGCTAGCTGCTAAATATGCATATTTACTACTTTCCAGCCTTTATATAACGTTAAAGGATCATTCATTTTGTGCATCTTGTAGTCAAGTGAAACCGAGATAACCTTCAAAGCCATTGACAGATTTATGGCAAAAGTATGTTGAACTGATAGAGCTGTCAAAGGTGGAGATATGCATGATTTAGCTACATGAACATGAGATAGATATAGACAATTAACACAAACACGTAAAACAGGGGAAAGTCCATAGATTGGACAGATGAGAGAACTCAGAGCTAAAGGAAGCTATGGCCCTATAGCGGTGGATCTTGTACAGAAGGGGAAGCTGTGTGTGAAACGTGTGCAGACTTATTATGATAAGATCTATGTGGGACAGAGTACGTGTGATCACGTTTTCACTATAGAAGAGTCTGCGAAAAACTTTTTGCAAGGTCCTGTACCAGTGGTGCCAACAGTGTGTGTGTGGAAAGAATGCTTATGTGAGATTTTCTGCGAATTGGTATGGCACTTGTTATTTGGAGATTATTTTTCCAAAGATTTACCATGCGGAGGAATTAGAACTTCTGGAGGGTGAAAAGCATTCTAGAGTGAAGAGAGATGAAAGTGCAGGAGCGGTGATTGGAGATATGTTTGGAGTGGTGATACCAAGTCTGGGAGTGATTTTAAATGATGTGAATATTAGAAGGTTGGCGACTGTAGTTGATAGACTGTCAACTAATACAGCTAAGTCATTGATACTTGTGGAGGGAGAGATATTGTCAATAAGGACGATGGTGATTCAGAACCGTCTTGCTTTAGATGTTCTAATAGCAAAAGAGGGCGGAGTCTGTAAAATGTTGAAGGTTCAAGAGTGCTGTACTTATATACCAGATAACAGCAAGGATCTGGAGAAATATATAAGTAACATCACTGTAATTCCTCATGAGATACAGGATTTAACTGAAGAGGGAGTTTGGGAAAAGGTTGGTACAGGATGTGGCAGAGTGGGAAATTGGTTTGCAAATTTGGGGAAAGGTATTCTTGGTTATATTTTGAAGCCTATCATTATCATTGTGGCATGTGTGGTTTGTTTGTGGGGATTTGCTAGAGCCTACTAGTGGTATAAGGCGAATCAAGTTGAAAGGTCCCTTAGAGAGCAGCAGATAAGGATGGCTAGACTGCAGGACAGTCACTATGAGAATATCAAGAATCTAGAAAAGTTTCAACAGGGAAGAATGGCAGCGAGCTCTGTTTAGGTCAGTTCTTTCTCCAGGGAATTGTGATTTTGATGATGACACTAGTCATCAAATGGGGGGAACTGATAGAGTGCAAACATTTGTTCTGAATTGTAGGGGTGCATCATAATCCCAGGTAGTCCGCACCCGCGTATATTGTGTGTGGTATTAATTTCAATCAGTAGAATGTGGTGTATTAATAATAAAGTGTGTACTTGAAGTGTTAGAAATCGGTTTTGTGCTATGCAAAGAAGAATTGAAATGCCGTTTATTTTAGTATTGTAACCCATAGTATGCTGCATTTATTAATAGAAAGCCTGTGTGTAATGTAGGAATGCATTAGATTTAAATATGCACCATGATGAAGATTGCACAAAGAAATAATGTGCTATGTTTAAAGTGTAATAACATTAGCGAAACACAATATTTCAGTAAAGGTATTATTAATGAGTGTGATTGTTGTGAAGGCCTAATGAAAATGCTTCGTTATTATGAAAAGGACTATTCGTATTTCTTATGTTAGCTGAATTTGTAGGCCTGAAATGCGTTCTCTGGGAGAGCTCTCATTTGGAGGTAGTCAGCAGAGCTCATGTACGTGAAAGGATTTTTGTTTCACAAGCATCTGTTGCAGGTGCAAGGACATCATCCTCGTTAGCTAAGACTAACCCTTTTGTTTTAGGTGTTAGGTATGGAGGAGACTTGCAACTTTGTCTTTAGGAATGCAGATAAACAGAAGGTGAAACTTTCTGCGCTGCGGGAGCCTGAGACCCAAGGACGTTTCAACGGTTGCTGGAAGAGGTACAGGTTTCAGTGGAAACTTACCTACATGAAGACCCGGCCAGAGGAGGTGTTTCAGGGGCGTGCCCTGATGTTTGTGGATTTTGTATTAGGGACAGTGCCCCGAGGGATGAGGGGTTGAGGATCAGATGCAGAAGGAGAAGTGTTTAGGAGAGGAAGGAGAGAGCAACTTAGAACGAGCTCTGTAGCTTTGGCTACTGACCCATACAACGTGAGTGTACTTCTTAGGAAGTCTTCATGAGCTGACACCTTTTCTTGATCTTGCCTGGGAAAAATGCTAAGTAGAGATGCCACTTTAGTGATAGTGTAGGGACAGATTAATGGATTTCTTTCGTAGGTGCTGATGAAGACTAATATAGATATTGGAGCAGTTATTGCGTGTCTTATGCTTTTCGAATTCTAACACTTTTTACTTTATATCGAACGAGGCTTTTACGTAGGATGAACTTTGTATTAGTGCCTTTATATTTCTACAACCTTGTGATGAGGTGTTTGTATGTGCAGTTATTTTTGGCTTTGTAATAAAACCCTAAAATTCAACTTTGGAGTTAGTGATCTTTTCAAGAGTCTAAATTGATTGGCTTATGCGATTTGACTGTAAATTTATTGGTTCCTCCCCCTCACACTTTTAGCAGGTAAAAAGGTCCAGTCGGCCAAAAATTCTTAAAAGCGATAAGATGAGATAAGAATCCGGCGTTATCAATCCCTTTTCAAGCACCAATTTCAATTGCACTTGAAACAACATTATAAATCAGGCACACTTTGAGCCAAATGAGAGAATTTGACCCCACACATTCTGTAACAAGTAACCTTGCTACAAATTGAGGGTGCAATTTATGCACAATTCAGGTGTCCGTACTCCCGTATTGGGGTACTTCATGCACAAATAGCACGTAGTTCCCCATTCCGGGTAATGCAACTCAGATTATGGTGCAAGTTGTGCTTGTGCTAAATAACACACCCTGGAGTACCATTAATTAGGGGGACACAGAATTTGCACTCACGATTGCACCAGAGATGTGATCGAGCCAGCGTAGGCAACTACACAACATTGTTTGATATAGTGCAGCATTTTCCAAACTGTGGGTCACAACCCAGTGATTGGTCGCCTGCTGAATTCTGGTGGGCCGCAAAAGAGCAATAAATAAAGATGCCTTTTTTATTTTGTATTTATCATGTTACATTTGCTCTGCTTCAAAGACAGGCTAAGTTTTCTGATAAATTGCTGATTTTTCTTTTAACATGGGGATTGGGGTTTTCTTTCTCTGACTGCAAAGTGAGAGGTGTTTTTTAAGTAAAATATGTGACAATTTTATTGGAGTACATGGAGTGAAACAAACAAGGCACTTTTTTTGTAATTCTGAAGTGTTATGCACACAAAGATTTTATTAGGATCAAAACAAATCAAGACATTTTTATTGGTGATGTCCAGTTTTAAAACAAATCCTTGCAAGTATTCCCATGCAAACACCTAGGTGAAACGTACAGGATTTTATCGCTGCTGGGTTTTTTGCATCACAAAGTGATTTAAACAGAGAATGTGTTCACTATACGTATTCATACACATTTATCCCACTTATTTAGCACTTTCACACATAAATTGAGAAATATGGATGTGGCCTCAAGACCAGAGCTGCTGAATTTGGATCCGGGCAACCAGCTTCGAGTTGAGTCGGTACTGGCTCTAGGGAAATCGCGTAATCTCCTGTGCTTAAAATTTAAATGAATCTGACCTTATGTAATGTAATCTGGTGCGCATAGAAAGCATCCAATGGTCTTGGTAAGTGTTTGTGCCATATAAAACTGCAGTATATATATGGAGTTGAAAAGGCACCACTGTGCATTGTTTTAACACAAAAAAGGGAGTGAGGCCTTATCCCATACTCTGCTGCAGAAGGTTTTTTTTAATTTGCTAAAATCACTGCTAGCAACACCAAGATTTTTCGGAAGCCGTGTGGTGTTAGTGAACAGATGCCACAGGCCAACACCCTATTCCAAAATGTGTTCCAGCTATAGCACGGCTCACCACCTGCCACTTTTACGGGCAGATCAACATCTTGGCCACAGTCCGATAAAGACATATCAAAGGCATGGTCAGGATCGTGACATTTATAAACAATTGCTGTTAGAGAAGAATACAAACAATTGAAAACAATATGTTATTTTGCTAATCCACAACATTTTGAAAGCATGTCTACTATTACCTTAAAAAATCACCATGATACCCACTGTCTTTCTGTCGCTAGACGCCGAAAAGGCGTTTGACCGGGTGGGCTGGGGTTTTCTCTTCCTCACTTTGAAAAAGTACAGCTTCTGCAACAAATTTTTAACAATGATTAAGGTGAACTACTCCTCTCCAGTAGCTAGAGTGCTTGTGAATAGGGTGAGCTCGGAAGTATATCCGTTGGGAAGGGGAACACTACAGGGGTGTCCCCTTTCACCTCTACTGTTCGCGCTCAGCAAAGAGCCGCTAGCTGCCATGATCCGACAGGAACCCAAGATCAGCGGAATACGTTTTGCGGGGGACGACCATACAGTGTAGCTATTTGCAGACGATATCCTGCTTTCATTGACTGAACCCGCTGCCTCACTCCCGGCCACTTTGGAGGTACTACACCGCTTTGAAGGGGTAGCAGGATTCCGCACCAACCTTTCTAAGTAAACACCTGCTTAATCTGACGACTCCCCAAGTGATGGTGGCTGACCTCAAGAGCTCAACACCCTTTCAGTGGGCTGCCCGCGAGATCACATATGTAGGCATTCGAATCACACCCACACTACCGGAACTGTTTCGCGCCAATTATCCTCCATTGCTCTGACAATTAAAGGCAGACTTAAAGAGATGTGTTCTGCTGTATCTGTCTTGGCTAGGCAGGATTCATGCCATTAAAATGTCAGTGCTCCCTCGCCTTCTCTACCTTTTTCAAGGGCTCCCATCGAAGTAGAACACAGTGTTTAATGGCACAATTATTTGGCAAGTGGGAAGAGCGAGATTATCTCATAAGGTACTCAGACTACCCAAAGCCAAGGGAGGCATGGCCCTACCAGATTTCACTCTATACTATAAAGCTGGGCAATTACGGGTCATACCGGAATGGTCGGCCCGTGAGTCAGACAAACATTGTTTCCACATGGAGAGAGCACTCATGGGAATGTATATTTGGGATGTGTTGTGGAAGCCATGGAAAGACCGCCCGCCAAACGCTTATCTGAGCACACCTACTCGTGCTACCCCCAGGGTATGGGACACAGTCACAGGGAATGGGGCTCTGACATCTTTTCCATCACCTTTTACCCCAATACATTTAAATCCGGCATTCCCTCCGGCCCTAAAGCTCGGTCCCTTCGAGGCCTGGAGGAAGGGGGTTGTTTGACAGTTTCGGACTTATTTCATAATTGGGATGTGCGCACCATTGAGAACTGCGTCTGAGACTATCATCTCCCCATTACAGAATGCTATTGTTACAATCAGCTGATACACTGGGTATCCCACCCCAATGTGAGGGAGTCGGCCACAAGAGATCTCACCCTATTGAGAAATTCGCGAAGAGTAGAAGTGGGAAAAGGAGTAATATCACCTTTCTGTACAATCTACTGCTGGACACCCTACACACACCCCAGCCCCAACAAAAAGCATACTGGGAAGGGGTCTTGACCTGTGACATCACGGAAGCTCAATGGTCGGGAGTGACTAGGTACATTACAAAATGTAATCACTCAATGTGGCTACAGGAAGCGCACTATAAAGTGCTATTTGATTGGTATTTACACCCAGCCAAACTTAAATAGATATTCCCCCAAACGTCAGACCGCTGTTGGAGGGGATGTGGGCTCTTAGGGGATTTCCAGAATATATGGTGGGATTGTCCTAAGATTAGACCATTCTGGACAGAAATACTGGCACAACTTAAAGGAATCCTGGGTTACCCCTACCCACTCCAGACGACCCGGAGTTTGGGCTGTTAGGTCTGCGTAATGAGTCTCTACGATACCAGACACACGGCGATGAATCCATCATGTGCCTTGGAGCAGCAAAATTAGCGGTAGCGGCGGAGTGGAAGAAGATGGAGGCTCCCTCAATAACTCAATGGCATACCCGCTTGTGGAGAGCACTAACAATGGAGTGTCTAGCTGATATCTTGGCAGACTCATACAAAAATGTTGAATTTTGTGGCGTCCTCTGGTATCTTATCTCTCGCAGGGTCTTCCCCTGTTTGCGTGCCCGGTCAGTACATGGGTACTCCATTTGTTTCAATTTTAAGGGTACAATCCCGGGGGGGATTTCAGAAGGTTCAGAAATTTCCCAGGCATTGACGAGAGTTTCCACCTCTCTTCTGGACTATACATTTCACTTGCTGTACAACAATCTATTAAATGCTTGTACCTCTTGTTGTGGGGGGAGGGAGAGAGGCGTATTGTGCCGGAGTGGGTCTAAGTTTTTAGGGTTTTTCTTTCTTCCTTTTCTTTTTGTTCTTTCTTAGAGCTCTGTTTCCTTGCTCGTCGATGTCAGAACACTGTACTCTTGGCAATAGCAGGTAGTTTGTAACCAGGAGCAAGGACATTGTAAGAATCACGTGTATGGTTTGTAATGTTATACTTTGGAAAATAAATACAACTTTGACAAAAAAAAATCATCATGTATCATATCCGTTAAAGCTAGGTGAGTCGCAAACGTTTGTCATTCTAAAAATTGGGTCATGGTTCTAAAAGTTCTGGGAAGCACTGCTTTAGTGTATAAAAATGACAAGGCCTCTACAGGCCATCAGAGCACAAATAGAGATGTCATTCTCCATTAAACAATCATATAGTTGTTATTGTAAATGTTCTGTTTGGCTAAGGCTTTGTATATTTCCACGCCAGGCTAGTTACAACTTTTGTGAGGTCAAAAATTTTATATGGGCATGAACTTTATGTGTGTGGATAAGGTATTCTAAATAACAGTGCTCGTCCCTTAAGTAGAGAACTTTAGAGTGTCTCTCATCACCAAAGGCCTACCCTTAAGCTAATGCTAATAGGAACGATATCTCAAATATTTCAGAAATTGCATGCAATTTAAACAAAAGTGACACATGTACTCTTTCTTTTTACTTGGGCTATATTCACACATGCACAAGCCATCACTCTCTCCCCATAACACAAGAAAACCCCCAATAGAAGAAAAAGAACAGAAGTGAAGGCACATGAGAAGTTAATGGATGCATGGCAGAACCAACAGGACCAGAGAGGATTGAAATAGTTCTTTGGTATTAATAGGTTATGAAGACTTAGAGGTTCCCTGACCTATTCGAGTTTTTTCTTTGACATAAAAGATTCTTTGTGTTCAATCAGAAACTGCTGGGTTGGAGTTCCGGGATCAACCCAGTTCAAGCGTATGAGAGAATAACTTCACATAACTCAGCTATTGAGTCTGAGCCACTTACCTAATGCCTATTACTATCATCCCCTGCAGAAGTCATAGATGAGTGTTGTGTGCAGGCATGTCTGATGAATGAGGAGGTGAAAAGGTCCAAGAATTTGCCTATGAAGTCCTTGTTCTGATCGAGAAGCCTGGAGGTGGAAGGTGGCAGACCCAGTTGCAGAGAGAGGCCTGTGGTACATGACGTGCAACATTATGGTTGAGTATTGCTTGTTTCGCTCGGGTGTATGACCAGGAGTACTTGTGGGTGACTCTTATTATGAGCACTGTCCACATACTGGATGCTGTAGTCCGTGGGAACATTGGCATCTAAGATGTGCGAGGATGTGGGAGGGAGCCGTGTTTCTGTGATGAAGAATTATGTGAGGTTGCATTAGGTGATAAGGTCTGTGGTGTCTGGAGCATTTGTTTGGTATCCGTCTGAGTGTGATTGTGGCCATAGGTAGTGAGGGATGCTGGGCTAGGCACAAGTGGAAGTCTTACCTTGCAGGTACTTGATGAGGTTGCAGGGGAGAATGGGTTTAGCTCTAGGGCCCTTTTTGGCCCTAGCACACACAAACAGTGAACACACATGTGTGTATGTCCCATTAGGGGGTGACCCCTTAACTTGGAAACACCCTGAAATGCAAACTGAACTAGAGAAGTTTGCAAGGTTTTTAGGTGGAAAACTAGTGATGTCACTTCATCTAGAAATGGATGCTCGCAAATGTGGTCCTGTTGTCTGGATTCTTTTTTTTTAAGGATGATTTTGGCAAGATACCACTGATGCCACTACCTGAAAAAAAGGCTTGCTGAGGAATATGGTGTCAACTTCACAACTATCACAACTTGTTGAAAAAGATGATGGACATGTTTTGCTAAAAACTAATGATGTCACTTTCTATAGAAAGGGATGCAAGGGAAACTGATTGGGTCACACTCTACTAAGATCGATGCTAGCAAATAGAGTTCACTTGTTTGACTTCTTTTTAAAGAAGAAACCATTCATGTTGAAAGAAGATTGATGGAATAGAGTAAGAATGCAATACTGCGGACTAGAAAAGGAGTATGTAGCTATGTTATGGTTAGACGGAATTTAAGTGCTTACATCTTCAGAGAGAATAAGAAACCGGCTGGGATATGTTGGAAAAATGTGTACTCCGAGAATCCCTGTGAAACGTAGGGCTAACAGATTGAAATGAAGTCCCCAAAGGCACAAGGGTTCTAGCATGAGAAAGAATAAATCTTCTGCAACTTTCAGATGAGCTATGTAAAAGGGCAGACTCTATGAGAACTCATAATGCATGTAACTTTATAGTGGCAGAAGTAAAACGTTCTACTATTCAGGACCCATCTCAACTTCCTCTTCGAGAAACACGTACACCTAATCTGAACAGGGCCAGGATTAAGACTGAGATTGAGTTGCATTTTGCTTTAGTGGCAACAATTCCAGCAGCGAACTGTCATGTTGGGTGTTAAGCAAATGTGAGATTCAAGATATGGGACATGCTTGCAAATGCAGTGGTTGTAACTAAGCTAGGCAATTGGGCAATGAGTGAATCGAATAATGGAAACAGCAAACCAAAGGTGATAAATCATCTGTGATATTTGAATTACCAGTGTGGTTCTCTTGGTTTATCATGTAAAGATACTAAGTTTGCATTGTAATTCTTTATGTTTATAATGGTGGAAGGCAAAATCAAATATGTTCCACCATTACAATTACATTCATTAATTCCTTTTGAATGGCTTAAACACAGTTATTTTCCACAGAAGGATTTAAAAAATACAATTGCAAGGTTGCCATATAATAGTTAAAATGTAGAGAAGAGAGCAGAGTAATACATTACAGCAGTACCTGTACTTATGGTGCAGTGTTTGTGACCAGGACCTGCAGAGACTTCTGGTCCAATATAGGCTTTGGAAACCGAAGGATACTGGCTGAGATCCTTGTATGCAGCGGCGATATCTTCAGGACTGATGGGTAACTTTGGGGACAATGAAAAGCAGTGTTACAAATGTAGGAAATTTGAAGACCCTGGACAGCATTATACTCAAAATCCAAGCATCGAAGAATAGCTGAACTGTGTGAATATGTGACGTTATGGTACACCCCCACTCCACTGCATGTGTTATATCAGAAGACAAAAAAATTGCATTAATTACATCGACCTAACCACTAAATCACAAAGACGCATTGATGGAGGTAAGAACAGTAATTACATAATTTTCGCCCACGGTAAGTATGGGTGAGGCAAGAACAGTAACTATATGCTTATCTTGTAATGCAGTAGTAGGTGATGGAGAGGATGTCATACTATTATAGGGTTACACTTTTGTATCTTTGTCTCTATTCTCCAAAATACTCGATTTTGAAATGGATTACAGGAAAGAAAGCGACTACTTTCCTCAGGTGTTTACTCTAATTGCAGTCCTTCCGTCCCTTAATACGGTTTGTACAGAGGATGTACCTTCAGCATTGTGTAATTTGAGACATATTAAATGGCATTCATTAGTGAGCAACGGTTTGGTGACCCGGATGGGATAATTAATTAAGACAAACAGGCTGGCCCTCTTCAAAAATGCTCCAAATATTGAAAAAGGCAGCAGCTGGTCGTCCATACGGGCATATTTATTAAAAACTATTTCCCCTGCTTGACATGGTCTACCTGGTATCATATCCAAACGAGATTTAAATGGTTGGTACAATATTAGACTCAAGAGCTTAACATGTGAATTAGAAAAGATCAACTTAAATTAAGACTTACAACATGTTTTAGATCTTGGCGAATGGGTTACTCCTTCACAATGGTGACAGATAACCCATCTGCAGAAATATAAATCCTATTATATCCTATGGCATTTATATTTCAGCAGACAGGATATCCGTCACCGTTGTGATGGAGTAACCCGTCCCCCGGGATCTTATCAGGCCCTTAGACATAACACACACACACCATAGACCTAGGCCAACTCAGATGAAAACAGAATTTTAAAGTATTTTGGGTCTGAAACCCAGGAAGCCTGAAACTGAACTGGACTCATATCGACTGCTTTCCTTAATAAATGTGGACGTTAAAATCCTGGCTAAGTTGATTGCAAACAGGTTACAACCCCTACTCCCCTTGATCGCTCGTCCCGATCAATCGGGATTTATTCCCGGGCGGTCCACTTCTCACAACCTCCGGACTGTCTTTTCTGTATTGCACTACCTACATACGGACATGCAGGAGGCTGCAGTTTTTCTCAACGCTACTAAAGCGTTCGACATGCTCAAATGGGCATATCTATTCGCCATTCTGCGCCGCATGGGTTTCAGTCCGCTATTTATAAATCTAATCCGTTTACTACATACTCAGCCGTCGGCTCGGATTCGTGTGAATGGCCTCATGTCTGAGCCTTTCTCTATATCGCACGGCACAAGGCAGGGTTGCCCTCTGTCCCCCCTGCTTTTCGCGATTGCAATGGAGCCGCTGGTGGCGCGCATAAGACAGCATCACACGGTCAGGGGGATTGGGTTTAGCACCAGAAGTCTCATATCACTATATGCTGATGATGTCACACTGTACGTGATTGACCCTGTGGTCAACCTGGCCCCCCTCCTCCGGGAATTTATCAGGTTTGGTGGCCTTTCTGGAATTTCTATCAACTGGGCTAAGTCAGTCATTTTTACCCTTGACGGATTCCACTGCCCCGGTCGTCTCCGAATTCCCTCTTAAATGGGCGGATGACACAGTAACGTACTTGGGCATCTGGCTTATTAGAAATCTACAGGAGGTGTGGAACTTAAACTATGGGCGTGCCATCACCTGGCTAGAGGAGAAGGTCGCACTGTGGGTCAGACTACCGCTCTCCCTGGCGGGGAAAATAGACCTCGCTAAAATGATAGTTTTGCCAACATTTCTTTATTTATTTGCTAATATCCCGATTCCTCTAATGCACACCTTCTTTTGTACCCTCAAGATGTTGCTGATCTCGTTGGTGTGGGCGAGTGGGCAGGCTCAGGTGTCCTGGGAACTTCTGACCCTTCCGCTATGTCAAGGCGGTTTGGGGGCCAGATATGCAACTGTATGCCTGGTGTGCACAGGCTCTGTTCCTCCACTACTGGGTCCATCCGACTCCTTTTCAACCCCATGTGGCTGTGGAGACTGACGTTGCAGTGCCTGTGCCCCTCCGTGTGGCTCTCTATCAGCCCTATCGACGTCCTAGAGACGGCGTGGACACTGTGGAGACCCTGCGCTGGGCGTGGAACAAATTGCGGAAGAGACCGGGCGCTCCCATATTATATGCCCCATCTATACCACTAGCACACAACCCATTTGCCCCGTATAGGGTATGGTATCAGTAGGACTGTGGCACAAAATCTGAATCTCCGTTCTTTTGTTTACCTATACCCTGGTTACTCATTCCGCTCTCCTCCGGTCGCAGAAGAGGGACAAACAGTGCCCTTTGCTGAACTATTTCTCTACTATAAGATTAGGGCTGCCTGCCGCTCATTACATGAAAGTTTTCCGGGCTCCCCACCACCCATGGCAGCATTGGAAAACTTGTTAAGGTAACCTTTGCCCCGTAAACTCGTCACACGACTCTACACACACATGCAAAACATGGCGCCTCTAGCAAAGCCAAGGGCACTTCAGGCGTGGAATAACGAACTCCAGGTACCGCTCACCGAAGAACAGTGGTCGTATTGCCGCCGCCAGCTCACTGAGCTATCCCCCAATTATAAACTCTGCCTTATACACTTCAAGTTCCTCCACAGCTTCTACAGAACCCCTATAGGCTTGTATCGCATGGGATTGCAGGATGATGAGGGCTGTTGGCGGTGCGGATTTATTCCAGCAACATTTCTTCACATGGCATGGGATTGCCTGAATCTGTCAGTATTCTGGTCCACAGTGTTTACAATGATACACCATATTAATGGTGCGCCTGCGACTCCTACTCCCCTACTGGGCCTGTTGAGCTATGTAAAAGATACCCCTGTAAAGGTTTGTAAACTACATGCTTTACTTCTCCTCTTCGCTAAACGCCAAGTCACTGTTTATTGGGGAAGAAGGATGGTGCCTTCCATCAAGGAGTGGATCAGGGACGTCTCGTATGGACACTCCCAGTTGACCACCTTCTGGGAACTAGTGCCTCCTAACTCCAGACCCCGAGACATTTGGGAACCATTTACGGCTTGGGCCCGGGAGAGACAGGTGACAGAAGGGAACACGACGGTCGTTTAGGGGGTGGCAGGGTGGACTGGGAGGGGGGATGGTGTTGTACTTTTTAATAGCAGCTCTACCTGTTATACACACTGTATGTGGCATTGTCCTGGTTTTTAAGATCACCATGTCGCATGTTCTAATCCCGATTGGATTCACCATGTGGTGTCCAGTCGCTTAGCTCTATTTTTATCAGTGAATTGAGTACAAGCGATGTAACATCTGTACTATGTTGGTGGTGCAGGGTACAGGCGATATAAAACATGTACTGTGTTGTTGATGCAGCTTTGGCTTTGATTAAGTAATGAGAGACTACTGGCTACTTGTTTACTGTGTTTCTTTTTTCTGAAAATGCCAATAAAAAGAATTTTTTAAAAAAATAAAAGCATTTCGGGTCGCTAAACAAGAAAAAATTAACAGGAATTAGGTACCCTTACATGAAATCACCAAAAGCAAAGATGGGAGGAAATTCTGGAATTTGTAAAACTCATGGAGTGGAAATAGGGAAATCCTGAAGGCAACAGTGCATTATAGTATATCACGTTATTGTACCACAACGAGACCAAACATACTTTCTTCACTTCAGTGGATTAGCCCTATTCTTTTTCCACTAAATCAGTCATTGCTGCAGAGTACTATTGAAATTGCTGTTGCTACTATTGCTAATCAGCCAACCAAGTAAAATAAGGTTGTTCGTCCAAAGTTTAAGCTAAGCACATCAACAAGCTCTAAATATGTTTCGTTATTAAGAATGAAATATAGAAAAAGGTACATTGAGTAAACTCTCCAATCCACAAGGAGAATAATTTGAACCATTAACGTACCAGGCCTGTTTTGACTATAAATTACCTTAAACCAGCTTAAATCAATTAGTTTTGTTGACTCTCAATACTATCTTTTTTCGCCTAGTTTAGAGGTGGGTGGGAGGAATTATGTTCTTAAGCAAAATGGTACAATTAAACCTGCAATATTGAAAGATGAAATATGAACATCACATTAAAGTGTGTTTGGTATTAATCATCTCACATGTGTATGTACATGTTGATCTAAACATTTCAATGACAGTTTTTTTTTTTTAAATGGTTGCTATCAAGGATAGGGCAGATGGTGCACCTAGTCCCAATTGTTCACAAAAGCACATGATTAATGTTGAAGCTAGTTCTTGATTCAGTGCACAATTGATATAAAACAGAAAGACATTTGATGACACAAACTGCTACTGATTGCGCACACTTTTGCAGCGATTTTTGTGGTGCACTTTGGAACAGAAAGTCATATCTCATTATAGAAATAAGAGATCAATATAATATAGATTAATACAAAGATATAACCACAATCCACTCCAAGATACTTTTTTCTTTTACAGGTATGTTAATTATGTACTTTACAGAGCACTTTAGTTAAAGAGTATTAAGTGGATACTGGTGAAGCAGCACAATACTAATTGAAGATAAACGTCTTGTTCCAGGTCTCCCTCCCCGCAGTACCCTCCCTAATTCCCTTCCCCGTCTAGCCACTTTGATACTCTGCGATAAAGCCTGATTCAGAGCTGCTGGAAGGTGGGCTTCTTGAGGGTACTGCTCCTGAGAAACCCAAAACGACATTACGAGGTCTGACATTGGATATGTGATGCTCCGACTAATGGAATGTCACACAAAGTCAGGTCTTCTACCCATTTATGCTGTGTTTATTAATTTTAAAACTGCCTTTGAATAGATCATCCATGTCGGACTCTGGGAAACGTTATTCTCCTGGAGAATTGCTCATTTGTTTCTGACAGCAATTCAATATGTGTCAATACTTGGAATCGGGATAGGTTAGGAGACAACTCTTCCTTATCACATAAAATTTCAACAAAAACGGCTTGAAACAGAGATGTACTGGCTCTAACACTACTTAATCATAATATGGCTGATATAGAACAAGGTATCTTGAGTGATAGGGCTAGGTACAAGGATATTGTGAGTATAACAAAATGCAGACAACATTGGCATCTTAGATAGAAACAGAACAGGTCTGCACACTCCCACGGTGTGGCTAAATACTGCATAACAAATGTATTAGCAGTAAACTCTCTCAATCAAATGTCGTATTTTTTGGTATGAAAAGGGTAAGAAAAAGCATCTGAATTACGGGCAAATACATTTTATCTCTGCACACACTTATAATTAAAAAAAATATTTTTTGACTTTTCAATAAAATTAACATTCTGAATAAGGATTCTCTGTTCCTAAGTTCTCTTTGTTTCCCTGAGTTAGTGATCAGGTGAGGGCAGCACAATACTTGTTTTAAAAAAGTGCCAGGGTTCAAAATATTTCCGTGGAGGGATACACACAATTCTACTAACTGTGCCACCTAATGCCATTACAGGTGCAACACAAACTTCCATTTTAGCATCTGACCCATTTGTACGCAGTGACAGTTGGTTGGCGAACATTTATGTGTAAATATATGTCTGCAAACCTGGCTTCTTTTCTAAGGCTTTTTGGGAGGTCCTAACCTGTTTTAAAGAGTTTTCAGTGGGTCCCCACCTCCTTTATAGGACTTTCAGGTGAATCCTTACCTTCAAGAATATTTTGGAAACAAAGTAAAAATATTGACTTATACAGCACAATTGTAACATAAATGGACTAAAAACACAGAGTTGCAGAAGGTTCAGTAATGAAACATTCTAATAATTGTGTTGATGTGTCCGACCAGTCTTACCGCCCCCCCCGCCCACTGCTGCCTAGAAGCCTTTGAAAATGTGGATGCACAGTGGATTTTTCAGTGCAATTCCTGTAGAAATTGAGTAAAGATATGTATGTTTTACAGAAAGTTAATGCGTTATTGCATTTAGTAATGCAACTGTGAATATGCAATTTTTGCATAACCTATCATTTATCAATATGTATGGCCTCTTTCTTCACTAGCTAGAAGATTGCAAAGAATGCCCATCATGCGACATACGATGCCATTGAATGGGTGAGCATAGCATAAGTGTGATAGGTCTGTGCTATCAGGGCTATAGCGCAGACAGTATGAGAAAACCATTGGCCGAGCCCAGCTTTAGTGGGAGTGCTAGGCCTATGTAGCAGTTAATTGGACACCAGGGCTCAGGCAGCCTAAGGTGCACCGGGCTTGTTTTAAGATTTACCCGGCAATACAAAAAAAAGACAGAAGTAGTAAGTCACACAATACAGACATAAGTACCTTCCCAGAAACAAAGAAATCAAAATCAGAATAACAATGAGAACAATCACTTTGAAAGACACTGAAATAGCAACCATTTTGATTTTTTTTAAAACACAGCTTTTTTGTGACACATGTCTAGCAAAAAACAACAAACAAGAAGAAATAAGCAAAGTTAAACTAAAGCCTGATCATCAGTATTCCTAAATAAGTATAGAGAAAAAGGGTATATATTTTGATTCTCCGTATTCAATACAAATATATAGGCGGAACAGAAATTATGTTCCACAAATTCATGATTGTTCTCAACTTGAAAAAATATTCCACCAATATACCAGCTCCAATGCTGATACCAACACTGCTGACTGCAAAGAATTTAGGCCCACGTTCCCATTTTGTACACCAAAAAGTCCCAAAGTTCTTGAAACCATTTCAAAATCAGTATTGTTAAAGTCCAGGTCAATTTACACAATTCTCTCTAGAGGGGATAGGTCTTTTTAGTAGAGTAAGCGGTGAAAGGAATCAAATCACTGGTTATCATTTCAATACAATGCAACCGATGTGGCTACACATTAATCCACTCGACTCTTTGATCTGGTTTTAGTATGTTTAATTATAAGTTCAAAAACACATCAATACAGATTACTCTCAACATAATCGTATAAAAATACAAAAAGATCAGACTAAGTCCAAATCTCCTTTAGAGATGAACCCAAATAGTACAAAGCAAACGACTAACTCTAAGATAAAAACGCAAGTGATCAGAAAGAAGAAATGAAGGTTAATTTGCATCAGATGATTCTTTTTAACGAGCATGAGAAAGATAACTTTCCCTGCTCTACCTAAAAGGACAACCCTAAACTAAATAATTTGAATAAGGATGTAATCAAAATAGGAGAGAAAAAAGGTGTCAGCCATTCAGAGTCTCCAATAGAAAAACTCAGACAATGGGTCAAGTAGCTTAAAGCCACGCAGCAGTAGCATAGGTCTGCTCCCTAAGAAAACCCAAGATAGACTCTCTCCCTAACTAAACACAGCACATAATATCACCTGCAGTCAACATGACACTCTCATGTGGCTACTCCTTGGGAAATTTCCATAGCTCTGGCACAATTGGAAACCTTCAATACCTTTCACAGCCAGATAACACATTATCTTTTCTTGTCCTTGGCCAGTCCTCTACCATGAGAATTTGTCTTCTCACTCATTCCTGCAATTCCCTCTGCAAATTCCTTCTTCTCGTCCTTTGCCATCCCTTTGTGCAAACCTCCTTTATTCAAATAATGAGACTTATCCACAACTGCAATAGAAACAACTCAGCAACATACATTCCATAATGAAAGCTAAACGTGAATTACATTTGAAACCTAAATGTGAGCAGCAACTGGATTAATTTATTCTCGAGGCCTAGTTTTGCGAAGTTAACGTGCAAAGGGTTACAATATATGTGCACCTTTCTACAAGAACAATAAATGCAACTGCTTAAAGCATGTATAAATGCAATGGATTATAAACATTCAGTGTAAACGCATCTGCACATGATTAATTCAAATTATGCGTATAAACATTAAACATTAGTTGCACACATCCTAAGTATCTCACAATACAACATCTTTTGTTATTTTCTCCTGTTGTGCAGGGCCGGACTGGCCGGAGCGGGCACTGGGCATTTCCCCGGAGGGCTATCAGGGTGGGGGCCAGTTTTGGCCCCCTGGGGGGTCGTATTTGTTACAGGGGCGTTTTTGTTTTGCAGCATAGCTGCAATATCGGCCCTGTAACAAAATCGGCCGAAACCGGCCCTGGCAAACAGCTCTGCCGTCCCCCCCAAACCCTCCGGGGGGGCGGCCGAGCACTTTGCCAGGGTCGGTTTTGGTTCCCAGTCCGGCCCTGCTGTTGTGTTAATATCTAACTTGCCACACAACTTTATTAATCACATTCTTAATACATGTATTTCAACAAAACACCTTTTAGCATATAATACTCTTGTCCTTTTAGTACATTAGTCACAACAGCGTATATTTGAGTGCTGACTATGTGTGAATATGATGCACTCCTACATTATCTTCAGATGGTATTAAGATTACTCTTCATCAGTGTTAAGGGATCACGAAAGACAAAAGTAAAAAAAAAGAAACACAACTTGACTAACAAAGAGAAAGCGGTACTGAAAAGATCACCAATAATCACAATTTAACTGTGAAACAGGGGGAGCACTGGTAGTTCTATACACCATATATTACACAAGAAGAGTATTTGAATTCTTCATGGACAGGGAAATCTACTTAGTACTTGATAATAGCCCAATGCAGCAATTTAGGAAAAATCTTCGAGACAATTCTAGAATCAGCAATTGAACAGGATGAATAACAACACAAGCTTCTTTTTATTTTTTCAACGCATAGCCATCCTAGATGCACAGTCATATACATGCTCCATAAAGTCCATAAAAACCTCACAAATCTATTATCAGACTAATCATTTCAATCTTTAAATCAGCAGTTTAACCCATTGGTCAATATTTAGATTTTTTTTACAGACATCAGAGATGCAAGTAACTTCTTAAACAAGTTGGAACAACCATTAAAGGAGAACAAACCTCGATTTGTACCTTGGATGTAACAAGTTTTATATGTTTCCATACCACACAAGGAAGGATTGGAAGCTATGGAATGGACACTGCTCAATGTAGGGTTTTTTATTTGAATGTTGAGGACCTACTTGTCATTGACTAGTGGACACCAGGCACTGTAAACAAAAGAAAGACGCCACTGTGTTTATCCCCTACCACTCTAGAATAGTAAATATTTGGGCTGCTGTCCTGCAAATGGGACTGAGATTTTGAAGCCAGCATAGCCCCCCAGACTTGGCCTCAAATAGAACTTTGCGTTTCCTGAGATCTATTGGATAGTTGCCTCAAAGCAAAATATCATACCCCAACCCTCTGTGAAAAGGTTGAAGTATTTTTTCTCTCTTCCTCAGATTCCTGAATCATATATGTTATTTGGATCCACATTAATTTTGTTCCAAAAATGGGAGGTAATGGATTAGTGTACACTTACTTCCTTCTACTCCACATAGCTTGATCTACAGATGCCTCTGTGCTGTCACTGAGGGCCCGGTGGACTAAAATAGGTTAAACGTGACAAGCCTAGCAATCATTATATACCCCTTTATCAGACAGGAAGTTCTTGTTGTAAAGTATCAAAAAGTGTTTGAAAGTATTTTAGTATTGCTTGGGATGCATAAGCAGCACATGCAGGAGCCCTAATAAACAAAAAAAATGCGGCTGAAAAAGAACACTTGAATAACAGCAATTATCCAATGGACAGACAAACAGTTTGTAGAGGGAGATTAATATTGAGCAGGGAAGTCATCTGGTACTTCCAATTCAGGCTTCTAGAAAATGAATAACCAACTAATCTGCACAAACAACCTCAGTATGCTTACATTTGTCCTTGCACTTTCTTTCCTCCATACCCCCCAAGCACTGAGTGCTATGGTGGAGATTACTTAAATAACTAGTAACTCAGCTAGTATATGTCAAACTTTTGATATTTCGTAATTACCTAAGGAATGACCTAGAATGGAGAAAGTGCAGGTAGCAGGGCTTGAATTCTTAACCTGCTAAAACTGAAAGGGAAGATGGGCTAAAATATATGTGTAATATAAGTATTCTTCCCAAATATCTATATGGTGTAACCTGTCCCATGAAATGGAATGCCTCTCGAAGTAAGGACTGGAACAACATGGTAATGATAGATTGCTACCTTGATAATTTCCTTAAACTTTTAGAAAAAGTCCTCCTAATGTCAGCAGATAAACAACTACGTTTAAATGCCAATGCATTTCTACATTTTAAGGAACTCTGAGATTTATATCTATGACGAAATGAAGATTTTTTTTGTAAGTTTTTTTTTCTTCAAAATGACTTTATTAAGTTTTTTAACAATTGAAATACAAAGAGATAACATTGCAGAAAGCTTACAGTGAGTACATACAGTTCATTTGGGGGTGTGCGTTGTGTGTTATTCCTAGACCGAGGGGCCTCAGTGTATACACTCAGTGTTTGCGGGAACAGGAAAAAAGAACAAAAACCCTCTCTCCTTGCATGTACCTATTCCCGTTATGTAGGGCACATATGTACGATCAACAGTGGGGGGAGGGAAGAGGGACTCTCTCACAACCAGAGATCCAAGACAGCAACTCCACAGAGGCATCTCCAATAAATCCAGTGCGATCCACCTAATGTTCACTGTTGTGTGACACCAGCAAGTCAGGTGCCTCCCCCATTTCGTGTTTTGCACTCACATCATTGGCTTCCACCTCATCACTCCAATCCTGGTCCTCTAAGCTAGGTTCACCACTACCTTCACCAAGTGCATTAAACATACTCAACCACATCTCAAGATCCCTTTCCAAATTCTCGTCCACACACACTCTCCTAAGCCTACACTCCCCTGCCACCACCCATAGGACTGGCCCAATGTATAACTATAGAACGGTGTGCCAATAGCAGGCTTAACTGGCAACATTTTAAATGCATTTTCCTCTCCTTCTGGGGAAGAGGCAGTAGCCCCAACAACAAATGCCTAGTATGTTTTCCACATCTACCTCAGTTACTTCATGCAATGTCCCACGCACTTCACTCCAGTACAAGGCGAGTTGTACTCAATTCCATGCTATATGACAGAAGTCGGCAAGCATAGTCCCACATCTAATGCAACCCAATGACCTCGCTGGGTACACCCTGTGTAGTTGGGCTTGGGTCAGATAGGCATGATAGAGAAAATAAAAATGCACCAATTTGAAGCGGGCATTACTGGCCACCTCCTGCACCTGTGCACTCGCCCTGCGCCATCCATTATCAGTCAGTGGTGTTACCAATTATCTGTCCCATGCCTCCCTTCGCACTGTAACTGTTGTCATCCTGTCAGCCTTCAAGGCTACATTCAGTTGGGAAATAATACCTTTAAAGGAGCCCTGATCCAGAATTTCCCCGAGTACACAAGACTGTTTTGGTTCCTACGTAAGGGTGGGCCATATCCCTCGGATAGTATGTGAAATACTTGCATATTGCAGAAACTGTCAGCTCTTCTGCTGGCCCGCTGTGCCAGCCTTCTGTTTTTTTCTGGTTTTGTCTGTTTGTGCTTCCGCTGTCTGTCTATGCCTCGTTCGTACCCTTCTTGTGATTTTTCCTCTTTGTGCCTGTGCCTTTGTTATCTGTCGGTGGCTCACTTGTGCTTTGTCTCTGTTTGTCTTTGATGTGCCTCTATTGTGCCCGGCTGCTGCTGTCCCCGTAGCCCCTCCCCACTGCTAGTTCCCGCCTCCCAGCTGATCTCCCTCCCCCTGACAACTACTTAATGGCGGCTGCTGGCGCACAAGAGGCAAGCCAGTCTGACCCGACCGGGACCAGCACCAGGGACCCTGGTCCTCCGACCACCCACCACTACGACCCAACAATCCTCCATGCACTCAACCAAGGAAGAAACTACAATTGCCAGCTGTCGATGCTGAATACCACCCAAGGCCAGTTCTCCTGCCGACACTGCCGCCGAACCTTCACCCACCTTCGGATCTCCACAGCTACCTCCAACCCACCGGATGCCAGCGAGCCCAAACCCCTGAGCTGCATCCTCCTCAATGTACGATCCCTACACAGACACGCAGTAGAAATCTGGAACCTCCTCAACACCCCATCGCCCAACGTAGCCTTCCTCACAGAGACCTTGACCAATACCAGCTCTTCACCAAACATCGCAACCGCCATCCCCGATAGGTACAAGATCCAGAGGAAGGACCGCCCCAATCACCCTGGAGGTGAACTCACCATCATACACAAAAACTACCTCTGACTCACTACAGCCAGCAGAAAAGACTCCTATTCATCCATGGAACACCTCCATTTCCAGATCCAGATCAACCCTAGAACGACTCTACGAGGCACCCTCACCTACAGACCTCACGGACTGCGTGCCACGTTCACCACAACCATCACAGACCTCATCACGCCCCATGTCCTCGCCTCCACGGACTACGCACTCCTCGGAGGCCTGAATTTCCACCTCTATAACCTCAGTGACCCCAACTCCACCATGATCCTGGACAACCTCGCCAACATCGGACTGATACAGCTCGTCACCACCCCACCCAAAATGCACTACACACCCTCAACCCCATCTGCGCAGCAGGAAACAACATTCGCTTCAGCCACACCACGCGACCCCTCTGGACGGACTACCACTATGTCCACTTCTCCTTTTCGAAACCAACCACACACAAGCCTACACCACGCCCCTGCACAGGAACTGGAACAAGATCACCGAAGAGCACCTCAACTCCGCCATCAACTGTGCTCCTCCACCCACCACAACCGACGCCAACTCTGCAGCAAATTAACTCTACAGATGGGCAGCAAAATCATGGGAGCATAAACCGCTTACAAGACCGCCATGACAGAACACCACCAACTCATCAGACCCATGAAGAGGAATTTCATCCAGGGCAGAATCCTCTCCAACTCCTGCAACTCTAAGGAACTCTTCAGCATCATACAAGAATTCACCAACCTCCCCAGCGAAACATTCGACTTCCCTTCCACCCAGGACCTCTGCAACAAACTTGTCTCCTACTTCCATCACAAGATCAGACCTCTCTAAGACAACTTTGACGAACTGAACCAAGGCACTGACACTACACCTACCACCGGCAATGCCAACTAGCCTACCATCACCGCCTGGACCCCCGTCACCACAGAAGACACCGCTAAGACCATGAGGAGCATACACTCAGGAGCACGCACCGACCCCTGCCCGCCGCACATCTTCCACAGAGCCACCTCCACTATAGCACCCAAACTCTGACGAATTGTCAACTGCACCCTCGAAACTGGCACATTCCCCGATGACTGGAAACGTGCAGAAGTCAAGCCCCTCCTCAAGAAGCCCTCGGAAGACCCGACAGACCTCAAGAACTACAGACCCGTCTCTCTCCTCCCTTTCACAGCCAACTCACCAAGACGATCGTCAACAACTAGCTCATGAACTTCAAAGAATCCAACTGGATCCTCGACACTTCCAAATCTGGATTTCGCAGCAACCACAGCACCGAGACCGCACTCCTAGCCGCCATGGACAACATCCGCACTCTCCTCGACCAAGGCCACACTACTAGACCTCTAAGCAGCCTTCAACACTGTTTCCAATGCACACTAACCACCAGACTCCACGACACCCGCATACTGGGAACCGCCCTAGACTGGTTCTGCTCCTTCCTCACCGGCCGAACTCAAAGAATCAGACTCCCACCCTATCTCTCTGAATCCACAGAGATCAGCTGCGGAGTACCTCAAGGATCCTCACTCAGCCCCACGCTCGTTAACATCTACATGGCCCCCCCTCCTTACCATCATCAGAAAACACAGATTCAGCATAGTATCCTACACTGACTACACTCAGCACATCCTCTCCCTCACCAAGGAACCCGACATCACCAAACACAGTTTTCAGGGAGGAATGAAAGACTTTACATCCTGGATGAGCAGCAGCTGCCTGAAGCTCAACTCGGAGAAAACAGAAGTCCTCATCCTTGCATCCACCCCCTCCTTACCTGGTGGCCCACCGCCCTCGGCAACCCTCCCACCATGCCCGCAACCTCTGCATCATACTCGACTCCTTCCTCACCATGAACCCACAGGTCAACGCCGTATCTTCCACATGCTTCAATACCCTCCACATCCTCTGCAAGACAGTAAAATGGATCCCCCCGAATCCAGAAAGACCGTCACCCACGTACTCATGACCAGCAGACTGGACAACAGGAACGCCTCTACGCCGGAATCAACAAATCTCTACTCCTCAAACTCCAGACTATCCAGAACGCCACAGTCGGACTCATCCTCTGCATCCCACGACAAGACCACATCTCCCAGCACCTACGAGCCCTACACTGGCTCCCTGTTTAAAAGAGAGTGACCTTAAAGCTGCTCACCAACGCCTACAGATCCCTCCACAACACCAGACCCCAATACCTCAATGAAAAAATTACCTTCTACAAACCCAAGAGAATCCTCCGCTCTGCTGACCTTGCCCTGGTCAAAATCTCACGCATCCGCAGAGCCAGAACGGGAGGAAGAGCCTTCTCTACATCGCGGACAAGACCTGGAACGAACTCCCCCTCAGCATCAGACGAATCTCCACACTGCAAGCATTCAAGAAGAGCCTTAAGACCGGACTCTTCGGATTAGACAGGACTGCTCGAATCCCCCCTCCCCCCCAGCGCCTTGAGACCCTTACGGGTGAGCAGTGCGCTTCACAAATCCCTGATTGATTGACTGAACGTGCCCTATCAATGTTAAAGCTTCCACGTGTTAGAGAAATACACTTTTAAAAATTTTGAAGAGACTTTATAATGTTTTATGTGATGTTTGTTGAATGGCTTACATAGCAAATATTTTCTGGGCTTGGCTCGCGCATGGGCTCTGAGATCCTAGCCAGGTGGCTCTCTCTGTTACTTTGTCGGCTCACCCACCTCTACTAAATTATTGGGATCCGTCTGGTAAGGTGACAACCTTGGAGCGCCACAGCTGTAGCAAATGCTGGTTGCGGCTTGAGTTGATACTGTCACGCAGAGATGTTTTAAGGCATGGCCACAGCCTTTCAGGGGGCCCCTGCTACAGCCAGCTCTGTTCTGCATAGATTCTTGCCCTGATGACCTTGAATAATTTTAAACAGATGATTTTAAATACCGTTTTCCTTGAATGTGTTTTTACTGTGTGTGATTTGTGAGAATACATTACTGACATTTTGCAGTAAAATTTGTTTATGTTTCATGCATCATCATCAAAAATGTTTCTTTTAGATCAAAACAGGACCTCATATATGAGAACTGGGGTGGCAGAGATTCTTTGCACTAATATTAGTGAGCTGCTGCTGTGTTACAATATTGAAAACACACGTCACTATTATTTAATATTAAAGGTAAACACATTTAGAATTTGCACCATTGTGTCTGAGCACTGTCAGTGACCTTGCCAAAGAGGCCCTGAAATGGATGAAATTGGATCATAATTTCGAAGCTGTTCTGAACAGGGGCCCCCAAAATACGAATGGCCCAGGCCCCCCAAAATCCTTGAGATGTCCCTGCTGTCACGCGTCTACCTGGCTGCAGGGCTCAGCAGGGAGCGGGGGCAAACGGGAACCGAGTTCCACTGTTAATTTTTAACAATAAATATTTCTACTGCTGTTTAAAACCCCTCTGCACAGTTTCAATGCGTTTCTTTTTGCTGAAAAAAATGTCTCTACTACAATTTGACTTGAAACTTATATTTGAAACAGATTACTTTATACCCTCCTTCCTGAATAGTATCTCAACCCTAATATGTTTTGACTGAAGAGAACAAAATAAACAAACCCCGGGTTAAATACTCTTTTTGTTGCGCTGCCTTTCCCAAGACCCTCGTGGTCTTGTAAGAAGCCCCCTGCGAATCCTGGAACTTTTCCCGCCACGCGGACTCCTTCCGCCTACGCAGGTAGCGCGGTTTAAAAGTGGTTGTTTTTGCCTCACCATTTCGGACTGTCAAAAGTCTCCGACCGTCGCTTTAAATTCGGGTCTTAAACGCGCCTCCGTCACAGCAGCTGTTTTTTTTTGTCTCGTGGGAACTGGGACGAGGGATTGCACCACAGCTGAACTCGGGCCAAGTGTGAGTGAGATGCAACCACTCCTTTCTTTTTAGGTCTGCCTTGTCAGCGCAGCTGTTGCCTCATTTTATGTGACCAACTCGCAGCTGCCAATTTGTCATTTTGCTTATGTTTTTTTACGTGCCAGGTTTTCAATGCTCTGATGTTTGACATTAAGGCATTATGTGTGAAACATAGAGTGACAAGTTGTCCCAAGAAAAAATAACTGTTACGTTCATTTCAAGAGCTAAATGCACAAAATGCTTTTCCCTTTTTTAGGGTTCGCGTTCGCCTATACAGCGCATTTGTTGTGCAGCGAGACATATTGTTTACAATTCAGTCGGCTTATAGCTTGCCCACAGCATATCATTAGTTGTTTTCGAAGTTACTCTAATTTCCAATCTTTCAATTGTTTAGCTCCTGTAGGCATCCCTTCCTTTTTTGATGCTAGCTTCTCCCTGGAGCTTGGACCATGTACGTGTTCTGCCTCGTTTGCAATGCATTATTTTTTGTAATTGTATATGCATTTTGGTAATATTCCAGGACGTGCAATGTACTTTTATTTTTTAACATAGGCATGCAATTTCTTACATATGTTGCTTTCACTTTATCTGTTGCCTCTAGTGACGCTTTGGTTTTTAAAACCACAACTGTACTAATCTACGCTACCACTCTACGCCACCCCACTCAAAGCCATTCCGTTCCACTCTACACCACTCGACTCTACTGTATGCCATTCTACACAATGCCACTATACTCTTTGCTGCTCTTCTTCATCCCACTCTACGCTACTTAACTCTATGTCACTTTACACCATATGCCACTCCACTGTACACCACTCCACTATGACTCTACTGTATGCTCCTCTATGCCAATCACTGAACGCCATGCCACTAACTTTTAGCCATGCTGAACAACAGCCACACTGTTGTACAAAATGGCTAAAAGACATTGGCAAAGCCAAAAGCTCTCACTGCTGGTTGTGCATTGAAATGTCTACAAATTACCTTAACACAGCAACAGTGCGCCTGAAGTGTCTCTGCAAGTTCACCACCCTACTTCCCTGAATGCAAAGTACTCATGCCTAAAAAAAACAGGCAAAAAACTGATTATACTGGGGAGGTTCAGGGCCAACGTCGCTCTTATGGAGAAGTCAAACAAAAGCTGCGAGCCCTCAACATCCAATACAGGCTCCTTTTCCCGGCCCGCCTCCGGGTGGTGTTCCAAAACAAAACCTTTTTCTTCGAACCCCCTGAGGAAGCCTGGACATGGTTAACCGAAGAGCGCCCTTTGTGGCTCAGCGTCCTGGGCCCCTCTCCCGAGGTCTGCACCGGAGTTACTGGTTCGAACCCGCCTGGCCCGCGCCCGTAGCACAACCGCTCACGAAGACTGGGATTTGAGACAGGCTAGATCGGACTCACCATTGGGTCCCTCCAGACTTCCTACATCCGGAGCACCCAAGATTCATCTCCCAGCCGTGCGCCGCTCTGGCTCCTCTAGCCACTCAGACCGAGGGGGCGTTTCACCTCGACCATCTCTGCCGGACCTAGCAGATACAGATCTATTCCGGAGCCCAACTCTTCTCACGGGTCCACCTTGAGCCCGCACTACCACACCGACTGCAGTAAGCCCCGCGGCTCCTGGTTCTTTCATTAACTTGACCATCAATTCTTTCTCTCAATGTACTTTACGATAGAAAATCCTACTATGAGGAGGGGTCCTCCACGATTCCCCAGTCCCAAGTGTTTTAGTTTGGTTCTTGTTAGACCTGGCACCATTGGCGTAGGTCTCCCTTCCATTTTTTGCTGTTGCCTCTGATGTCTTTTTTTAGATGCTTTGGGCACTTTCCACTGCTATTCAGTGCCACAGCGCAAGTGCTCCCTATGTTAAATTGATATATGAATTAGTGACTCTATGATTGGCTTATTTGGTTTACTTGTCAGACCCTAGTACAGTGCACTGTGTGTGTTCAGGGCTTGTAAATCAAATGCTGCTGGTGGGCTTGCAGCACTGATTGTGCCACCCACCGGAGCAGCTTGTAAAGTGTGTCTGAGGCCTGCCATTGCAGAGCCTGTGTGCAGTCTGGTACTGCCATGTTGACTTGACGAGTGCACCCACTTGACAGTCCCCAAACCTTCCCTTTTCCACATATCAGACCCCCCTAAGGTAGGCCCAAGGGCAGGGTGCATTGTAGGTAAAAGGTAGGACATGCCCTGATGTGTGTGGCATGTCCTAATAGTGAATTACAGCCATTTTCGTTTTTCACTATTGCAAGGCTACCTGCTCCCATAGGCCAGAAAGGGCAGTTTGATTATAGCACCTTATAATCATAACTGACCCAGGGACCATGGCAGAAAAACGAATTTAGTATGCCTGAACTCAGAATCAGAAAATACATCTTTTAGTGAAGTTGGTTTTATGCATTCTGTGTTTGAAAATACCACTTTTAGAAAGTAGGTATTTTCTTGCCTAACTAGCCAAGCCTGCCTCTGCTAGGTTGTGAATTTCAGGTCTGGTTTCTGAGTGACAGGGGCTGGGGGGCTCCAGGAGACAGGGTGAGTTAGCACAAGGCTGAATAGACCTATCTGCATGAGGAGTGGTGGGAGGAGTACCACCTGGGCCTGAATAGGGCTGTGCCTGCCTTCCACAATGCTGGCTCCACCTCCTGTGGTGTGTCTGAAGACCCTGGCCCACGCTGACAAAGGAAGAAGGTGTACACTGGCAGCATGCACCCAGAACTGGTTTGGACTAGGTACAGACACTCTATGCCTTCAGAGACAAATGATTTTGGTGTATATAAAGGGGGACCCAGACCCCAGAACTTTAGATCACTTCTGGGAATCAAGACAAACCTTTGCTGAGGAGAAGAACGTGGAAGCTGAAGGAGGAGACTACCACTGTGCTGTGTGTTTGGTGGTTGGTCTGCAGTGGTTGCCTCATTGCCAAAGAAAGGAGAAGAGGACTGTGTGTGCTTTTCATCAACTTGAAGAAGAATCTCCAAGGGCTTGAACTTTGAGCTTGCCTCTTGCCTGAAGTCTCAGGGATACAAGACTTCACCAACCAGCTTCCCCCTGAATTCCCTTGCTGGGAATTGAAGTGTCTGCTGTTGTGCTGGGCCTTCTGAGAGACTGCGTGTCCCTGGGAGCGCAACTCAACGACGAGAAGCGTGTCGCTGCTGCAGCAGTTGTTGTCGCATCGCCAAGGAAGCGTGCCGCCGCTGCCGCCATCGCATCACCGAAGCGCGTCACATCACCAGAGAAGCGTGCCGTCGCCGCAGAGGTCGCCGTCGCATCACCGGAGAAGCATGTCGCAGGGCCTGTCGCGGCTCAGAAGATCATCGAGTCGCTGCACGACCATCGGGCGTACACGCATCACATCAACATTGTCACATCGTAACCAAGACACCATTTTGTCGCATCGCGCCAGAGAGAAGTATCGCATCGAGGCGCCATCTTGTCGCATCGTACCGGAGAGCAGTAAGAAACTGACGCATCACCTCCCCACACAGTAAGGAAGCGAACATCAACTCCCCTGCACAGCAGTAAGGAACCGACGCATCCACTCCCCTGAGTGTAAGGAACCGACGCATCACCTTCCCTGCGACCCTTTTGTTTGCTGTTACGCATCCAAGGTACTTTGAGAGTAAAGTGTTGCATTTACAATCTTAAGGGAACTGAGCTATTTCCTACCATTTTAAAGTCTATTTTTGAGTACAGTATTGTGGATTTTTGTCATTTGGTCTTGTGATAAGCCTATATAGAAATACTTATTTTTATAATACAACCTGTGTGGTGTCCATCTGTAGCCAAGCTACTAAGGGGGTGAGCAGGGGTTATTTTAGGAGTGTAGTCCCTTACCCTGACTAGACGCAAGGGTCCCTATTTGGTCAAAGGTACCTACCTCTCCCAACTAGAGACACCCAAATCTAACAGTTCTCTTCTAGTTCTCTGCTGTTAGGGTCGACAGATGCTTCAGTTCCCGAAGTATAGGGAGGGGGGAGGGAGGGGTTGGGGAAAGGGCCGTTGTCCCTGTGTTTTGTTGTTTCATTTGTCTGCACCAGTACTCCTCTTCAGCAGCAAGGCGAGCGCGTACATGACCAGCACTATAGAGCTGTACCCACTACCTCGCATAGGTGCAACACTTCACCCGCACCTGCCACCCGCACTGGGTGTTCTATCCTACACTCATACCCCCGATGTCTGCTAACCACACCGAGACAGTATAGCTACAAATAATGTCCTGGAATGGTAATGGCCTGTTAGACAGGGTCAAGTGCACGACAGTCCTGCGATATGCACAGCGTCACACTATAGACATATTGCTGCTCCAAGAAACCCACCTGGCAGGCAATAATTGCCCCTTCCTTGCAAGATATGGCTATGGCGGAGTCTGGCACTCCGGTTTTAATTGGAGATCGAGAGGGGTGGCTGTCCTGGTGCGCCGCACCCTCCCATTTGTGTTGCAGAAGATGACTCATGACCCTCAGGGCTGCTTTGTCGCCTTGGAAGGGAGCTTAGGGGACCAGACCCTGAGCCTGCTCTCCGTATACTCTCCACCTTCCCTGATGACCCCCACACTGCAGCGGGTTAACACACTAGTTGATGCCCTGCCCCCGGGGATGACCATCATTGGGGGAGATTTCTTTTTTTTCTTTTTATTTAGTTTTCCAGATTTCCAACACATCACAAATCAAATCAATTAAATCATCTTCTACCAGCAACCCCCCACCCCCCCCCACCCTGGGTCCAGAAAGAAAAAAAAAAAAGGCATTAATTATAGAGGGCAAATAGTCTTTACAAACTTGAAACATAATCATACAGTACAAACACCAAATTCAGCATTATCTGTACATAGGCCTCAGAGAAGGGAAAAAAGGAAAACAATAAAGAGAGAAGAAAGAACAAAAAAGAAGAAGAGAGAAGAAATGTAATTGTCTTATCTAGAGGAGGTATAAGAGAGAAAAATAGCAGGAGAGAACAGGGGGAAGAGGGGAGAGAGAGAGGTAGTGAAAAAATCAAAAAGGGAGAACAATTCATTACAGGTTAAATATTCTGGGTATCGAACCATCTAGTCAGAGGGCCCCATACCGTCAAGCCTTTTTTTCTTGCCCTTCTTCCCTTCTTAGCATAGATTGCTCTCTCAAGCCTATAAGTAGAAAACAATCTGGCTTGCCATTGGCCAAAAGATGGGGGGTTCAGATCTTTCCAGTACATAGCAATACAAATTCTTTGGATGGTCATTGCAACAAACAGTAGTGCACCCCCTTCTTTGATTATGCAACCCTACCATAATAGTAGCTGGCCCAAGCTGAATATCCAAAAAGAGGACTCTACTTAGAAACAATTGTACATCCTTCAATAGCATCTCTAGTTTTGGGCATGTAGCGAACATGTGGACAGAGTCTGCACTATATTCTGAGCAACAAGGGCAGGTAGTTCCGGAGCCGGTTGTCCATTTGGCAACTCTGCTAGGGGTTATGTACATAAAATATCCCGTCTTGTAGAATTGCGCTTGCAATTTAGGAGATAACAGATATGTTTGTGCTAAGCCCAGGGCGGTACAGAAGACATTAGGTGGAGTATTTAGTTTCGCCTGCCATTTAGCATCTATTTTACTTAAATCGTCTGGTCGTAATTTGTTCATTATACAGTAAACAACTCCTATCCTTGGTAGGTTAGAGCCAAGCAATTTATCTATAAGACCAATCGCTACAAACCCCGCAGATCCTCCAGTTTTATTGGCTAAATAATTCATGATGGCATTATACTGAAATATCTGGTTGTTATTCAGATTATAGATAATTTTCAGGTCTTCGAATGACCGAACACAGCCAGCGCCATAAAAGGCTCCTAATTTACAAATGCCTGCCAGATACCATTGTCGCATATATGTATTTTTAAATATGAGTGGCAGATTTTCATTATTTCTAATGGGAGTATAAAAATTAAGTTTGGCTATTCCGAATATTTTACGAATATTACTAAAGACCTGGTAAGCATTAATCATCGTCTTAAATCTAACTCGCTTATAATAGTTGAATTCCAAATGTCGCCACAGACACCCCCTTACGTTATCCCCTATAAGTAAAAAATAAGGGGAGGGCAGGCCAGACGGACTAACAGTGTAGTTCTCAGACATCAATTCGCTACAATATTGTAGGGAAGCAGCCCATTAATAAAGTTTTAAATTGGGGAGAGCCCAGCCTCCCCTCTCCCTTGGTAGAGTAAGAAAACTATAGGCCCTTCTTGGCTGTGTATATGCCCAAATAAACTTTAAAGATTTGTTGAAAAACTAAGAGTATACGACTATTAAATGCCAACGGGATTGTACGAAAAAAATAACGCAATTTAGGGAAATACGTCATTTTTAGGATATTACATCTTCCCACGATAGTTAGATGTAGGTTATCTGTTTTCCTAAGTGATTTCCTCATATTGATTGCCAATGGTGTCAGATTTTCTATAACCAGGGTATCTAAATCAGAGACAATATTAACTCCTAAGTATTTTGCTTTATCTGTGGTAAATAATTTAATTACCGGGACTTAATTTGATACAGAAACATAATAAAATAGCTCAGTAAATAAGAGGCAGAATCCGTGGTATTAGAGGTTCGGAATGGGCTTTATTCCAATGGTCGATTATAATCGGTTGCTCCAAGTTCCATCACCACGAAGGTTCAGGAAGTGAAGTACATACGTTATTGACAATCAATTACTTTTATACAATAGGCATTACAGTGAAGCAAATACAAGAGGCGTAACAATTGATAATACGGATAACATATTTGTGCGTAGCAAAAATAGGCGTAACTGGGAGTGATGAAAGAACGTCATTAGATGTGATGTCATAATAGGGTGGTCCTATGAAAGAATTTCGCAATGTCAGCAGAAATACTTGGCAGAAATGCGCGCGCAGCAGCATGACGTGTAATTGACGTGCAACAAGGGGGTGAAGGGGACTTGACATTTAGCTCTACATGTGGCGACAGAAGTCTGGAGGGTCAAGTCAACCTAATCCCAAATCATATCTAACATCCTATGTTTAAAGAACTACGTTATCCAAAAGAGAGGTCTCTTCGAGTAGAATCTTATTTTATACTGACTGTTAGTGCGTGTACAAGCGTCTAAGTGTCTATACTAGATGCGTGGGCGGAAATCTTCCATAGCAATAGGGCTATGAATTACTTGCATAAAGACAGAGAAGCCGGGCCTTTGCTCGGTAGCTGGAAGAATGTTTACTTAAACTGCTAGACAGGAATGCATCGGGCAGGGAACGGAGCAGATAATTTCGAAGGTGAAATACAGTTTTTGGCAGGCAGCAGGCTGATGTCAGGCTTCGTGAGCCGCGCAGAGAATGAGACAAAGTTCATGGTTACAGATGCAGGCTCAGACTGGAGCTTTCAGAGGCAGAAGGCAAGAAAAGTTCGATGACAGAATCAGGGCCTACTTGCCTGGACTGTAAAATGGCATAAGTGAACCATATAAAGCCGGTGGCCTTTCATACTTAGGAATAGAATATCCGGCCTATTCATGGCGGATCTGACAGAGGACATGTTGACGGTGGACGCACATGTGTTTGCGTCTTCATAACTGGAACTGGAGGGAACATACATGTACTTGTGATTCATACATGGAACCGTTGGGGTCCAAGATAGGAGACATAACTGATCAGAAAAATCCATATTTCCACATTCCCTCCTTGTCCCCTACTTGCCCGTTAAGAGATATCAATCTTCATCAATCCATTGATCTGTTCATATAGCATCATTTGTTCTTCTTTCTTCTTCCGTGATGAATGAAATCCTGGTGGTGGAATACACGATGTGGCACACAGACCACAGATCGCTGGTCCACATTGTAGACATAGACAGCAACTGAATAGTATGAGAAGGCCAATACCTAGGAAAGATAGGACCTTCCATCCAAAGGTAGATAATACACTCCAAAACCAACCGGACCAAGTCCAGGTGCCTGGGTTCTGGTGTATCTGGCTTACAATCTTATGAAGGCGAGTTATGGCTTTATATACAGATGGCGAATTTTCTGGTATGAAAATGCAACAGCTTGATCCGATGACCCTACAAGCTCCACCCCTATCGGCCAGGATGACGTCAAGGACAAGACGATTTTGAAGCACAACAATCCGCATAGCAGACTGCTCTTCTGTTAAATTGCCTAAGGCGGAAATAGTTTCGTTCACTACTGCTTCAAGGGTTCTAGTTAATCTACGTATCAGTTTACTATTAGTAACAGTACCTATATAGGGAAAGAGACCTTTATTGAAATCTGTGTATTTTTCCCATGCTGTTTCAGTGTAATCGACTATTGGGAGATCTCTCCTTACTCTATTATTTACTAAATGAGTGTTTCTGTGATAATCAGGAGGAGCTAGAAAAACAGGTGGCAAAAGGAATCCAATGTAGCAAGTACCATCCCAATCTAGAGGCAAACGTACATATGCCGTCTGACCGCATATAAAATAGGAATGGCGAGAAGCTCTAAATGTAGACTTGCCTTGATCACTAAATTCTACTACGGTGGTGCATCTACTGTGGCCCATATGTATGGAACCATTTTTTCTTACACATAGTTCACCCTTTACTGGAAATATTGACATAGCGGGCAAAATTGGAGTAGCTTCGGATTCGACATTTAGGATCATAAGATTAAGCGTAAAATTACCTAATCCATACACTTCATTTTCTAGATCAGTTCCTGTTCTCTGGGGAAGTCCCTCCTTGTTAGGGTAGCAGACCTTAAGCAAAACTAAGTTCAAATTTCCCCATACCCAGTTATCTTGATAAACTGCAGAATTCGAATCTAGAGAATTAATTAAACCATGCTCCACAGGAGCCATTGTGTGTGAACGGGTATGGAAAGAGAGGTAGAATTCCTTTATAATTCTGATAGGGAGGGAGTCGGCCACATATCCAACAATTTGTAGCATTGCTAACCTGATGGGAATGATGTAACATACTAATAAACGTGTTATTGCGCAGCGCAAATCTATAAGACAACTCAAGCGGAGGTAATTCACTAAAAGAATGTTCAGCAGTAATATTATAAACATGTCTGGAAATAGGATAATATATGTGCAACAATATACTTGCAGTAATTATTAAAAGATTTAAGAAAAACAAAATTAATAACGTCACTATGCAATGACTACGCAGTGATTTACAGTACGCCTGTCGTTTCAACATTTTTCGGGTGCTTTCTCTATTCAGGTCCAAGGGATACATGTCAGAGACAATTCAACCGCTTCACCTTGGAGAGGACTTAAACAATCAAATTGCTTGACTGATTGGACCTAAGTTTTAGTTTATAATGTTCGGAATTACTCTTTTCAACAAAAGGAAGTTTTGAGTCAATGGGTGAAGACACACAAGGTGTGGTATTCACATCTGATTGTAGTCCATGAAATTTCTTGATATGACTTGAATGAATCCAGCCTTTTCTGCCCTCGATCTTCACGGCTGTCCTTGTGGTGAGCAACACCAGCTGAGGCGACTTCCACCTAGGTTCCAGCTGAGTCTTTCGATCAAAGTTCCTCACGAGGACCAAGTCTCCCGGAACTACGTCATGGGGTTTCACCTCAGTGTTGTCAGGAAAAGCTGCAGCTACCTGTGAACGACAAGATTGTAGTGCAGACATCAAGGAAGCCAAGTAATCCGTCAGCATATTACAGTCAATATCAGTTATTTTGCGTGGCATAGGCGTCCCCCACATATTTGGTGGTCTGCCGAAGATCACTTCATACGGGGATAGCCCTGTTCGAGAGTGTGCTACCATTCTCCTGTAAAAGAGTGCAACTGGTAATGCTACTACCCAGTCGACACCTTTCTCTCTGCATATTTTGGACAATCTGATTTTCAGTATCTGATTATGTCTTTCTACGAGACCTGCTGGCCGTTATCTGAGTGAACAACACGTGGTAAACCGTATCGTGGGAAGAATTCTCGAACCAACTGTTTGGCAGTAGTCGGGGCAGTGTAATCTGAAACCGGGTATGCCTCCGTCCAACGGGAAAGAGCACAAACAACTACGAGAACATATTTGAATCCTCGACATCGTTCCATCTGGATATAATCCATCTGGAGGACTTCAAAAGGGTGATCAGGAGGATGAAATCCACCCTGTTCTACGGGAACGCTTTTTCCTGGGTTGAACTGGCAACAGATCATACAGGTACGAACCTTTTGTTTGGCTGCTGCTCGTAAATGTTTATTGAACCAAATGTGTTGAATGCTATCTAGCATAGCTTTTTCTCCTAGATGTGCTGGACTATGTATAGTGTTAATTATAACTTGGACCATTGAATCAGGAAGGAACCACACAGACTTTTCCTTCATCATCCATCCTTGATCCGTTTGGATCCCTCCTAATTCAGTCCATTTCTTTATTTCGTCTGGTGTAGCATGTGTCTGTATGTCAATTACGTCAAGAGTAGGATCTTTAACTGTCATACAATGTGTTGGCATCGGGACTATTGTCTTTGTCATGTCGGATGTTTGAGTTTGAGCAGTCTGTTTAGCTGTTCTATCGGCTAGATCATTGCCTTGAGAAATGACATCAGTAACTTTCGTATGAGCCTTACATTTCATTATTGATATTGCAGTGGGTAGATGTATTGCATCTAATAAGGCATGGATGAGGGGTCCGTGCTGAATGTGGGCACCGTGGGAAGTTAAATAACCTCTCTCTCGCCACAGCACGCCGAAGTCATGTACAACTCCGAATGCATAACGTGAATCAGTGTATATGTTGACTTTTTTATTTGTGGCTTGAATACAGGCTTGTGTCAGAGCGATGAGCTCTGCGGCTTGAGCTGACAAGGTATTTATGCAATTTGTTTCAATGATTTCAGTGTCTGTTGTGACTGCGTAAGCGGCCACTAAGTCTCCTGTACTTGTTCTCATACATGAACCATCTACATACAACGTCAGGTCTGGGTCTGACAATGGGACATCGGTTAAGTCTTGTCTGGGTTTCGTCGTTATTGTAATAACTTCAATACAGTCATGGGCTAGTGGGTCTGTTCCGATTACTGGCAAAAGTGTGGCAGGATTCAATGTGTTACAACGTCTGAATTCTATATGTGGTTGAAACAATGTTAACTCGTACCCTGTAAGTCGCGCTATAGTCAAGTGTTGTGTTTGCGTTCTATTCACAAGGACCTCTACTGCGTGTGGTACTTGAACTGTCAATGGATGTCCTAACACTATGGCATCGCTTTGTCTGATTGCTAAAGCTGTTGCTGCCACTGATTTCAGGCACGCAGGTAAAGCCTGAGCTACGGGATCTAATGTACTAGAAAAATAAGCACATGGTTTGTGTGCTCCTGCTTGTTCCTGTGTGAGTACTGACAAGGCAGTACCTTCGCGTTCTGTAACAAAGAGTGTAAACTGTTTTCTGTAACATGGCGTTGCTAAGACAGGTGCTTGACATAAAGCTTTCTTTAAGCTTTCAAAAGCTTGTGTATGTTCCTGAGTCCAAGGGAGAACAGTCGATGTGGCTGCCTCCTGTGTTGTCAACTGAATGAGTGGTTTTGCTAGAAATGCATACTGAGGAATCCACTGCCTACAGTACGAAGTGAGGCCTATGAAGGCCCGTACCTCCTTTTGTGTCTTGGGTATTGGCATGTTAGCTATTAACTGAATGCGGTCGGGTGTAAGCTGCCTTCCCTCCTTGGACAGCGAGTGTCCAAGATAAACAACTCGCTGGACACAGAATTGCAGCTTAGAAGGGGACACCTTGTGCCCCTTTTCGGCTAGAAATTGTAAAACTGTCAGGGAGGCTTTCTCACATTCGGGTTCGCTTCTCGCGGTGATCAGCAGATCATCGACATATTGAAGCAGAGCAGTGTTAACTGGCATGTGGATACTGTCGAGTTCTCGTTTCAGTGCTTGGCTATAGATGCTGGGGCTTTCTGTGAATCCTTGAGGTGCGCGGGAGAATTTAAAGCTACGTCCATTTAAACTAAATCCGAACAAATATTGGCTTTCCGGATCTATTGGGACGCTGAAAAAGGCATTCTTGAGATCAATTACAGTAAAGAATGTTGCTTCGGAATCAATAGCTGTCAGTAATGACGAGATATCTGGGACCACAGGGAATTGTGGCACAATGCATTTGTTTAATTCGCGCAGATCAATAACCAATCGATATACTGGCGGGGCCTTCAGATCTGTTCGTTTAAGAATCGGAATTATCGGGGAATTACATACATTGGAGTCTGTTTCCACAACCACTCCTTGGGCAATGAGCTCGTCAATGATTTGTAGTAAAGCCACTACAGCATCTGGTGGTAACTTGTATTGTCGCATTCGTGGTAGTACCACTCCTGCCTTTAGTGTGACTCGATATGGTGTAATATTCATGCAACCAACATCAGTAGGGCCTTGTGCCCATAGATGTGTAGGTAAAGTCTGCAGTCGGGGATCCATGTCTCTAGACACATAGTGACCTTTAAAATCACGTAAAAACAGTCTTACTCCTTCCGGAGAACAACATATTATAGCTCCTAGAGCTTTCAGTGTTTTTATTCCTAACAAGTTTTCTGGACATGATTTAGTAAGCAATAAATCTGTGGTTCGGGTCAAAGGTCCTATCGTAAGTGGAAGAGGTTGTGACACTTCATTAACAATAGGTTTTCCTGAAAAACCAAGGGAAATATTCTGTGAGCCTGAGAGGGGTGCCCCTGGAACTTCACTACGTTTTATGGTTGTTCGACTTGCCCCTGTATCGAGTAAAAATTTTCTGTCTTGGCCTAATAATTCACTATGTACATAAGGTCCTTCTTGGTCTACTGGGATCTCGATAAGGGGTAGGTCAACTTCCCTCTCTAGGCTGGTTCATGCGTATCGCTGATAATCAGGATAGTCATACTGTGCGGTCTGGTACAGCTGTCGTGTCGTGGTTTGTGTGGCAGCAACAGGCAGCGCTGGTGCAGCTGGCACAAATTGTATAGACTGTGGTGGAGCTGGCATGGACTGTGCATGCTGCGGGGCTCCTTGTTCATTCTGATCCTGTCTAGGTGGCCGTGGTCTTTCTTTTGTATTACCTATGGCGATATTATGTTTTAAAACTGGACAATCGTGTACGTAATGACCTGGCTTTTTACAATAATTGCATGTCCCTTTTACAGGTCCTGCTGAATCACCGGAATGTGTCGTACCCTTTTTATGTCCTTCAGCTGGAACTGTCTGGGAGACTAGCATTTTCATTTTCGTGTCTTTCATGCGTCTTTGTTCATGTTCTTGTTCCTCTCTAATTCTATTGTGATGGTACTGTAACATTTGTAACATTTGTGATGGAGTGTTACCTTGCCATGTACTCTCGAATTTTAATACTCTATTCTTCACTTGAGGCAAGGCATTTTCTACTAATTTTGTCACAAACAGGTGTGGGTATGATTCGCTACTTGCTTTTATGCCACTATTTATACCAAAACATTTTTCAAATCGGGCATAGTAATCACTAGTGTCTTCATCTTGCTTCTGTTTACAGGCTGAAATTGTACCCCAATCTTCCTTTTTCGTAGTTAATAAACGTGGCAGTACCTGTACTAGTAAACCTGGTAGTGCTTTAGTTTTATCCCCAAGTCCTGCTCCTGCAGTTCGGGCCTTTTCTTCTGCTTCTAATGCTGACCATTCTATCTTTTGGTCTCCTACCTCCCACTCCTTTTCCCTGAGTTTTTCGTAAATGCCAGCAGGCATCAATACCTTTAATATTGTCATAATGTCGGGATAGGTATACTCTCCCATGAGTAACATGTCTTTAATTTCTCGGTGAAAACCCGCTGGGTCTTTGTCATGACTGGGTACCACTTTCTTCATTTCCAACAATTCTATTTTCGATATGGGCGTATATACAAATACACGTTTGAACTCATTGTCCTCGCCCTTTATTGGGTGTACTTCTCGTAAGGGATTCTGTCTGTCCATGTAATACGTGGTTCTTTCCTTGATGGGCAATGAGACATGCTCTGAGCATACAAAAAGAATGTACTGCTTTCTTGACTCTAGTATTTCTTTAATTAATTTAGTACCTGAACCTCTCCATCTATTCATGAGTAATTCAGTCAATATATCAGGCAAGGGACCAGGGTCCGAATGCTGACTCTGATATAGTATAAGGAGTTGTTGAATCATATAAATCCCAGCTAAACGCTGTTCATCTGGGGTGAGATTCAAAAATGTGCGTGCTACTGTATCATCACTGTACTTTCCGGGACTGTCAACCCAATGGACAGCTGACCTGGCTAATTCTTGTTCATCCATAGAATCGAGAAAATGATAACCCCTTCGTTCTCGGAGTAATTTGTCAGCGGCTTGGAACGAATGCTCGTTAGACCTTATATGAACTATAGGTGTTTGGAAATTCCTGTTATTATCTGGACATATCGGACGTATCGGGTCAATAAGACATCTATTACTATTACAAGATCTTCCTCTACCAACATAAGCTATGGTGTCTGACTGTCCCGTGGGCAGTCCTGATCCTTCTTCCTCGCCTTGTTCGAACTCGTCTACCGCTAATCTCTCTTCATGTAAACGTTCTATTTCTTTACGGATCTTTCGGCACATGGCTATTATACAATTTTGCTTATCATGTCTTCCTTCTGATATATTCTGGCTCCATCTGGTAAGAATTTGCATTGTTTCCGGGTCTACCCCCGGTCGGTCTTGATTTCTGATCACACAATTTATGAGGAAACGTAACAGTTCCCCCTGTATCTCCACTTTCTGATATTCCATAGCTCTGTTAATACATTCAGAATCTCGCCCTGTTTGGACAAAATGGTATATATTATCTAGATGCGCAGTCATTCCTGGTAACTTCCCTAAATACACTGCAGCTCGTCTGATACGTAATGATGCCATGATCATGTCGTCCTCTTTGCCGGGCACAGGGTCATATCTACAATCCACAAGAAGTTCCTTAAGCGTACGGGCATTTATGAGTTTGGGGGTACGTGAATGTGCTGACTCTTGAAAGGTAAGTTTATTTATTCTGGGTGGCGTAGAAAAAATGTTGCTAGCACCTCCCGTAGCCCCGTCTGGGGTATCGGGCGTGAAAGGATTCGTTGAACGCGACACAGCAACTATAGGTGTGGACACAGCTATAGAAGTAGCTGTAGGAGCAGAGGTAGAAACAGATGTGCTTGCCGGAACTTGTGTCAGGACTTGTTGCTGTAGAGATACTGGATCTTGGCGTTGAACCTCCCTGGCAGGCGGTCTATGTGGGGCGGAATTAGCATACTCGGGAGCTGCGTCATCTAAATATGAGGAGAGAAAAACGTCTTCTGCGGTTCTAGGATGCCCCTTAGGATGTACCTTTATTGGAAACAATGGGGGTGGCAAGTCTTTTGGTATCTCTGGAGTAGCCTTAGGTAATCCTTCGGCCAGAAGGGGATACATACCATTCATAAGGGCATTTCTTTGTCTGTCTACTTGTTCTGATTTCACTCGGATACCTTCTTCAATTAATAGGTTTTCTCGGACTTTATTTGAATTCTCTCTATTTCTCTCTTCCTGTCGGAGGGCTTTTTCTGTACGTCTATGAGATTCTTTACGCCATAACTCAATGGCGTCTTTCTGTGACTGTCTGACTTTCCTTTTCCATAACTCTTCCTCTACTTTCATGATGCACTCTGCATCCCAGGTCCCCGCTGTGGGCCACCTCTGACTTTCTGGTAATTCCTTGGTGTAGTCTACCCATAAATCAAGAAATAATATAGCGTCTAAGCCATGTTTATGATACATGAAGTACCCTGGAGTGTCCCTAGGAGGAATAGGAACGGCTTCTTCGAGTACCCCTTTTCTTGTTGTGATCTGTCTTAATTTCGAAAAGAGCGGCATATTGAAAACTGAACTGATACTTGATTTTGAACAAACTTAATACAGTAAACACGATAATGAACAGTCATTCACACCACAATATGCAGAACGTACTTAAAACATTTAACATTTAACATTTAACTGAGCAACAATGATGCTTATGGTCTAAGGAAAACTTAATCACTAAACATAATACTCGACATTAACTGAATTATTCTGAATTTATATACTTGATATACTAGATATACTGCTAAACAGTACAGATACACTGCTGAAACAGTGCAGACCGGATTTGTGTACCCAAACCCGTCTTGACCGGCACAACCTATGTGCACGTCAGAACGCCTCCCCAGTAATGGTACTCACCGGGTAGCTCGGAAACGGAAGGCCTCGGAAACTGAACTGAACTTGAACCGGACTGGACTGGACTCGACTCGAACACTTCGGAAACTGGACTCGACTCAGGACTTCGGGAACTGGTGGGCCTCTGTATACCTCGGATCTTGCTCTCTCAGCTAGGCTCTGGTCGGGATACTTCGCACTTCTCACCGCCTCGTCTGGGTGTTGATCGCAGCCTCAGTCGCCCCCGCTTGACCGGAGGGAGATACAGGAAATCCTGCTGGTACGCGTAATTGTCCGTCCAGCTGTGGCAGGAGACCGGGCCTGCAACTCACCGCCGGCGCGTGAGATGAGAAAGTGTCCCTGTTCGGGCGCCATACATGTGGTAAATAATTTAATTACCGGGACTTAATTTGATACAGAAACATAATAAAATAGCTCAGTAAATAAGAGGCAGAATCCGTGGTATTAGAGGTTCGGAATGGGCTTTATTCCAATGGTCGATTATAATCGGTTGCTCCAAGTTCCATCACCACGAAGGTTCAGGAAGTGAAGTACATACGTTATTGACAATCAATTACTTTTATACAATAGGCATTACAGTGAAGCAAATACAAGAGGCGTAACAATTGATAATACGGATAACATATTCGTGCGTAGCAAAAATAGGCGTAACTGGGAGTGATGAAAGAACGTCATTAGATGTGATGTCATAATAGGGTGGTCCTATGAAAGAATTTCGCAATGTCAGCAGAAATACTTGGCAGAAATGCGCGCGCAGCAGCATGACGTGTAATTGACGTGCAACTAGGGGGTGAAGGGGACTTGACATTTAGCTCTACATGTGGCGACAGAAGTCTGGAGGGTCAAGTCAACCTAATCCCAAATCATATCTAACATCCTATGTTTAAAGAACTACGTTATCCAAAAGAGAGGTCTCTTCGAGTAGAATCTTATTTTATACTGACTGTTAGTGCGTGTACAAGCGTCTAAGTGTCTATACTAGATGCGAGGGCGGAAATCTTCCATAGCAATAGGGCTATGAATTACTTGCATAAAGACAGAGAAGCCGGGCCTTTGCTCGGTAGCTGGAAGAATGTTTACTTAAACTGCTAGACAGGAATGCATCGGGCAGGGAACGGAGCAGATAATTTCGAAGGTGAAATACAGTTTTTGGCAGGCAGCAGGCTGATGTCAGGCTTCGTGAGCCGCGCAGAGAATGAGACAAAGTTCATGGTTACAGATGCAGGCTCAGACTGGAGCTTTCAGAGGCAGAAGGCAAGAAGAGTTCGATGACAGAATCAGGGCCTACTTGCCTGGACTGTAAAATGGCATAAGTGAACCATATAAAGCCGGTGGCCTTTCATACTTAGGAATAGAATATCCGGCCTATTCATGGCGGATCTGACAGAGGACATGTTGACGGTGGACGCACATGTGTTTGCGTCTTCATAACTGGAACTGGAGGGAACATACATGTACTTGTGATTCATACATGGAACCGTTGGGGTCCAAGATAGGAGACATAACTGATCAGAAAAATCCATATTTCCACATATCAGTAAGTCGGTTATCTTCCCAGGTTACTTTTTTATTAACGACAATCTGCGTTTTTGTTCTATTTAAAGCATAGCCAGGTTCTATTTAAAGCATAGCCAGACATTGGGGGAGATTTCAATGCAGTTATGAACCCCGACCTTGACGCCGCCAGGGCACCCTCAGCCTCTAGGATCACCCACTCTAATCTCTTATTGAACTGGGCTGCCACCCTGGGGCTCAGGGACGCCTGGAGACTCTGGCACCCGACGACCCTACATTACACCCACACATCGGCATCCCACCACACACATGCAAGACTTGACTACGTTTTCATGCCAGCCCTGGACTGTCGGGTAATTCAGGATATCACCATCCTCCCCAAAGGTATATCTGACCACTCCCATGTGGCGCAGCGGATGGGTAACCTCCCTGAATCTTCGCGCCCGATCTGGCGGTTAAACGCCGGGTTTCTCCAGGATAAGGAATTCAGAGACTCAGTGGGCGAAGAGATCCGCCAGTACTTTATCGCCAACCAGGGCTCGGTTCACTCCCCGAGCGCCTTGTGGGAGGCCGATAAGGCCACCATTAGTGGCTTCGCTAAGGACCAACTCAAGCTTAAACGAAAGGCGCAGGACTCTCGACTTACGCTCTTAGAAGCCCAAGCTGTCCTAATCGAAGGTCAACCCCCGGAAGAGAGAACTGAAACCCAAGATAGGGATGAGCTTAAGCAGGCCTCCTTGGAGGCCGCCAAGCTGCTGTGGAGGTGCTCTGTAGCACGAGTATATGGGTGGGGAGACAAAAATGGGAAGCTTCTTCACAGACTAGCCACCTACCCAATGGCCAATCGTATCATTTCTGAGGTGATCGCCGCGGATGGAGCGGTTCACCGATCCCCAGTGGCGGTGGCCCAATGCTTGCCTCATACTACACCACCCTTTACTCTGCGCACCCTCCCCATCTCTCACTCTCGGAACTACTTCAGCTTGAACGGCTCTTCCATGACTCAGCGAACCGGAGGCGCTGGACCTCCCCATCACCCCAGAAGAGGTTTACGACGCCAAATCACGTATGGCCTCTGGTAAGACGCCGGGACCAGACGGACTCCCGCAGGAGTTTTACGCGACACGCTGGTTCCCCACCTTCTGGAGATGTATCAGGAGGTGACTGATAAAGGCTCGTTCCACCCCAGGCTGATATGGCCACCATCGTGGTGATCTCAAAGTCTCAGTCCCCCTCACAGCACTGCTCCGACTACCGCCCCATCTCTCTCATTAATTTGGAGCTCAAAATATTTGCCTCTGTCTTAGCGAATCGCGTACGACCATACCTGGCCAAACTAGTCCACCCCGATCAGTGCGGTTTCATGCCCTCTTGGGGAACCAGACACTGCCTTAGGCATCTCCACCTTGCTCTAGCGAACCGCCAACAGCTGACCCCATACTTGTCCCTTCTTCTCGTTGATTCCGAGGACGCATTTGATTCAGTGGACTGGCGGTACCTGGAGGCATTGTTGACGTAAATGGGATGTGGGACCTCCTTCCGTAACCTGGTCAAGAAGCTATATTGTAAGCCGTAGGCCAGATTACTGGTTAATGGAGCTCTGTTGCGGCCTATTCCCATCAGGAGGGGCACGAGGCAGGGATGCCCCCTCTCGCCCCTTCCTCTGCCCTTTGCCTGTCTTATCCAATCGGACAAGCACATCCCGGGATGGAGGTGGCCCGGACTGGAGGAGGACAAAATTGCCCTTTACGCAGATGACGTTCTGCTATTCTTATCGGAACCAGCACAATCGGGACCCCGGTGTTTCTGGGTGCTGAGTCTCTTTGAGCAAACCTCCAGTCTTCGACTAAACTCTACCAAATCCGTCCTGGTCCCCCTTCACCTCTCGAGGGAGTGCTTTGATTGGTAGTCATCGATACCTCTTTGGCGGCAGTCCTTCAAATAGCTAGGGATCTGGGTTGCCCTCCTCCCAGACTTTGCCTGGTCACTCAACGTAACCCCGCTAGCGAAAAAGACCCGTGCTGATCTCCTCAAATGGCAGGCGCTGCCGCTGAACCGTATAGGCAGAATAGCTTTATTTAAAATGAGGATTCTGCCCAGGTTCCTCTGCATGCTTCAGAATACGCCTCTATCCTTCTCACGGTCGTGGTTCCAGGAGATGGACAGCTTGGCCACTAAGTTCCTGTGGGGGGGGTCGGAGGCCCCAACTGGCCTTTGCCTAGTGCTGGATTCCGCCCTTCAATGGCGGCCTGGGGATGACAAATCTGTACCTTTATTATTTAGCTACTCAGCCCCTCACATTGCACAACTGGTTTAATGGTAGCTGGTCAGATCCGGCATATTGCTTGGAACTGCACACCCTGAGTTTGTTTAATATCCAGGGGATGCTATACGGGAGCGTCATTCCCCAAACCCTGCCCGAAGTCACAAGTGGGGTGCTTTTGGCCTGGTAGGATTCTCTGTGCCACACCCAATGATCAGATAAACTGATTCAATTTACCCCACTGTGGCGGGGTGCCTGGCTCCAGGAGGTTGCCAACCTATCTGGCTTTAGAGCATGGGACCTCATTGGGATTTCAAAATTGGGGGACATCTGGGGTGGGGACCACATACGCACCTTTAAAGACTTGCAAAACCGGTACTCCCTCCATACTTCCCAGTTTTATCGTCACCTGCAGCTGCACCACGCCCTTCTCTCTCATATCTCAGAGGGCACACCCTTACCCGAATACAGTCCACAAGAAGCCCAGATCATGACTGGCAACTTGGGGAAGGGGGGGGATCTTCCGTATCTATCGCTCCCTCATCAACAACACCCCCAACACACTATCCCGGCTCAGGGACAGATGGGAGGGATGGCTTGGGTCCCTGGAAGATGCCGATTGGAGGGACGCACAAATGGCCCCCAAAACAATCACAGCCTCGGCAAGGTTCTGCCTAGTCCAAGAATACTACCTCCATGCCGCCTACCTCACTCTGCTGCGCCTCCACCGCGCTGGGCTCCGACCTGATGCTTCCTGTCCCCGCTGCAATCACCCACAAGCTGATTTTTACCACATGGTATGGCTTTGCTCCGCAGTCACGCGCTATTGGGAATCAGTGATAGGGGAGCTTACTGAGGTCCTGGGCTGGGAAGTCCCTCTCAACCCAATGAAAGTGCTCCTGGGAATCACCGAAGGGATTGATGGCACCAGAGCTGACAAACTCTTTCTATACACGGCCGTGATGGTGGCCAAGGGGGACATTGCGGCAAACTGGCTGAACTCGACAGCTCCCACCATGTCACGTTGGCTCAGGGGGGCGGATTGGTGCACTGCGCAAGAACGGCCCCTGTACGTGGCCAGAGGATGCCCGAAGAAGTTTCGCAGAATGTGGGGCAAATGGGTTGGGGTGATAGAAGATTGACACTTATATTGAGCAATCGGGGGCTGGGATGGGTGCTGCTCTTACTTTCCCTTGCGTATCAGGGTCATGTACGCTGGTGTAGTATCATGTCGTTTCTGCTTTGCACTGATATTTATACAAACTGCTGGTCTATTGTTCTCTTTTGTTGGTCTCTCATAAATCCATAAAAATTGGTTATAAAAAAAAAATAGCGTATGAACACAGATGGAATAATGTTTCTCGCCCTTGGAGACAAAAACATCAAATGTCGCAATTTGTTTTAACTGGCCTTTGTCAAAGTTTTAAAGCCAGCAGTGACGATGAATTTAATATACTATCAGCCAATACCGTAGGCCGTCTGATGTGAACTGACAGAGCTGTGTTTTAGGCCAGTGCAGAAATTTAAAGACGCCCAGCAGGGCATGATTCATTTGTATTGCCATAGCTGTGTGCATATATTCACAGAAATTGAATTGTACAGGTGCTGGGAGCATGACTGAGTTCAAAAAGCAGAGCTGTGCAAGTGTGTCCTTGTAATAGAAAAGCAGGGCTGGCACAGTGCATGGCTGACATTCATTGGAAAGCTGTGAATGTGTGTCCCAGTAATCCAGCGGTACACTTTATCAGGGATCGATACTCATCAATATTTCATACAAGTGGCCCATACACATTCACCCAACTCATAAATCCCTGTTACGCTGGGGGTCAAGTTTTAATGACGTGAAAATTAGTTTCCTTCACAGATTCATGTTTAACATTTCTAAATACATAACTAGACCTGTATATCAACTCTCTTTCCTCTCGGTCGACGGACCAATTAGTTGAGTAGTTGATGGTAATAATGGTACTATCTAACCAACTAAATAACTACCAAATAATAACAGACTCTCGGTAAGATTAATAAAGTTTATCTCAAAATTTTGTAAATGATTAATGCTCATTGCAATACAGGTCACAATGTAAACAAAGAATCTCACAAAGGGAGAGAAAATCAATCAGCACAATGCTACAGTGTCATACTCATCAAAACGATATGCAAATGAAGGAGTGGATAGATGAAGAGACATAAGTTTCAGATACAAATATACATTGCAAATAATTATGCAAGGTACGAGTCAGAAAGATAATACAAACCCAAAGATCTGTGAAATACCACCGCCCTAGCCAAGGGAATAGTAGGGGTCTCCTGAATAGAGTCAGGAAACAAAGAGTTCCAGAATGGGACAGGGACAGGAACAGCTAGGCCTCTGCAAACTCACAGACAGCGACGCATCACCCCTCTGTCCTCTCCTTCCGACCTAAGCCAGAGCTAACATGCATGCTCAAAACCACACCCTCAAAGGCACCCCAGTTATACCCTAAAACCTACATGTCCAACCCACTTTAGTTGAAACATTTTACAGAATTTGACTTTTCATTGGACGATTTTGGAGATGGTACATCACCCCACGGTGATTTCATTCATAACTTTTACATATCCATTGTCCTACATCCTGTCACATTACATCACTTTGACCAGTTTATTCATTTCTTATACTAGCAACATTTCAATATTTTCACACATATATTTCTCAGGCACATCCGCGAAAGAAGTCTTAGGTCCCATGGCCAGTCTCATCTTTTGGCAGGCGAACAGTGTTCTCTGTGCTGAATAGCCTTGGACGCTTGAACTTTTTCTTCTGCAGCGCTCAGCGCTTCTGTCTCGCTCCTTTTCCAGCCCCTCATCTATCTGGAAAACTTAAGAGGCCTGCAGGCCCATTAGGCTCACTATTGAGAATGTAATATAAACATTCATTAATTACATAGAAATGCACTTTTCTCTGTTTACCATCCACCTTTGCACTATCCCGTTAATATTTACTTAGCAAAAGCTTAAGGCAAAGCAGCATTATTTATTATCGTTTTAAAAGCAAGATGCAAAAAATACGAAATGCGGCCTAGACATGCAGTAATTCTGGGCCATATGTATGAAAGTTTGGTTTTGCGATTCTCAAATAGCGATTTTTTGCGAATCGCTATTTGAGAATCGCAAAACGCTATGTATGTAGGATTTGCAAATAATTTAGCGAATCCTACATATTCCTTAATTGCGAATTGCAAATTGCGATTCGCAATTAAGGAATACCTCCCCATTCATTCCTATGGGCCTAGAGGCCCATAGGAATGAATGGGAAGACATTCTCAATTTGCGATTCTCAATTAGAGAAGCGCAAATTGAGAATGCAATTTCAAGTGTGCCAGGATGTCAAAAGGACACCCTGTTGCATCCCTGAAATGTACATGTGTGCACATGTGGCACACATACATGCTCTGAGGGCATGTATGTGCGTCACATGGCACTTTGAAAAATGCAAAAAAGTGCATTTTTCTGAGAAATCGCAAATTACCACCAACTTGAAGTAGGTGGTAATTTGCGATTCCTTAAGCCCAAATTGCACTTTTTCTGTGCCTCTTACATTGCATTTAAGGAATCGCAAAATTTTCGATTCCTTAAATGCAATCGCAAAATAAGGAATCGCAAATTTTGTGATTCCTTATTTTGCGAGGCAGTTTTACCTTAATACATCCCACTTAGCTAAGTTGGGATCGTAAACACCGAAATTCTGCTAATTTCGGCGTTTGCGATCGCAATGTTGAATGATACATATGGCCCTTTGTTTCTTTTGATATGCAAATATAAAATGCTGCCTTGTTCTCTCATACATTAGTTCACATTGGTGCACGCATGCGCAAAACGGTTTCCCCATGTTCATGTGTTTTGTATGTTAGTTTTTTTCACTGCACATTGTTAGTAAGTGTTATGGGGGTATCAATCCGAGCAGGTTTCTTTTTGCGAAACCCTGCTCCATCACCAGTAATGAAGCTTCTTCTCATAACACCCGCACATAGCTCACTCCAGGATGGCCTGCCAACTTCCTTACAGACGTATTACCAAAGCACAGCCAACACGAGTTGTTGTTTGTTGTGGTAGTTGTTGGCCGCAGTTTTATTACCATTATCATTATATGCATACTCATTTTTCCATCCCCTGGGCATAATTTTTGTGGCCAGAGTCCTAAATCATTATCATGGCTTATCATAAATCATGTGTCATACATCATTCTTGTATCATAAATCATTTGTGTCATGACAGCTCTTAATTGGGCGTCATAAATCATCACCGTCACTTGTCATAAATCAGTTGTCATAAATCATTTGTCATAAATCATTTGTTTGTCATAACTCATTTGCATATCATAGGATCGTACATCATGTGTCATAAATCATTTGTGTACCATAAATCATTTGTGTCATGAACAGCCACAACTTGGGCATCATAAATCATTTGCGTTTGTTTGTCATAAATCATTTGTCATCCCTCATTCGTTGATCATAAATCATTTGCTTGCCATACCTCCTTTGTATATCATAGAATCCTAAATCACCGTGACAGTTTGTTATTCCGCTCTGTTATAGGCATATCTCCTTTCCTGCCACTTTTGGGGTCCAACTTGTTCTGTTAGTTTTCATGCCCCTTTGCGTGGGGGTGGGGTAGCCTCTCCCCGGAATTAGGCCCCAACTAACTACCTTGCTAGTCTCTTTTTGAGCCCTGACGTCTGGCTGGGTCTGGGCTGCGAGCGCCATCTCCGTTTGCTACCCCCTTTTGTCAGGCCTACTCACCCTGCCGTAAGGCATTCCAGAGTGAGTGGCCCTCCTTCTACACACTGCCCTGTTGGCGTGCCTCCATAACCATCCATTGTACCTCTCTTATCCGCCACGCTGCCAGGGACGCTTCTGTCTTCCTGCGGCTCCCCCCTGCCTGTGTCGTCCGTAATTTACCGCCCGCTGCTCTTTATATGCAGCCTGCCGTTGCCCTTGCCCCAACTCGAGTGCTAGATTACCAATCTTAGCTGTGGCTCCGGGAGGCCGACGTCTGGTAAGCTCCAGAGGCAAATTTCCCCCAAACTCAATGGCGTGCTTTGCTCCATCCTTGCTGTTATATAGTGGCATTCTTGTGTCACCTTCAGCCTCTTCCAGCACCGTCTCAGCTCACCATGGGTCATACATGAAATCAAAATTAGGAGACAGTCAGATACTGATTATGGAGGCCTGATACAGCACCCAGCGGCAAATAACATGATTTACTTCACCACTGCCCCTTACGGGCTCCCCCAGATAAGTAAAACTGTTTTCTATCGATAACCGTTTTTTTTTAGTTTTGGAGCCAGTGCGCGCGCCCGCAACATGTGCCTGACCCGATGCAGGCGCAGTGGAAGGTGTGCAACTACTGCATGTGGTTTATTATTTATTCATTTATTTCTCTTGCACTGTCTCCACTCACCATGGGTTGATAAATGAAATCAAAATTCGGGAGACAGTCAGGTACTGATTATGGAGGCGTGATACAGCACACAGTATTAAATAACAACATCTACTTCACGCATGCCACGGGGGGGCACCCCCAGGTAAGTACAGCTGTCGTGTGCATGCGCCTGAGAACATGTGCCTTTTCCGGTGCGGGGGAGGGGGAGGGGGGTAGGTGTGAAATTACTGCATGTGTTTTATCATTCCTTTATTCACTTTTTCCCTGTAGGGCCATCTCGCCCTATGCTGTATGAGTAGACACTTCAATCTGACCCATTCTGCTACTTGCCCCTCCTTCTGTAACTCGCCCCACACGGCGCCCGCCACCTATCTAACCATGATAGTCTCGAATTTGTTTTTTTTTTGGGTGTGTAATGTAGCACCGCTTCTTTATTTAGCTGAACTGGGCACCCCTTCAACAGCGCTTCTTTATTTAGTTGTGCAGGGCACCGCTTCAACACCCTCCTTAAAATTATGCACAGACTTTATTCATTTGTTCAATCATATACCATCTCCTGACATTTGGATAGAAGGCCATGCACAACTTTGACAAGGTAAATTTACTAAACAACTTTTTTTTTTTTAAACTTTATTGCAATAACTGGAGACAGTGCCTGAATTTATGATAGTGCTGTGCTCATGCAGCCCCTCTCCTCTCTACGGCAACCTCCCCCCTCGAAATGCAAGCATAACGTCCATTCTGCAGTACTTAATTATCGCCAGGCTGTGATGCTTTAGCACTTTTTTCCATCCCTACATTTTTATTTATTTATTATACCTTTTTATTTTTTATTTTATTTATTCCAGGAGCTCCGTGCGCCATGCTCCTTAGTAAAAATACATTATGGGCCTTAGCCAGCTTCTGTGTCTATGTTCACTTACCCCATGTAAAACTCACATCATCATCATCATAAAATCTTTATTCGGCTATGACTAGCCATAAAAGAAAACATTATAAAAAATGAACACATTTTCATCACATTTCATTGTAAAAATACAAATATCATATGGGGGTTCCTTAGATGGGGCAACTTCGAGCATGGCACATGTCAGCAACATATTTCGTAATTACATTTCAACATTAATCACTGATGGGAAAATAAATACATAAAATCATTTTCCTACGATGTTTCGTAGCCGAACTGCAGAGGACATTTATTTATAAACCATTAGGCAAATAAATTTATCATTTAAAAGCTGGAGAATGCAAAGCGGCCCGACATTTTCTGATATTTAGAAATTTTAAGAGTGGCTTTAAAAAAGTACGTCTTTCATTAATATACAGTTTGCAGAAAAACAAAGTGCAGTGTGCTCTGAACAGATTCTGAATCACAGGGACATAAGTCTAGTTTAGCATCAGAATATACGTTTCGGGGATATGAAACCAGGAGATGAGAGATTCCAAACCTAAACCTAATAAGCTGATACAATTTAGCATGGCTAAAATAAAAGGATAGGTAAGGCTCCATGCCTGGCGAGCGTAATAAAAGTGAGTGGTCTACAACTCTTTTTTTCAGTGTTTCCTGTGTACCTCTCAACGCATAAGAATGAGCTAAAAAGTCCCCTTTTAGTTTTGCCCTTGATATATTCGCAATGTTTCCAGGGTTTTTAAAACAGTCCAACAATCCCAGGATCTCCAATTGAGCCTTGACGTAAGCGATCCATGGGATTTTGGTCCCCCATTCCAGTTTTAAACAGTCTATGATGGCAGCACGATTCAGATTGATTTACCCAGATGTTACGCCACAATAACCAAGGGGCTAAATGTATGCGGAAGGACAGGGGAATCACACCTAGTTCGCTGTGACAGATGGTAGCAGCAGTGCTTTTTGGCATGCTCAGCAAACGTTTCTGAAATGTGTTCTCAGCCCTCTGCAAACATTCAACATAACAAGAACCCCAGACTCCGGCACCATAGAGCGTGACATCACACATGCTTGCTTTGTAAATTTCAGTCATTGCCTTAATGGGTCATGAGCCTAGTTTTTAGGTCTCTCCTGCGAACGCAGTGCGAATCGCTGCTGTCCGCAGCGAGATCTATTGTTGCTGACTTGCCTTTGAAGTGGGACAGGAGATGGGCACGTGCAAGGCTTTTGGCGGATTTGAGCCGGTGTACGCGCACGTGAACACGCACGTGAACACGCACGTGCACACACGCAATGTGCACATCTCCTGTCCCGCTTCCGATAACATGCCAGCCCCGTTGGAGGCTCAGTGTGGGCTATTGTGGGCGTAAAGTGTAATTCTGAGCAACAATAGCCCACACGGAGCCCCCCCAGCCCTTCTTTACTCACCGGGCTGCTCTTCTTGGGGGGGGGGGGGGCTCCTCCTCACGGCTGCAGCACTTCTGTTGAGGGGCTTCCCTGCACTCCTGGGAGCCCCGCGCTGCTGTGGTCATCCTCGGCCGCCGCATTCTTCACCCGGGCCCCATCCTGGGACCCGGGGCTTCTCTTCACTCCGGCCGCCACCGCGGGGCTCTCCCTTCAACATGGGAGCCCCGCGTTAGCACGGCACGCGGGTTTCTGTTTTTGCCGGAGCAGGCCCCGCCCACGTCCCGGGCACGGGCGCCTGACTTCCGGCTTGTTCTAATGGTGACCACGTATTGCGGCTTTCCTCTCTTCAAAGCATTGCAAATTGGAGTTATTACGATACGGTATTCTTTTGTCAATACTGTTCGTTTGCTTCAGCATTACACTGTTCGCTCATTAAGATTTATTTTTCGCTGTAATTTCCTGATCTTTTTCAGATTTTACAGATGAGCAGAAGAGAGAATTGGGAACCAGTGCTGCCCCTCCCCCGCGCCATTAGCACTCTGTTCTGCATTCTAATTAGCAACAGCAAGCATCTACCCGAACTAGCTTACCTGTGTCTCTCTGAAGACCGCTACCGAAAAAGACTCTTGTCTCAACAGATAGTGCGATAAGTTAGCTGCCTCCACCAGCTTCAGTAATCGATTGCTTTTCAGATATGGTGTGGACTAATCCATTTCCAGATGTGCCAAATTGGTTGGGTAGTCTAATTCCATGTGCGGAACACCAAGGCAGGCTTCAACTGACAAAGCACCCCTACTGTTTGCAAGCCTGACACAGCCACGCTCTTTTCACAGTCAACGGATGCACAGGAGCCTGCCTAAATTACATTTTCTATCTCTCTCGCCTTTCCTTACCCCTAGACTCCTCTCCAGAAGACTATGCAGATAGACTGGTGGATTATCGTCTGAGCCCAGAGCCTCGTTCTCCTTGCAGTAACAGGCACATCCCTGACACAAATTCTTAAAAGTTTCCTAAAGGTACGGAGCTCCCAAAAAGGTCATTAAACTGCCCTCTCAAGCCGCTATCATCCTTCCATATTGTTATCACACCTTCTCCTAACTGACACTCTTGTACTTTGAGTTAAGTTGAGTTGAGCACATCTGTATAGCACATTATGGTTATCTTGAGAAATTTCTGAAATGGTTCCTGGTCCTCTAAAAAAACACCATTATCAACCACCACCTGAAAAAAAACTGCTCATCTGAAAATACTGACCAAATACTGTCTATTTGCAACCTTTCTTACATTACCAAAATCAGGAAAAGGGAAGTGACGAGAAAACTTCATGAGTACATGGGGCTGAGGGTAAAATACTGGCCAATCACTGCATTTCTCCAACCTCCATTTCTTCAGGAGAATCAGAACAAGCATTTGCAATGCAATAGGTCTCGCATTTGTGAGAGTTTAAGCTATTGGCATTGTAAATAACAATGCCTTTCATTTATTGGTTTTAAAAATAAATACATAAATAAAAGACATTGTCATTTACAATGCCAATAGCTGAAACTCTTGCAAATGCGAGCCCTATTGCATTGCAAATGCTTGTTTTGTGAAGCTGAAGATTGCCTCCAAGCTTTGGTTAAAGCCCCTAGTCCTTGCCTCTAATAGGTGAGACCAAGTATTTTTTGATTAAAAAAGAATTCCTAAATAGGAGAAGGTGGGCACATAAGGCAATTTCTCATTGTCACCATGATATGAGATTTAGCTACATTTGTCATCAGGCCAAGGTCATCCATAAAATTGTTAAAACTAGTTAAAAGCCTTTGCAGCCCCACTCCGGTACTGGACATTAAAACACAGTCATCTGCATATAGTAGCGCTGGTAACAACCTTCGAGCTATCTGGGGAGCGTCCACATTCCCACCTTTGATCTGGTTCTCTAGGTCGTTTATATAAGACAAAACAAGAATGGGCTGAGGACGCAACCCTGACGTACCCTGCGTTTCATTTCAATTGGAGCAGTAAGTTCCCCACCCGCTCTGTAATGTACCCTCCCTGTGACATCCTGATGCATTGCTGCTAAAAAATGCACAATGGCCGGTTCAATGCCCATTTGCAGCATCTTCTCCCAGAGTCTCCCTTTCTGCACCCATTCAAAGGCAGACATCAAGTTCATGAACCCTAAAAAAAGGAATCCAGGCTTGGCCAAGGTATATTTACCTATGACTAGGTGCAGATTGAGGCACTGTTCGACTGTGCCAAGGCCTCTCCTGAAACCATATTGAATGTCTGAGAACTTGCCAGTTTCCAATCGAATCACTGTACCCATTTTACAGGTACAGTCAATTAAGGATATCGGCCGGTAGTATTCGGGATCCGCCCTACCTTTTTTAAAGATGGGGATGATTATCACGGATCGCCAAGAATCAGGGGGTCCCTGAGCCGTATATCAGCCACAAGGGGGTGTTAGCCAGGAACAGGTCCACGGGGATGCCATCGGGGCCTGGGACCTTGTTCCTCACAGTCTGTTTCAGGGCCCTATCTACCTCATCTAATGTAGGAGGTGCCAGGGTTTAGAGCCACATAATTAAAATTAATACAAGAGTCGAGGTCACTACCAATTTTACAAAGTTCTGAAAAATGATCGACCCAAGTCTCGGGCATAATTTCCACATCAGTCTTGCTGCTCTAGTTCCCATTAATATAATATATTAATATAATCCTGATTGACGGTTTGCCAGAAAAGCTTAGAATCACTACTTTGGCATGCTACATGAAGTTGTTCCCAGGTCTCATGTCTAATTTCTAGCTTGCGTTTCTCTAGCACCTGTTTATATTCAAGGCGTGACTGCTTTACCTCAGGAATATTTCGGGGTTTTATTTGTAATGCCTTGATTAATTTATTGTGGAAGAAAGAACAGTCACTATTAAATTTATTGTGGAAGAAAGAACAGTCACTATTCACGTAAAACACGTACACATTCTGACAAAGCAGAGCCTTGGCAAGGAACGATTATTTTGTGCACCTATATATTCTTTATGCCACTGTTTAATGCCAAACATGAAAAGCTGCAGCTGAGTAGTACACCTAAAGGCCATCCTCCCTGGGGGCCTCGAGCGCCGGCGCCATAATGGCCGCTGGTGCTCGGCAAGGAAGATTCAGTAGTTTGCCCAGACTCACCGGATACTGAGCCTTGAAACTCTCCGCACACATTTTTTTCTTTTTTTCCCGAATTGGACCCGGGGCCTCATAGCTGCGAAAACATGCACACAGCCATGGAGATCCCTGAAGTGATGAACACAAAGACACCTTCATTTCCGTTAGGCACAGGGAGATCAAGAGACTTGCCCCGAATCACAAGATGTCAGACGTCATTAACCTCTACTCAAACTCAGTCCCTCAGCTTCGCGCCCGACCGCTCTAGCCGTTAGGCCACGTCCTCCCCCTGAAAGAGATTTGCCCGCCACCAGACAAGCTGAGACTCGAACCTCATTTAGAAGTCTCCCTGTGCATAACGGAAATGAAGGTGTCTTTGTGTGGCGCGACTGGAGCTCATGTAAAGCGCTCCGATACCCGACCCCCGACCCAAGTCTCGGGCATTTTTTAAGTCTGGCATGTTTGTAAGAGTTTACAAACTTTTTACAGACTTACAGACTTAAAAAATCGACGAGGTTTGTGAATGTGTGTGTTATGTCTTTGACCATAAGAATTCTGATACTCTTTAACATGGACTCTTATTTCTTCATGATCATCACTTTTGCGTGCTCTATCCATCCAGGCAGGCACAACTACAGTGCAAGGTACTCTTCCTTTGAGCAGACTGAAAGGGGTTTCTTTAGTGACCGAATGCGGAGTGGTTCTATAACACCATAACATCTCTTTAAGCTGTTGTTTATGATTCAGCCCACAAATACCTGCAAGTTATATGCTCTCAACTAACACTCTGTTGAACCTCTCAACTAAACCATTTCCCCTGGGATGGTACACAGGGATCTTAGTATGTGTAATGCTCCATGCCGATAAAATGTTTTCAAATTCAGCAGAGATAAATTGAGGACCATTGTCAGACACAATTTCAGCAGGGCAACCCTCCCTTCTAAACAAGCATTGGCATAGCCAATAGGTCTCGCCTTTGAGACCTTATAAGTGTTTAGCCATGCAACAGTTGATGTTGTTGCACCAAGGATATTGTGCTGGATAACTAAACACTTATAAGGTCCCAAAGGCGAGACCTATTGTGTTGGACTTGGCCCTTTTTGGCAGGTTCACCACTGAACTTTTTGCCTTAAGCTCTGACATGGTGGTAGTGGTTTTAGGCCTCTGGGCACTTTTAGCACTGTGGCCCAGTGTATGTGCGTGCGCTCTCTGAGTGCGTGTGGTGAGATTGGCCTGCCCTCCCATAGGAATGCATGGAGGATATGCGTGTCCATGGTAATTCTTGGTATGAGGGGAGTACAGGGTCGAGCTTAGTATGTATGGAATCGTGAGAATGAATGCTGCGCAATGGTATGCGCAGATCTGTTATGACTATATGAGAAATACCACTTTTAGAAGTTGGCATTTCTTTGTGCTGTGTGTCTGCCTGCCTGTTGTGAATTGCATGTCTGGCTTGTGATTGACAGGAGCTGAGAGGGCTGGGGAATTCCAGGAGCCAGGGTGAGTCTGCCCGGTGGTGAATGGAGAGATCTGCATGTAGATGGGAGGGGGGAGTTGCACCTGGGACCTGAATAGGGCTGGGCCTTCCCTCCACAATGCTGGCTCCACCTCCTGTGGTGTGTCTGATGTCCCTGGCCTGTCCTGTGAATAGAGAGGGGAGTTGAGCAAAACAAAGTGCTCCTGAACCAGTTGTATCTGGTTCTCCCCTTTCCCTACAGTTGTAGAACAAAGGAAAATGCTGTATAAAAGAAGGGGCTGTGACCCCATGAAAATGTTCTTGTTCTTGGCGTCGAATCTGCCAGGGGCGTGCTGCTGCTGGGGCCCAGGTGAAGGCTTGCCTCCCTGGGCTCTGCCCTGCCCCTGGATGCCTGGAGGACTGCTTCTTGGGACCCCTCTGCCTTGCTTGGATTCCAAGATCTCTTGTGTTCCCAGCGCCCTGTGAGCGCTTTGCTTTATTTCTTGAAAGGACCTGGACTTTCCCTGAATGAGAGGGAGAGCCTGGGGGCTGCGCAGCAGCCCTTGCTGGAGAATCCCCAGGCCAGGGATTCCCCCGTTGTGCTTTTACTGCGGGTGCCCACCCTGCTTATTTTGTTATTTACCAGGCGGGTGCCCACCCCGCTTATTTGAGCCCTAGCAGGTGCCCACCCTGCCTTATGTGATTATTCTAAACTTCCGAGGGAGCCTACCCCTCGTTGCCTGCCAAGTGAGGATCACCGCCGGCCTGGGAACCTCAGGGACACCCCTGCGACATCACAGGCAGCGCCACACTGGGATTGGAACCACCGCGGGACATTGCCTAGCAACCAGAGGGCTCGCGATCAGAGGGAAGCTTGGTTGCATACTGGGGAGGACGGGAGCCTACCCCGCCTCCCCGAGTGCTGGCGAAGAGTCCCGGATCCCAGGAGGGGGCCCCGGTGAAGAGCGGGGTTGCCGCAGCCCAAGGCGGGACTCCCGTAGTGAAGGAGTCCCGCGGGCAGCGAAGAGAGAGAGTCCCTGAGAAAAGGTGGGGGCTCCCCTGTTGATCCCGCTGTGTCCACCGCATTGGAAGAAAGTAGAGTGCCGATCCCAGATCATCGGCGGGGCTCCCATGAGTGAGAGAGCCCCGCATGTGAAGAGAGAAGCTCCGGTGAGTAGGGGCTGTCTGGGAGTCTGAGCGGTCCTGCCAGGAGAACGGGCCGCTCCACCATTGCGGACATGATGGTTTATCAGGGCCCAGAGGGGCCCATGCGTTCATTGTTGCCTAAAGGGCCAGAGGGGACCTTGGGCATTTTCAGTGCCCCACCGTGGTGCCAGGCCCGTATTTTAGATTCCAGCTGCCCCGATGCTAGAGGGCAACTGCACCGTGGCATAATTATTTTAGAGCCCCGTGCGCTCCACGTTTTGGGGGCAAGTTCTTTTTCTTGATTGTGGCCTAATTATTTCAGGAGCCAGTGTGCTCCATGGGACATGTTTATTCTCAGAGCCAGATGGCTCTAACGTTGGGCACATTTGTTTGAAGGGCCATCTTTCCCTACACAGCTGCGCAGCACTTAGTGCCAGCTGCTACGTTTAGGCCTGCGCAAGTGCGCACCCTTGACTGTCGCTGCATTGGCAGCAGCCCTGACTTTTGGACAGAGGGCATTTGAGACCCTTTGGATGGCCAGTTGGCCTGGGGTATTGTTAGGTTTATAGGGCACCAGGCCCTACTGTGATTTTGGGTGCTAGGAAATGTGATTCATGTAGAATGATTTACGCACCCTGTGTTGATACTTCTAAATATGTTTTATCATTATGAAGTTGGTTCGCATATTATGGTTTATGCTAGTGAGATTTATTTCCTAATGTAGTTATACTTAGGAGGTCAGGGTCTAATGCGTTTAGACTTGTGAGATGATGGCTAGGCACCTTTCTTGCACGAGTTTTGTCGCGAAGGAAGCGCCCCTTCTGCTTCAAGGCGCTTACTGGCGGCTAGAACCGGACCCTTCCGGGCTCTGGCATCCGTTATGACGCCGGCCCTCAAGGCCCTCTTCGGGGGCGGCCTCTGCAAATATGCAGGTGCACCATCACAGCGGTGTGTGGATCTCGGCATTGAAACAGTAATGCAGCCTCCATGGCAGGTCTTGGATGAAACAGTAATGTGGCCTGCATGGCAGGTCTTGGATGAAACAGTAATGCGGACTGCATGGTAGGTCCTGGATGAAACAGTAATGCGGCCGGCATGGTAGGTCTTGGATGAAACAGTAATGCGGCCATCAGGCTAAGTCTTGGATACCTTGACAGATATGTGTAGGCTTCATTATTTGTATAATAGGTTGATGCTGGTAAGGGTTTGGGTGAACTAAGAGTGCTGCTCTTGTGTCTAAGAGTTGGAATGGCAGTGGAGCTGCAAATCAGGTTTGTGGCACTGACAGCACAGTGTAGAGGTCCCAGTATTGTCGTAAACGGAAACGCTGCTGATTAGTATCAAAAATGCATTGGCAAAGTTCTGCTTTGTGTATGTTGCGGTGTGGGAATAGTAGGGAGTGCTACAAGACTGAATGATGGTGAGCATTGGCAGAGCAGTGCAAATAAGTAAGTCTCTTACCGTGGCGGCTCATGCATATTAACGTGGTGAAGGGGGCACAGGGGAATAATAAAAATAAAACTTACCTGATGCTGCTTCTGCCAACTCATGCCTTGGAGCTACTCTGCTTCCTGGTCCCTGCAGCCCCTGGGACAGCATCAGAGACTCCCTGTGCAATCCCCGTGCTGCTCTCATAATGCATGAGCGCAGCGTGGGGCATTGGCCCCAGTGCAGTGCCTCTGTGAAACATTTACAAAACCCATAAGAGTGGCTTCTCTTCAGAGATTAAGGACCCAGTAGAACTTGAACTGAGGCTCTAACATAGGCCTTTGACTGCATTCCTCTATGCTAATGCACTCTACTCTGCACCGCTCCACTCCATTCCATTCTACTCTACACAACTGTAGTCTAATGCACGCCACTGCACTCTACGCCAATCTGATCTACTCTGCGCCACTTGTCTATGCCTTTCTACTCCACACCACAGCACTCTATGCCACTGTGCTCTACTCTGAACCACCCTACTGTAAGCCACTCCTAGCTGCACCACAGCACTCTATGCCACTCTTCTATGCACCACGCTAATTTACACCATTCTACTCTGCACCACTGTACTCTACTCCACTACACTCTACTCTACTCTTTACCACAGCACTCTATGCCACTTTACACCACTGCAATCTGCACCACTATACTCTGTTACTCAACTTTATTACACTCTTTGCCACTCCACTCCACTCCCACTGCACTCTATGCCACTCGACTCTGCCCCACTCTACGCCACTGCACTCAATGGCAGTTCACTCCACTGTACACCACTCCACACAGTGCGACTATGCCACTCTACCCCACTCCACACAATGCCACTCTACTCTCTGCCACTTCACTCTACTCCTCTCCAACCTACACCACTCCATTCCATACCACTCCACTTTACTCTACTCCCCTGCACTCTATGCCAGTCTACTCTATGCCACGCCACCATACGCCAGTCTATTCTACACCACGCCACAGCACTTCACTCTATTCCACTGCATTCTACGCCATGCCACCCCACTGTACAACGTGGCTAAAAGACATTGGCAAACCAAATAGCTGTTTCATAGGCAAAACCTATTAGCTTAACCAATGCTTGTTTCATTTTCCAAAGCTTCAAGTTTTAGAGGCAGGTCAAAAGTAGGTTCTGGGCAATGGAGGGCCTCGATTTTACGGAGTGGGGAAGGCGGCCAGACAGAAAACAAACAAACACACACACTCTTGCTACTAAAAATGAACAAACATTACACCCATACACACACACACGCTACTACAAATGAAGAAACATTACACCCATGGACATCTACAACATACGTGCAACAAAGCACCACACCCACATTTAAATATATACATACATGAATAAAATATATGCCAATTCTTCTATCTATAACTTGTAAGCGTTTTGCTTCTGTCAATTATTCTGTCCCTGTATATTACGTCTAAGCATACCCGACAGTCAGTATTTGTATGTCATTCGTTTATCTGTATGCTTCTCTGTAAATGTCTGTCTCTATATGTACGTACCTGTCTCTGTGTATGTCTGTACCTATCTATGTATGTCTATATCTATGTATAAATGGAGATACTTACATGTGTATATGCCAATCCGTGCATGTATGTCTTGTCTTACTTGGTCTACATTTTTCCGTCATTGTATGTACATATGTTTCTCTCAGCTTGCCTACCTATGCAATCTACTTTTCTGAATAGTTCTGTGTATTTGAGAGTGACTGTACCCCTTTGTTTTTTCTATCTCTTACGGAAGCTCTTTGTTCACCCTCAGCATCTTTTGAATCAACAATAGTATATTCATGGACGACCACACCCAACAAACCGTACCTGCTGCTAAACACTCCATTCTTCAGTTGGCTATGCATGCAGACTCACCCTGCTCCTGCTGTGGTTATGTGTGGCATTAAAGGCGCTGTCTGACATCTGCTGCAGTTGTATTGCATCTCCATATTCGTGTAAGTAGGGGGAAGAGGAATATTCATGCCCAGTACCTTCTCTCCAGCCCCCAGTCTCAATACCCAATTACCTCTGAGGTTTGAAGTTTACCTTATTCTGCGCATGTTGGTTGTTCACAAGTTTGGATGGCTGAACAGGGCATGTCTTTACATTTGTGTGCCATGTACTGTGGGTGTTTCTTGACCAGGGGCATGACCTACATTTCACCCAGAAGGGGGGCAGGCACGACAATGGCTAGGTAAAATACTTGTTTGCCAGCACCTATACACATACCCTACAAATGCCAAATATGAAGCAACCTTTTATAGAGAGGCATGAGTAGGTCTGTAAGGACACTACAGGTAGATATTGTCTCTACCAGATAATACATTACCAAAGGTAAGTAACTTGTTCATCTGATAGAGACTTCTAACTGCAGATTCCTTACTTGTGAATACATACCCAAGCCATATCATCTTGGCGGTGGGCATCAGACAGATTTTCTACACTAAAATGTTCTGCAGTACTGAACGGGCAAAATGCCCGTCCCTGCAGACCTGACTGTCCAGGCAGCAGTGCTCGGCAAACATGTGCAAAGATGCCCACGTTGCTGCTTGGTAGATGTCCTGGACTGGGACACCCCGAGCCAATGCTGTTGTCGCAGCCTTCCTCCAGATAGAATGAGCTCGTAAGCCCTCAGAGGGCTGCTTCTTAGCCAGGGCGTGTTATATGTAGACAAGGGAACCCAATTTTGGATTAGTCCGTGAGTATTTTATACAAACGTACAAGCCGGACCTTTGGGAGGGCACCCACCCATCCACCCAAAGGTCTGGATTGTATTCCCCCCATTGGAAGGAAACATCTGGCTCCCCCTAAGCGGATATGGCTCGTGCACCGCAGACCTTCCCAGCATTATCAACGAATCGGATCGTCATTGACTGCTTATGGTTTGGTATTCCCACCAGAGAATACACCTCTATGGACTTTGCTCCCAATATAACTTTTCATCCATAATCAGCAGGACCGCTAGAGTGGTCTTCTGCTTGGCAGGCGCTATTGCGCATGCCTCCTCAGCTCTTTCCAGTCCCTTGCATGACTTTGTTGACTGTTGTGAAAGATCAACAGGCATTAGTCACAGGCATATATTCTTATGTCCTGATGATGATCACGATACCGTGCTTCTAAGGAATCGAAACGTTGTCGACTTTACACACCTTGACACTGGCATGTTAATTATCCAATGTATTGTGCTATGGAGTGAGATTACATATTTGCTTGGCATACTGTTCACTCTTCTCCAAGCCTATAGAAATGCCTGAGCTTTTCTTTCTTTTTTTTATTGTTATGATGTGGGTTCCCACTTGATTGTTTTTTATTTTTGTCTTAAACAAACACATTAAAAAAAATCCTTGTCTGGAAGGACAAACCCATAATAGATCTCATTGTATTTCTATATTTATCCCAACTTCCATTTTTTGTTCTGAGGGACCACTGTTTGTATAAAATATCTTAGCCAGGACATAGCAGATCTTAAAGCAGAGAACGACCCAGGAAACTATGGTCTATTTCTGCACTGCATGACCTTTTTTAGCTCCCACGTAGACCACAAGAGCTGATCATCCACCTGTAATTCTTTAGTGTGGTCAAGGTAGAACGACAACACTCTTTTTGGGTCCGCCAATGAAGACGCTCCTCTTCCTTAGAGGGATGCGGGGGAGCAAAAAAGGTGGGCAACATGATTGTTTGATCCAGATGGAATGGGGCCACCATCTTTGGCAAAAATTAAGCCCTGGTGCGAAGCACCACTTTATCTGCAACGACAATCAAACTTGGAGGCTTGGATGACCATGCGTGCAACTCATTCACCCTCCGGGCCAACATTATTGCCACCAGAAAGGCTGTTTTGATGGTAAGCTGCCAGAGAGGAGGATTACGCATAAGAAAAGTGAGAACCAAATTAAGGTCCCACTGTGGCATGACAAAGCACATTGGTGGAAACATATGTAAAAGCCCTTTTAAGAATCTATTTATAATAGGAGATTTGAACAAAGAGGGTTGGTCTGGCAGCCACAAGAGAGCGGACAGAGAAGAAAGATAACCCTTGAGAGTAATCCATGCAAAGCCCTGCTGGGCAAGGGTAGGAATAAAAAGGATAGTAGATAAAAAGGATCAATAGACCATTCTGTACAATATTTTAGAATCTTTTGCCAATGACAGGCATATACCGTCTTAGTGGATAGACACCTGGGTTCCAAAATAACCTCACATACATCAGGAGGAAGGTTGAAAGCTATCAACTGTCGCCGCTCAATCTCCTACCATGGAGGCAAAAAGTTGACAGGTTTGGGTGGAGGACCCTCTCCTGCTGCTGCGACAGAAGATCCTCCTGAACAGGCAGCCTGATCGGGAGGATCGATGCTCATTTTCAGAAGCTCTGGACAACAGACTCCCCTTGCCAAATCCAGAGCCACAAGAATGACTCGGGCCTGGTCGTTCTTCATCTTCTTGAGAACCCTGGGCAGAAGTTGTAAGGGCAGAAAGGCATACAGTAGACCTGAGCTCCACTCACAACAAAACGCATTGCTGAAAGATAGCCACACTGGAAACTCCAGTGTGCAAAACTGCTGACATTGCACGTTCTTTTCTGAGGTGAACAGATCTAACCAAGGCTCTCCCCACTGCTGAAAAAGACCTTACACCACCTCCGACTGAAGAGGCCATTCGTGATCCACTAGGCATCGACGGCTGAGTTAGTCTGCCCTGGCATTCAGAGAACCCGCCAGGTGTTGAACCAACAGGCTTATGCCCTGCTCTTCCTGCCATGACCAGAGATGCAGGTCCTCTTGACAAAGAGTCCACAACCCCACCCGCCCTGTTTGTTGCAGTACTACATGCTGGTGATGCTGTCCGTGTACACCTGCACCAATTTCCCCTTGACAGAGGGAAGAAATGCTTTCAAAGCCAACCGGATCGCCCAAAGCTGCAACAAATTTATGTGGAGCCCCGACTCTCTCAAAGACCCGTGTCCCCAATCTCCACCTCTTCCAGATGGCCGCCCTATCCCAGAAGTGACGCATCTGTCCCTACTGTGAAATCTGATTTGGGAATGAAAAGGGGTTTGCCTCTGACCCAATTGCAGTTCGACAACCACCACTGCAGGTTTTTTACAGTTCCCTCCAAGATCTGGACCATTTTTTATTTTTTTTAAATAGAATTTTATTGGTTTTCAACAAGTATACATACGCCCTGTGGGCACCATGACAAATTGACGAGGAAGTCCAGATGTAGAATAAGTGTTCACAATAATAGCTCTAGCGACCTCCCAGGTGGGACTGTTCACAAAAGTGTTCTACCAAAAATCACAAAGGTGCAATACTAAGTCTCCTGCATTCTCCCACGTAGAGCCCAAGAGCTAGGCCTATCCGTCTCCACACATGGTCCAGGCCAACACTATACTTCAACATAAAGAACACCCCAACCACACCCCCCTCCCCCACTCCTAACCATCCCAGCAAACCCCCCCACTCCCACCCCAGCAACCCACCCAAGCATGCCGCCGGTCACTAATATGGTCATAGAGGTAATCCGAGTCCCTGTACCACCTATCTGAACTCCTACTTCACGGGTCCAAGCCTGAATCGAATCAGGAACACCAGGGGGAAGCCCCCACCAGGCTCCCGCCAGTCCCAGCACGCCCTGTGTTCCCTCAGAAGGAGATACCGCTCAGGAGGCCCCCACACCCTCCACCTCGTCAAGTGCACTCGCGTCGTCTCGAATCGGATGTTTGGCCAATTCCAGAAGAGCCACCCATGCCCGAGCCATTTCCCACTACGACGGGCCATACCCAATCTATAATTCTTCACTTTCTGCCCATTTCAATAGCTCCCTATGCCAGTGCGCTAGAGCAGGACCCTGTCTCGCCTTCCAGTGGGAAGTGAGTTCTCTCTTGGCCAGGACCATCCCCGAATCAATAAACTTGCTGGTAATCTTAGTCTTGGAAGTGTGTGGGAACCAGTGCAACAAGCAGACCCCTGGTGTCATGGCTACCTCCCTCTCCGTCACAGTTGCCAATACAGTCATCACCTCCCGCCAGTAGTCTCCCAACGGTGGACAGGCCCAGAACATGCGAGAAAAGCTCGCCCCTTCCTGAGTGCAACGAGGGCAAGTAGCAGATATACCAAAATATTAACTAATCTTGTGGGGTGTAAGGTAGGCCCGATGTAAGACATAGAATTGGATGAGCTGAAAGCGCGCATTACGAGAGCTTTTCCACGCTCTTTCAACAATCGCGTCCCAGGCTTTTTCTGCAATGGGCTCTCCCAGATCCACCTCCCACTTGATCCGCAACGCCATCATGGGGGGACGCATATCCCCAGTGATCCACCTGTAGATTGAGATCTGGACCATGTCGGAGAGATTCCCCTGATGCTGCGCCCACTGGAAGAGTCTGCATACGCTATCTAGCCTGCTTTACAACAGGATGAAGAAGTCCATGAGGCCTAGCAGCCTCAGAGTCAATCTCATCGAAATCCAGGATAGAGGCTGAAACATCTGTATCATAACTTGAATATCCTGGACTTGCTGCTTGGAAGGATAAGCCCGAAACTGCACTGTGTCCAGAACAGCTCTGATGCAAGAAAGCATCTGAGGAGTCACGTGTGACTTCAAAGCAGGAGGTCCACCAGAGTCTGAATGCGCGAGATGACAGCCTGGAGTGAGGACGCATTCAACAGCCAGTCATCGAGGTTGAGGAAGACTGAAATCCCTAACCTGTACAGATGAGCTGCAACCACGCCATCAGTTAGGTGAACACCGAGGGGCGCTGGTAAGGCCAAAAGGTAGCACGGTAAACTGAAAGTGATCATGGCCTACCTTGAACCGCAGGTAACGTCTGGGGCCCAGCAGGATGGGGATGTGAAAATACCCATCCTGCAGGTCCAAATCTACCAGATAGTGTACTTCGTCTAGGGTAGACGAGACCTGAGCCAATGTGAGCATCTTAAACTTCTTCTTTTTGAGGAAGAGATTGACAGTCTGAAGATCTAAAATGGGCCATAAGCCTTTGTTCTTCTTCAGAATCAGAAAGTAGCAGGAATAGCAACGACTGCCAATTTCTGAAACTGGAACGCTTTCTATAGCCTCTTGGCCATGAGAGCTGTAACTTCCTCTTGAAGTAAAATTAAATGACACTCCGCCAGCCGTTCTTGAAGTGGCGGGATAGGAGGGGGAAAAGAAAGGAAAGGAAGAGAAAAGCCCTCCTGAATGATCTGCAAGACCCAATTCTCCGATGTTATGGACCTCCAGTAGAGAACATGATGATGGATTCTCCCTTCAACTGGAGTAGCATGGTCTTGCAGAGTCAGAATAGGAGTGCTTGGAGGCTGTGGCTGCCCTGGGCTGAGTAGCAGATGACTTCTGGGTTCTATTCAGAGGTCAGAATGAGCCGCGTCCACGTCTTCGCACAACTTCGGAAGTCTGCGCAGGACGGTGGTTGGGATACAGTTGGCACAGCTGAAAACCCCTTCTATTGCCACGAAAATGGGCAAAAGCCAGACTGGCCACGAGGTGGCTACTGAGAGTTCCAAGGATTTGGCCATAGCACAAGAGTCCTTGAAGCGCTCCAAGGCCCAGTCCGCCTTCTCTCCAAAGAGATGAGATCTGTCAAATGGCAAGTCCATCAAATTAGCCTGGATATCGGCCGAGAAGCCAGGTATTCCTAGCTAGGCGTGGTGCTGTAAGACAACGGTTGACGAAAGGCTCTGCCCAGCGAGTCAGTCGTGTCAACGCCACATCTAATGGTGAATTTTTCTGCATCCCTCCTGTCCTTCACCGCCTGGAAGAGTACACACCAGGCCTCCTCCGAGACATGTGGCAGCACTTTTGCAACAGTCTCCAAAAGGGAGTGGGAGAAACTACATAATACGCATGTGGTATTCACCGACCGCAATACCAGGCTGGCAGAAGAAAACATCTTCTTCCCACCTGTTTCCAGTCTCTTGGATTCCCTGTGCGGGGGCAGAAGGTAATCCTCCATGGGATGACGAAGCTTGCACCACCAAGCTCTCATGGGTGGGGTGTTGGCAGAGGAACCTTGGATTGCCTGAAGCCTGGCGATGGTGGCATGCAATTGTCTTATTCACAGGAGCCCCTGTGCTAGGCTTGGACCATGCATCTAGGAGGACATCAGTTAGTGCCTCATTAAAGGGCAATAGGGGTTCAGAGGTGGAAGCCACAGGCTGAAGCACTTTGATAAGAAGATTAGTCCTGACCTGCACGGAGGGAAACTCCAGTCCAAGGACCTCAGCTGCTTTCCTTACCAACATGGCATAAGAAGCCCCGTCCTCCGTGGCCACAGTTGGGGGAGAGAGCATGCCAGTATCTGGGGATGTGTCCAGTCCACTGGCTTCCTCAAATTACTCGTACCAGTCCATCTGTTCTACAGATACATCCTGGTGATTTAAAGGGTCCATAGACCCCTCCCAGTCCTCCTTGGTGCCTCAAAAGTCCTGAAAATGAGTCGGCGTTAAGCGAAACTGATCCGATTAATCGGAGATAAGGATGGGGCTGGCACTGCTGGTGAGCGCTGGCAGCACCAAAGGCACTAACTTCTGGTGCGACGCCTGGGGAAGATCGCGTAGACACAACCGGCGGTGTCCCGGATCTGGGATCAGATCCATAAGGCTCCACCGGAGCCGTGGAATCCAATGGGGCCCCTTTGACCCTGCAAAGCCCGAAGGCTCACCACAGGGTCGACCTGCTCAAATATGTGGCACATGGCCTTGTAAAATTATTTCATTTGAGCAGGGGTCACTCTGGCTCTTGGAAATGGAGGGAGGCGCGGAGTCTACCATGTCTACAGCATCTGTGTTCCTTACCTCGTTCATTGACAGATGACAGTCAAGATGGAGTCCGCTTAGACTTCTTTTTCTTGTGCCTCTTCCCCGAGTGTCCCAAAGACCTCGAGTCAGAGGGAGAGGACTTAGGGCTCTGGGAGCTGTCTCACGAGCTCCTCTTCTTCGATCGGGACCGGGATCTCTGCAGAGTCTTGCTGGCCGGTGTCGACTGCTGGGCTGCAAGGAGCTTCATAGCACGTTCCTGCAAGGCCTTTGGAGCCATGGCCTGACAGTCCGAGCACAACTTCATGGTCCCGCTCGAGACACCAAAGACATACGAGGTTGGGGTCGGTTACTGACATGGCATAACAGGCGCCACACAGTTTAAACCCTGCCTTCCTAGAAGACATCCCTCAAAACACAGGAAAAGGTTTGGTCTACAAAATCGACAGAAGTGTAACCCTTCCCGGATTGGCACTTAACTGGTGCGGAAAGAAAAGAACTGATGTCTGCGTGCCTGGGTGGCGCCTATACAGGAGACAATGACTCATAACTATTTGGGAGAGGATGTAGCCTTCGGCTAGAGAGATCGACCTTGAAGCTGGGGAACCGAGTTTGAGTCTCTGCAACGATGCTCATCATCCTGTGATTCTGGGCAAATCACGTAATCTCCCCGTGCCTAACAAAAATGAATGTGTCCATCTGTAACAAAACTGGTGCTCATGTAAAGCGCTCTAATACCGGATATCTTCGGGTCAGGTTTGCGCTATATAAAACTCTAAAAAAATCAAAATAACGGATGCCAACGATGCAGACAACATAACGTGGAGCCGAATGGACCCACCCTAGGCGCGCCCAAGGGGTACTGCTCACACAAAAGTTTCCGGATCCAGCCTGACGCCTGGGGAATTCAAAGGTAAGGAATCGGCAGCTAGAAGTCTCCATGCAGATAAAATCTTCACCAACATACCCTGCAATAGGAGGCAGTGCATCTAAGTATACTTCGCCAGAACAATGTCTGCAGATCTTGACAGGTCCACTATACTAATCACACATGGGGAAAACTGGTAATTTTGGCATGTAAACCAACTCGAGCACTGTGCACTGAACAAGAAATGCAGTCCCGTTGCTAGATTGCTAATTTCAGCATGAGATTTTCTTTGATTACCTGCTCGGCCACTTAGCCAAATTGTGTGAACCTGAGCTAATCACTTAGACGTACTGAGTTTTATTTTATTGGTGGCACTTAGAGATTGCCTCCCTTTCTTGAGTGCGCTATAAACGAGCGAGCAATCTTTTTGCCAAGCAGCAAACGCAGGTCTACATAGCACGTGCAACAAAGAAACCAGAACACCCAACAGTGAATGATTAGCAGTAATTTTTTAATTGAAAGGTTTTAACTCCAGTCAGTTTAACTGTTTTTGATGACAGATTTCTTTTGTCTATATTTGAGTAACCAGGAGGGCAGGATTATCTTTTAACTTGGAGGATTGGAGGGACGGGATGCGTTTTATAGATGTGACATTTAAACTGTATTCTGAATTTGCTGTGTTGTCATTATGAAGTTCAACGTGGTTCCCATTTGGGGAGTACTTGTTATTGCTAGTATACTTTAAAATGAACAATGTTTAACTTTTTCATAATTTGTTTAGGGGTAATTTATTGCATGTGCCCATTTGCTTCGAGTTTGCAAATAAAGTATTTTTGTTTATGATGTGATACTGCAATAATTTCGTGTGCCACATGATTAAAGAAATTGGGGCCAGATGTATGAAAATGCAATTTTGCATTTCCCAAATAGTGACTCCATAGGAATCGCTATTTAGGAAATGCAAAATGATATGTGTGAAATTACTGACTTCCTAATAGCGATTCCTACAGATTAGGAATTGCTATTAGGAAATCGCAATCAGAAAATCCCATGTCATTAGTACCAATGGGCCGGTTTTGCATTTTCTAAATAGCAATTTCCAATTAGAAAATTGCTATTCAGGAAACGCTAAGCCAAGGATGGATTTGGGCATAAGGCTCCCCCTAATGCACCCCAAAACTGCACATTCAGAGCACACATATGTTCTAGGGGCATGTGTGGGATCTATTATACTTAAATAAAAAAAATTAAAAAGCATCTTGAGGTGCTCTTTTTAAATTACACATGGTTACCATTGACGGTAACTGTGTTTCCTAAATATTCATTTTGCGTAGGAAATGCTTTGTACATGTGCTAAGAAATTGCAAATAGGAAATGCTTAGGGAATCACAAAATGCGATTTGATACCCAGTAGAAATCGCATTTTGCGATTCCCTAAAGGCATTTCTACATATGAAAAGGCTGTTTTTCATTTCTTAACGGGTCAAAATTGCGATTCGGCCCGTTAAGAAATGCAAAAGGCCTTTGTACATCTTGTCCTTAATGCTGTATTCACAGTTTTACAGGCCAATGTTATTTTCAGCTCATATGTTGTTGATCAATCACACAATTGTCTCTATAGGTATGTAGGCAGATGACCAAATCAGATTATTAATTGAAAAGCCAGATAAATATTCCAAAATCAGGAACACAGGTTAGGCGAATAATTTATAGGATCTGGGACTAATGTGGAAGGAATATGGGCCAGATGTACGAAAGGATTTAGCATTTCTAAACGGACTACATCGCAATTTCGGTCCGTTAAGAAATGCTAAATTGCATCTCCATAAGGAAGAAGGCAGGTAGGGAATCGCACATGTAGAAAGCATTTCCTAAATGGGCATTTAGGAAATGCTATTACCATTGACTCCAGGTCGATCGTAACCATGTGCAATATGAAAAATAAGCACCCCAAAATGCTTTTTTAAAAGCGCACATTGCTCCTAGGGCATTTGTGCACTTTACGTGTGCACCACTTTCTTGGGGGATGCATCATAGAGGGCTTTAGCCCCATAGGCACCCATGGTTTTGCATTTTTTAATCTGTGATTTCCCATTCGTACCTATGGTGACTCCTCCTCTGGTCGTAGATGAGCATGGTGACCAACTCAACTGTTAATTTTTTTCCCGGCTAATGACATTATGTACAGAGTAGTGGGTACGGAAGAAATAGTGACCATGCAAGTAAAAAGGAATCATTTTAAAGTGGAATATATCTGCAAAACCCACTGGCTTCCGGGGATGAAGCTGGGTGCATGCAAATCTACAGAACTTCATGCAACAAAAAGATTCTTACAGGGTAACGTATTTAGTTTGTCGCATGTTTGGCTGTAGGTACACATGCTCAGCATAGACTATAAAGCTGAACTCCCCTAAGTGGTGGCTAGCCAGTGGATGGTGCACAGGTCTAATTTCTCAGGAAAGCCATAGTCGCGCCTTGTTTGTGGGTGGAGAGTGGCCTGGGTAAGGAAGACAGTCAATCCAGGGGGCAATACAGCACTGGTGCTGCTTGATCTCTCCACCACATTCAATACTGTCGACCATAAAACTCTTCTGGAATGCCTTGGCGGAAATGGCATAAAATGGAAAGCTCTGGCCTTACTTGGGTCATTTCTGTCTGTCTGATCGAGAACAGTTTGTTGCTCTCTCCGAGTTCAAATCACTCAGTTTTACACTGCCTTGTGGGGTTACCCAGGGCTTGTCATTGAGCCCTACCCTTTTTAATATTTACGTTGCCCCTTTGGCTCAGTTGATTCGATCTTTGGGTTTCTCAGCAATCTCCTATGCCGACTATACCCAAATTATTGTCTCCGTGACAAGTACCCCTTCTGACACAGCCTCACAGTTTCATACTAGTCTTCGTCAAGTCGGACAGTGGATGACCGCTGTTTAAAATTTAATTCCAATAAAACAGAGGTACTATTTTTTATTAAGCTAAGGACAATGTCTAACAAAACTACAGATTGTACAAAATGATGCAGGGTGTATTTTGCTGGACATTCCTAAGCATAAATCCGCCACTGCTGCACTAAGACAATTATATTGGCTCCCAGTAAAAAGACGCATTGGGTTCAAAGCTCTCTGCCTAGCATTTAAAGCAGTACATGATATAGGACCCATCTTTTTCAAACCAAAGTAACAACCAAATGTTCCCACCCGACAGCTACACTCTGCCCATACCCACAATCTGGTGATCCCCAGATTTAGGAAAAGTAACTAGGGAGGCAGAAGCTTTCTGGTGGGCACCACCAGACTCCGGAACTCTCTTCCCCTTAGCCTTAAAAGGTGAAACTCAACTGTTAGCTTTCAGGAAAGCTTTAAATCTTAAACTGTTAAAATGTTTAACTTCTGATTTATCTGGTTAGGTTTCATGGCATAGTTGCTTGACGAGCTTGCGCCTAGACACCTTCGGGTAATTGTTCGCGCTTTATAAATCCTTTTTTCATTTCATTTCAGTGATATTTTAGCTTTGCATAGCAAGTCTGAATGCCTTTGATGATCCACTTGGTAATCCTTGCCTGTTAAATGGCGTGCCCTTTATGAAGTTGAGAGAAAAATACAAATAACTGTAGAGTTTTGCAAAAATGATTCGTTTCGGTCTACATAGTACAAACGAGCACACTTAACATCAAGAATATGGACTGCTCTTTCAGCTAGAAAGTCAGGTCATGAAAAAGACTGAGAGCTCAATAGAGTAAGGGGGAAAGGGGAGACTACCTTGGGCAAAAACTTAGGAATGGTTCAAAGAATCACCTTATCTTTGTAGACTTCGAAAAAAGGTCCCTCAAGTGTGAGGGCCTGCAATTCACTGATGCTATATGAATGCTGTGAGAAATGCAACCTTCCAAAACAGAAACTGCAGAGGACATGTAGCGGCTCGAAAAGGGGCGCCATCAGTCTAGTGAGAATGTCAGGGTTCCAGACTGGGGCAGGGCGCACCCTTGGTTATTTTACACGCCTAATGGCCCTCCATGACTGCTTTGATTACAGGAATTTTAAGAGGGAAAAACGCTCCTGATTCAGCATACATGCAGCAATAACTGCTAGGGGTAGGCTGATTGATGTGTAAGCCAACCCGTACCTTTGTAGGTGTAGGAGGTAGCAACGTTTGTCCTGCACTGTAGGTGTGAGTGGAGTGCTGTTGTTTGGGGTACAGTAGTAAACAAAATACTTCCACTTAGCACTGTAGCAAGTGAGTGTGCTGGGCCTACGGGCCTCTCCGAGTAGGTCCATGCATTCCTACGGCAATCATAAGTAACCAAGCTCTAGGACCTCAGGAGCCAAATTGCTAGGTTTGGCTGCCTGGGGTCTGGCTGCCTAACCTTGCTGTGGTCTTGAGTGACACGGTCCGGCCTGTTGGGAAGCATCTTGTGATGGACAATGGACAACTAGAGCATATTTGAGGACCATGGTTGTCTGGCCACCCTGGAGCCACCAGGATGAGGGTGAAGGATGTTTGCCTCAACTTCCTGACAAAAAGGTCTATGTCTGAGGTGCCTCACCTGAGAAAGTAAGGGGGCAGGACTTGTGGGTGGAGTTCCCACCAGTGAACTTGGGTCCTGCTGAGCAGATCTGGAAAATCATTGTCCACTTCCGGAAGGTACTGAGGCAGGAGGTGAACCCGGTGATGTAGGGCCTAAGGCCAAATTTGTTACGCTACAGCCAACAGAAGAGATGTGTGTGTCTATTTGGTTCTGAAGAACATGGTGGATCATGTTGTCTGTATGCACCAGGACTAACATGCCTTGAATCTGATAGGAGAAACGTTTTGAGTGCTAGATGAATGACTAGCAGCTCAATTGGCTGATCATGAAACATCTCAGATGAAGTGGCCACAGATATTGGACTGCTATGTCAATGAGGTGAGCACCCCCCCAGCTAGCTAGAGAGGAGTCCATTTCTGGTGATGGTCATCCGCAGAACTCAAGGGCATGCCCTGCAAAATGTTTTTGTTGTTATGCCACCGCAAGGAGCGATGGGTGTTGGCCCTTACCAACATTAGATCCTCCAACTGACCACCTGCTTGTAGCCAATGGCTCGAGAAACATTCCTGAAGTGGGCATGTATGAAGCCTGGCGTGGGGTACTATGGCGATGCAGGAGGCCATCATTCCCAGCAAGCGCATAATGGTGCAAAGTGAGAGCTGACTGAATGGCTGAAAAAGAGGAAGACACTTTAGGAATGCCTGCACTCTTTGAGGAGCAGGGAAAGCTTTGCCCAAGACAGGGATGAGGATTGCCCCTAGTAAGGACTGGACTTGAAATGGTGCTAAGTGCAATTTTGTGGCATTCTTTGTGAACCCTTGGCTGTGTAGGAGGGAGACCGTAGCCTGGGTGTGAGCCATGCATTCTTATCTGTAGGCGCTCTTGATTAGCTAGTCACCTAGGTAAGGGATTACGTGAATTTCCCAATCATTAAATGAGTGGCTACTACAGCTAAGCATTTGGAGAAGACCCTTGGGGCCTTGGTGACTATGAAGGGTAGCATTGTGAATTAGCAGTGTTGACCAGTTACCATTAAGTGGAGGGAGCGCAGATGAGATGGATGAACCAGGATATGAAAGTAGGAGTCCTTCAGGTCGAGGGTGGCCATGAAGTTGCCTTGATGCAGAAGGGGGATGACATCATGTAGTGTGACCATGTGGAAGTGTTCTGACCAGAATTATCTGTTGGGTTGAGGAAATATTCAGAGTAGACTCCTTTGCTCTGGTGGTGGAGAGGCACTGTCTCTATGGCTCCTTTGGACAGGAGCACCTGAACCTCCTCGTGTAGCAGCGTAAGGCGTTCTTGACTGAGGGTGTGGATTCAAGGGGGAATGTTTGGTGGGCTGTGACGAGCTCCAGGCAGTAGCTACGCTTGATAACAGACAAGACCCTCTGGTCCTTGGTGACCTCTAGAGGGTAGGAGGGGCTGGGGGAAGAAATCCCTGAAGTATCCCCCTTACAGGTGTTGTGTGATTGGTGGGGGATGTGGGGCCAGTCAGTTCCTGGAGGCAAAGGCTCCCTTACTGGGGGTGCCTCTGACCTTAGAGCTATTCTCTGTACAGGAGCCTCATGTAAAACCCCTGCCATCCTGCGGATGATAGTCCTTCTGCTGCCTGTGGCAGGACTGGATAGGTTCCGGGGAAGTGGTTTTTGAGCCCCCTCTGGACTGTTACCTCCGAAAGGAGCCCGTGCCAGAAAGGACCTGCAAGTCGCTCATCGCTTTGGCAGTTTTCGTGTCTTTCTTGATTTTCTTAAGCGGTGCCGCAGAATGACCACGGTGTTCAATCCCCTTGTGGCAGTAGCAGCCGCTTTCAAAGCACACCTAATGGCGGCATTGGAGTTGGCCTTGCCTTCCTTAACCCCCCCCATTTTAGGATACTGGTCAGGGAGGTGCTGCAAGAGCCCTTCCATTACCTCACAGTGGGCTGTTCATACCAGGAGAAGAGGCCTACAGAGTTGGCGAAGTGCCAGTGCATGACCAGACCCAACGCAACTCTTTCCCGCAGCATCAATCCGCTTGCTTTCCTTGTCAGGAGGTGGAGCATCGTACATGGCCTGGGCTGCTGCTCCCTTCCTAGGGGTGGTGACTACTAGGGAGTCAGGTGGGACATGAAGTATGATGTAGTAAAGCGGGTCAGATAGGAATAGTTTGTATTTCTTCTCCAAGTGTGGTGTATCCACAGGATTTGACCGGCTCCTTAAATATCTTGGGGGAAGGTTTAATCATCCCCTTGAGTATCAGGAGGCACTTATAGAATGTACCGTCTTGGAGAGTGTCTCCACCAGTAAGCCATCTTCTTCAGGGGTTGCATACATGTCCACCTTATGACAAGGGGCCCAGTGTTGGATAATGCTGTGGTTCGCCATGGTGTCATCTGGGGGTGGGGGTGGGGGGGGGGATGTTAGGGGTTGGCCCTGCCAGGGATGTGGTCCAAGTCAGAATCTTTCGGAGGGGGGGGTCCACATCGTAATCCTCCTAGGGATCTCCTGAAGCACCAGGGTATACCCGGGCAAAGCCCTCAGCTGGAGAATAAGGGCTTGGTCTGTCGGTGTTGGAGTAAGACTCCAGGGACCCCTAAGGAGAAGGCGTAGGAGGTGAGAGGAGGTGGTGGAAGTGAAGGTGAAGGTGTTGGTTGACTCAGAACAGAAGGTTTGACCGTGGGCCTCTGGGGGGGGGGGGGCGTCACAGAAGATTCCGATGGATGGGTTTCCTCTAAGGCAAGTTTGCACTTTTTCGTCAGAACCATGTCTGAGGTGTTACCCAACATTGTAAAACTTACCAGTTTTGCTACTTGTTAGACTACCAATGCACCTGGGATGAACGGAGTACACACTGCATAATAGATGCAGCTCTCATGTTTTTCTCAGATGGCTTCTTTTTGTCTTGATTTAAGGTCAAGCATAAGAGGATCTGATTATTAAATAGGAAAGAGGCCATGCTGCTGACTGGCAAAAGATGATGGGGAAGATGACCATTTCTGGCGTAGTGCCTGGTTCAAGGGTTAAATTGTGACCAAAATTATGATTTACATTGAGGTACACAAAATGCATTTATTTGAGCGGAGTCTGTAATAATGATCAAGGCTAAAGTCAGTTCTCCCTTCTTCCTTTTGCAGCCAAAGATGCAAGTGTTTGCTAGCAAGAGCCACCACAGATGCTACAAAATTTGCTTTTGGACTGTAGTCGTGAGAAAAACCAAGCTAATGCAAGGAACATATAACATATTATATAAAATCCTTAAGCTCTATGACTAATTTAGTTGGTCTGTTCCTACTTCTCTGCCCTCAACATGTAGAACATTTAACACCAGAAGCCTGAGTCACAGGCGTACTGAAATAAAACCAGAAACAGATGAACAAGAATAATTTAATCTCTATTTGTCAATATTCGATTCATACAAACAGGAGGAAAAAGAGCAGCACACATGAGGTTTATGGAAAGAACTGCACTAAACGCCCATTGGAGTCATGGAAGAAAGGTACCTTTAAATACATTTTGGATAAAGCATTAAGTGGTGGTACTAATTATCCCATGAATTTAAGGAACCAGATTAAAAAAGCAGAGCTCTGAAGGAAGTAGAATTTTTATTTGGCATAAGTAGAGTGTTCCTAGGCTAGGTCAGGACTGCAAATGCTGTAGGGTCCAGAGGGCAATGTTCATAAAGCAATCCGACTCCGCATCCACTTTATCGAGGGAGTGGCCATTCCCTGGGTACCACAGAACCCTAAGGAAGATTTTAAAAAACATACATGAGCACAGGCCTTCTTAAGAGGACACTTGACACGAGCATGCCATTTAATCATGCCATAACACCAAAATGAGTGAAATCATGCATTTTTTTTCATCACTCTTTTTATTGATTTTTAAAGAAATAAACAAAGGTGGCATATCAGATGCACATATCTTACGTTTTCAGAATACACAAACATTAAATTTGTAACACTTTATATAGTCATCACATACTTTCTCTCTTCTTATCCTCTGGGTTGACCTTGTCTATATATAAATTCAGGATAATCCACGAAAAAGAAATGTTGGGTGCAAAAACTACTTTCATAAGGCATTATGAATTCCTGCATTTTCCTTTGACTGTGAAGAACTTTATCAGAATCGGACTGAACCATTTACTCTGTTAGGGACCACAGGGGCCTGAATGGACTTAAAATGTGATAAAAAAAAAAAGAGTTTGTATGATCATTTGCAGTGAATCACTGGATCATTTGTTATTTCACACGAGAGCAATATTGTGGAGGCAGCTTTTTAAATACACCTAATTTTAAATAGATTTGATTGGAGCAGGGACAATGTGAGTACTTTCTACACTTTAAGTATTTTCAAAAATAATGTTTGTTCATTTTATGAAACTGGTCGATATCTATTAATTTGATTAACAATATGAAGTTTGAATGTGCTGTTTTTTAAAACCTGAAAATAATCTTTAAAAAGCTAAAAATTATTCCTACATTGTTTTAAAAAAAAGTAAAACGTTGGTCCACTGCCAACTTTTGTCGGGAGCACAGCAATAACAGGAACTTACCTTTAAGATCATACTTGAGTGCTGCAAAACTGTTCCATACAAGACTCTTGGAATAACCTGCTAATGCCAGGTATATAGCCTTCTCGGGTGGCTTCCATGGGGGGGGAAAGGGGGTCATGCAGAAGGCATTGACGGCCAAAAATAGTGAATTTGCACATGGGCTACGTATGCATAGGTATTATCCCATCAGTTTCTTAGAAGTCAAGCGTTTACATTCACTCCCCCAAATTCAAGTTTTCCAGCCGGCGTCACGGAGACAGTAGTCTCAATCGTTGCACTAGTCTTTTCTGTAGGCTGAACAACTGGGCAGCAGTGCTTCTTGCTGCGCGTAACTCTGACTGTTGTACAAGCCACACACTGAGTAACAGTCGGCATGACTACATAATCGGTCTAGGGGGTACTCGTGTTCTATACTCAGTCTAGGAGTTAAGATTAGTGAAAATTTATAAGTAAATAAAAAACTCATGTTCCACGAATCAATTGCAACCTTAAAATCCGGGGTCCACATATACACCATTCCTCAATAAAACAGGGATGACCGAGTTGGCATAACAACAATGCATGTAATGAAAGAAGTTTGGAAGCTGGAGGCCAGCCGCAGTAAGCAATATATATTATGCACAATATTTTTATCTCTCCTCACCGGTATCCTGCAGCCTGAAGGGCAGCAGTGGCGGTTGGTGAAATAAGAAAGTGGTAGGGGCGTAAAGCTCCTTGGCTACTTGCATATATCTCTCAAAAATCCTACCTGATACGGGCCCCTAACCCATTTAATGTGAAAAAGAGCTCACTCCCAAAAGAATTCTTCTGGAACTAAATTATTTAAAACGTGTTTGTGGAAAATACAATTCCGCTCTTAAGAGGCATTTGAATACGCTTCCTGCGTTGGAGATAGGCCAAGGTTTAGGACATTTTGTGTGACTTACTCATTCAACATAAGTCATCTACGACTGCAGCAACAATCACACAAGCAGTTATTTGCTGTTTGGTTGTTGCTCCAGTCACATACTTTAAAAGGAAAACATGCACATCTTTACATTATTCCAGTGGTGTAACAATAGCCCCCTCAGTGCGGGGCAGGGGCCCCAAGCTCCAGGGGGCCCCCTGGCCTGAGAGTTTCTAACTGGGTCCAGAGCTTTTGGGGGATGGGGGGGCATGTTCTTTGCAGGAGGGTTCCCTTAAGTTTTGGTACGCCACTGCATTATTCTATACGTATTACTTACATCTGTGCTGACATTTTTCCCATTTATGGCTGAAAAACAGCACGCAGCTGCACTTTAAGTTTCACGTTTCCACACCAATCCAACTTAGTTATAAAAACAGTTTTACATTATTTTTCAATCAATGTGTGTTCTCAACACAGATGGAAAAGGAAGACAGAAAGAAAAGCGAATGAGGTGTAAACCATCACCAGTACACGCTCTCTCCTCAATTCAGTTTTCCTACTAGGGAGGAGAAGGAGGGGGAACACTGCTTTCTTTCTCTCCTAACATATCTGGATGTTTATCTCTACCCGTCCCCCTCCTGCCCGCTGGTACCTGTGACCAAATGCATGCAGCTAAAGGAGAAAAAGCCTTTCTTTAAGGAACATAACGACCTGCAGCATGACAGGCAATGGCAAGGCCTCATTATATGATAGCGCGCATTCTTTGGAGTATACCAAAACCACCGGAAAAAATGCAAGCCTTTTCCACTTTTGAAGGAAAGCTAACTTAAATAGAAACACTCACTAATGGTTCGGCTGAGTGAGCTGATGAAGACGAGGAGGTCTTAATCTTCACAACGTGCTTTCGATCACTTCTCCAACTAATGAAACTGAAAGTCAGGCTCACAAGATTGTGGACTCCTCCTCCAGCCTTCCCATTAGCTTTGAAAAGCAAACCAGCAGTGGGTGAGAGTGGAGGAGGGGCAATCCACACTTTGCTGGTTACCACCCACTCCTTCATTGTCCTCATCGGCCTGCTCCACCGCCCATTACCTGAATGGAGTTCTGCTGACTCCACCTTGGGCCAGAGCCAAAAATGCCCAAATGCAAACAGATTTAGAACTGCTAAAACAGTTTATTGCCCAGCACTGTGATGTCATGCCCTGGCTTCTGCCTGCAGGGCGAAGCTTTCTTCGTTCCACACATGCTCAGGCCTTTCCTGTTCTAACACCAATCCCATACCAAAGATTTTTTTTTTAAATAAATGAATCAAAGCAGTTTTATTTAACACAAGCTGCTTGAATTTCCTTCTCCTCCTTCCCATTGATAGTAGGGTAACGCCCCTTTTGCACTTGAACACCAGAACGTCCCTGAAGGGCATCCTTCAACCACGGCAAATGAGGTCTCTGGCACTAGACCATGCTGCTCTGGACAGACTATTTGAAAGCCTATGATTCCCTCGGGCAGTCGCCTTCCAGGGCAGTAGCAAATGGCACCCTAAACCGCTACTGCTCCTTACAACCAAGGGGCCTGCATCTGCTCAGCCCCCATGCAGACGGGTGAGCAGATGTGTTTAGTGCTCCAACATAATACTGCATGAAATATGAAGAGCCACATTCTTGGATCCAAAGCACCAAGTGCATATTTATAAAAGAAAGTCTAACTTCAGAACCTGTTACCTATTGTCTTAAGAGTCACGGTTGTCTTAGATGTCTCGTGGTTATCGAGTAAAGTTTCTACAAAACCCCTAACTTAGTTACTACATAGGATGGGAAGAAATAAAGAGAGCTTCACCTGCAAAGTGTCAAATACTGACCATAATTATGACACTTTTGTTTTCAACTGTCTAGTACTTGGCAGTTAGTGTTTACCGAAGGAGGTGTAAAAAAAACTTTAATTCTCACATTCTGCTGATTCTTCCAAGCTCTGTAGTAAAAAAAATAGCTACAAAGATGCCCAGCCTTGATTAGAGAGGGGACACAAATATGCACTCACTCATATCCTTAACATTTATGATTTGTTTACTGGCCTGAATTGTAAATCACCAGATTCATCGTACTGCCTTAATATCTCTGATGGTGACTATTACTGGCTTGCATTGGAAGTGGCCATCTGATACTGACCAAATCAACCCATAAGATTATCCATAAGGTGGACTAAAACCAATGCACATTTTAAGGTAAAAAACAAATCCAAAAATAAGTTTTGTATGCATAAGCAAGTTATAAAAAAAGTTAATACATTTCTTTATTCTCGGTTTACTTTCTCACATAATCTTGCTTTATGCCAGTATAGCTTTTGGTAGTGGTCATCCAAAAGGAAAGTTTACCTATTTGGGATATGAAAAAAATATAAAAATTTGGAGGGGATTCTTAAGCCTCTGCTTTTCTGGCAAGTGCATGTGCCCATATCCTCACTGCACCCTTCCCAAACCCCATAACATGTAAGCTCTGTAACCATCAGTGATTAGTTAAACAGGAAATGAACTCAATGCATGGTCCACTATTTTATTTCATCATGGCTTACCAACATTATTTTCCTGTGAAAGCTGCATGTTTCATACTATTAGCTATTTTATCAGTGGTTTACATTTTTTCATTCATACAGTTATGAATAAACTTTGTATCATATGGACCTTAACAGTAAGACAAAACCAAAAGCATTTTCATATAAAAATAAATAATACAAAAAATTAAATAGAGGGGAATTTGAGGAGAATAACGCTTACCGTACGGTCACACCCCTGGCCTTCAAAGCTCGGTAAAATTCAATGCCCTGTTTATTGGGTACTCGTCGGTCTTCTTCACCCAGCATTAACAAGACCGGTGTTTTCACCTTTGGAATGAAAGGGTACACAGAGGTGGTCTTAAACATATAGTTAATAAAACATACACTCCCTAGGCTGTGCAGGATCAGACCGCAATGAAGAATAAATAAAAAGGATACTTACCCTGTAAGCATCTGTTGGTAGCTTTTACTGCTCCACACTTGGATGGCAATGCGCATGGGCACAGACTCCATGTTAGACTGCTTTCCACACAGCGGGTTAGAGTAAGTCTGGAGCAGGGCCGGCTTTAGCACTCGTGGCGCCTGGTGAGACAATCTTTTTCAGCGCCTCCCCCACGACCCCCTTCTCAGATTTTCCCATTGCCTACCACCCGGCAAAAGGGCCCCTCATCTCTCCACAGCCCCTCTAGCATAAATTTAATTTGTTTTAACGCGCTGGTAAAGGCTGGCTTTTCTAATCCACTTGGCTTTCCACTTCAAGTACAGACCTGTTCTTTGCAGCAGGCATATGAACCCTCTGCGCTACTTCATGGTGTATCAAAACTCCAATCCCTCCCTCTAGCAGGAACATTAATCACAAGAGTTATCCTTACATTTGTATTGCGGCCTGAAATCTGAACGCACAAGGAACTCTGCATCAACTGCTTTTAAATCAGGAGTTATTGCTAAACACAGCGCCCCCAAGGTCAGCGCCCAGAGTGGTCGCACCGCCCTAAAGCTGGCCCTGGTATGAAGTCACAAGTGAACACTATATGGTGCACAATGTGGCATTGTAGAAGTAAGTTATATAATAAAAGCACAGATCTGCAAGTAGAGCTGCACACTTGATGGGAGGAAGGTAGGCGCATGCAAATCTACTACAGCACACACTAAGAACAGATTCTTACAGGTTAAGTAACATTTTATATGTTCGTAGTATGTGTTGCTGTAGATACACATGCTCTGCACAGACTGTAAAGCAGTCCCACCCTACAAGCGATGGCTAGCGCGCAGATGATGCAAATGTCTGATATAATGTCGTTAAGACTTTCTGATCAGCCATAGCCTGCTGGCAGGCTACGATGTCTACACAATACTGCTTAATAAAAGTGTGTGATGGCTGACTTTCATAAATCAGCCATCATGGTATTACCAAGGAAGGTTATAGTTGCTGCCTTCTTGAGTATAGAGTGCACCCTGGGGATAACAGGAAGGGCTCTGTTAGCTATAGGGTAGCAGGCCGGGATGGATGCACTTGACTAGCCATCTGGCAATACTGGCCTTGGAAATAGGCTGACCTTTGTGAGGTTTACGAAAGGCTACAAATAGCTGATGGGACCTGCAGAAAGTCCTGGTCCTCTTGATGTAATACATGACGGCACCTTAACATTGAGGGTGTGAAGGGCTCACTCAACTGCCAGGTCTGGTTGATGGAAAAAGACTGGCAGAGCTATCATTTGGTTGAGGTGGAATAGAAAAACTCTTTTGAGGGCAACTTCGGGTTGGTTCTGAAAACAACGCTGCCCTTGTGGTCTTTAATTAAAGATGTGAAAGGAACGTATAAGCCTGCAACTCACTGATGAATCAGAGAGGTGTTATGGCTACAAGGATAGCTACTTCCAGGAGAGGAACTGCCAGGGGCAAGAATACAAGGGCTCAAAGAGGGGCACCCATGTGTCTAGTTAGGAAAAACGTAAATTTACATACGAGGGCAGGCGGGTACTTTGGGATAAATTACCCTCTTCAGGCCCTTCAGGAAGACCTTGATTACTAGGATTCGAAAGAAGGAGCAATGTTCCCTATTTTGTTTGTGGCCATAGCTGCTAAATACAGCCGTATTGGAGTGTAGGCGAGATTTGACTTTTATAGATGAAGAGGATAGCAGATGAGGCCCTGGACACTGGGTTTAGGAGGGTCCAGGTGAATAGAGATTCAATAATCGATGAACCTCTTCCAGTTTGCGGCCTAGCAGGCCTGAATGGTAGGTTTCTTGATCACCACAGGATGTCCATGCATTCCTGTGGGAGGCATATGTAGCCAAACTCGAAGACTGCAGGTGCCAAATTGCTAGAATGAGCTGCCTGGGCAATGGATCTCTGATCTGGCCTTAGATGGATGTTAGAAGGTCCACCCTGTTGGGGAGCTTCTCGTAAGGGATGATGGACATCTCATGGACTTTTGAGCACTAGTCTGTCTGGAACATGTGGGGGTGAGAGCAAGAGATGTTTGCCGCATCTTCCGAACCAGGTATGTTAAGCATGGGAGAAGCTGAAAAACATGGGCACAGATCCCTGACCAGTTCATCCGTAGTGATTTGCTTATGGACTGTTGGTGTGGGTACCTGTAGGCGAAGTACACCTTGTGGGTGGAGCTCCCACTTATGGACTTGTTTATGTGTCCTGCTGGGCAAGTCTGCCAAGTCATTGTTCACTCCCGGAAGGTACTCTGCCAGAAGACGCATGCAGTGGCAGAGAACCCAATGCCGTCTCTTGAGCTATTGCTGAGGGTGGGGTAGAGTAGCTTCTAAAGGCAGTACATGGTGGTTATGTTGCCTATTTTGATCAGGTTTACTTTGCCCTGGATGACTTGAAGGAAGGCCTTGAGAACATGATGTTTGGCTACTAGCTTGAGGCAGTTGATGTACTGTAACTGAAGATGCAGGCCAACCTGCTGTGTTGTCATATAGTCAAGATGTGCCTCCCTGCCGACGAGAGGCGCCCATGTTAATGGTGACTTGTGGAATGGGGTCTAAGAAAGGCCTGCTGTGCAACAAGTTGTTGATGTTGCACGACTGCAGAAAGTGATGAGCACTGGTCCAATACTAGACCTTCTTATTGACCCTCTGCTTGTGTCCATAGAGCCCAGAGGCATTTATGCAATGAAAAGCTATTACAATGCAGGAGGCCATCATCCCTAGAAGGCACATGAAAGTTCTGACTGTGAGTTGATGGCCGGGCTGAAAAGGAGATAAGAGCTGCTGAAATGCCAACACCCTCTTCTAGCTAGGGTAAATGTAGCCTTTGACCACAGTTATGGTACCCCAGAAAGAGCTGAACATCGATGGGTTGTAGGTGAAACCCAGGCAATAAGGTAGGGAGATTGCATCTTGGGTGTGAGCTAGGCATTTTTGCTTGACTGCGCTCTTGATCAGCCTATCATTGAGGTAGGGGAAAACATAGACGCCCCCTCCTTAGATGGGTGGCTACCACTGCTTGGCACTTACTATTGGAGCGATGGTTACCCCAATGGGAAGCACTCTGAATTGGTAACGGTGGCCACTTGATACAAAGCAGAGGTACTGGCTGGTGGGCAGGATAGATGGGGAAGAAAAAATGGGTGTTCTTGAGATCTAGCGCCATCATGAAGTTGTCCTGTCAAAGCAAAGGGGTGACATCCTGCAGGGATGTCATATGGAAATGTTCTGACATGTGTATTGATGACTGAGGAGCCTGAAGACTAGATTGGCCTGCGGTAGTCATCCTTCTTGGGGGTGAGGATGTAGAGTAAATGCCTGTGCCCTAGTGCTAAGGGGGTGCTCATTTATGGAGGAGTACCTGGAACTCTTTATTTAGAAGTCTGGGATGTTCTCCGCTCTGCTGAGCATATGTGTGCAGGGTAGGATGGTGGCAGGGGTACTGCTCATACTCACTGACCTTTTTAAAAAAAGAAGAATATTTTTATTGGTTTTCAAACAAGTAGAAAGGTACAATATTATAATTGTGGAACTTCTTGGCACATAACCTCAGTTTGTAATCAAATAAGACCACTTGCATATATATTCAGATGGCAGTTCAAGGGCTAGTGGAGGCTCTCTCATGGATAACGCGATCTCTCTCAGTAATCGAAGCCTGCATCTGGACAGCGATCAAGGAAGGATTATATCCATACATGTCAGTAGTGTACCAAGAAGTAAATAAAAGAGAGAGAACTTGAATAACAATACCAGTTCCTCATAGTACTCACTGATCAGATGTGATTTCAACCAAGCGAGAGACAAAATCTTGCAATCTAACCAAGTCATCTGACTGGTGATTGGAGGGGGGAGGGTGGGCAAGTCAGTGCTTCGAGGTGGAGGCTCCTTTTTTGGAGCCTCCCCTCACTCGGCCTCTGTTTTTATTGCCCCTGTAAGCACCCAGAGTGTACCCTTTGCTCGCTTGCTGGTGGAAAGACTGCTGCTGTCTCTTGTATTAATGGGTGGAAACAGGGGAAGTGGCCTTGGAACCTCCCTCGAGGCTGCTGCCTCTGAAAAGAGCCTTTGGATGCTGTGGTTTTAAGGGTACCATCGATTTGGTGTTATCTGTGTCCCTCGTTATTTGCTCCAGCATCGCACACTCCTGGGGTCCAAATAGTTGTTCCCCATCAAAGGACAGGAAATGCTGTTGGACCTCCAGCTTAAACCCAATTGAGGGCGCAACGGATAGTGGTGTTGAAGATGGTCTTGCCCTGTGACATCATCTCCTCACCTCGCATACTGAACTCTTCAGAGAGATGTTTGATCAGCACCTGCATTTCTTCATACTGGACCTTATTGCTGTGGGAGAGTCCGCCTGAGCTGGCTGTGCGCCAGTGAGTAACTGCCCTTACTGCCACCCTCTTGCAGGGTGTTGCCTGTGACTTGAGCAGAAGCCCGCTTGTGAACGGTGGGCATGACCAGGGAGTTGTGAGGGACATGGCCCCTGATGTACACAGGGTCAATGGGGGAGGGTTTATGCTACCTCTATGCCCTTGGTGTCACTATCTTGTCCATAACAGAGTCTCTGAACGTCTGGTGGACTCGAGCATGCCCTTTCAAATTGACTGGAACTGCACAGTCTGCTCTAACTTGGACAATGCTCAATTGAAGACATGCATGTCCATCTTTTGCAAGGTAGCTGTCCGCTGGATAACCACGTGGAGATGCCATGACGGGAGATTGAACAAGGTCTAGATCTCCCGGGTAGCCAACATCATAGTCATCCCATCAGTCGTCTGTTGGCTATGCCTTGAAAGGTGTTTCATAGCGGTCGAAAATTCCGAAGGGACTGCCTAGGTCATATGAGGAGTGTGGAGAGCCCTCTGGTGACTGTGCTAGAGCAGTGGTAGTGGTGTACATGATGGTGGTGGGAAGGTAGAGCATAATGGGGTGGAGGGCTAATGCCCCAGTCTCTATGCTTCTTGGGTATCGAATGATTGTCTCCTCTTTCAAAGCAGCATCTGTGGGTTTATGTGGATGACGTTTGCCAAAATCTTCCCAGCAAAGCGATGAATAAAGTGACGCTTCTGCCTCTTATAGGGCTTGCAGTAAAGTAGGATCTGCTTTTATGGTTACCCCCACTTTTTGCCTGGTGCTTTGCTGTTTCTGATTAGGATCCTGCTAATCAGGACCCCAGTCTCTGTGCTTTCTCCCCTAAATTGGTTATGGTAAGTACTTGGGTACATCCCAGACTGGATACTGGTGTACCTTATAAGTCCCTAGTATATGGCACTGAGGTACCCAGGGCATAGGTGCACCAGGGGTTTCCCATGGGCGGAAGCATGTATTAGGCTACCCATGGGAAACCACTCAAACTGTAACTACAGGTCGCCATTTCAGCCTGTGTAAGCTGGTGCTAACACCACTTACGACAGATATAGCTTTCCCTATATCGATAGGTCACTGCACTTAAAACCAATAAGTGACCCCTAAAGCAGGCCTTTCAATCCTGAAGGAAGGGTGCTCGGTCCCAAGTGTGAGGGTGCCCCTGCATGAGCAGGACACCCCTACAACCTTCGGTGTCCATTCACCTGGGTTGTAGGTGCATCCGCCTTTACGATATATAGGGTGGCCATGCGTCATTACGTGATGACGAACCCTGTCATGTTTGGTATCAAACATGTTGGAATCATACCCCCCACACCATGAACAGGGTGGGAGTTATGAAGGTGTGGGAGACATGATTCTATGCACTGTAAAGTTCCCCCGGGAGCCTCTGCGCTCCTGGTTCCTGTCGTCTAGACCCGGACAGCACAACATGGCTGCTGCTGACCAGAGACGTGATTCTGCCCTCCTGCTGCTGAAGCAGGGAAAGGCAAAACAATAGGAATCCTGTCACATGGAGGTATGACCACCTCCCAGACAGGGTTTTGTGTGTTGGGGCTGGGTGGGAGTGCTTGCCAGCGCCACTCAGTCTGCTTGAGGGGCACATTTGGTGCCCTCCTTGCCTAGTCCAGTTCAAACCAGCTCAGGGAGCCATTGGTTCCCTCTCTGGCGCAAAACTTGACAAAGGACATGGGAGTATCATCCCCTGGGAGGGAACCCTGAATTGTCCCAACCCTTTCCTTAAGGTACTTAAGGGCTTACCTGTAGGTGGGTTCCTAGATTCGTCGTGGGACAAGATACATTTCAAGACACCACTTCTTCTTCGACCATCTGGGCATTCTGGGCTACGCTGGACTTCGCTCTGGGCATCAAGACTGCATCTAGGAAGACTCCTGCTGCTCCTGGTCTCGTCGCCCTGGTCGTCTGCTGAAACCTCCATGCGTGTGCTCGATACAGGCACCTTCCAAGGCCTGTTGACACACAAAACACCGGAAGGAATCTCCCTTGAAGTGCAGGAGTCACTTCCATGCTCTTCAGGCACCACAACAAATCTGAACGGTCTGCTAATCCCTAGCCCCCACGGACTCCGAAAGGCTCAGCAACACAGGTGATGGTTCTTCACATCCCTCGAAGCCTGCTCTGTCCTCTCACCAATTTTGAGGCAGTATCTCTCGTTGGAGCTGCAGGAACTGAACCCCTGAGCACCTCGTCGACTTGCTGTTGCAAAGGCTTGTTGGCTTCCTTCCACCAAGATCTTCGGGCTGCAAGTGGCCCCACCTCAAACATCTCCAGTGACCAAGATCTTCGTCCTCACCGCATCGTGGGCCGGCATCTTTGTTGAGCTGCTTGAGGTCCTCTGGCGACTCCAGTGCCCCCAGCCTGTGGGTCCTCTTGAGGGTCTTCTTCGATTTCAACGGGCTAGCCTGATTGCTCGAGGCCTGCTCTGACTCCCCTGCTTGTGGTGAGTCACCTGGACCTTGCTGTTCCCGACACTGCACCTTCTTTACTTTCCACATTGTTTGCAGTTGCCAAGGCTTGTTGGTGCTCCCGACAGACACCGACCCCACAACTCTCGACATCTGACGTGGGACAGCTCATGATCTGCTCCTGGTCTTCCATAGCGTTAACTGGTTAGCACAGCTGCAACTCCAAGGTCATCGTCAGCTTTCATGCAACACCCGACTTCGGTGGGCATACGTCTTCCGGGCCTCTGGGTCACTTCCAAGTGACATAGACTCTGTCACCCCTGCTTGCAGGTACTTCTCATCTTGAATCCACCTTTGGGTTCCACCGGACACTTTCACATTCTACAGCAGTGGCACCTTCCTGAAGTCCATGTAAATAACAAAGACCCCCTGCAGAAACTTGAAATTCCTAGGGCACGGCAAATATGTAATCGAGGAAAATTCCCTAGGCAATGAAGGTCTCTAACAATCAGCAGACCATATTAACTGACACACTGATAAAGTGAACTCAGTGTAGACAAAGCAATATTTAAAAAAAAATATTTCTTTATATTCAAATTAGCTAAAAGTATATCTAGGTATAATTCATAAAGATGATTTAGTTTTGTGCATATTCTCATCATGATACAAACAGACAACAAATTACAGAAATACACAACTGTTTCACATGTACAAAGGTACACAAAACAAATATTTAGGCACGCCGGTTTGGCAGTCCTAAGACAGCCGGCCAGACTGACATGCACACTTAGTGCCCACCACTCATCCTCCCTTCTGCTGTCCGTAGAGGATAGCCCCCCACCACCGCCACAGGCTCTGCAGACTCCTCTCAGTCAGTGAAAAATAAAATGAAAATAACATTGTTTTATCATTTCATTTTTCACCTGCTGGCACTGAGCAGGTGGCAACGCTCCTCTGCAGTTGAGGAGCCACCGCTGTCTGCACCCTCACAAGTTTCTTTCTTTTTTTTTAAATGAAGCCGATCAGTGAAACGATATTGACGCATGGTAAAGGGAGTAGAGGAAAGGGGGACATGACAATAGGAGAAAGAGTTTGGTCTCAGAAAGTTAGTCACCATGAAGGTAACTATCCTGCTCCATTGTCCCAGGTCTCTTCTAAACTCTGTCACCTGGAATGGTCCTCAGCAAGAGAAAAAGTGTGTGTGGGTGGATCGGGGGTGGTGGCTTTTTGTAAGAAAAAATATTTAAAGTGTTTCAGGGGTTCAAATCAACAGCAGAGAGAGCAAGAGTCATAACACAATGAAGACTGACTTTTTACTACAGCACATTTATATTGAGGGGCGAACTTGATTTATCCCACATGATACGGATGGACAAGTCACTAAACAGTGGCCTCAGCAGTACTCGGATAGTCTGCCTGTGTGGGGAGTGTGAACTGTGGTTGCGACAAGTCGAAGAGACATCCTACAGTTAGTTTGGTTTCATGGCCCAACCCCATTGCACATGGTTGAAGGCCATGCACAGAAGTGGTTGCACACCTGTGGCAAGATGGCTACAGAAGGCTAGGGTATGCACCCAACTCTTCTGTGCACGGCCGTGTGGAGTTAGCCTCAGGGCTTAGCCAGAGACCAGGTCCTGCAGCCAACCCCTTCTGGTCACAGCGTAGGTTGGCTGCCTGTGTAGGGCACTCTTGGATGTGGGAAATGATAAACAATTAATAAATACATTCATGGCAGCATGGCAGTTGTGCGACTTAGGGATTCTGATTTAACCCATCACTTGAAACTTTTGGTGGTTTTTCCAGTTTTATTTCACGACCATAACAGTGCTTTATTATTTAGGTATGGCTGTAAGATATTGCCTTATATTAAAAAAAAAAAAAAAGAAATTCACTGCAAAAAACACAAGGTTAATGTGACATTCTAGTTAGGTGTTGGAGTAAGATAAAAAATGAAGTCTCAAAACAAACAAAAAAAACAGTGAAATTCACTAGTTCTAGATTACTGAGCTAAGTATAACTTGCGCCTGATGCCATGCACTACTTGTTTCCTTACATATTACATCACTAATGACATAAAATGTTAGATTTCGCCTCTGTGGAAGGCAAGGCCAATTCCAATGCCTCAGCTGCTTTTCATACCAATGAAGTCCGCAAAGAGACTTTCTCTGACGGAAGCCCAAAGAGGAGAGGAAGTCCCCTTCTTAAGATGTGTCAAGGTCACTAGTGCTTTGTAAAGTTAAGGTATAAGCTAAAATCTGTATGGTAAGAGCGCAAGAGGTTGCCAACATTCGTGTTATCTGAGTCAACTTTATCAGGCAGGGCATGAGTATCTGGAAAAGCAGAGACCTTTTGTTTTACCGTTTGGAAAGCATCTGTCAACTTCGAAAGTGGAAAAGACCCAAAAATCGGTGGTATTGAGCGCCCTGTTGTTGGCGCCTTGGAGGGCAACGCTTCATCACAACATGTGTCTGTGGAGTAACAAAGCAGAGTTTGCAAACTCTCAGTTGGCCAACCTTGAGAAGTGGCTCTGCGGGTAATAAGGCCAACCTGAAAATATGCAGAATGGTCTGATGGAAGCATTTGGAATTTCCATCTTCATATTTTTCAATGTCTACTTTAGCTCAAACTATGCAGAAGAGACTGGCATAGAGGAATTGTGTTGAGATTCTGAATGGTCTCTAGAGATGGACTGTTTTCTTGAGGAAGAAGTTCATTTCTTCTTCCTATGGTGTTTTTTTAAAGACCTCTTTGGAGATCATTCCCTGTAAGGAAGCTTAACTGAAGGGAGCAGAACACCTCTGACTTATCCAAGTGTGTCTTGACCAAAAAGAACTTGGCGTCCCACTCACTAATGGCCATTGAAAGCAACAAGGAACATCAGTTAGAGGCTGAGGGTTCTGTTTCGAAGCTTAGACATTGCAAGAATCTGAGATACCTGAAAGTATAGCACCCACCTAAATAACTGATCCTAGAAAACGCAACAAAACATTTGATGAAGCAAGTCATATACTGCAGAGTCATATGTGACTTCCTAACACAGGACATTTAATTCTAGAGGCAAAGATAAAAAACACAGTGATAAAAAGAGTTGTAAGAAGAAACTATCAACATCAATTAGCACTTTTTCAATTTGTTAGCAAAAGAGTCTATTGCTTGAGGGGTCCCTTTTGGAGTCTGAGTCTGATTTTAATGGGTTATTTCTTGAAAAACCTTTGTTTGCGTATACAAGAGCGCATAATCTTCAAGAGATGTTATCGAAAAAAATTAAACCGCCAACAATTTTGGAGTCTAAAACTAAGAAAAATGGTACCCATAAGTGCTGGAATTGCATTCATTGCAATAATGCAATTCTTGGAGACATCCTACTACATCCCCGAACTGGTGAGAAAATTAAACTACAAAGTAGAACGACTTGTAATTCCGAAAATGTTGTTTACGTCATTAAATGCCCATGTGGGTTATTATACTTGGGTAAAACTGAAAGAAAGATGAAATTAAGATTGACGGAACACAAAAGTAAAATCCGCACAAAAAGCATTACCTCGAGCTTAGCAGTACATTGGGAAAAACAACGTCACCAAATTGCACAGTTAAAAATTCAAATTATTGAACAAGCATCACAAATCCAATATAGAGACAACTCCAAACATCTTTCACAGAGAGAAGCGTTTTGGATTAAGAAATTACAGACCATGATGCCGCACGGTTTAAATGACAAATTTGAGATGGCTTGCTTTTTGTGAATACGTATTAATGATCTGCAATATCACCAAGGGATCCACACGAGACACTACATTACCGATTGATGTCTCATGTTGAGACTTTTTTTCAACTCACACTCACATTCAGCAATGTACACCAGAACCACAGATTCACATTCAGAATTAGCTAAACACATAAAAAAGATGAGTCTTTAGATGTAAGATTATTTTATTGTTTATACTTCTCATTATGTAATCATTTTGAATGTGTTTATAGTTTAGTAACACTGAAAATGTTTCCACTGCAATAAGAATTATCATTCAGGTTGCAATACACTCTTCAATCTGTCTCATGGGAGCACACAGATAATAAGCACTTTGCAGCTCTGTTTGCACGGGATGTACGAATTGATTTCACTTATGTATTCATCTTTTGCGTTTACAAATCTAGTTGTGTCCAATTTGAATTAGGTAATATTCAGCGTCTAAGCTGCAGAATCCTGCTATCGGGCTTTCATTTTTACTAAGCGCATTTCAAATAGTCTGTTGTCGCTGTCTATTATTCTTTTGACACGTCATCGCGCTTACGCGTATATCAGGAAGTGTTTCTTTTGTCTTACACACACGAACGCCACACGCTATCAGACGACCGTGAGATTCGCCATATGTTGTTCGCGGTAAGCAGGTTCTATTACGATTTGTTTCTTTAACGGCGGAATATTTCCGCTTGTACCGTGACTACGAGACTGGCCACTATGCCCTCTAACAATGCGCTAACATTTGGCAGGTGACTTGGAGTATTCCGGTTATCAGAAGGGGCTTTTGGACAAAGTTTACTGAAAGGATTGCACTTCCTAATTTCTCGTCTTACCCCGAGGTGAGCCACGGTAATACAGATCTGTTAGTTGCGTGTTGTTTAGTCAGGAATTCAGTGTTCACATCAAATTTCTTTTACTCTAGGAGTTCTACGGTGTTGAGCACATGATCGGATTGTACTAAAAACCACATACACAGTTGGCAGGTATGTGTCTAACAATCACAGTTCACTTCTGTGAGACTTTTCTTCTTAATGTGGTTCTGGCCGATTATAGCGGCTATTCTTAGAATTGTATTTCTCCCACATATTGTTTCCGAACTTGTGGAATTTAGACTACCAGTGTTGTGGAAGTCAGGTAGTATCAATTGTATTTCAACTAATCACTGTGGTGAGGGGAGCACAACATATTCACACATCACATCAGCATATATTATAATATCTGATCCCAGATGTACATCCTTTGAAACTGGTCTCCTTTTCTTCTTGCAGAATACCCCTGACGAAGGGACCCAGCGTCCCGAAATGCATTGGGTGTTGCATTAATTTTGTTTTATATAGAAAATTTGTTATTTTGACAATTTGAGTTCGTCAATGGAGACAAATGTAAAGCATGGATTCGTGTAAATTTTGAATTGTATATCTGTTCATAATTTTTTGCAAATCATTTGAATTAAACTGAATTGAAAGTAAGAATTTTCAATTGCTGTGCAGGTTGCAGTCCTAGTCACACAGTCTGGACCATCCGCTAGTTCCTAACACAGGACATTTAATACTAGAGACAAAGATAAAAAACACAGCTGATAAAAAGAGTTGTAAGAAGAAACTATCAACATCAATTAGCCCTTTTTCAATTTGTTAGCAAAAGAGTCAATTGCTTGAGGGGTCCCTTTCAATCCCCTCTATGCAATTCCTTCAGTGACAGACTAAAATTACCATTTAGTTAAATTAGTTCAGTTGTTTCACACAATTTTTAATACATGTAAAGTGATTGTGGTGCACACACCTTAAATCTCTTATGTGGGCAAAATATCTTTCCATGTCAGGTTTAAATTGTCCAGAGGTAAATGATGCCAGCCTTAGAAGTGTCGCGATTTGCTCCCTGCGCTCTGTGCCCTCCACCAGGGAACCTACTTGTGGTACTTTGCACTGTTCTAATAAGCTGCTGGAACCTCCCCTTCATGCACATACTGACTTCCAGCCATTTGGACTCTACTTGGAAAAGGCCATCCATTCCCAATCCATGCCGGGTTTTGTGGAAGCCAGTTTGTTCATGCCTGAAACTCCATTCCCAGCTCATTGCTTTGTCTCCACCCCTGCAGGCCAAGGAAGGGGGGAGGAATCCAGTTCACCTGTGGCTGGCTGCTGCTAGACTGCTCACACCTGATGCATATGATTACTGTGAGCTATTGTAAGCCCCAGCTCCCTTCAGTCCAGAGTTGGTCATTGTAGCTGTGTACCGGTGAGACCGATCCTTGTTCCAGTGTTTCCTGAGCTTTAGTTATTCCTTGTTCCTGAGCTGTTGCTGTTTTCCTTGTTCCTGAATTAGCACTGCCTGCAGTGCTACCTTGACTCCTGAGCTTTAGTAATTTCCCTGTTCCTGAATTAGCACTGTCTGCAGTGCTACTTTTACTCCTGAGCCTTAGCTCAATTCTTGTTCTTGCCCCAGCACTGCCTTCAATGCTACTTTGTTTTCTGGATTCCTGAACCTGCACTATTCTAGTATACCTTTGTAGCCTCCCCTTCTGTATATTTCCTTTTCCAGTCCCTGCCTTTCTTCCCATTTCCTTGGTTCCAATTCCTAGTTTGCTGCCTTTCTATTCCTGCTGTCTTGCTTCTAATTACCTTGTATGTTGGTTACTTGTTTTCAGCCAAGTGTGGCCTGTGAATTCCTTCCTTTACTGTTAAGCACTCCTCTTTGCTAGCTCCTTCTCTTTTGTGCCTATATTTAGTTCTAGCCCCTTGCTGTTACTGCCTTGTGAGTTCCTGTTTGATCGCCAGGATCCGTGGACCCAGCTGACTCCTTGTCTTTTGTGCCTATATTTAATTCTAGCCCCTTGCTGTTACTGCCTTGTGAGTTCCTGTTTGATCGCCAGGATCCGTGGACCCAGCTGACTACTTAGGGAGTGTTTCTTGTTCACTGTGAGTACTGTCTTTGAGTTACATTTATAACATCGCCATAGGTATCAGCTCCACAGACCCTGCCTTTGCATGCATATCCTATGTGGGTATTTGCAGTCAGTATCTGTAACAGCAATTGTGGGTGAGGAACTTACTGAGCTTCAGTCTTACTGTGTGGAGCTCCAGAGTGCTTTACCCCACATTCCCTTTATTGTTAATGTTGTATCATATATATATATCTTGCACGTCTGTCCTGTGTGTAGTTAGTCTTAATGCTAAATTGCCTTGTGAGTGTCCTTCGTTTCTGAGTCTTAGCCATCTTGTTCACTTGTACAGGCTTCCCCTTTGGATCCCTTTTTCTCCTCTGACTCCCTGTGTGATCCTGTGCAGCGCGGTACTACTCTTTTTGTGCACTGTATGCTGTCTACCCAGTTCCCAGTCCTTCCCCAAGTCCCTGACTGTGTTCCCGACATAGTCCTGGACAATCCCTGACAAGAAGAACATCCAGTGTAGGTGCCAGAGGACTAGATCAATGCCAGATTTTTTAAATATCCACTAACTATGTAAACCTGTTCCATATAGATTCACTCTAAGTCAATGTATTTTACATGGATATTCAGAAAATCTATGGAGCTAACACCTCTGCACCTATATTTAACACCCCTGATCTAATTTGTATAGCAGCCACATATTTAAATTACAGAAACACATTGTAGCAAGCTATACATTTGTCTTCTACCCTAGTGAAAGTACAGACATCTAATTGTAATCAGTATGGAAAACAAACTTATAGCTAATGCATCAAAGACAAAAGTGTTGATCTTCGGCCAAAAGTCAAATAAACTATCATTGATATGTCAGCTGGGCCCTCTAAGGATAGCTACAACCAACACGTACACCTACCTGGGAGTACAATTTGCAGACACCTGCAGACCAGCACTGCAGGTTAAAGCACTGGTGGCAAAAGCAGCCAAGCTAACATACGGCTTGTGCAAATTACATCACAAGCTTGTAAGCCACTCGACGGAGGGGATCCGTCGAGTATTTCAAGCCAAGCTAATGTCTACACTCACCTATGGCCACCTTGCCTTCCCTGGTCTGCTGACCCAAAAATTGGAGGGCCTATACACTATGGCTTACAGAAAAGTTTTCAAGCTCCCATATTCGACTAGGCGTTCACTGATCCGACTAGAGTTTAACATCACAGCAATGGACATTGAATGCAAAAAAGATATAGTCAAATTTTATCACAATGTGTTTAATGCATGCCCGGGCACAGTGCTACAGGTGGTCTTTACAGACAATAACAGTCGCTGGGCGAGGTACTTCCTGATGGCCAAAAAGACATTGGGGCTACCAGCTGATCTCTCAACAAACACACCATTAACTAAGCTTAGTCTGAAGAACCTGCTAAAAAGGTGTGGCAAGAACATCTCGAGGCAACAAGACCTTGAACAGATCAGACCTGTTCAGGGTGCAGAAGGTCTTATTAGCTCATATGAAACCACCGCATGCCAGCCCTACCTAAAAGCGGGACTCGGAAGGCAAGCCCTACAAAACGTCATGATGGTGAGGCTCTTAACTTTGCCAATACAAGACTATAGAGCTCACTGGAAAAACTTGTCGTCAAGTGGGACTGGATGTTGTCTGTGCCAATACCACACAGAATCCGCTTTGCTGTCCCCAAGGCGTTTGTTCTTAAGATCCATGTTCATTCAGCACAGCGTAAGAACATGCAAGGAGGCCTTAAGGTACATTTACACCACTATAGTCCCGATGGAGCTGGCACGTATTGGGAAGTTTTATGTGGCTGCTGGAATGACTTTACAATCGGCCCGAGAATTGACAAATAAATTACGATTCACGGATTACCAGTACTCGCATTCGTTCAGCATCGCACTTTTAATACTATTACTGTCTACACTAACTTTTACTAGTAACAGGATATCCAATAGACTGAGCCCTCCGTGGTGATGTAGCTCTGTATACCCTCTGCATGTCAAATCCTCAATGTGTTTTAATTTTAAATGCACCTTTTTCTTGTTTTGCACCGATTTACTTATGTACTGGTACATTGTAGCATCTCTGCATTTTATCCCCCTTTTAGAGTTTTATCAATTTTACCTTTACCTTTTCTAACTTGTATCTACTTGCTCCGCTTTTGTAAAGGATTTTACGTAATCATACAATAAAGAATTACCGCTCTTGAATTGTAATCATAACTGATCTGCCGAGTGCGAACAAAGGGTAGTACTCGTAAACGCCCTTTGTGAATTCCTAAATTCGTAAACTTAGATGTTTGGTCTAAACTTTGGCCAGACATCTAAGTTTACCTTTGTGAATCGGGCCCCAAGTTTTTAGACAACATATTTAAGTTTTGAGAACTTTAAAGAGGGCCATTTTGGATCAAGTCTGTTGAAGGGCATGTGGAACAAAAAATTAAGGTAAACAAATCTTTTGTGGAATCACCTTCAGCAAACTCAAAGAACTATTAATACATTCTCATCAAGAAGGAGGATTGTATAGGAGCGTTAACAGATGGATCCTAAAACTCCTCTATCTCCTTGCTAAAGTAAAGACAGTAATTAAAAAAAAAGTCTTTAACAACAGCAGATTCAAAGGTATAGGCTACAATGGTTTGAATTCAGGCCATTTTTAAAATACACTTTTTGCAACTCGTTCATTAATCAATAGATCATAGGCATTAGGAAGTAAAATCCCTGTTCTGTGGATGATCAAAAGTCGAAATTAACCTTTAACCAGCCCTACGTTAATACCACACATCGTCCATGAAATTGTCAACTTCAGATTGCAGGCAATCCGAGTGACAAAAGAAATGCACCTTTTGTGTTAACGCTACTGAGCAAATTCCTCCTCCCTGCTAGGATACTCCTCCCTGCGAAGATACACAGACATCGTAGAGGAGCATCTAAAGCCAATTATATTACGCCCGTGTCCTCCAAATGATATTAATTGGCTATGGCAAGGCTCTGAACCCTGAAGTCTGAATGCAGATTCACTGAAGGCTGGGCAAGAGTTACATATCTCACCAGAAATATTGCTCCTGCTTTTCAGATATAGTCAAGTGTTTCAGTTTCCTGCTTTCAGAGTAAATACAATTCCGGTGACTAATTCTTTTGATTAGTCGGGAAGCAGCACGAAGGATGCTCCTCAGGAGAGATATAAGCAACTCTGGAATATCAGCAGGCTATTGCCTCTTAAGAGGTGAAATAGGAGCAAGACCTGTACGACTATTCTCTAGACTCCTGCAGGGAGAAAAGCTTTGCAGGAAATGAGAAGATGGTCCCAGGCAGTTTATATGTCTTTTGAGATGTGCTTTCTGAAGCCTGAGTGTTGTGTGGATGTGGAATCCTATAGATCTGTCATAGAGAACTGCTGTGAGGGCAAGTCGTCTAGGTTCATTGCTGAAAGATATGTCTACACATGGTCCTGCTGATTCCTGCTAGCAATTAAAACAATGCCAACAAGGGTGTGAGCTTCAAGTAACACTTAAAGATCCAGGCATGGATGGTGATGAGCCAATCTTTTAGTTAAATAATGTAAATTCCTGAAGAGATTTTTAGATTGGGTTGGTTGTTTATTGCATACCAAATGATGGATTTGATGGATCTTGATGTTCTCAATAGCTGGGAGTATGTAGATGAATAGCGTTTGACGATTAATGCAGTGTAGACGCATGGTGCAGCGCCATTACACAGTCTTAGATTTCATCGATGAGGAAGTTCCTGGAAGATGATAACTTTTGCTTTGAGGGTTTTCTTTTACCCTATGTGGGCAAGTCTGGAATCGAGAAGGTCAAAGATCATGGTTGTGTGGTTGTTCCAGTTCAGAAGCAGTTTTGCATGACAATAATGAGTTGCTGGAAGTGTGGATGAAATGCGTGCAGGCAGTGGTCAGCGGTTTCTAGTAGGTTGACCATGGTTTTATTCATGGCCTAGTTGTTGTGTCACTTGGGAGACTGAAGTCTCCAAAGAAAATATTTTTTGGGTAGCTGATTGAGGTCATAGTCATCTGGGTTGTGGTGAGCGACAGGAGAGGATCGTGAAAGCGTTCCTGAGTAGTTGTTGTATGAATACAGTCTGTAGAAGACAGCAATGACCACTTTTTAAGGCTGAGTTCGTTGTTGTGCTGAATACTGTAGTTAGCAGGGAAAAGGAAGCTGAGAATGTGTGTGGAGGTTGCAAGGATTGTTATGAAAATGACACCAAGACTGAGCGGTGATGGGTTCTGTTAGGTCTTCTGCATGAAAGTCAGTGATAAGGATGAAGCTGTTTGGGTAGTGTGATATTGGGTGTCTGCAATTATTATATAGCATGTCTGAGCATAAGACAATGGGGATGTTGTGTGAAGATGCAAATAGGTGGCACATGATGAGTACGCATGAGTGATCTGAGAAATCGGGTCTTTGAGGCAATGGTTCTTGTACTTGGATCTTACCAAGGTGTAATCCACTAATGGCTTACAATGCCCTAGGACCTTCATAAAGAGAGTTCGGGTCAGAGCTTCATGGTGCCTCCAGGCTGGTTGCTTTTAGTGAGTGATGCTGGCTTTGTTTTATAAGGACCTTCTTGTGGGTTGTGGGTTCTTTGGCTTCCTCCTTGGTTGCTTTTAGGGAGTGTAACTGGCTTGATTCTTTGCAGCCCTTCTTGTGGGCTATATCTTCTTGAGCACTTTGAGTCATTGGAGAAATGTGTTTAGCTACTTCTCTTTCGTTTCTACAGAATTGGCAGTAGATGGGTTGGACTCCCTTTATCCTCTCCTTTCAAGTATTATTGATTCGCTGAGCGGATTTTTCGACTTAAGGTCAGTCTATTAGACCGGTTAACCCCTAAGAGAGGCTCTCCCAGATTCGGGCGTTAAACTCTTCCCAGAGTAATTGTATCTATAGTACATATATATAAGTCCGACTGGTGGAGGTGTCTAGAATCACTTTTTCTAATGATAGAGAGAGTAGCCTTGGGACCTATAAGCATATAAATACATTTAATAAGCTTTAGGTAGTAATGTATTAGTAAAGATATTTCTTGTCACGATAATTGGTTTTCTCTTTTCCTCTTTATTTGTGGTGGGACTTCTTGTCTGCATTTCACGTTTGAGGTGAAGGACCTGTACAGTGTAAGGCGAGCTTATAGGGTCTTGCGTAATGTATATGTTATTTTAGTGTGCTTCTTTTCATGTAGATTGCTGCTGCTTTCCTTGTCCTGAAGAGGCCAAAAGGAATTTAATGGCTGAAACGCGACCGCGTCGACAGTTTGATTGCATAGAGGGCCCCTAAAAAATTGGAATGTGTTGGGACTTTTTGAACTTTGCATTGCTTTTGAATTTGTGGAGATATTGTTTTTCCTATGCAATGTATATGCCCTCTGGGATGTCCACACTATTGAAAGGTGGATCCATAATCGAAAATCTGTTTTTGGACAGTAGCGTATTTTCGTTTAATGTACATAGGTTGTGGTTTGTAAATATATGTTTGTTGTATACGCTCAGCAAAAAATGAAAAATGAGATGTGAATTTATATACACACGAAAGGATAATTAAAAGTGCCCTTTTGCAAATAACTTCGTTTTATTTGTTCCTCCATACTGTTTTTTCTTCATTGTGCTATATCTTCTGTAGGCAAGACTTTATTTTAGTACCTGGTTGGTTGCTTCTAATGAGTGGCACTTGCTTGGCCTTTTGAAGTCCTTCCTGTGGTTCGGATATCTGATTGGATTAGAATTGGCACTTTAAAGCTCCTGCCATGGATGTTCTTCCTGTGAATAGCATATAGAGGTTGTGCTCCACCATGGTCATAGAATCTGCTTTGATCAGCCTTTTGACAAAATAACTGAACTCTTGAACATCAGTAGCAGCCACTGTTGGCACTGTACACACTATATGAAATCATCAGATATTTTAAATATGGACCCCGCAATTGTCTCTGCACCTTGGCCACTTCACCCATCACCCAGTTGGAATGGAAATAGCTGGCCACATGCAATGAGCATTGGATGGACAATGGGCTAAATTGCCAGATGAAAATACTTTACCGCGGCCGAAAATTGCGGCCGAAAATTGCGGCCGAAAATCGCCGAAAACACCAGCTTGGGAGTCCGGGAATCAAGGCTGCGTGGAAGGAGGCGGGTTGTAGTGCCCTGGTGAGTGCGTGTGGACATCGTGTGTGGCGGTAACAGCAGCAGCCAAAATCTGACACCTGTAGCCATCACGGCAAAACGCAATTAGCTTGCAAATTGCCTGCCACTCACCACTATCACCGCTGCCTCCTCCCGGCTGGGCTGGGCTCCGCCCCTTGCATCTCCGGGGGCCAACGACCGGCCGGGTTTGGCTCCACCGGTCTTTTCCTCTTCCTGTCCACAAGTCCCAGGATCTCCTGGATCTCCTGGGACAGGATGCATTATTTCAACGTACCTGGAGGCACATAAAGGCACGCCTGGTTTCCCGTCTTGCGGGTCAAGGGTGGGCCCGTTTGATAACGGCTTGAGGCGGGTCACCCTCTTTGAGTGTCTCTTTAAGGTAAGTACTCATTTGAAATCTAGAAAAACACTCTATAGTCTTGTGAGTTGTAGACGGACTGCAGAGAGCTACGGCACCGAATCATTATCTCACTGGGAATCAAAAACTCAGCGGGAAAAATGGCAACTAAGTCGGGCAAGGGTGGGAAGGTGGTCCCTACAGGTTCAGTTATGGGAACATTGGACCAATTTATTGTACGTGCCTCTTCAATCCTGGCCTACGAAATTGATCGCACTGCAAAAAGACTGTCACTGGATATTGCGGCCAATAGAAGGTCCTCAATGGGTCTCCTAGCCGGGGCGGTGTCTCCCACTTCCACTACCATCATCCCTACCATCATCCCTGGCCCAGTTGTCCAGCCAGGTGAGCGTGTTGGGGTGGACCAGGGTGTACACACCGTCCTAGTACATCCAGCCCCTAGCGAACCCCATCGGGGGTCGGAGTCTGTATCTACACCTGTATCTACACCTGAGGGACAAATAGGCTCTCTGGTTAGTAGCATCTCGCTTGACCCAGAGGAGAGTAACGTTAGGACCCGTTATACACGTGGTGTAAAATCCGCGCACCCAATACCAGTATCTAAGAGGAAGCGTGGGAGCAAGGCCCAGAAGGGCAGGAAGGCAAAAATTAAGAAGCCAAATGCTTTAGCCGAATCTTCTGGCGGTATATCGATGCCTCTAGATAATAATAGTGTTGAGGTCCTGTCTCCAACGATGGCTGGGATAGATCAAGCGACGGTATTTGGGATAGATACCCCGTCGGAATGGACACAGGCAACATGGGATAAAATTGAACAGCTATTTAACAGAACTTGTATCCCTATTTACAAAAGACTGAACTCCATCGAAAAAAGACTTGAAGCTTTTGAAGGTGTAGAAGCTAAAGCTACTAGTAGTGCGGGGTCTGTGGACAGTGCTAGTAGTGGGCAACGTATGTTGGGGACTACTGAGATTATTTCAAGTTTAAACCCTCCAGTCCAGTCTCCACAGATAGTGGTATCTAAAAGTAACTCTACTGTGACCGCGAGTGCTTCTATCCTCCAGAATTCTTTGCATGCTACAAATGGAGCCCAGGACCTACGTAGGGTGGGAGCAAGGCTGGGTGGTTCTAACCTAATCCCCCTTGACCCAGGCAGGGGCAGTAGGGTGCCAAATGATATATAGCTTTAGCTAGTCTTCCATGTATAGACCTTCCCCCTGCATCTACTCCTTATGTGTGCATCTTGACGGGGGCTCCCCCACTGAGACCAGGTCAACGTGAGGATTACACTGATTTAAAAAATAAGTGTATTCACTGGCTTAACATGAACCGAACTTCACCTCCTGGTGTTTTGGCTAAAATTCTTTTTGCAAGAAGGGTGGATTGGGTTGGGCCAAGACACAAAACGATTGAGGGTGATTGTATCATCATTAACTTTGGGGATACTAGTGCTGTGGAGTACATTTGTGGTTGGCGATATCAAGGTATGGATTCTAGGATAAAACCTCTTCCTTTAACATTCTTTTACCCAGCCTCCTCTTTAGGTCCTTTGAAAGCTAGGGTAGGTAGGAGTGGTCCCGTACGGGGGCCTAGGGGGGAGTTTGGAGTCCTGACAGGAAATAGGTTTGATGTTTTATCTGGCCTAGAGGAGTGTGATTGACAACAAATCACTCCTAATCACCATACCTCAGTATGTATTCCCAAAGGTATTAACCATCCTGATCTAGGTCTGAAGATGGTCGACTTGGTTTATGAAAATTTAAATGTACCTAATCACCCTCTAGATAGGATTATAGTAAATAAACTCCCTTCTGATGATAGTTTAAAATTCCATGGGGAAAATGGGGTTAATGAGTCAGCACCGACGATGGGGTTGACCACGAGCCATGGTTCTCCCCCTACCCAGGATGGTTGTCCTATGCTAAAGGACTCTTGTACCTATAGACCTACAGTTTTAAAGTTACTATCTTGGAATATCGCAGGATTGGGCTCTAAATTAGCACTTCCTGAATGGTCAGATTTTATTGAAACTCATGATTTATGTTTTTTTTAAGAACCTTGGGCAATAGCCCCCGTGTTTCGTTTGGGGTATCTTACCTTCCAGGTTCCAGCGGTAAGACAAGAGAAGGGCCGCCCAAGGGGGGGTTTGGTTATTTGGGTACAGCAGGCATTAAGGTGCAAAATTTCACAAATACCCACAAATAGTATTGATATCCTCGGGATAAAAATCACACCAGAACAAAGTCCTAGCCTATATATTTTTAATGTTTATGCAAGAGGTCTGGCTGGTGGGCGACGTTCTTACGTTGTAGCTGACCTGGAAAGGTTGCTGGATGATATACCAGGGGAAACTAGTCCGATGGTCGTGGGGATTTCAACACCACGTTTGAACCCCTAGGGCCGAAGGACCAATGCATAACGGAGGATGAGGATGCAAAATGGGGTACACCTACACTTGAGGCTGAGCCAATTAAAAAATGGACAGAGGCGGCCATACAAATGAAAGGGTTGTGCATTGGGCATCAGTTGAGGGCCGCAAATGGGCGAATGTTGTCTGATAAGAAGGGGGCTAATACTTTTAATAATGGGCGTAGGGCGAGCCGTATTGATTATGTTCTAGTAAGCCTGTCTTTGTGGCATTGCGTTAGGGACATGGCCATTGTTACTCGAGTGGAAAGTGACCATGACCCACTCATTGTCACAATGGCCGGGTTGCTAGATGAAGCCATACCAATTAGGTCAGTGGCAGGGGGCAGTGACTTGGTATTGACCAACGATACACGATACTTGAGATGCAAAAACGTTTCAAGATCCCAGGCATCGCTGGCAGCGATGAATAATGAGGTGGATAGGGTATTAGAAGTCTGGGGATCTAGTGAGAGAAGCCAGACTCCCCTGACCCATATTACCGAGATGCACACAGCACTGTTTGAACAATTAAAACTGTTCTTTTGTAAACCTGCTAAGAGTAGTCAGGGTAAGAAGAAGAAAATTGTTGGATGGTTTACTGATAATTGTCGACAGATGCGGAGGAAATTGGGGCTAGCTTTAAGTGAAGGAGACCCAGCAAAAGTAAGGTTGGCACGGGACTCCTATAGAAGAGCAGTTAAAGCAGCAAAAAATCTATGGGACCAGGCAAGATGGATGGAGCTTAAAGAAGCATGCGTGTCACGAAATCCTAAAGTATTTTGGGATACGTTTAAGTGGGATAGGGGGGAAATCCCGGACCCCCCGCAGAACAATGTTGCCCACCATCTATGGGTGGAATATTTTAAACCCCAGTACGCTTCCTTGGAGGATGATCAGACTATGGGTCCTATCAAACGAATTTTTTTCTCTGGTGAGGTGTTCACGTTAGTGGAAGTAGATAGGGCTTTAGATACTATTATCCCTAGCCGTGCCCCCAGAATGGATAATATCCCTGGAGATGTGTTTTTAAATTATAAATCCTCATGGCGCCTGTATATCAGATATTTAGCAAATGCTATTGCCTGTGGGGCTCCAATCCCGGCCTCCTGGAAAGGGGCCGAGATAATACCGGTTTTTAAGAAGGGGGACAAATCCGTTGCAGCTAACTATAGACCAATAAGTCTTATAGACTCCATCCAAAAGATCATGGGTAGACTGATTCTACAAAAGCTGCAGTCCTGGATGGATGATGAACAAATCCTTACCCCACTGCAGGCGGGTTTTCGTCCCCTTACAAGCACTATCGACCAGGTCTTCCGTTTTATTAACATCTATTGGAAGACAGACGTATTGGGGAAAGGGGCCCTGTACGCGGTATTTGTTGATCTGAAAGCAGCCTTCGATTTGGTGCCACGACGTAGGCAGTGGGGTGTCTTAAGTGAGATGGCGATGTCTGCTGAATTGTTATCTTTGATCGTCCGCTTACATGAGGATAATCATGCGCGGGTCCGGTGGGGGGCCAGGGGTGAGGTCACCGAGTCATTTCCTGTTGACAGGGGAGTGCGCCAGGGTTGCGTGCTTGCGCCTACACTGTTTTCGCTCTTCGTTAACGGGGTGGCCGATTTCCTCTTGGAAACCCCCACCGACACCCCTGTGCTGGCGAAAGAACATATACCTATCCTCATGTTCGCGGACGATACTCTGATAATTTCCAAGACCCCCAGTGGCTTGCAAAAAGCTCTTAGTAGGTTTGAGGACTTTTGCACAACTCGGGGCCTTGTAATCAATACAGAAAAGACAACATTTATGTCATTTAACGAGCACAAATCCTTCTGGGGCAAGGTATACATGAATAATGTACCTCTTGACAAAGTTGACGCCTTCACTTATTTGGGGGTTACGATACAGTCAGACATGAGTTGGTCTAACCAAATTAATGTAGCTACCCTAAAGCACAAACAGGCTGGGATTCTTGCAGTTAATTTTAAAACCTCTTTCTCCAAACCAATTAGCCCATTGATGGAGATTTATGGTATGAAAGTCCTTAGCTCCACTCTTTATGGAGCGGAGCTTTGGGGTTTTGAGAATTTATCTACCATAACTGCTGCTGAAAATTCATTTTTGCGTAAGGTCACCAGCGTCCCAATAAGTACACCCATGTGTCCATTATTGCTTGACTTGGGAAGGAAAGCAGTAAGGGATTTGGCGAAACTTCGCCCTCTTTTATATTGGCGAAGATTGTGGTGCACGGCTGAACTTTTGCATTATGCAAGAGGGATCAAAGATGTAATGGACACAGATTGTTTCCATAGGATTAAATGGCTAGGGGAGATAAGGATGTTGTTGGTGAATCTAGGTCTGAGAGAACTTTGGGATGATCCCCAAAATGCTCCTTTTCCATCTAAGAAGATATTGAAGGAGAAGTATTGGGACATGGTAATGGCGTCAGTACGAGCGAAGGGTGCAGTAAAACATCTGACAGGCCGGTTCCTTGAATTGAAGATAAAGCCTGTATTAGAACATTATTGGGACTCTATTGAGAAACCTTTAGACACGAAGTTATACTTCCAATTGAGGGTTGGTACCCTACCTGTTAGGTCATTTACTGGCAACTGGGTTGGGGTTATGATGAAAGCCTGTCCAAAATGCTTAGATAAAGAAGAAACGGTTAGTCACCTGTTGTTCTTCTGCCCACTGTATAAAAACCTCGGGCTATGTGGGTTATACCTATTTGCAAACTTCTAGGCTTCAGAAAGCAGGACGAGGCCCTAAGAATCCTTACAACGGACCCATTGCTGACAATAGCAATCGCAATGGCTAAGTTTTTAGGCTGGGCCTGGTCCATCCGATCCAGGGTGTTGCTCCAGGCTAATTGAATTAAATGCCCTCAGTCCAAAGATAGGCTGTATCATAGTATGAACTGCCTGGGATAAATTGAGTATGTATGTATTTTATTTCCAGAATTAATTTACTCGGCAGTATTTCTTGTTTAATCCGTTCTTAAATGTTTTAGATTCAGAATATTTATTATCTTAATATACATGTTTTAACGTATGTGTTTTGCTTTTATGACATATCTGTCGAATAAAGCTATTTTTGATTGATTGTGAAAATACTTTACAGCCATAGCATCCGAATGCTTATATTCCTTACCTAGAAGGAATCAGATAAAGGCAAATGGCTTAGAGGTAGCAGAAGTTATGCACACCAATTTTCCCAGGATGGGTGCTCAACAATTTCTGATTAGTTCGCAGGCAAATGCTTCCTTGCTGCCATTGTGTACTGCTTCTACCCAATTCTCTCTCAAGTCGCCATAGAGTATGCCTTGCCATCATCAAAAAGTAGCATAAGGGTAAAGGAACTTGAAAGGGTTCATAGCAGAACAGGGGCGCTGATAGTCTGGCGCCAGCTTAAGGCTGCTAGGGCACAATTAGCTAGTCTGGATTTTGACCGGGCAGAATACGCAGCGCTGAGACTAAAACATGCTTTCTATATCGGGGGGGGGGGGGGACGGGACCGAACAGGGATCCTCTTGGCAAATAGATTACGGAAATGTCGGCAAAAATCGAAAGTTACCTCCTTGCGCACGGCAGGGCACCGAGAGGTCAATGATGATCAGGACATCGCAAACACTTTCGTAGAGTTTGACGAATTTTTTTTATACACATTTTTGCCATATCCTCGCCCCGCTCTTAACGAGGCTTTTTAACACTTTTGGGGATCAGGCACCTATTGCAGAGTTTTATATAGCGCGAACTTGACCCGAATCCAATCGGGTATCAGAGCGCTTTACATAGCACCAGTTACGTTACATGAGGACACACATTCATTTTCTGTTAGGCACGGGGAGATTAAGTGATTTGCCCAGAATCACAGGATGTTCGGCGTCATTACCGAGACTCGAACCCAGTTCCCCAGGTCCGAGGTCGAGCGCCCTAGCCGTTAGGCCAACTCCTCTCCCCTATTCCAGCCACAATAAAGGCAGCGGCTATAGTAGTGTTACCCAAGCCAGGCAAGGATGGGCAAAGATGCAGGTCCTATAGACCAATTTCCTTGTTAAATGTGGATTTTAAATTGTTTACAGGGATTTTGGCTATACGACTGGGCCCTACCATGCTCAGTTTGATCGAACCGGATCAGGCGGGGTTTACACAATCTAGACAATGTGCCGACAATACAAAGAGGGTGCTCCATCTGATCGACAAAGGCCATTACACGGGCATGGATGTGCTACTTTTGACAATAGACGCGGAAAAAGCATTTGACAGTGTCGACTGGGGCTTCCTTGCTCATATTATGTCTAAAGGCGGGCATTGGGGAGCGGTTCAGGGGTTGGGTGGAGTGTTGCTATAAAGATCCTACAGCGACTATTCGGGTGAATGGGGTTTCTTCTAGAGCGTTTCCCATCCGCAGGGGCACCAGGCAGGGGTGCCCCCTCTCTCCCCTGCCGTTTGCCCTTTACATCGAACCTCTGGCGCAGAGGGTTCGGGAAAATCCACAGATCACCGGAATCCCGTTTGGGGGGGAATCTCACCCCATCAGCCTATACGCTGATGATGTGATAGCAGCGTTGTTGGACCCGGCCAGGTCGCTCCCGGTGTTTTTGGAGGAATTATCGGACTACGGCCGAGTGTCGGGTTATCGAGTGAACGTGGACAAATCCATGATCCTTCACTTAAACCCCACCCGGGACCCGCGGACTGGGGGTGGAGGCGACCATGCATGGGATTCGACTAATGGGCTCCATCCCTTACTTGGGATTGGAGCTCGCCTCGTCGGTAAAGCGCGCGACCCAGCTGAATTATGAGAGATTGGCCAGGCAGGCAAAAACAGACTTCGGGCCATGAAGCAAATTCCCTCTTTCGCTTTTGGGCCGCGTGGCGGCAGTTAAAAGTCCCTTCTACTGAAAGCCCTCTATCTGTTCCAGACTTTACCGCCGCTGCCGGTTGGGGCCTTAGCAGAGCTGCAGCGGGCTATAAATTACTTCGTATGGGCAAGGGCGAGACCACGGATGAGCAAAGCGTTGAGTTATACGAGACCCGATGAAGGGGGACTGGGGATCCCAGACGTGACCAGTTACTACCGAACGGTGCAGATGCGCTATTTTGTGGAGTTGGCAAGACCGGAGTCCGAAAAGCGGTGGCTTTTTCAGGATAGGACACTGGCATTGATTCTATTATGTAAAGTCCCCTTTTTGAAATTGGCACAGCGACCAAAGGGATTGCTGCGGTCGCCGGTTACGAAATCGGTGTTGTTAGCGTGGGATGCGGTGGCGACAAAGAGGAAGCTTTCCACCTTTCCATCCCACCTTACCCCGCTATTCGGTAATAGTGAGTTTAGCCCGGGGATGACCGCGGCTGCCATTCAGGCGTGGAAAGATACGTCCTGTCGCTCAGTGGGCCATTTATTTGACTTGGACGGCATCCTTCCGTTCACACAAGTGCGGGAGGAGTACGGGATTCCCGAATTTGAGCGCATGGGATACTTGCAGTTACGCCATTGGGTCCTCCAGGAGCCGATTAGAAAGCAGGGGGGCCGACGGCTAACGAAGTATGAGAAATGGCTTCTTACAAGATCTTCGGATAAGGGTCGGTTACTGATATCTATAACATGATTCGGTACAGCACATTATCACAAGCCACCCAGAGTCAGAGGAGGTGGGAAAAAGAGCTGGGAGGGGAACTTACCCGGAAAGACTGGGAAGGGATATATTTCAGGGCCAAGCACACAGCACGCAATGTGGCCAGCATAGAGTCGGCGATGAAGATCGCAACCTATTGGTATCTTACGCCAGAGCGGCTGCATAGGGGCATTTCGAGTAGGAGCCCTAAATGCTGGAGGGGATGCGGCAGTAACGGTACCCTTTTACACATTCTATGGAAGTGCCCCCTACTAACTGATTATTGGTCAAAGATTTTAGACACGATAGACATGCTTTTTAACACTCAAATCCCGCGTCTTCCTGTCTATGTGGTTTTGGGGCCTCCCAATACGATCACGTACCCACTAAAGAGCTTGCGCGGACGTCAGATGGGGATGGCATTGGGGGCAGCACTTCAGAATGTCTTGGCATTTTGGGGGACTGCTACATGGCCTACCCACACTGGATGGCTCCATAGGCTGTGGTTCATTTTGGGAATGGAGTGGATATCCTCTACCTTAATGGGTACAACAGATTCCTTCCAGAAGACATGGCAGGCCTTATATCTCGCTGCTTTCCTCCGAGTTCCACGAGATCACTCAGCCCAAATATCTTAGAGTGCTGCGTCCCGACAAACTATGGTCAGAACACCCAGAACCCGAGGGCTAGGCTCCAGGACTAGGGGCAGGGATGAGGAGGAGTCAATCAGGGTATGGGAGATCACCGGCATGGGGGGGGGGGGGGGTTTCTTGTGATCATTTTTTCTTTTTTTGTTGGAATAGCATTGTTGTACACCTCTACGACTGGGTTGGGATGCACATGGACCTATCAATAGAGATTTTCGCTAAGTGCCCTGACTTCAGGGCGATGTTCTTTCTACATTGGAGGTTGTTAATACCACTGTGGGGTCTGGCATGGTGTTTGCAGTATTGTTTTATTCTGGGGCTGTTTGTACAAAATTCAATAAAAACATTTAAACATAAAAAGTAGCATAAGTTTTAGCTTTTTATTCCACAGGCTATAGGAACTCTGAACAGATCAGTAGTCCGCTCAGTGAAGAGCAAACAAAGACCAAGAGCCTCTGCCACATATGGTATAGGAAATTGCCTATGGCACTGTTATTCTCCACAGCTCTAAAAGTTCTGAAGAACTATGAATGTTTTGGCTCAAGGCTCCTCGTTGAAACAAAGAGGTGAAACCCTATAGCAGCTAACTTTAATAATATCATGCAGTGAAGTTGGTTGTGATCTGAAGTTCTTGACAGTTGCTGGAGCTAAAGACCCAAATGCAGCCTACTCAAGTCAAAGGAACAGCATTTGGAGCTGGTGATGCATAGGTTTTGTTTATTCAAGGCTCAGACTCGTGCCTGGGCTAAATCCATTGGCACATCACAATGTGTGGGATAAAACTGGAGCTTCAATGGCTTCGGCCTCTCTGAGGGGAATGTCACAGGCTGTGGGCAGGAAAAGCCAAGGCCTGCCCCCACCTGCAAAATATCACAGTACCACTGAAGGAGGACAGCTCACTCGAAAATTGGGACTGGAGCTTAGAGCATAGGCTTACTTAAAGTCAGAAACATTAGGCATGGTGCCGAACTATGGTGGTGTTGCTGTGATCCTTGTCTTATGAATGAAGACCATCACTTTTCTTTTCTTTACTACCAGCCTCCATAAACACGAGTGGGAGGAGGGTTGAGGTGATGGAAGATAGGGTGGGCAAAAGCAAAATACATCCAAATCAAACAGAATACCTAAAGGATCGCAATCCCCATTGCTTTCATAACTGCACAATGAAAAAAAGATTTGGTCTTTAGCTCCCTAACAGCCTCGAGCTGCATCTGGGCACAGAAATCACTAGCCCCAGGGACTTGACTGAGATTTTACCTTGACACGCAGAGAGGGTACGTTACTGAAATCAAGACACCCTTTCATGCACTGGGTGCAAGGGTGGACATCTAATACTTCCAGACTGCAAAAAGAGAACATTTTAAAGAAAAATAGGTGCACAATAGATTTTAAAATGTAGTGGTGTCCAATGATTGTGAGTGGCTCACAATAAAAAGGAACTGATGTTCTAGTTGCAGGCATCACCTTTTGGACTCTGGCATTATTTCTGGAGAATACACTTACATGGCACCACATGTGATGGAGCTAAGGTGCCATGTTGCACTGACTGGGTGCAGGGAGTTTTAAAAATTATTTCAGATTCAATCCGAAGCCCGATAGATAACTCTACAGACAAAATGTCTGCGGGGAGAAGCAATCATTAGGAAAGACTCACACCATGAGCTTCTGTCAGAGAACAAACATGACAAAAAAGACATATAATCTCACCTGGTGAGCGTATCTGATCGGAGACTTGTTCAACATTTCTGTCCAGATGGATGGTTCAGGAATACTGTCCATGGAGTAAGGGAATCCTGCCTCAACCATGCACCTACAATAAGCAGAGAATAATCTGAGGGGAGCCAAAATACTAACAAATTCTTACTAACAATGGTTTACTTGTGTGCTTACCCTGATTACAGATCATGCTTTAAAAACCTTACCTATCTAAAGGAGAATATCAAAACAACTGAACTGAATGTTTTTATTTTTTTGACTTGGAGGAAAAGAAAACAATATCCCAACACTGGACAGCATCAAAACACTGGACAAGGGTGTTAGTTAGATGCCCACAACTTTTACACACTGTAGTAGTTACAGACTATAACTTTGCATTGAAAAACATTATTGGGAAATAATGAAATTGTAGTTGTGGCCATTTGGGGTTATTTGCTTTCTGGGAGCCAAGTGAACCGAGAGTACAAATCCAAAATTCTGCCTTACAGAGTACATATTCCTCTCTATGATCCCTCACTGAGAATGCTTGGGTACCTGAGGCCGGGTAAACCCCTCAATAGTCTGCCTTGTAAGAACACCTAGTTAAAACCCATTTTAAGGTCTCTGAATATCAAAAACATCTGTGCACTGTAGTCCCAACCCTTATCTGAAGGAACTCCTTTTTTTTAGGTCGAAGTCTACCAGACTTGCAAAAGGATATGGGGGACATGCTGAGCGCCTCCCAAGGAATGCATTTAGTCCATTGCTTAGCACTGGCCTTGTTTCATAACTCAAATTTGATTGCTTTCTATTTGCTAGCTCTATTTGTTTTAGGCTGTCAAGCATGTATTTGCCCCTCCTGTTTACCACCTTTCTGATTGGCTCCTTTTATTCTTCAACGCATGCTCGCTTTATGGGAACTCTTTCTTTTTGAGGCACTCCAGGTGAGTACACATATTTCCAGTCCTCTCCCTTGTATGGTAGTTCAGGAAGCAGTAAACATGCTGTCTTTCTTTGAAAAGGGTTCCTGCCTCCTATCGTTCTGCTTGACTGATTTGCCACATCTCTGTCACCATCAGTTCTCAATCTCTAATGCCTGTGAGGAACAACGTTCTGTCTATGAGCTGGTTTATTTTGGTCAGTGCTTTTTACGAATAGCATCATTTAAACAATCCTCTTCCTCGATTTCAAGTCCATGCCATAGGAAGTAAGGGAACGGGGGTGTTGAAAATAACCATACTGGAGTTCGGAAGTGAATGATCAATAAACAGACCTTTAAATTTAGTTTTTATCTGGTCACATTCGCTATGCATTTGACTGCTCCATCACATTCATAGACCAAGGTAAATGTTAGACTCTATCTTCTGAGGGAGTTTGTTGTTTACTTTTTTTATCTGACTGCAAAGTGAGAGGATTCATGAAACAATTTTGCAGGGTACTGGGGGCTGAGGTGTGTTATCTTTTTCAAGAACAAAATGTAAATGCAGTAAATAAAGTGTTCAAATATTTCATAATTAGGAAAGCACAAACGAAGCACATTTTTTGTAACGCTGTTGTGTGGTAGAAGCAAACATTTCAACACCATTAAAACAAATCAATACACTAGATGATGCCGATTTCCACACATTATCATTTGTGCGCTCTCTAGTTTTATGTCTGTGCAAATGTAATGGTAATTTCAATTGAATATGTGTTATCTCTAATGGCAGTATGCTACCACACCATGCCTACTCCACGCTATGCCACTCTAGTCTATGACACTCTACGCCAGTCCTCTCTGCACTATGCCTCTCTGACAGTAAACCATTCTACAAAACTTTACTCTGCTTTATTCCACTATACACAACACTCCACTCCACTCCACTCCACTCCACTCCACTCCACTCCACTCCACTCTACGCAACAATCCACTCTACACAACTCTCCACTCCCCTCTACACAACATTCCACTCCACACAACACTCCACTCTACACAACACTCCCCTCCAAACAACACTCCACACTCCACTCCCCTCTACACAACACTCCACTCCACTCAAGACCAATTGGCTTTGCCAATGTTTTTTTTTTTTTTTTTAACAGCCCCTTCTTCCCTGGGTATGAATTCCTTCCAGGAATTTGCCAAAGAAGACAATCCCTGTACTGGTTCACTGGGGCTATGAAATATGAAAATGGACACTTGATTGGGCTATGGCTTCTTAATACTGCCCGCTTTCCCAGAAGTTCTGAAACTTGGAGCCAGTTTTTTGTAGCCATTTTACCTTTGAGAAAAGGTCACTGCAGATCAATTATTACCTTAAGAAGATTGTTAGAACACATCTCTCTTGTTCTTCATTCCTCTTTGTGCATCCTTCTAATCAGTCTCCCAATTGAAGTACGAGGTGTATGAGGAGTATAAGTACGAGTAGAAGTATGAGTATACATATTGAGAGAGAAGTAAGAGTAGTATTAGTATGAGTAGTAGAAGTATGAGTAGTATGAGGAGTAGGAGTATGAAGAGGGGGAGGAGTATGAAGAAGTGGAGGAGGCATATGAGGAGAAGTACAAGGAGAAGGAGTATGAGGAGGAGAGGTAGGGAGAGGATAAGGAGGAAGAGGAGTAGGAGTATGAATAGGAAGAGTAGGAGGACGAGTATGAGGAAGAGTATGAGGAGGAGTATGAGGAAGAGTATGAGGAGGAGTATGATGAAGAGTATGAGGAAGAGTATGAGGAGGAGTAAGAGGAAGAGTATGAGGAGGAATATGAGTAGTATGATTATGAGAAGGAGGAGTATGAGTAGGCGTATGAGGAGGAGTATGAAGAGTGGAAGTATGAGGATGAGAAGTATGGGAAGGCGGAGTATGAGTAGGAGGAGGAATATGAAGAGTATGAGGAAGAGTAGTATAACTATCAGGAGTAGGAAGAGGAGTATGAATATCAGGAGTATGAGGAGCAGGAGTATGAGGAGCACAAGTTAGAGGAGTAGGAGTATGAGGATTTTGAGCATGAGGCGTACGAGTATGAGGAGTACGAGGAGGAGGAGTACGGGGAGGAGGAGCACGAGTAGTAGTGGGGGATTATGAGAAGGAAGAGAGGGAGTGTGGTGGGAAGACAGAACCATCAAGAGAATGGTGCCCGGCAGCATGAACGATACACGGTCTAACATTCTATCGCTCCCTGACCTGAAAGCGGATGTACACAGGTTGAAAGAATAGGACATTGGAATAACGAGGAGGGGAGGGAGAGCGTTATAGGAGGAAGCAGCAAGATAGTGAGGAGTCGAGGAGGAGAAAACCGAGACAACGGGAGAGGATTGACGACGCTAGACAGAGGCAACGTGGGAACTGAGAGCGGCTCGACAAACTAAGTGAGCGTTGTAGGGGAGGAGCCCAGGACCGAAGGAGAGGACTGGGCCACCAGCCAAGAGCAAAAGAACCCTAGGGAAGGTGCAACGGCCGTGGGTGCCATGACTCTGATCGGGAGTCACGGCCAAAGGCAGTACTGTCCATGAGTGAGTGGTTAAGACAGGCGGGGATCGTCTTATGTGTTCTTGAGTCCCTTTTGATAGAGCACGGTTGGGCTGAACCAAAGCCTCTTAAGTAGATGCCGGTGGGAACAGGAACTATCCTAACCACTTATTTCCCACTTCTCACCTAAATGCCAATGGTGCACGGCACTTGATAGAATAAAGGATTATAACGAGCAAGGACTGGGAGTATTTCGCAATCACAAGGGGTGACTGGTGAAGGGATATTCACTGTAAAGAGTTCTGTTAATAGCCACCTCCCTGTTTTTGTTTCCTGAGGGTACCCAGGAGAAGGAGGACAGGTGACAAGAGAAAAAAGAAAAGGCTGTGCCTCTAGAAGAAAAACACTGATTGGGTTTCCTATATATTTATTCACGTATGAGGTGGTGGTGTCAGATGTGAGGAAAATAGCTGCAAACATTGCACACAAAACTAGAGAAAACCTATACTGAGATGGAAACTCAACTGCGGGAAAATACAGCCGAAATGTTATGTAGGAAAAACCAGTTACAGCTGAAGATTTCAGTCCTAATAGGGCACAAAGAACAAAAATAAAAATATACACAAAATGCTAAGATACAAAAAAAATACAGAGGGAGGTTACAAACATGATGGTGATTAAAGAGGGCATGAGGGGTTTACCAGCAGTGATTACTGGAAGGGGTTCTCTGGCATGGGTGATGGGCTTTAAAGACAGTGTCCTCCACAACTGTATTTTTTTGTTATTGGGAATTATCTTCGTGCCTTTTCTCGTGATGTGAAGTCTGCTTTATGGGAAAAGGATCTCAAAGGTAAACTGTAGTATCCACTCATTTTTTGCAGTGCCAATTAGAGACCTTGAATTCACAAGCAGGCATAGTCTAGGAGAAGGGCAACCGACAACCTTAATCTGTAGTAAAGTACCAATATGGAAATCCGCACTTACCAGTCAGGGATATCAGTTGATCCTATCATAGATGCTAAGTTTACAACTGGATTCCTGGCGGCACAGGCTTTGTACATTTCAGGGTATTGCCCAACGAGGTGACAAGCCAAAAATCCACCATGGGACCCACCAGTCAGAGCCACGTTGTTTCGGTCTAGAGACTCCTCCTTCAGCACTTGCTCCACTGCATACTACAAAAAAAGGCATATGAAAAAGGTATTGCAATTCGTTTGTTGAGATGATATAGAGTACCCTGTTGATCCACTTGTATAATCTTTGTAATAAAATCACCCACCCACCTGGAACTCATATTACAGGGATCCCATTTTAAAGGTTTAAATAGGATGATGCAAATTAATAGCAACCCTACAGAACTAAAGAACAAGTTACTTACCTTCAGTAGTGCCTCATCTTGTAGAGACTATCTAGCCGCAGATTCCTTACCTTAGAATCATCCCCAGGAGTCAGACTGAATCTGGAAATTCATCATGAGCAGTACCCCTGGTGTTGTTCGGCCTCAAGTGGCGTCATTCATGCTGGAAGTGATGTGCATATAAAGGCACTACTCAAGCGTGCTGACATCAGTTTATTTTCGTGACTTTCCACGGCAGGAGTGCGGCACCACGAAGAACACTGACCACTAGTGTGGAAAACTAGGGCCCTGAAAGGGAAACAGTTTGACCCTAGAAATCGGTTTTCAGAGTGGGGAGGATGGGTGGGTTGGTAAGGAATTTGCGGCTAGATAGTGTATACCAGATAAGGAGTCACCAAAGGTAAGTAACTTGTTCATCTGAGGGAGATTTCTAGCTGCAGATTCTTTACCTTAGAATAGATACCCAAGCAATACCTCCCTTGACAAGTCAAACCCAAGCAATACCTCCGTGTAGGTGGGTCTGCTAAACCGTCTCACACTAAAAAGTAGTGCAAGACTGAATGGGCAAAATGCCGTTCTGCCAGACTGGACTGCCCAGGAAGCAGTGCTGGGTGAACGTGTGCAGAGAACTTCACGTTGCTGCTCGGCAAATGTCCAGGACTGGAACTCTGCATGCTAACACAGTGGTTGCAGGCTTAGCTCTGATGGAATGAGCATGCAAACCCTCAGGGGGTTGCTTCTTGGCCAGTGCGTAGCAGATTGTAATGCAGAGCATGACCCATTGGGAGATAAGCCAGTTTCTGCACAGCCATCTACTTTTTGGCTCCGACATACCGCATAGAGTTGGTCATCCACCCGGAACTCCTTTTGGCAGTCAAGGTAGAACAACAACGCTCTTTTTAGGTCCTATCGATGGAGTCGCTCCTCCTGGGAGAGATGTGGTAGAGCATCAAAGGTAGGTAGTGTGATGGACTGGCGTACATGAAAGGGAGTGACAACTTTCGGCAAAAAGGCAGCTTTAGGGCGAAGAACCGGCTTGTCTGGGAATATGGTTTGGTATGTGGGCTTAGATGACCAGACCTGGAGGTCACTGACCCTCTGGCAGAGGTTATCGCCACTAGGAAGGCCATCTTGATGGTAAAGAACCCGAGAGAACAGTTGTGTAGTGGCTCAAAAGGAGCACACATCAGAAATGTGAGCACTAGATTAAGGTCCCACTGTAGCATGATAAAGGGAGAAGGTGGAAATGTGTGTTGAAGAATTTTCAAAAATCTATTCGCAACAGGGGTTTTGAAGAGTGATGGATGATCTAGCAACTGCAGAAAGGCTGAGATGGTAGAAAGGTAGCCATTTAAGGTGCCCAAAGCAGAGCTCTGCTGGGCAAGCGAAAGAAGAAATGCAAAGACCTGAGAATGGGGAGCAGTAAGGTCAACTTGCTTTTCTGTACACCAAGCCACAAACTTGCTCCAGCTGCAGGTGTATGCCGTCTTGGAAAAGGTATGCCTGACTGCCAAGATAACATTGCAGACTTCAGGTGGAAGGTCGAAAGCAGTCAACTGTCACAGCTCAACCTCCACGCATGAATTTGGTGCATTGACAGGTTTGGCTGGTGAACCCCTTCCCTGCTGCTGCGACAAAAGATTCTCCCAAAGAGGCAGCCTGATTGGAGGACCGATGGCAATGCTCGGGATACCAAACTCCTTGAGCCCAGACAGGAGCCACAAGGATGACTTGGGGCCAGTCCTTCTTGATCTTCTTGAGAACACTGGGCAGGAGTGGTATGGGCAGAAAGGCATGCAGAAGAGCTTAGCTCCACTCAAGACCAAAAGCTTCTCAGAGCGAAAGCTGCCTTGGAAACTCCAACACGCATAAGTGCTGACATTGAACGTTCTCGGCGGAGCGAACAGATATAACCAAGGCTCTCTCCACTGCCGAACGAAACCTTGCACCACCTCCGGATTGAGATGGCATTCGTGATCCACTGAACACCTTAATCTGAGCTTGTCCACCCTCGGGCTCAGGGAGCCTGTCAGGTGTTGAACCACCAGGAATACATGCCCTCATGTTTCAACCATGACCAGAGGTGCAGGACCTCTTGCCAGAATCCACGATTCCAACACGCCCTGTTTGTTGCAGTACCACATGGCAGTGGTGGTGTCAGTCAGTGCCTGCTCTAGCCTTCCCTTGATAGAGGGGAGAAAAGCTCTCAATGAAAGCCGGATAACCCGGAGCTCAAGTAGGTGGATGTGGAGTCTGGATTCCGCCAGGGACCAGAGACCTCTGATCTCCAACTCCGCCCCATCCCAAGAGTGACGCATCTGTCTCTATTGTTGGATCTGGTTGGGAAAGGGAGAGGGATCTGCCGCCTACCCAATACCGGTTTGTTGACCACCACTGCAGATCTTTTGCAGGTCCCACCGAAATCTGGACACGTTGGAGAGATTTCCTTGATGCTGAGCCCACTGGAACTTCAGGTCCCACTGCCAGCTGGCATGTGTCAAAAGCAGGATGCAGGAAGCCATCAGGCCCAGAAGATTCAGAGTCAGTCTCACCGAAACCCAGGATAGAATCTGAAACTTTGGTATCATAGCCTGAATATCCTGGACTTGCCGTATCGGAGTATAAGCCAGAAACTACACCTTGTCCAGAACAGCTGCGATGAAAGGGAGCATCTGAGAGGGAGTCAGGTGTTTCTTCGGCATGCTAAAAGCGAACCTCGGGGAGTGCAGGAGGTCCGCCATAGTCTGAAGGTGGGAGGCTGCCTGTGGCGAGCCTGCCTTCAATAGCTAGTCATCAAGATAAGTGAAGACTGGTACTCCTGAGCTCTGCAGATGAGCTGCAACCACCGCCATCACCATGGTGAACAACGGAAGGTCACTGGTAAGGCCAAAAGGGAGCATAGCAAATTGAATGTGATTGTGGCCCACCTTGAACCTCAGATAACACCTTGTGGGCAGGCAAGACAGTAATTTTGGAAATATGCGACCTGCAAGTCCACTGCTGCCAACCACTCTCCTGGGTCGAGGGAAGATAGGACTTGAGCAAGCGTGAGCATTTAGGATTTTTCCTTTTTCAGGAAAAAACTTGAGGACGCAGGTCCAAGATAGGAAGAAGACCTTCATCCTTTTTTGGGCACCAGAAAGTGAGAATAAGAACCACAACTTACTTCTGGCTACAACACCCTCTCTACGGCTCTCTTGCCCAAGAGAGCCACCACTTCCTGGCAGAGGAAGGAGAGATGGTCTTCTGTCAGCCTGTCGCAAGTGGGTGGCATGGGTGGAGAGGTAGGTATGAAGGGGAGGGAGTAGACTCTTCTGACAATCTGGTGAACTCAGTGGTTTCCCATGATGGTTGGAGGGTGAACTAAAGAGGTTTGGAGTCTGTGGCTGTCAGGGAAGGGTGTGGGGTCTGGGGGTACTGTGTACTCTGCCATGCAGAGGCTGGGCAGCTTGCATGCCGTGGTGGCTGGGTGTGTAAAGACACGTCTGGAAGCCTGTTTTGTGGGCACTAAAGGAGCAAAAGATGGACTGTGGTTGGCGGGGGCAAATGAAAGGCCCAAGGACCTGGCTGTAGCTCTGCTATCCTTGAAGCATCGAGCGTGGAGTCCTTCTGGTCTCTGAAGAGACAGGCGCCATCAAAGGGGATGTTCATAAGCAAAGCTTGGACATACCCTTAAAAGCCAGTTGCCTTCAGCCAGACGCGGTGCTGTAAGGCCACCGATTAAGAAACCGCTCTGCCTAGCGAGTCGGTCATGTCCAGCCCACATCGGATCGTGAACTTAGCTGTGTCTACCCGTCTGCAATAATTTGGTAGTGTGGCCCGGGCCTCCTCCGGGAACGTGGCCAGCACTTGTGCAACCGAATCCCACAGTGCATGTGAGTAAAGGCTCAAAAAGGCATGTAGAGTTCATGGACCGCAGTTCTAGGCTCATTGTCAGAATCGGAGATGAGAATGGGGATGGTGGAATTGACATGGGGACTGGCGTTGGCGAAGACTGAGGTGGTACAACCGGCACTGGTCAGGATCCATCCGTGGATCCAAGGGGTCCGACTAACCCGGGGGCGGAGCCGCCGGCAGGGAACCAGTAGGGGCCCCTCCCAAACATGCAGAGCCTGAAGGAACGCCAGTAGGGATGGGCACCCAAATATGAGAACCATGGCCTCAAAATTCATGGAGTTGGGTGGGGGTTGCTACAGGTCCTGGAAACTCTGGAAGGTGCAGAGCCAGCCCATGTGCAGGCTCTTCAACGGGGCCAGGCTTCAAATTACGATGATGGCGCTCCCTCATCTCGCCGGATGGCTTTGAAGGACGGACCTCTTCGACTTTAACTCTTTCTTTTTGTGGGACTTACCTGAATGCTTGGCCAACTTTGACGAAAATCGATGGCTTCGTGACCGTTCCCGTGACCTTCCTCTCAACTGGGATCTAGACCATCGCGTCGCACACTGACCGACAAGGAACTTGAGGGATCGTTCTTAAGGTCTTCAGGTGCATGGCACGGCAGTCAACGCAGGTCTTCGGGTCGTGGTCGCGCTCAAAACACCAGAGACAAATATGATGCGAGTCCATCACCGATATCTGTCAGTGACAGGCGGCGAAGGGCTTGTAGCTAGCTTTCCTAGTGGACATCCCTGCCACACCAGGAGAGAGATCTCAAAAAGCTTTGACAAAAAGTCAAAAAGGTCAGTAAAAAAATATTGAGGGGTAGCTCTCTCTGGACCTCTGCTGACTGGTGCGGAAAATAAAAACTACATGCACGTCACTTTTAGCACAGACAACGCCATGCGGAGCCAAATGACGCTAATTACTGGCACACTGGGTACTGCTCATTAAAAAGCTCTGGATCCAGTCTGATGCCTGGGGAAAATTCGAAGGTAAGGAATCTGCGGCTAGAAGTCTCTATCAGATATAATTTTCTTCCTTTTACAAGTTAGCTTTTCAAATCATGCAAGAATCTTAATATTCTAATAACTGTCAGACTCAACTTCGTTGTTGAATGGTTCGCTAAGAAGTTCTGTTTTAAATCAATTAATCATGGTAAACAGAAGACATATGCAGTCTGTAATGTTTTCTAGTCTTTCTTGGTGGAATGTCAGCTGTAGTGTAGGGCGTACCTCCTCTATCTCACAGGGAGAATCAAAGGTGGTGAATCAGGAATGAATAAACATCATATTCCTTCAAGTGCCTAAGCTATGGGTACCATCTGTGCTGCTTGTGTTATAGTGTCTGTACACTTCAAGGCCTCCATTGTGGAGATAAACAGGCATTACGCACAGGCTCCCTTTCCTCAAGCGTTTACTGCAGAGAAATACACAATGGGAATGGTTAGGTTTTACATTATGCAAATGAATCTCGTCCAGGCAAAGGGTTCCACTAAGAATCTACGGAAATGAATCCGGTCGCTCCACATACACATTCATACATTATCGTGTATTCTCTCCCATGGTTGTGTAGAAAGGTCAGCACTCTAATGCATTTGCCTACAATAGTGTTCCTTTTTGTGTGGGAATCCCTCTGCAACTACTAGTGAGGCGATATCTCATCACCCCTTTGCACGTCCTATTCTCTCCGCTACCAGGATGAGATCATCATCTAAGAGGGTGGAGGAAAATTGTAACCAACTTCGGGTCTGGGCATAAGGGTTAACCAGGAGGCTCTCCTACCTGACCCATTACTGGGGGAGCCTAACTAATATCAGATTTACAGAGTCTCACCATGAGGTGCTGCGTGACAAAGTTTAAATAGTTACCTGTCCACATGGGCAGTACCCAATCTGTTCGATGTCATCTAACTCCCAGAGTGTGATGTCTGCCCATGCATCTCGTTTACTGTTCCCCTGCTAAAGTTTTCCGCATCTGGATTCAGGGTCCTTAAGTCCACACAATTTTTTTTTCTTCATTTTCCCCCAGCCTGGACAAGATACTAGTAAGTGGTCAGTGTTACCTCTCTCGTATGTATTATGCATCACACTTCCCACAATGTTTGTGAATGCCTATTGCACAGTTTGTGCCTGCACACCTATTTTCTGAGACTTATGAGATCGTAAACCATCAGAAAAATATATGTGCTCTGACGCATGCCTAAAAGGAAAATCACCAAATGACAAACAGGCTCTCCAAAAAAGTTGGGGAACATGGATTCAGAAGCGCAGAGAAAAATCTGGGAAATCTCATTTTACAAGAGTCGTAAAGCTGTTAGCAGACCTTGCCTTATAACTAACTGTTTCACCATCTATAGCAAATTTGTCAAGCTCATAGATTTTCTACCAATATTCTACCAATATTTATTTTTCCCAGGTTTGGTGCAAAAAGGTCAAGAGGGGGAAACATCATTAAGGGTGCAAAAATTGAAAATACCATGAAGTGATGAGACAAAGCTGCACCTCTACAATGAACACCTCAGCACAACACTGAATACCTTCAATCACCAGTTATCTTAATCTCATATAGTTATGCCTATTTCACAATTAAAATGCTCCCAGAAACAGGAGTACTAGGCTGAGAACTTAAATTATTGCATCCGTGGAAACGTCATCTATTTAGGTGGTGCCTTAAAGGAAAGTACTTTCACTCCACAAATGATCAACTATGCCATCTAGCCCAGATGTTAGCGAAAACCATACTTTGTATCCCCTTCCAGTGCCCAAATCCAGAATCACACCAGGGTCCTTTTGTTTTAAGCCATCCTCAAGCCATCAGTGTCCAAATAGCTAACAAAAATGTCACTATTGAGACAGAAATGTTATCCTCCATGGCTTGATCTGCATCACTGCCATGAGATCCTCTGCAACCCAGAGTGCGGAGTGGTGGGCCCATGTCGGGAGGCACGCGGGCACGGGCTGGTGCAGGAGGAACACAGACCCCACAGATTCCGGCTAAGAATAAAGCGGACAAGATGGCGAAACACGGAAACACAGATCAAACAGCGAATAAATTAGACGCAATGCTTGCTGCGATGGAGCGGCTGGAGGAAAACATCAACCAGACCCGCACCTCACTAGAATCTAAAATAGATAAGGTAGCAATCGACCTTACTCATCTAAATGCAGATCACCACAGTCCTGGAATCCTCACTTGCCGACATCAAACCACAAGTGGCCCAGACGGACAAGCGGGTCCAGGACCTGCTCAACCGTGTTAGGTTCTTGGAGAATAGAGCTGAGGACGCTGAAGGGCGCGCACAAAGAAATAATGTACGCATAGTGGGAGTTACGGAACGCTGGGAGGGTAGAGAACCCGTGCCACACATGGAAAAATGGCTCAAGGATCTCCTGCCGGAGGGGACCCTCTCGCCCCAGTTCGTGATTGAGCGGGCACATAGAGTGCCTGTGCGGCCCCCCCCACGGGATCTATTCCACGACCCATGCTTCTCCAGCTTCTCAATTATCGGGACTGTGACTCCATCTTACAGGAAACCAGGAAACTGCAAGATATCTAGATAGACAACCACAAAATAATGTTCTTTCCGGATTATACCATCCAAGTACAGCAGCAGCGATACTCCTTTATGGCGGTGAAGGAGCGTTTGCGGCAGCACAACCTGAAATACTCCCTCCTCTTCCCGGCGCGATTGCGGGTAGTGGCAAATGACAAAACGCACTTCTTTGCCACGCCTGAGGAGGCAGAGGACTGGCTGGACACCTTTACCACCGCAAGGCCTCGAGGTGACTCTGTCGCAGGAGAGAGAGAAGATCGCTGGGAGCCCGATCGCCGCCTTCACCGCCGATGGGGCCACACACGGATTTGATTCTCAGTGGACAGCGGGATGCCTTGCAGGCGGTGGCGGATATTAGTGGCTCTCTGGGGGCTGAGGGCATGTCAAACACGAGCCAACATGACCTGTCCAGTGATGATGAACTGATATATGGACTGCAAATCTCACAGGACTCGACTGAGCAGCCAGATGTCACTCCACAGACAGCCGACCACATCATATGAACACTGTGAGACTCTATATTTGTTTGGACTTCAAGTGGTGGTACTGTGCTGTATGTGTAGAAACATTTAATCGTTGAGGATGTGTCCATGTGCCGGAGCTGCAGGTCGATCATTGCATTGGATGTGGGGCGGGGGGTGCGGCCGGGCCACTAGAGGAGAGGGAGGGGTTTGATCACCAGCTCTGTCATGACTGTGTTGGCGCTAGAATAGGCCGTTGACCTGGCTGGAGTCCTTGGGTCCAGGCACAAGGCTGGCACACACTACATTGTATTCAGCCTGTAGATGGGGGGCCTCTAGAACATGAGACACGTGTATTATTAATCCCTGGTACTCTATGCGTAGCATACCCCCCCCAGGTCGTTTTGACTGTTGCCTCTGTTGAGGGTTTGGACGATTGCCTGTTGCACTATCGCCCTTTTGGCATTATCTTGAAGTTTTTGTTATTATATTGGTTTGCCGTGAGGTGTCTTTTAATACACTCTGCTCCTATTCGACAAACATTGCCACAAGGTCTCACGTGGGGAAAGCCGGGCACTACAAGGCCACAAACACTGTGTGATTCTGATGGGTTGAAGGGGATGAACGGGAAGTTCGTGTACTATAGAAAATATGTCTACAGTTAGAATTGGCACATGGAATGTGCGAGGCATGCATACACCCTCCCGCAGGTATCAGATATACTCATACCTCAAGAGACATCGAATACAAATAGCTCTCTTGCAAGAGACGCACCTGACTGCAGCGGAAACACAGCGCTTACACCGTCGTTGGCGAGGTCAATTATATGCTACGGGATACTCAGCATATGCCCGAGGTGCGCTAGTCTGGGTGCAGCCGGGGGTCCCCTTCGCAGTCACACAATCATTGACAGACACAGAGGGAAGATACGTGGTAGTAAGGGGCACACTGGATGGCAAGCAGGTTGTGATTGCATCATTATATGCTCCCAACACCGACCAGGCCGCTTTTTTTAATATGTCACGCATCCTAGCGCCGTGGCATGACGTTCCTATGCTATTGGGGGGGGGGGGGGGGACTACAATAGTGTACTTGATGCCACATTGGATCGCTCCTTCCCACCCCTGCCGGGCACAGCCACACACACTGCCATGAAGGTGCTGATTACCTGGGCGGAACACTGGCGCCTCAGAGATGCTTGGAGGCATCGCAACCCCCATGATAGGGTGTACTCATACTATTCTGGCGCTCACGGTTTACATGTACGACTGGATAGGTACATGCTTTCTGAGGAATTGCTTCCACATGTGTCTGCGGTTTATTATTTAGGAAGGACGCACTCCGATCACAATCCACACTTATTAGAGATGCAATGGGAACCCCCCCGGTCGCCGATTCCGACTTGGCGGATGCAACCAGACGTGTTATTAGATGCGCCCTTCCGGAGCCTGCTGGCCACACATATAGCACACTATTTCGAAGAAAACACTGGTACCTCTACGACGTCCCAAGTAGAATGGAACGCGTTCAAAGTAGTGGTAAGAGGCGAATGTCTTGGAATGCAGGCAGGTATGCGAAAGCAAGTAGAGACTGAACTCACACGTATCGAAAATAATCTGCTCCAGGGAGAGGGGGAGGCCATAGAGGGCGGAGATGGATCTTTGACACGAGCCAAAGAGGAACATTCCAGATTGCTTGACCGACTCCGTAATCTGAACTACGCAGCACACTCGGAGCGCACCCACCACACGGGGGCAAGCCTAGCAAGTTGCTATCATGGCTAATACGGCAAGATACAATTACCACACCTGTGACGTCTATACAAAACACACATGGCGTCATGGTTCATACCCAGGCAGGTATACACGAGGCATTTGTAGAGCACTACACCGCAATGTATCAGTATTGCTTGCGGGCCACGGGCACAGACATACAGGAGTTTCTCTCGCCCCTGACGCTGCCGTGTCTGGCGGAGCATCAGCAGGACGAATTAGGGGTCCCTTTGCTGCCAGACGAACTGCGCAAGAGTATTTTCTCGCTATCGAACGGCAAATCCCCAGGTCCGGATGGACCACCAGGCAAATTTTTTAAAGCTTACCAGAGCTGCTGCGAGTGTATGTGGCAGCCCTAGATGACTCCGCTCTCACGCATACACAAAATGAGGCGACGCTAGTCTCCCTCCTGAAACCAGGTAGAGATCCTGTAAATTTAGGCTCCTATCGCCCGCTGGCCTTGTTAAACACAGATTATAAAATCCTTGCTTCCACCCTGGCTAGGCGTCTGTCTCCGTTTGTGCCGGCCCTGGTTCACAGCGACCAAAACGGATTTGTCCCAACCAGGAACACCTCCCTTAACATCCGTAGGTTATTCAGAGTTCAGAAATATGCAACGAAGCAGTGGCCACAATCTGGCTGCTTAGTACTAGACCTGGAGAAGGCCTTTGATTCAGTGGAGTGGCCTTACCTGGCAGCGGTGCTGCGTAAATATGAGTTAGGAGATGGGTACTTACAAATGGTACAGTTATTGTATCAGCGACCCACAGTACGAGTCCGCACAGGCAGACTTGTGTGGGATGCAGTCAGGGTCAGGCGTGGAACTAGGCAGGGATGCCCGTTGTCTCCGCTGCTCTTTTCCCTTGCTATACAGCCCTTAGCGACTATGCTGCGAGAAAGTGGAACAGACTGGGGTATACCCCTGGAAGATGGGCTCCATACGGTGTCACTGTATGCCGATGACCTGTTGCTGTATATGAAAGACCTACATGAGATACCGCTGGTGGTATCCGATATATTCTGCAGGTTTGAGGAAATCTCGGGACTTAAGGTGAATTGGGCCAATTCGGGCACTTATCCCTTTAACGAACACCTGGACGCGATTGGGATAACAATGAATGGATCGGCGCTCGCCTGGTACCCGACAATGTTTAGATAGCTGGGCATATACATTTATAGGTCCCCTGTGGACATATTGGAAGACATCTTGGTGCGCGCCATTACTTCCATACGACAATAGGGCAACCCACTATTCCCAAAGGAATTAGGTATATTCAATAACAAAACACGAATAAACCTTGAGGATTCATTCACCTTATATTCATTATTTAAGTAGTCACCAAAGTGAACATAATTTCACAGAACTCAGAAAAATTTCGTATTAACACAAATTATTTTTTGTATTAGAACTAATCATTTAATATATTCAATACTTTCATTTAATAAAGCAATGAGTATTGATCCATATATCATGTCATGAATGGCAACCAAAAAACTACTGTCTCGTTCTATATCATATATGCAGTAGTATGTGACACATTTTATACAAACATATGGGCCATATAAAATTAGCCATATATTGAAATCAATTGGTTCATACAAATACAATTCCTGATAACATCAAATGATAATTGTATGTACAAAAAAAGTGTCGTTTCGTCGACGTTTCGGTCTCAGTATTGAAAAATCAACAAGACCATCCTCAGGACAAATGTTGCACCATGAATCTAGCATAAAACAACATATATACATTCAATAATCAGAATTAAGAAATATCAAGAAATCTTTTGAGTTCAGAATCTGTATCATCTATACACCAAGGACACCAGGTGTTCTGTTATATATAATTCATATGATTCATCCACCACGTGCCAGAGTTACTAAACACCACCCCAATATCAGACATTTAATGCGTCCAAACCACTATTTATAACACCATGCAGGTGATGACCACAGAGAAACCAACAGCAATACACCCTTCTGTGGAGAACACTTTACGTGCAGAATATCAGAAAACTCACTTCTTCAAGACGTTGAATACACAGGACCTGTTTTGAATTACAGCGTCCTTCAGTTAGGATAGCACTAAATCCGAAAATCAAATCAAACACACAAATCAAATTAGATTAGGCCTAATATACTTAAAAACACCCTAATGTATTTACAATCATCAATCGCATCAGCAAAATATTATGCTACTTAGATAGAATTCGGCACCGATTGTCTGCACCATTACTCTGTAGAGTAAAAATGAAAATGAAATCAGACTAGGATTCTGCCTATTCATCGAAGCTTAGTACAAAATACACCACAGATAACTTACTTTTTAAACTTGCTTCAGCGACTTCTATGCCCCATAGCTCACTTCGACAAACTGACCGAGTGAGCTCGCGGCCTCAGCAGAGACCTTTGAACTCTAGCGCGATTACGTCCCAACGTGACAAAGCATATCGGCCATCTTAAAACTATACTTTGTTCACGTCATTGACACATGATCAAAAGACTCCCTAGGACATCTACTTCTTATGATCTATTCCTCTTTTCACATGATCATCCATTTAACTCATAGCCAAAAGAGTAATTTTAAAAAACTGACCAAATGGGCTAGCGGTATCAGCAGAGGCCTTTGAACTCTAGCAGGATTACGTCACGATGTACCAAAACGTGTCGGCCATCTTGAAACTATGCTTTGTTCAACTCATTTATATATGAACAAATGACTCCCTAAGACATCTACTTATTATGATTAATTTATCTTGTCACATGATCTTTCATTTAACCCATAACTAGAGAATTTTTTTTTTTTTAAATCCAAAAAAGCCGAAATTATGTACACTATACTATAGCGTTCAGCCATCTCGAATCTGCCAATGTCAGTGGTGCCTGTTTAGCTTTCTTATAAAAACGACAAGAAACATCAAACCAATCCGCCATCTTAGTACTGCAAATCGTTCATGTTATGATCCTTACCAAAATGAAAGAAAACAAATCAAATATAATAAACGCTGCAGTATTCATGATCTAATAATAAAATAGCAGCGATAACCTATCTGGAAGTATAGTATTGCAGCAAATCTATAGGGTAGACCGGAAGCTCTGTGTTACCATAATAGGAAAGAGAGCATGCCATTACCATCCAGTAAAAGCCCCACCTTCCGTTAACTACCATTTCCTGATTGAATAAACACAGTCCTGTTATATATTATCAATATGATAATCCAATGTACAGCGACCAGGAGTCTTCAGCTTACAAAGGGCACTGTCCCCTACGCTCCAATATTGCCGCTGGTGGGTACACCCCGAGGTAGAGAAGCTGTGACTGAGCTAGAGTCCTGGACGGAGGCAGGAGTGGAGACCTTGGGGGATCTATATGTGGATGGTCTTTTGCAACTCTGTCAGAGGATGCCGGCTTGCCGGTAGGTCAGTTTCTCCTGTACGCAGCCATCATACGGACATTAACACAAACATGGGGAAATCTGTTGACTGAATTGCAAACGCATCAACTGCTACAGTATTTACATGTGATGGGGGAGGGAACACATGTGATTCATTGGCTGGTGCAGGCCCTACTTACACATGTATTGAACCCATTGCAAAAACTTTGGGCGAGCTGGGCCGAGGACAGAGGTCAACCCTGGACAGACAACGATTGGGAATGTGTCTTAGCTAGCGCCATGCACATACCGCGTAACTCACGCTTTAAACTTATACAAACGTACATATTACACAGAGCGTACCTCTTGCCAGACAAGATCAATAGATACTTTAACATCACAACTTCAGCTTGTCCGAGATGCCATTTACTGGGCGCTGATTTACTACACATGCTGTGGTCCTGCTCCCTGCTTCACACCTATTGGCGCACAATAGCGGAAACCCTAGCCAGCAGCACTAATGCTGAATTGCCATGCACATGGGAGGTTTGCATCCTGGGGTTCCACAAACGTACAAAAGCTAACAGAGTGAGCTTCAGATTCTGCGACTTAGGTCTCATCACCACAAAGCGATTAATAACTAAAAGATGGAAGCACAGAGACCCCCCCAGAGGTATCCCATTGGCTAAAATCTCTAGAAAACTACTGGGCGCAGGCGGAGAGCACCAATCTTCATAGAGAAGAAACAGCTGGGCTGCGTAAGTTTCCTATCGCACAAGCTTGGGATGACATGTTGACAGCTCTCACGCGGGCGGATGGGGAAACGTGTGCTCCCCAGTCACGGCGAGTGGGAGAAGAGGCTTGAAGAGGTTACCCGGAAGGGCCAGGAAAACAGTGTATGCGGGGCACCCTTGGGCAAGGCTATTAGGGTGGGTAATGACTCCACGTTCCTTCAGATCACAGCATAGACGCGACCCCTGATATGGGACATTTTGGACATCACACAACTATACATACACTAGGGACAACAACCTATACTTGACAAATTAAGCGTGGCCCCCAATATGGCTTCACTTGCATGGCACATAATATTTTAGATAATGGATGCTCTGTGTATTTGATATCACAGTTTTGTTCTATTTCTTTTTATAATTATTGGTTATGATTTATTTCAGGTTGGAAGATGTAGACATCCGGCATACCAGCGATACTACTTGCCCCTCTAAAATATATGCTTTATTGTTCATTGTTTCCTAGAAATTGCACCGTATATGCATCATATATTGAAATGTTGACAGACATATTTGCATAGTATGAAAAGATGCAAACAGTAGATATACAAGATAAGAGTGTCCTACCCCTCAATTAGATGTGACGGTATATGTGGGTATTACGCACCCATATCAAACAATTAATACATGTTCACTGATGAAGAAAAAATTATAACATTATGCGATGAATATCATAGGAGATGATTTGTAATTATACTGGCATTGCCACAGTGATAATAACCTTGTATATCAGTGCAGAATTGGACTACGATTGCTTGGTCTGTATTGTGAAATTGTTGAAAATTTAAATAAAGATATTTAAAAAAAAAAAAAAAATGAGATCCTCTGCAACATGTCTTAATATGATTTTTTGACTCCGCGCACATAACAAATATGAGTGTGCGCTGAGAACTCTCTGTGAATTGGCATGTAACCAACAGAAAAGCCTTGGAGCTGATGGGACACGCCAAGTGTTTCCAGGGTCAAGTTCTACACAGCAGTGTGGAGGATAAAATGTTAGAGTGAATTGATTGGAGCCCTTGCCAGCCAATTCTCCTGCCAGTTTGGGCAAACAGCTGAACCCCTGTGGATCATCTAGTTGCCCCATTGGCACCGTGCTTGGTTCCCCCTCACCTTCTGGTCTACCAGAATGCAGATCATTGAGGTAGCTAGGTGTTAGGTGTTGAAGGACCTTAACTTGCAGGTGGGCCAAAATTCCTTCTGCGCCACAGACTTTCTCTTGGAAGCGTCAAGTATTGATCACCAGAGAGTCTTTGGGTCCAGGTGCAGAAGCACTTAATGATAACTGTAATTGGCCACCGAGTTCCTATCCTGCCGATCTCACTCCCATGAGATTGTTACTGCTTTGAGGGTGGACTCTGAAGCCCCATTTTGGGTGGAATTCTTGGGCTACTGTGTCACCAGAGTAAGCACCGTAGAGAAGTACTGTGGGTCCCAGCCGGGAGGTGGCCCCCGTGGCAGAGGTCTCTTAGCACTGGACAGCCACGCCTGCTTCCTGTGACCACTTCACGCATGGGCTGCACCTAAAGCGCAAGCGTGGCAGACTGAACAGATCCGAAGAAGACCGCAGTTAAGTGGCAACAGAGGTTGAAAACGGATTTATTAAAACGTAAATGTGCACATGTGCCTGAAAGTTGCACCGAAGCAGCTATTAAGTACAGAAGGCACTCCCTGATAAACTGCCAATGACTTAAGTGCAGTAAAGCCCTTATAATCAACAACTATCAGCCCCTTTTTATAAAACTTTATGTCATTGTTTATGAGTGGCAATTTGAGGCAATTACTTGGTGAAATTATTTTTCCTATTTAAATCAAAGCACTGAGTGGGCCTCAATTTATTATTATTGTAAGTATGTTCATTGAGTTTTGAGTGTCTAGTCCACACCACATGTACTTTGGATCACAATGTCTAGCTACCTTGTGGACGAAGAGCTAATGGGGTGAACTTGGTGCTCAATTTTGGGTCCAAAAGTAATAAAGTCACAGGACAACTAATACAAAAGCCCCAATTGGCACAACTGGAATCATGTAACCTGTTTCCCTTGTGCCCCAAACCAGTTCCCAGGGTCACTATTTTTCTCTTCTCTGTGTCTATTTTTAGTTAGGCTGCATCTGCAATGCAAGTTTTCAAGCTTTTCAAACCAAATTCAAATGGCCACTTCATGCAAAGTAGAGAGCAATTTTTATTATATTTTAGGCTGAAGATATGTTATGCAGTAAGTGCTCTCTGCCAGCACGTCATGATACAGGAATGGCTGCTTGACATACACTACTGATCCCCTCATCTGTTATAGTTGCTAAAGCTAAATTGCCACATGTGGGTAAGTGCCCAAAGAACTACTGATGGTCATGGAACATTTTCTAAGAAAAAGATGCACTTCATTTTCCTGCAACATTCTACACTAGCATTGCTTACCTGTACATCCTTAACATCCTGGTCTCCTACATTGCCTGGAAGAGACAAGACGCAGTCCTGTCCGAATCCCAGAGACCCTCGGTAGTTCACTAAATTGAGACAAAATATGATATTTAGGAACTGACAAGCCACTCTGTGAGCAAACCCATAAACAAAGTGACATCTACACACACACACACACTAGTAGAACACTGGTGCATGTATTAAAAACTGAAAGTAAAGAGTGGCCTACAACTTAAAGTATTGCCAATTAATATGAGAAGGGGATACAAGAACTTAGTATTATTTAAAACTCCACTAGATATAGCTTTGGGAAATTCCTTTAGTTAGTGAATTCTGCTCTGCCCATTAAATACCGCCCATAACTTCACAGAAATATAAAATAAGATTTTAATGTTGCTCACTAAGTACTAATTTTCCCACTTAATAGGAGTTAATTTATTTTTCACTCCTTCTGGGAGGCTGGTCGATGTGCTTACTTCAGCTCAAAATATATTTTTCCAAACTTATTCCTGAGACTTTCTTTCCCCCATCTCAAATCATGACTTCGAGGTCTAACAGTAGCTGTCACTGAAAATCATGTTAGTCTTAAAATGGGTTTATTACCATTAGTATTTGAATATCTGTAAAGTACTTTATTCATCCATTTTTAACTTCTGCGAATTCAGAACTAAAATCTCGAGCTCTACCTCAATGGACTTGCAGTTAAAGCAATTTTGATAGCCTGCCCGCGAAACATTTCCAATTTATCTTTATCATTCTGGTTATATGATCTCCACAACTGCACACATCTCAGACTTTTCTTACATTTCGGGTGCATTGTAGCAATATGTTTGTTTCCGCGGATTATTTATTTCCATAAATACTACAATACTTTCCTTGTTGTCTACATGACCTTGTCACATTGCTTAGTCACAATGACCTCTTCCAATAGGATAACAAAATGACCCAATAGTGGGTACTAACCTACTTGCCTGACTTCCATTACAGTACTGCGCCTCCGAATGTCTCTCTTTAGTACAAAGCTTTGCACTTAGCTGCACAGAAATTAATCTGTCACCTGTAGCTCTATCTTCCAGCTTTTTTAAATCCTCGACCTTTCAACATTCTCTGAAGTATGAACCATTTGAAAGATCTTGGTATTGCCTGCCAATAATAACCACGCTTGACATGTCCTTAGCACAGTAGCTTCTGAGTGCAATGAAGAACATCACATCTAAAAACAATCTAGCTTTTTATTGAGATTGGACTTCTTTTCTCATAACTCTGTTAGCACTAACCTAGGCAGTTCCTTACACTGTGTCCTCATATATGTACCAGTCTATGCTTGGCACTGTGTTAAAAAGAATCACATGGAAGTAGTTAATTGAAATGTAGATCACAATGAAATGTCAGGTCTTTGACAGAGTCTGTAAACCATCATAGAATACACCCCAAACATGAAGATCACACTTTACAAGTTGGGAAGCTTGCTGGTTTACAATTGAAAGGGATATAGAAGCTGTTTGCAAGTTACATAGAGGGAATAAAATTCAATGTTAGTGCACAAAATAGTGTGAGACTGGCAAAAGTAAAATCAACAATATTCTCCACATTGTAATGAAGTACACCCAACACCGTCACTGTTAATCAGCATTGATTTTTGAAAGGTCAAGATCTTCAGGTGCAGGCCTCCTGTGTTTGGTTATGCAGCATGTGTCTGGACACTCACCTAGAAGCACTGCAAATCCCATTCTGCAAAGTACAGCTGGATATAACATCCACTCTGCCACAAACCCTGAGTGAGGTCCCCCTGAAAGGCAGAAAGAGAAACATCTAGTAACAAAGGCAGGTTGTTAGGGGCTGCTTGCTAAGAACCAGAAAAACAAACATATAAAGAAGACATTTTAAAAGTATTTGAGGGCTGTGCTATTCACTTCAGATTGATTATTAGAGCAAACAGATGGATAATGACCATGTTACAAAAATCCTGACAAGTTTACACAAATTCTTTTCACCCATTCAGGTTTTGGCAGCTCCAGAATAACAAAACAAAAAGATGGAATTTATTTCTAGGAAAGGTGGCAACCCTACTGGAGAAGCTGTGGACCTACCTAGCACCAGGACGAATACATGCTGTTCAGAGAGGAAAGGAGAGTGCCCAGCAGTGCAGGAGGAGAGACTGTCAAGGAAGAGAAGCCCTGAGGGGACTCCGGTGAATGGGACACCCAGAAGAAGCGGACTGTCCAGTTGTTGGATTGGCCTGTGCAGCATGAAGTCACCCAGTCTCCCTAAGCATGGTTCAAGGGGTGAACTGCAATAAGAAGTGTAACTACATAGCCCAGTGCCAACCAACACTTCCACAGTCAGAGGACTGGTGCTGCCGGCCTGAGCCCTAACCTGCCAGGGACGTCTGGCAAGGGGGCCCCACCCACCACAGACACCTCTTCTGAAGGCCACATCTCCCGAAGACCATCACTCACTAGTCCCACCTGCACGCAGTCTCCTGAAGAGGTCTGCACATGAGAAGCAGGACCACAGCTGTGGATAAAGAGATATCATCCAAGACGCGGACAAGTGTTTGATGCAACATAGTCCAACCAGGTCCTCCCAGGCCAAGATCATCACTAACCAGGTAACAGTGAGGCACGGTCTCCAGAGACTGAGAGATTGCAAACACAAGCAAAGCCAAACAGGATTTCTACTCATCAGTAAATCTTTATTGGGCTAAGGAACGCTATCAACTGATCCACCAATTGCTATGGGGCAACAGTTTAGTAGAACTTGCACCTGGGCCCAATTTCGCCTAAACTCACTATATAGTAGGGAGGAGGTGACCAGGTTGAGTGGGTGGAGGGTTTGTGCAGGGGTAAGATTATTTAACCTGAAATCTGATACTTCTATAATTGTGTAGTATATCGTTCTGTGGCATTCTGTTGAGATAATAAATGTAATTAATTGGTTATAAAATACTGGGCTGAACAATGATTTATTAGGTCTGATGACTGTTGAGTGAAAAGTCTTGGTCCTCCCACACTACCTCGATGAGACTCTTGACTGCTTGTCCCCGCTATCATAAAAGACAAGCTCAGAAAGGTGCAATTTGCTCAATTTGAAGAGCCACGGCAAGATGGACTCCTCTGTACACCAGTGGCAAACAACCTCAACCACCAGGACACAGGGTCTCTAGTAGTTAAATACCACCTAGTAGCTTGCCTTACAGCTGGCTAGCATATTACTATTCAGTGTAGGCATTGCAGAAAGTAATATTGCCCCCTTTAATGTGTGTGCTGGAAGGTATTCAGAGTATCTCATTTATGGGTTCATGTGTGTCCAACCTTAGTTTAGTAGTTTGGAGGCTACCCGAAGCACCACTTTGAAACCAACCGACATCGGTAATGCTGTGCCTCGATGTAAATTAAATGGTGTGTGGTTATGGACACACAGACACATTGAAAATACGTGTCCTGCATATCTACAGAACATACCCTATGCAGACTGAACTGCAGTCAGTAGTTGGACCACATTAAGCAATTTCAAGTTCTTGGGTAGGAATGTAGGGTTGAGGGGACTTCTTCTGACTGTAAAGATTCAAAATGGGACTGAGTCAGCACCTTTTGTTCATGATCCGAAAGAAGAGTCAAGGACCATCACCAGCATAATGGGTGGGATAGGTTCTAAAGCCTCCAACAGGAAGACACATGTTGACATAGCTTCAGAAGTAGGGGTACGTAGCCACTGTAGAGAATGGAGTCTTTCCAAAAGTCCAGAGTGATACGAGACAAACTGGGGTAGTAAAGAAAAAACTTTTCACTGCATGTGGGTGGTGTGTACCGCTAGGGGGTGGAAACGGGGCTATGCCTGATACAGGGAAAAGCATGTGGGACTTTTTGACCTTGGCTGAGATCAGAGGAACAAGACAGTCTTCATTCTAAATAAACATTTCTTAGCCTGCAACAAAAAGGGGTTGCCAGGACAAGTATGAGCACTTGCCTTGAAAGATTGGAAAGCACAGTATGATTCCCAAGAAGTTGGAGGTCTGGATAATATATTGTGGGTAAAAGTTAGATTTCTATGAGAACTTTCCCTGTCTTGCAATACTACAGCGCACCAATCATTTAGATCAAAAAGGTTTGTCCCAACAAAGTTTATGACTTTCTACTGTGTCTATTCTTTCAAGACTCGAGAATCAGTTATGGTTGGCATCGCATGGAGAAACCAGTGCAGGATGGGGCATCGTTCGGGTCCTTGGATCCTAGTAGTTTCAGCTCTGCTAGCTCCATGCCAAACACAAGCATAATTTGTACTCCTTTTGAAAATCTTTCAGTAACAGACAGGCCTACTGATCATACGGATGGCGCAGGTGCCACCTTACCGGAGCCTCTACGGACGCAGGCTGAAGCACCTTTGAAATAACTACACAGTATGCCCTTCTAAGACAGGGTGGACAGAAAAGAAGGTTTGTCATAATCAAGCCTCCTGTCTTGTGATAGAATGCAGGGTTGAGTTGGTGATTTCAAATACTGTCATTTTCCACTCACCACAGCAGACAGGAACAGGCTGCAGCTGCAGGCAGCCGGGTTCAGTTGGCTGGGCCCTAGAGTTGTAGGCGCAGGCAGGTCTTTGGTCTTTGCAGCAAGCAAGGGCTAACCAGAATGAGCGACCACCAGCAAGGACCTCAGCAGTCGTAGTTGCAAGAAGGAGACCAACAAGCAGGTCTAAACATTAACACACACAGAGCTACGGAGGAGGACCAGGGCGCTGTCGGGCACAGGCCAGGACCCACATGAAAACAGGCTTCAGCAGCGACTCAGTCTCATTTTATTCAGGGTCTGCCAGACCTGTCCAAGAAAGACTACCAACTGCGAAGTGTGTAGGCAGGCATAAAAATCTTGCCTACATATCTGAGCCAGTTCCAATTCTATGTTTTAAGCCAATAAAGTTTCTTGGTTAGCTTTGGGGTGGACTCAGATTCCTGCTGCCGGAATACATCAGCCATTCATTGGCCTAGCATTCCTGCAATGCTGCTGGCACTGCCCGCTCTTAAAATCAGGAAAAGGTCCACCCCAACAGAGTCTCTCAGAGGCCCAAGGAGCACTTCTAAAAACAGCTAAAATTCAGATGAAACGGAATTCATGGCCACCCTATTCTAGGATCGAGATAAGTATTACTCGTTCCAATCACATAAGGATTGATTTTCAAACTGCCTTCAAGTCCCAGGCTCAATTCACCTCTGGCATTGGCCATACTTACTGCAAGATGCACATCCTTGTTTGAAAAGACCTCAGTAGAATCATCCACAGCATGGAAGGGGGTTCCACAGCACTGCTGGTGCCAGGCACAACAGAAGGCCTGTGCCAAGTGCTGGCTGAAGGGGGGAGACTTCCTTTCTAGTCGAGTGGGCTGAATGCAGGGAGCTAGGGCTGGAGCTGAGGAGGGGGGCATTAAGAATAGATTGGGAACCACCATTTAGTTTCTGGTAAACTCAAACTCTGGGATAATTTTGCCACTGAGGATAAGACCAGAGGAAGGAGCACATCATTTTGCAGCAAAACTGGGATTGAGAAGCCTGGCAAATTTATTACAATTGGCTATGCCTCAATTTCCGCTTTGAAAACTCTGAAGGACCTACTATAGGGACAGAACCTGCTGAAATTGACCTCACAGATTACAGTTCAATGAAGAATCTCTACTTGAGCTGGAAAGAGTGGTGACTTCGGCATTATCTTGAACTTCTGCTTCATCATTTTGTTCCAGAGCTGGTTGTCAGTACTTGTAGACCCAGAGAGCTAAATGGGTGAAGGTCCAGCCAGCAAATATGGTTTGCCCCAGGTGGAAATGCTCTTGCAAGGCTGGAGGTACAGAAGTTTTTGCTTGACTGGACAACATGAAACTGACCACTCAGAACATTGCATTTCTTTCTGAGACAAATAGCAGAGCTTTGGGAAGCCTCCTATAACTGTGACCCATGGAATAGAATCTGACAAGCCAGTCCTTAAAATTTCAAGACTTTTCAGCAAGGTAGTAAACCGTGCACAGCAGGTGCAAATACTCCTGGAGGAACAGGGCATCCCGACAGGTATCCCAGAAAAATATAATCATGGCGGTTTCACCTTAGGAGTTACTTCCGCTCCTTGCTTTTTGCTAGAAAGTTCAAATGCTACAGTGCGATTGTCTGCCTAATTTAGGGTGTTTGACTTCCTACTGCCTTTTCTAGGTACAGTTTGCATGTGTGCCCTGATAAAGACATTTAATTTCCAAAAATATTTGCAAGTCCAAACACTAAAATGCGTTCAACGGGACCAAGCACCAACATTCATACAGCTGCTGTAACTCGGATTGCTCTCAAATGGCACATATGTTCCAGTCAGTTGCATGGAAGACGTGCATAATTATTTTCTCAGTTCATCGTGCTTTCCATAGGATGATACTGAACACCTTTTTACAATTGTTGCTCAAAGGGCATATTTGTCTTTCTAGGTAAGGTTTTATAACGACATTTGACTAACATTTTTCTGAAACTGCCATACGTGCCTAACAACATGTTTGATCTTTGTAGAGTTGTTTCTTAGTAAGTATCATTTAGGGTTAGAACACACTTAATGTTGTTAATATGGCCTTGCAACGCTGTTTACAAATGGGTACCTCAAGACCCTAGCTGGGTTGCTTGCGCAGGATAATGCCGTTCATATGTGCACCTTTCGTGTATGTGCTTTGGTCATATATTATAGAGGTTAGAGGTGTACAATGTGTGTAGCCAGATGTTTTTCTGTTTTTACTTGTGCACTCCGGGAGGACTCGTGTATGCCTTGCCTAGTCTGAAGTATGTTTCTGAGGTAATTAAGAGGGTGATGTTGTTGGGATGAATGTCCCCAGTGTGGTTTTATGAAGTGGTGCTGCCGTTCACTTGTACATTTTACAGTCTTCTCCATTTCCTCGCACTAAGATTGACAATCATGTGAGTCCCTAGAGGGGTCTCCTATTTTCAGAAGTTTGAGACATCAGACTACTGTTAAATCTACCCGGCAATGTGGATACTGATAATGGTGCCAATATAATCTGCTGTCAGGAGTGGTTGCCTTCCGGGGGTCGTGTGTAAAGCTTTGTTCAGTCCCTCATACCCGAGTCCTTGGACGTCATAGCCTCTGGGCAATGTATGGAGGGTGCCTGCTGAAAGGGAGGAGAGAATGGACCGGTAGGTGCTGGAGTCCACAAGACTCCTTGTGACAGTGCTGTTGAATGGTAATCTCCAGTATGCAGACCTGATGACTTTTTGTATAAACCAGCACCCACTCACACATGACCTGCCTTCCTCCTGTGAAACCAGGTGACAATGCCACATGGAAACCACCCCCTATCCCAGTTCCAACAACCCCCAGCGAAATGGCTGTGGATCCACCTAAGCCAGCCTAAACTAGTCACGGAAGGAAAGGACTGAATAGAAGTGTGCACAAGATTATAGGTCATCAAAAAGGAAACTCGTTCTTCTGTGACTGGAGAGGCCAAAAGTAACTGATCACCAGGGGAGAATAAGCGTCAAATTTCCATTCAGTAATTTGTTTAACTTTCATCTCATTACCGAAGATATTTTCAACATCAGCGTGTGGCTAGAAGACACTAAAGAGCCAGGTGTGGGAAATGTAACACACTGCCTCCAAACTAAGCCTACATGCAGGTTTGGTTCACTGCCAACAAACTGAGCCTAATTCTTGGAAACCAGCTGGACTGGCTTCCTTGTTGGACCAATAAACAGAGTAAAATCCACCCTGCCCGTTTGGAGTAGTGACCTGAATCACACAGTAGAGAGCTATAGCACAGGTGGCAGGAATAACTGTTGTAGAGGACACTTTAACAGTGAGAGACTGCCCAGGAGCCACAAGGTCGCCCCAGCCGTCTCCAATGAAACATCTGCCATGAGGAGCTGCTACTTCATCTTCATTGTCAAGAAGAGTGAGGCGTTTTTCTCCCTACCATTCCCCAAAGCCTCACAGATGTCTTATTCAGGGTACACAGTATCCATTTGACCTGACTATAGGTTCTTGGGTAGATGGTGGGCTAATGAGTTATGTGCTGTTGCGCTGCTTTGTGACTAGTGCAAAAAGAACAACTGATGGACAGAATGTAGAACAATGTCATGCATTCACCCCAGTACAAAGATCTGGGCCTAAATCCATCGTTTTTATGCTCACCATGCCATTCCAGTTTGGACCCAGCCATATGCAAATCAGTCTTGACCCTGCGCCCAATGGGAACAGTCCGGCCCGAACTGCCAGGCCAGGTCCTCCCTGGACTGGAAACAAGCATCCTAGGACCGGTTTCGGGCTTTCAGCCCTCATCAGCCAGGATAGCTTGATTCCAGTGGCAAGGTGAGCCCGGGACCCACGACTGGGCATACCCATCCCACTCGGGGTGACAAATGCAAAAAGAACAATTGATGGACAGAATGCAGAACAATTTCATACATTCACCCCAGTACAGAGATCTGGGCCTAAATCCATAGTTTTTTTGCTCACCATGCCATTCCAGTTTGGACCCAGCCATATGCAAATCAGTCTTGACCCTGCGCCCAATAGGAACAGTCCAGCCCGAACTGCCAGGCCATGAGGCACAGGGTCAAGGCTGATTCGCATATGGCCAGGTCTAAACTGGGGTGGCATGGTGAGCAAAAGAATGATGGATTTAACCCAGATCTCTTGACTGGGGGTGAATGTTTTGATTCATTCAGCATTCCGTCCATCATTTGTGTGTCATTTTCTTTGTGAAAAGTGGCATGCGTTTATGAGCTTAGAGAGTACATTACCATTAAACTGTTCTGTCTAATGTGTTTTGTTGGAAAGTATGGCTGTCTATTATCATGGTGCGTACTGTTGTGAACTCACACCCAACTATATAGAATATCTGAACTGTTGGTTATGTGGCCAGTGTCCTGCATAATTATTTTTCCTATGATGTTTCATACTTAGGTATGCAGCTCTGTCCAATGTGCTCTTTTTGTTTATTATCATGTTTTGTTGTGAGCTCACTAGCTTGTTGAGACCCAAATATCTGGATTAGCTAGGCAGTCCAGAATACTCCCTAATGCGTTTTGAAGAATGTAATCAATGAGCAAAATACAGTACACCCTGTTAGCCTCACAATTATAGGGCTGCATCCCAATTCATAAACGGGGTTCAATCACCATCAATGCCCAGTGCATGTGCTTCAGGAATTACAAAAATAAAAAAATGATTATGAATGTAGTTATGGGTGGCACAACACAAGACCACTTGGTGCAATGCTGCTTTGGGCTCATACGTACCTTTCATACATCTGCATCAAAGCACTCCTTTAACCCCATGTCTGTTATTTTGTTATTATCAACACACTACAAATGGACCACTTCAAAATAAAAGGCAGAAATTCACTTACCATGAGGCATCACAAGAAGAGGGAGATTTGCCTCTGCCGTGGTATTCTTGGGATGGAGATAGATACATTCAAAATCAAGTCCAGCTGCAAAGAAAAATAGATGCATTACTACACCAATTTAGCTTAACTACTTAAATATTTTGAAAATACACTAGGAAAGAATTGGCAAACAGTTATCAGCTACTGTCTTGAAAACAGAGGTAAATGAATAAAAGTGACTCTGTAACACATATCTACCTCAACAAGGTGTCCCCGAGGGTCTACCCTCTCTATGACGCTTCTTTTAAACCTCAAATATTCATGGAACCCACTGGGTCCCTCTTCATGAACTCCGCAATTTTCTCCACATGACATTTTATTTCATGCTCAGACTCTCATCATGGCGGATGCACAATAACATCACACTAAATCCCACTAAAATAAAGAGTTCCTCTTGATAGCCCCAAAACACCTTCCACCGTCTCCCACTGCTCCCATCAGGTACAACATTGGCTCAAGACATTCAGAGTATTAAAGTGCAGTCAATCACAAAGTACAAAATCACTAGGCTTTATTTTTTACAAGACTTTCCAACCTTACACTTATAATTAAATGGGCACCAGTACCAGTTAAAAGTCCTGCAATCAGTAAAACCACCCTTACAAGGGATTTAGACTACAAACTAGTAATATAATTCCTGGTATTGAATTTAGATTATGGCATTATTCTTACACTCTGGCTACTGGTACAAGGAAATATGATTCCATTATGGCGGTCAGACCCCATTATTGGGGTGTCAGGATAGACAGGGTCTACTTGGCCCCAACTTGCCACTGGTGCCCTTACATCTGTCATACCATAAGTCTGTAAACTAGGCTAAATAAACCTTTTACACATTTAACACTCAGGTAAGCAGTCAAAGGCTTCTAAGGAGGCCAGAGTATGGGCAAGAGCTCAGAACACAACAGTCAAACAACAGACACAATAATGCATTGTCCAGACCAGTGATTATCTTAGTAAAAAGAAACTAAAACACCTTAGTGCACATTACAATGGAGCTTAGCTATGGGGTTGTGATTTCAACTACAACTCCTAAGCAAGTGTTTACACCCTTCATGGTGCCATCTCTCTGCTGTAGGATTCTCACTTGTGTTTACAGGACTGCTACCCAAGTGTAGCTATTGGCATGGACTTGTGAGGTACAGCTCACTAGGCTTCTACTCATGCACAGTATTTCGTAGTTCAGTACAACAGTTCGTACCCAAAATGAGGGTGCATAACAAGCTAAGCAACAGTGAATGTTCTTGCTGCAGAAAACAGACCACTTGTCTGAATTCTCACATTGCTATGGCCGCGAGGGCCTGGCTGATTACCCTCCTGGTCCGCTTCGTCGGCACTAGTGCCATAGTACTCACCATCTATGACAGGCCTGCTGAGCGACCGCCCATTCTGTCAAATGCTGCCTCTGTGGCGAAATCCGTAAAGTGCTTGTTGCAGACAGTTGTGACCTCCGAGGAAGCATCACAGAGGATGCTCATCTGCCAGGTGCGAACTCTGACCTGGGATCAAGCTTCTACTATGACAATCCTTAAAAGTGGACTCATTTGGAGTCTGCAACAGCAGCTGTACACCTTCTAGCTTTGCAGGGCTACAGGACAGCATATGGTTTCCTTCTACGGCTTTATTTCTGTAAAGGGTCCACTTTGAGGCCTTGACAGGAGACTGGGAGATCCCTCACAACACAGGACAGCTACGGCTTCGCTCTCACAGGTCACCTAACCACTTAAGAGTGTTGCGCGTGCCGGAAACACAGTTGGATTCCCCTCCTGGACAGTCTCTCCACCTGCATAGCCAGACACTCCCCTTCCCTCATGAGAATGCACAGAGGTGTTGAAGTGCTAGGCAGACCCTGAACTTCTCCAGCAAACTGTGGAGACGTCACATGATGTATCCTCACCTCTGGTAGACTGTCATGCAAGAACCAAGCCCGACTGCACAACAGCTCTTCAAGCGCTCTGCAGAGCACTTTCTTCTTGGTTAAGAAGTACTAGAATCCAGTGAGTTGGGTTAGATCCAACTGTTAAACACATTTTACAGAGCGGGTGTGGATCCACAGTCTTAAATTTTAGAAACTATTTGGGATGGTTCTCTTTCAAATGTCATTTTTTGTCTGTTCCACCAACATAGCATATGTGCAAGGTGATTAGTATCGCAGCAGGTAACAATGGGGCCGGCTCCAAGCAGGAATATCCAAAACAAGGGCACAATTGAGTGTAAGATCTCAGTCCTTGGCTGACATCGGCATTCCTGGAGCAGTAAGAAGGGACAGAACTTACATAACAAACAATCCCACCCTGAACAGGAACTGCAGTTTCACCCCTAACCCCTCCCACCTACCAACAGGCAGTGCTCAGGAAGAAGGAATCCACATCTTTTATTCTCCATTCTCCCTCACTTCAGTGCCTCAATCTCCACCCTAGATGCCAAAAGAAAGCAGCCAATGCATGTCTACTGTCTGGGAAAGTGGGATCACCTTCCATATTGTGCCATGTAAATGCAGTGGCCATCCAAAACGGATCCCACTGGTCCCAGTACTCAGGCTTATATAACATACAGTGTCCTGCTACTATTAATGTGCAACATACTCACTGTACATACATGCACTTGACACACATACAGAACGTCAGTGCAAGGTTCTAGGATTCATATAAAAGCGGTGCTTTACATGAGATGGGTTAGTAGACTCTCACTTCCCTGACATCTATAAGGTCTGGTCACACTACTGATACACAAACATCTGGTACAATGCCACCAATGAGTTACACGATTCACCCAGGACTTGGACAGTAGTCCTGTGCCTTTTCTGAGGGCACACATTGTATGCCCCTCCAGGTCACAGAACAGGATCTAGACCTTGCATTACTAAGGACAAGCCTCGGCCTCAGCACACGCACTAGGTTATTGTGATGCCAGGGCCAAATTGAAAAGTGGAGATACCCGCTTCTCATACAGTCAGGGTAGGAGTACACACCCATTTACCATGTTGGGTATATAACCGCCCCAACACGTTTCTATATTTACAAATTGCCCCCTTTATCCGTCTTGCATTTTGCCACGCAGAACAAGGCACAGATCAAACAATTCTCTGAAATTGAGATGAAAATTATGGATTGGTTTGTTGTTGTTTTCAGTAACTTATTAGGAAGGGATTTTTAAAAAAAATTATGACTTTCAATAAATTTAATTATCTAATCACACAAAGGGAAGAGCAACTGATGAACTTAATGACAGATGGGATACCACCTAGATGAAGGAGAAATAGGTTGGTGCCAGGAAACTATTCACTATCTAGTTCTGAGGGTTTGGAAATGTGCCAGTTAAATACCTCACCTGACATATCATTTGGAGTCAACAGCTTCACATCTAGCTAATGATAAGGCATGCACAAGCAGGCCCCATGTACAAACCTCTGTGGTTTGTAAAAGTACCCTACACATATTCCTGAAACGGGCATAATGGCATACACCGTAAGAACAATGCTTACAATCAAACGGAGGTTCGAACAGCCTGTGAGTCACCCATACACTATACATTCTTCAACAATGTTTAATTTCTCAGGATTTACAATAAACCGGAAATAAATATATTCACCTTATAAAAATTAAAGTTTATATAGAAGGTGTAGATAGCCCCACATGACAACTACTTAATGTTAGGATGTACACAGCACTCCGCAGGTGAATAATGCACTGTAGGAATAAGCATTCGTTTTTCTCACATATTTTGTCAACAGGTCTTTGATTCAAACTACAACCTCTTTGAAACGTACGGCTGCAAGCCACATTAGTTATGCTCAGTCCCTACCTTTTTTTAAATTAAGTAGTTTTTGCATCATATAATTTCTAATATAGTAAGAAGTACTACACTATTTCTATTTTGAACATGCCTCGCATGTGCATAAATGCAATCTATGCTGTATATGTTTACTTTGTTTTTAAAATGATATAGAAGTTTATAGAGTAATTTAAGGGGCAGTAGCTTGGATGATATCAGTGATGTCATTTAACATGTCATGAGTATTGTAGTATATGTGATCATAAGCAGTGCATGGCACGGAAGCAAGTTATATGTACATCAGTAAACTGGTGCATTTCAATGCTTTCTGGTTTTGAAACATTCGTTTTTATCTCTTTTCAACACCGAACTATAACATTTTAACCTTTGCTTTTTAGTGAAGAAAAAAATTATATATATATCTTACACACTGTGCAGATCTAGTTAGGTCACAGTTTCCATACAAACAGCGTTTTTTGTTTCACAAATAACTTTGGTGCCACCACTTTTCAAAACAAAATCAGCCACCTCAGCTACTTCCTGGAACGTTTTGTTCAGATCCGTCAAGCAGGGGCCAAGAAGAACTGGTGGGATCAGGGAAAAGGTGCGGGCGGGGAATTCCCAAACGATTTCCCATGTTAACTTCCATTAAACATTTTGGGAAGCGATATAGAAAAGAAAAACAGCTGAATGGAATTACACCAAATTTAGCAGAGGGTTAGAACTTTACTCAGAAAACATGCTTTTTATTCTTTGGTGTAAATCTATTCAGCCATTTTCAATAAATTAGTGTTTAAAGAGGTGCTCAGGAGGTCATACAGAATTAAAACGAGTGCATATTGGGACACCAACAGTAAAAGTATACCCGACTTGCCACTATAAAAGGGTCTGGTTAATCCCGATTGCCTGGCCACAAAATAGAATATGTTGTGGCCGCCATAAAGGATTCAGGAACCTAGTCCCTGTGATCTGAAAATGAATTATAAAAATATAATGACGCCAGGTGAGCACAGCATGACCACCAAACATCGGGGGAGTCCGCAAATGCACACCCTGTGATGGGCTAGACACAACACGGAGAACATTTTGTGGCAGTCATTATGGTGCCCATAGAAATGCATTGTAGTGAATACCAGGTTTTGAGGGTCAGACAAAGGAGCACAAATAAAGGATGATAACAGATTTTGTTCTCAGTATAAATCATTTGTTGGTGGTACCATACTAATTTTAGTAATTGTGGCATGTTGTAACGTAATCTCACCTTATTAAATATCCTGACCCTCTACTGAAAGTTGATGAACAATGTGTTAAAGGAAAAGGTTTTCTCTCATGATTTTCTGAAAGATATTATGAACGAGGCCCCAGAAGCTAAAATTGAGCGTATTTTCAGTAAATTCTCACTATCTTCCCCAGCCATGTCAGAATAAAGTCTGATATATAAGGTTTTGAGACAATGCAAATTACTGAATAATGTAGAATTTATGGTGTCTTACTTAGAGGTGGTTCATCTCATACTGGTGAATTTCAGGTTTCTTGTTCTTGAAATTATTTATAGCCGCAATAAATCTATTTGATTTGAAAACTTGGAGTGCGTATTCTGGCTTCCTTCATCACATAGAAGGCCTGCCTTTTGAAAATGGGTTACATTATGTATATCTTGAACTAACTCTTCTATGTCTATGAGTTTACCATGTGATTGGTCACGAGTTATTGCACTAGCACGTTATAAACAAGGAGGCACTCTGTATGCGCGTTATGTGAACAAGACCTCTTGTAGGTCGAAACGCATCATGGCGGAGGTGCAGGGCATCCAATAAAATCCCGTGCACTGAATTTTGGGTCCGTTTTTGTCTTTTTCCTACGATTTGGATGATGTGTGGCGATGTTCTGTGATATATATATATATATATATATATCTTTCCTTCCTCTGCGGTCACTGTAAAGCCTGGCGCCATAGCAACATGGTTAAGGAGTTTACTACACCAGGCTCAGGCATTAACCCCTTAGGTGCTCCTGTCGGCCAACGGCCGCCACGAGCACTACCTCCGTAGTACTGCGCACGTCCGTTGGCCGACGCGGACCCACTGATTACTCAGTTTCTTATATGTAGCTCCAGTTTTGTCTTATACGTTCTGGAATGCCCATGTAGGATGAGGTATGTGGGCAGTACGACCTTGACGGTCAAGAAAAGTATTTTGGAACATCGTGGGGCCATCACCAACAGGGACCCTCATTATCACATAGCCCGGCATTTCCAGGAGTATCGCCTGTCTAACAACTCCCTATTGTGCTTCTTTGCCATTGATCAGGTACACATGGGCCCCAGGCGTGGCAACAGGGTTCTGAAACTACGCATAAGGGAATCCAAGTGGATACATGAACTAGAGAACAAATTCCCTGGGGGGCACAACCTGGACGAAGAGCTAGCAACCCATCTGCATGATGACTAATATGCGCGTACATGATGAAGTCAATTTTCCTCCTCGTTTATGTGCTTTGCACATAATGTACATGGTTTTAATGTGCACTTGAATGTATTTTCACACCGGTATTTTAATGAATACTTACATTTTTATTGTTTTTATCACAGGAGGAAAGGAAGTGACCCACCGTATGCTGACAGACACTGCACGGGTTCCCTACCCTTTTCTTCCCCGGACTGGGGTGTGCACATTGTTAAAGATAAGAGTTTTGCACTTCTACACGATTGCTTTTATCGTTTTTCATGTTTTTATGTATGGTAATGTGGTTCTCATGACATATTATTTGGTATGCCACTTGGCGAATAGAATCAGTTGATACATTGAGGTGCAAGGTGCTGGTCACTCACTTGGCGCATACGTCCCTGTTATTATGCTCTGAGCTTTAATTCATTACTCCCACTGCGTTTACAGCCTTGCAGCGCCAAAGCTCGGGTGGTGCATTGGTCTTGCTTGTCCAGTACTATTGGAGATATGTTTTCCCATATACCTGGTTTCTTTCCGATTGTGACAAACAGGTTCCCATATGACTGTGATCTTGCCCACCATTTTGGAGTGCTTGACAGGCTGCAGTGTGCCTCTGTACGATGCCTTCATCACGTCTTGTGGCAATGGCTACCTGATCTTTACTTCTCTCATGTTACCCACATGGTCTGTATTGATTTAGGCGGACATGCGAGACTCCCTTATTGGGTGACTATGTTGCATTGAATCCCGTATGATGATAATACAGTACGAATTGTTTAACTCAATTTTCCTATTTTATGATATGTTTTTTGTACTTTTGATGCTATGACATTTTAGGATCTTTAGAAAGAAAAGGAATGCTTTCTGTAGTTTAGTACAGCAATCCCTATCGAACTTGAATTAATATAGGAAAGAGTTAATGCATTGTCATTCTTTGGCAATTTTGCAAAGTTTGCAAAAAAATGCCAGAGTGCTTTTTATCCAATTTGTCGCATTGAGGCTCAGCAAAACATCTTAAACGCACACAGTTTTTGGTACTCACTTTTATTTGAAGACTGATTTGGAAGTAGACATCCTCCAATTTTATAAACTTCAAAGAAGGTGATTTACTTTGGAAAAGCGATAACGGTGGGAGGGTATTGAGTAATTGTCAAGAATCAGTTTATTGTGTGGTCATGCGGTGCAGGATCTAAAACACATTCTGTTGTTTGGTTTAGCATAAGTTCGTACAAGGTAGATTCATAAAACCAATGTTCATAAAGGGAAAACTAGATTGTCTCAAGTTGCAATGTTTATATTTTCAGCATAAATAGTTTATGTTTGCTAAACCAGGGTGATCACCCCAGGCTGCCCGGGCATATTGCCTCCTATCCATGTTAAACATGGACTATAAAGTTCTGAGTCGGATACTGGCCTCACACCTTCTCCCCCACATGCCTTGTTTGGCTTATTCATCCGGACCAAACCCGGTTTATCTTGGGGGGGAAACACTGCGATAAATATTTGCCTACACCTCTCCCTCATCCAGAGGACGACAATGTGGTGGTTGTGGCCATCGACTCAGAAAAAGCATTTGACAGCCTGTGATGGGATTATTTATATGAAGTAATGGCCAAAATGGGACTGAGACTGGGCTTTCAACAATGGATCCTGCTCTTATATTCAACCCTGACCGCATGTGTCCGCACAGGCAGCACTATCTCCAACTCCTATATGGAGGGGAAGGGGAACCAGGCAGGTCTGCCTCCTTGCCCTGATTTTGTTTGCCATTGCAGTCAAAACATTGGCCAGCAGAGCACGATCGGGGTTGACCTATAGGGGACTGAACAGAAGAGGACTGGTACATACTATAGCACTTCACACCAACGATACGCTGCTGTTCCTCCTTGGTGCTACCTGGAGCAATAACGTTATTATAGTGATTTGGTGACTGATCAGGACTTCACATAAACTGGCAGAAACCCCTTACCTTCCCCCTCACTCGCAGAGGATGACCACACAGAGATCAACATGGTGTACTATGGGAAGGTAACTGCATGAAATACCTTGGGATCAAAGTAAATCACAACCACAAAAATGTCTTGGACAGTAACACAGCAGTAGTAGCTGTGAGAGTGCTTCACGCCACAGTGGCATTTTGGAGGGCCCACGCTCTGTCTGAGGCAGGCTGCATAGCGATTGCTAAAATGGCGGTACTCCCCCGTTCACTTTAATTTTTTTTACCACCCCACCAATTTTAATTCCCCACACAATTTTCAAGGAATTGGACTTCATTAGTTGAGCTTACTTGGAGCTCTGGTAGGCATCGAGTATCCATGGCCAAACTACGCAGACTACCACAGAGGGTGACTGGGCCGCGACAGACTGGGAAACATACTACTTATCAACCAAATCCAATGGTTTAATCAATGGTTGCACACCCAACTACGCCCTGCGGGAGGGGTCCCTGCTGGGATTCGAAGTCTGCACGACCTGCTTCATATTCTCTTGATCCCCAGATGCCCTGTGGCGAGTGGCTCTGGGAATTTGCACACTGCCTGACGCTGTTTGCAGCGCTGCATGCAACACACCCACACTCCACACCCATATGCACCAGACACGCTCCTACAGTGTCTAACTGCACTCAACACGACAGGGTTCCGAGGAGCATAGTAGAATGGCCACACTATGGAGTTAGTCGCTTAGGAGACCTCTACAGGGACAGGGAACTGATCTAGTTTGCGGACTTCTCAGAGTCCTTCGGACTACCCCCAGGTCAGTTCTTATTGCACCGTGTAGTGGTGCGGACGATTCTTGATCAGTGGGGCAACGGGGTGGCAGGACCCCAATAGCATAACATAACGTGTATTTGTAAAGCGCACGTTCACCCGTAAGCATCTTGGTGCTGAATAACAGATGTTTATGGTTACCAAACTCAATGGTACTCGATTCACCATAGTAGCCTGGTTCTTTGTACGGCCACGGGTAGGGATCAGGCAGGCACTCTGAGCAGGTATTATTTCACCCCAGGAGGAACTACGCTTGAAATGGGAGAAGGAAATGTCAGTCCCAACTCCAGAAGAGCAATTGGCATCTACTAGCACACACATATACAGTTTCCTGCAATGCCAGATTGAAGAAAATGAATTTGTCTTATTTACACAGAGCCCATCTTACACCAGGTAAAATTATGCGGACATTTAGAGCGCAGGAGATGAATTGCCCCAGTGACAGCTGAGTGGGGCAGAAATGCTCCACATGGTCTGGGGTTGCCCTGGCCTGCGGGGCTGCTGGGAGGGGGTTGTGGCATGTATCACAGAGAGACAGGTCCCCTGTTCTCCTATTGCATGTGTACTGGGTGGTTTTCCCCGTCCTACTAACTTCATAGATCTAGCCCTGGTCCTTGCAAAGAGGGAGATCACCCTGAAATGGAAAGCAACCACAAGCCCTCGGATGGAGGGAAGTTCTGACTCAAATGGAGGGAAGTTCTGACTCAAAAGGCATCGTACGAAGGTGCAGTATTGTTCCAGGAAGCTAGGAAGGGGCCTAATACGATCGATAATGCAAGAGCTTGGGATGTGTTCGTTGAATGCCTGAAACATTCGGACACAGATTCCCCTGATAGTTCCACAATTTTTGAAAGGGGGCAAAAAGAGATCCAAGCATAGCCATTTCAAATTACAAGAGTTGGGCAGTACTGACTCACACCTATGTTATTTCTTTTATGGGCTATACAAGTTAATTGCATGTAGTGCTTGCACCTCACTTCTGTGGATGTTCACCATGTTTGTATAATTGTTTGTAGTTAATAAACAATTATTGAGATGCCAGAGAGGCAACAGTGTGAAGGACCGAAAGGCAGAAGATGATCAACAAAATGAGCAAGATTGGGGAGAATGTGGGATTATTAGGAAAAATGAGTAACAGATTGGAGAACTCACATTATTTGAAACAAAGTAAGATAGGAAACAAATAGGATGTAACATGTAGAGCAAAGTGTAACAGTTCACCTCTGTTCCTACCACAGCTCAGAATGTGTCAATTGACCGCACTGATGTTCGACTGCAGCGAAGGTCATGAGCTTTGTATTTGGAACCCAAATGGTCATGTGCTCAGTGACATGATAATGCTTTGTTTAAACATGTGGCCACCGTGAGATGAGCCATAATGTAAGCTAAACTATAGGTAAGTTGTACAGTAAATATATATAGATGATTAGTACAATATTTGTTCTGCAAAGCAGCTTCTCTTATCTGTGCTACTGTGTGAAGGTGTAACTCTACATACAGGGTCATTTGGAGTCCGGCGGGACTCCCGATTCAGATTCAGGATAATGAGGTTTGTGGGACAACCTGCACATTCTAGATCTCCCTACCTACAAATTTCCCTAAGATCTTTTTGTGATCTCAGTAAGGAACTAATTATTCCGTTGCTGATGGGAGAGGAGGAGTTATATTATCGGTGCCAAGACGAATGTTTACATTAAACATTCAAGAGTCAGCATGACCTGGAAGGCGATGACCTGGCATTCTATTACTAGCTTGCATTGATTTGATCACTAACTAAGAAAGGGAAAGGGGTTTCCCTCAGTAAACCTGAGTAGCCACAGGAACCACAGTGTTAGAAGTAAATCTCACAGGTTTATAAAGGCAGCTCCATAATAGAAGTTAACCACTCTAGTAGGCATGAAAATTACACCAATTATAGGGATGACTTTCAATGAATAGTGCCAACGGAAGCACCACATACTGGGTAAAATCTTTAGGAATGAATTGGCTCTTCACCAAAACAAAGAAGATCTCTTACTGTGCTACAGCAATACTAAAGATACCTTCCAGGTTTTATTCCCATCGTCAGTGGATCAACTGGTGTGCAGTTCATACAGCTTTGAAGATTTCTCAACAAAGCAAGCAATTCCTCACAAGCGAGCTCTCTGCTCTGACTTGGCCATATTGCACACACGTCTCTGTGGATAGGGGAACGTCTCTGTGGATAGGGGTCTCTTGTCATTCTCCATGACCAGGCACGCCTTGCCATCTCGTCTCACCGGTCATGTTTGTCTGTCAGCTCCACATGGGGATAACGTGGCCCTTGCAGCTTAGCCTGCATCTCCCTGGAGTCTCATCATGCAGTTCCCCATTTCCATACTTGTTCTCGGTCTGGCCCCTTCACTTCCACAAATTGCTTATGTTTCCATCTCTGCCCTAAAACCCCTGCACTCTCCATCTGCCTTCGTTTTCGTGTTTGTGCTGTTTGGAGTGACCCCCTTAGGACAGTCAAAATATTGAGCTGCATGCCTAGACGACTGAACACCGTAACCTCTTGGTGCTTCTCTATCTAAATAGAGAGACAACTGTGAGAAGGTGGCCTGATATATGCTGTCCACTAGTTCTAGTGGGCACCTTGTATCAGTCCAAACAACCCCTTGTGGTGATAGGTTAAAGACAACCTTATGTGAAAGCTATCCTAGTGGTAGCTATGTAGAGCAGCCTTCAGGCTAAGTCTTGAAGGAATGTAAAGCAGCTTGTTTTACCAGTCTATAATCTCTTGAATGACCAAATGAAAAGACAACCACACCAGGTATATATTCAAAATATATGTATTTAAGATAACACACACCCCTCTAGTCTCTTTATGAGACTGGAGTTCGAAGTACTTCAGTTACAAGTGTTTAAGCATCAGTAAAAGCACAAATAAAGGTTTGGGCCCTAGGGGTGTACCAAACCATATACTAAAATAGTGGTATAAGAACCACGACTGAAATAGGCAGTATGCCTATTGCCTCTAGAATCGCTGGGACCCCAAGGAACCACCCAAGGTAGTGACACAGGGGACCCACGGGAACTGTATGCCGTGTGGAAACACAACCGCGGGTTTCTATTACTTTCTATGGGGAATGTCGCGGTTGGAATTTTAAAGATTAGGGACACTTCAAATCAAACTAGGACCTAACCCTTTTGGACTTAGACAGTTCTAGGGCTAGCAGCCTCGAGAGTACCGGAGTACTCGAGTTACCTCACCCAGGGAAGCTGGGTGCATAGGTGTCTTTTGGTGTCGGGTAGCGTCGTCGATTCCAATGGAAGCCTGCAAAGAACTGCTGCTGCCGTGAAGAGGCGAAGTGTCCGGAGAGATCAAAGCCTGGATCTAGGATGTAAGGAACCTGAAAGCAGAGGGGACAGAGTCTGGGTCACTTGCCAGTGACCTAGGGCAGGATGGACCAATGCCCACAGATGTCGGGTGCCTCAGGTGAGTTGATGGGTGTCTTGACTCTTCAGCCACGAGGTCCAGGAGGTGTCGACGAAGTCTACTAGCCGGATTCAAGCTGTCCCACGAAGTCTGTCAAGTGCTGCGGTGTCGGCGACCACAAAGGACCCAACAAGCCTTGGCAACGGCAAGTCTCAGGAAATCAGAGAAAGGACTGCGGTGCAGACCAGCAAGGTCTGATGGACTCACCCAGCGAGGGTAAGTAAGAGCAACCAGAATAGCCCAAACAGAAGTGGAGTTGCCTTCGTGGGGACCTGCTAGCCAACGGGCTAGTGATCGCGAAGGAGCCTCGAGCGGTTGCACTTGGAGCTGGCCCACAGGTCACTCGTGGAGTGGAGGCCAACAATCTTCGGTGCAGGAGGTGCTCAAGGCTGGGGCTACTCGGAGCTCAAAGCACAACTTCGAGATTGACCAGGAAGGTGTTGTTGCTGCAAAAGTTCACGGTGTCCAGGGGTCACGGTTCCACGTTATCCACGATAGCCACGGGCCTCAGCTTTGCTGTGGACTCAGGGTAGCCTCGGGGAAGTCTGGAAATCCACCTCTGGTGATGCAAAGACTTCGGCGTCCGGCGGGAGCTTCAGCAATGCAGACCGGTCAATTGCTTCTTTGGTGCCTGCCAAGCAGGGGAGTCACTCCTTAACCCCAAGGGAGATTTCTTCCGTCTTCTGGTCGAGATAGAAAGTCGAAGGTCCAGGATATATGTTTCAGAGGTTCGTCCAGGGTAATCTAAAGTCCTAGTGACTGGATTCCTATACTTATACAAAGTTTAGGGGTTGGACTAACTCTAAGGCTTCACCTATGGGTGGGCCTGGGGTGGGGGTGGTAACACCCCTTCCCCTTTGTCCAGTTTTGCGCCAGAGCAGGGGCTGAGTGCCCCCGCAACTGGTTTGAACTGGGCTATGCACAGGGACACCTTGTGCGCCCCAGGCAGTGTCTCAAAAGCATTCTCTGAATGCACCCACCCTGCCCCAATACACATCTGCCTGTCTGGGGAGGTGGTTACACCTCCCTGTGACAGAAAACTTATTGTCCAGGCCTCCCCTGCCGGAGTTTCCCCCAGCAGCAGGAGGCCAGACCCGTGTCTGTGGCAGTGACATCCATTTTGTGATGCCAGGGCTTTGGAAAGATTTAACCGGGTTTAGCCAGTGTGAACATGTCTCTCCCTCTAGAAAGGTGGAATGCTACCCCTGCCGCCAGAACTGGCGGGGGGTGGGTATTATTCCAAAGCGTTTGACACCAAACACAACATGTTTTAATGCAGCCATTCCAAAGTTAGCATTTACCGCGAGGTTATAATGCACTTAAGAGTATATGGTATGGCTGTATCACAGAACAGGCATAAGGAAGTATTTCCGAATGCTGCAGAGGGGCTCAGCTCATGCTTGGGCACCGTCTCACATAAAACCAAGCACTCTGCCTTCAGGATTGTCAAGGCCTGCCATAGGAGTGGCTTATAGGTTTATACATGTCTGTATAAGGTAGTGATATAGGTAGCCTATACCACAGTAAGGGGTACAAGCACACCCTTACCCAGGTTGCAGTAGCAGACCTGTGGTGTCATTTTGGAGTGCTTCCCAGGGGTGGCATAATACATGCTGCAGCCCCTGGTAGGCCTCTGAGGTACTGTTGCAGGGATTCTGCTCATGCACAGAACTATGCGCTGGAAACCAGGACCTCAGTGAATTGTGGTGTACCAAAAACTCACCTCAGTACCCAGAACCCCAATCCGACTAGCATCAGTGTCCCATTTGTTATCCGTATTCTCTCGGAGCTCCCAATGTATAGACAACCCAGAACAAGCAACTCAGAGTACTCTCAGGAATGGTGGGAATCAGAAATACCTGTTCGTTATTATTCTCATATCAGTCCACAACAAGAGTAATCAGAGACACTGTAAAGTTTAAAATGTTTATTTTATAAACTACGTGTCCTAAGATGCAGTACTTTGGCTAACATAAGCAGACAAAGGATTACAATTAAAACCATCAGCATTGTTACAATATCATAGAAAATTAAGGGAGAAATCATAGTATAAATGACAGTGGAATACAGCCACCTTCCCTTCACTAGTAAGCTAGTATTGTTAGACTAATAGAAGGTCTCTAGGTTTGAATGGGGAACCCCATAACCTAAAGATCAGCTTAGGTGAATCACATCACAGGATCAGCTTTGCTCTGCGCCTGGAAAAGTTCTTCTCCAGAATGAATGTTTAATGCATGCAAACTGCAATATTAAAGGCTCGCGACTTTCAGGTATCTGCAGCTGTGTGCGTGTTATGGCTAGAGAGTGGGCCGATCAACCTGAACTCATAAACATGCATTGTCTGGCGGCTCAGACTGTTTCTGCACACAATGTTCAGACCAAGGTCGTCGTGCACGTCTAAAGATGTGAACAACAGACAGTTCTCATGTGAAGAAAAGGCAAGCAAGCAGTTTTCAAATAATAACATGTATCTGCAGTGTCGTGTGCAAAAGCAGCAAAAGTGGCAAGATGGCTTTTCTAACATCTAACGTGCTTATGCTAACATAGCAATGTATGTCTCTAAATCACTGCCTTCACTACACCCCCCCCCCTTGATCGGGCCACTAACAAATAGGGATACAATTAAGGAACGCAGAGTTCAAGTTCGATAGAACGGAACTAGGTGCACGAATTGGAAATCCATATAAAGGGTAGTGAAAGTTCGAAGAGAAAAAAAAAACGAGAAAAGGAAAAAAGTTTTTGGAAGGGAAATAATAATTGGAGATCGTAACACCCTGCAAAGGTTCAGCGAGCCCAAAAGTCAAACCAAAAAAAATAACAAAAAATAATGTGCGTGTGACGGACAAGGAAAGCTGGACGACATCCAAGTTAATCCATCAACATATAGGCACAGTAAGTAGCAACAGCTTCCAAGAGGAAGTCATTGGAATGTTCTGTAAAAGTGTCCGCCATCCAGACGAGCAAGGCAAATGAACATACATGTTCTTCGACAACCGGGGCCTTTAGCACAATCAGAGGTCAACTGGCGTGTTCTTCAAGATAACTTCGCGCTAGGAAGTCATATGCAGCCGTACCGATGTCCCAATTTCCTAGGACTCCATGTGCCGCTCCACAGGCCATAATCCTGACACCAGAACAGTCCAACTCATGAGCCACTAAGGGACACATTAGTCGATCATAATCCGGGGCAGGAGACACCGAGTTAGATAAGCACAAATCCAGAGCCCATTCGAATGGACAATCTAGGCAATGAAAAACAGGCTGCACGCAAGTAAAGTAGGAAAACCGGAAGGACAATCCATAGGCTATGCTCAGGGTTGCTAGTGGTAATGTTCCATAGTATTCAAGCATCCGGTTACGAAGATGGAGCAGCCGGGACAGGCTGCCGTGTGACACATATTGTGCAGCCATTGCGCAGTAAGCAGATCAACAACAGCACACCAGCCGCGAGGGCGAGAATCAACTGGAGGCCGCCAAAGACGCTGGAAAAAATAGAATGAAAAAATGCCGGTATCACACAAAAAATAGTTTGGAAGGAGGTCACGATTGAAAATATGCGCCAAACCAGTCGTTGACGAGGCATTAAATATAGTTTGAATCAGGGCACCAAAATGAAGTGGGAGATCAGTATTTAAAAGCGCATGCACCTCGGTGCGGGTGTTGGCTACGTGAAGGACAAATGTTTCACGGGAAGAAGTCAGGGCGACTTCTTTTTGAGACAATAGAGCCCTTATTCTGCTCAACTTGTTAAACTCTGCTTTCAAGGTCGGAATGGAAGGCCAGATGGATACATGCAGCCGCCCAAGCCTCGTTATTTAAAAGCAAATAACTACCGTTAGCTAGCAACGTGAAGGAGGGTGTAATAGCCGGCACTGGAATCCCCTTCAGAGCGCATGCTAAATTAGGAGCCAGCACATTGCACGCGCCATGCAATTGAATGTGCCTACAGACTACGGAGTGATCAGGTGTGGAAGTGCATTCCTCACCTTTCAAATAAACTTCTTTACCGTCTCTCATGCACCTGTATGTAAATGGGAGTGACCAAACTTCATGCAGGAAAGCAGTACCCAGTGGTTCATATCTACCTAGGGCATAATGTTTCATGCAAGAACTGAACTTAAACAAAGGAAATGGCAATGTGATTAACCTGTGGATAAGCCACACAGCGGAGTTCAATTCGGCCACAGAGAAAGGCAAAGGTTCTAGCTTCTCAATGTGCAGCAATGAGTAAGTTGCATCTTTCATGGACATGAATTGTTGTTTCGCAGTTAGATTAAAGGGAAGGAACAAAGACTATGTATTCATGTAGTCCCATGGGACTTTCCCAGCCTTTAACGTTTGCAACGTCCATGCAAACTGCATTATAGAACGCAATTGATTTTGACCATGATACAAAACAGACATATCATCCTGCACAATATCAACGACAGATGAAACAATATTATCCAACGTGTAAATTCTGGAAGAAAGGGTGTTAATCCTATTATCTATAACAGCTAGTACTTTTTCCAAATTGGCTTGATCAATAGCTCTCAATCTATAAGCAGCTTCAATTTGTGATAACTTCCAAACCTCGTTATAAATAGCATACACCCATCTTTTGGACCTGCCACCCACAGGACCCTTAACAAAATCATTCAAATCTATTTTGTCATGTAATTTAGATAAATGAAGTTTAACAGATGCCAAGGTGGAATGTTGCAGCCAAGATTGGCATAACTTCAATACAGAGTAGGTAGTAACAGAATGAGAAGATTCAAAGCGGGGGTCTACGCGAACCTGCGTATACCCAGGCTGCAGACCCAAAAAACGATGTTGACAGGAATCTGAGCTTGTCTGCCAAGTTAACCATCCTTCCGAATTTAATTTGGAAATATTGAAGGATGTGTTAGTAATGTATGACTGCAACGCATCAAGGGACAGCTCTGTATGATTATCCCAATTTGGATAAGCACCCAGATCTGGAATAGAGGGGGAATTCAGCTTTTTAGAAGTAGCCAATCCAAAACAGGTGGTCTGAAAAATAGTTGAATTCAAAAATAATATGTGGTTTGGGATGAGGCAGGCACGATGCAAAGCTTCTGTTCCTTGTACCTGCCATGGTTTAGAACCCCAAACAGAGTTAAGATCAATAGTAGCTTTCCACAGATCATAACCCCTGACCGCCAAATCATCCATAAAGGATTTGGAATACAAAAATTTAGTTTGTGCCAGCCTAACCTTCGGGGTAGATTCCGCTGCCACTTTAAAATAAAAGGCGGCAGGTTTCGAAACACTGAAATCAGTAAAATAGGCAAATTTGTTCACCAATGTGCTGGAGCTGCCTAGTAGCGGCGTTGGACAATGTTCCCATTGTGTATAATTCACAAAATTTCGATACGTATTGGCTTTATGTAGGAAATGATTGCCATAATGTTGATAGCAAAACAGTTCCCCGTAAATAGCAGTATCTAAATACAAATCTTCAGCATCAAAAGCGGCATAATATTTCAAATCAGCAAACAGTGCTTCTATGCCTTGAACGTCCCAATCATCAGAGCGGATGTTTTGTTTAACAACTTCACCCACAGAAACACGAAATACATTTGGTACATTGATAACTTCAGTGGGTCCATGAATTTGAAATTTAACTGCATCCCACGCAATCTCATCTAACACAGGCCAGGCAGTAATATTCACAAAAGTCTGGTCCCTCTTCATGATGTGTGATGAGGAGTGGGTGGCCAAAGTTCCATCAATTAGTCTAATTGTAGATCTTTCTTTTATGTAATGTCCATTCACAAGACAAAAAAATACCACCACAAATCCAATGGACATAAACAAAAAAATACCTATGAGCATCAGCCAAAAGTAGGTCCAAGGGGGAAATCAAAAAATGTCTTTTAAACCAAACAGCAAAAATAGAAACTTTTGATGGGGCAATGGAAGTCATAGAGTTAGTATCAAAGGAGGAACGTGACTGGGTAACTGCGGTTGATTGTAAAACAGGCAATGTTACATCTGCAGGATAAGCATACTCAGTATCTTCAGGCAGACCACCAGCCGGTGGTACCAACAAAGGATCAGTAACTGTATGCATCTCGATGGCAATATCAGGCATGGTGGTAGAAGCCGGAGCCAAAACAGAATTTCTCAGCATCGCAGGGCAAGAGACGGCTGGAGTCATACTAAGAAGAATCGGCCACTCACTGTAGTTTGACATTGTCAATGGAGATGTACCTGTTATCCTTGCGACCAGGAAGTGGAGGTAAAATGACTGTTCTTGTACCCTGCATGCCAAGCACTGGAACCGGGGCACGATAAGAGGGGCCGAACTCCTTCTTGTTCTCCACCTTCTCACGGACCAGGTCTTCAACTCGAGGTAGCCAGCCGACTACCGGAATCTGAAGCGCAGCATCAGATGTGGAGGGCAAGTGTTCCTTCGCGAGACTGTCTCTGGTCTCTTGTAGGCTCTGTAACACAGCACAGTGATCATCTACGTCAAAGGGTGCAGCAGACGCCGCCATGTCTAGACCATCAAGGTCCGGGACAAACATTTTTATGCCAAAGAGCATCATGTCTGGGGTCCACCCACCCAGAGACCTTCTAGGGAGATTATCAAGTGCACGATGAACGTTATACAAATGGGCTAACCAGTTCCGGCCAGTGTCCACTACACTATTACCCTCAGGCCGGTATTGAGACGAAAATTTGACTTGGACCCCCAAGGATCTCATGGCTTCTTTGTACGCCTTAGAGGCGAACTCAGGGCCCTGATCAGAATGAAAGGTACCACACGCAAAAATTCCCATAAAGACACGCAAATCCCTTATGACAGTACGAGCATCAGCACTCCTTTGTGGCCATACCCAAAGAAAACGTGTGCACGAATTCACTGCAACTAAGATGTACTTATACGCAGTATCAGAGGAGAAAGGACCGCAGTGATCTAGATAAACACACCCAAGTGGTTTATTAGATATGTACAACTGAGTTTGTGGTGGGCGCGCAGCAGTTGAAGGTTTAATCTGCGGGCAAATGTCGCAGTCAAGAACATAAGTGCGGGCCTGTTTATATAACCCGCGCCACCTGTAACGTTGTTGTAACAGAGTAACAGTTGCTGCAACGCCGGCATGGGCAGAGGCCAAACCCTCGTGAGCCGCTGTTATCAAGGACGGCCTGCAGTCCGCGTTGGGAATCAATCTGTCACCAACGTAGTTAATTCTCACTAATGGGACGTTATCAGGACTTAGGTGATAATGGTACCGAGAAGGGAAACCTCTCGGGTAATTACTTCCCTTCTCCGTAGCGGCAATAGCTGCCAAGATGTCATCATCGATCTTACTTTTTGATCTTGTAACTGCTGCTACTAGATATGTCGCCAATGCTGTTTTCGCTGCCTCGTCAGCTAAGCTGTTGCCGACAGCGTGGACACCAACTCGCTGGTGACCAAGAGTGTGAATTACATTCACGAGAGGCAGATGCTGTTTAAGTTCTGCCACTCGAACCCAAAGCATTTTATGCTTGATTGTGCTACCCTTGGAATCACGATATTCATTTTGAGACCAAAAGAATAGATGGTCGTTAAAGGACTGAACACATTAAAACGAGTCACTCATTATAAGAGTAGTAACCCGAGGATCAGCAAACTCCAGTGCAAGCACCAGAGCACGGAGCTCTGCTAACTGTGCGGTACAATCACCCAATGACTGCGTATGCACGACATCAGACTGGAATTCACCATTCACGAAAGTACCCGCCACAATTGCGCAGGCTGCTGAATAGGCATGCTTCGATCCCATCGCCGGTTGCGCCGAACCGTCGGTGTAAATGACACAATGGTAATCTTCGAGCGGGCGCAAAGACAGAGGAGCCGGATGAACGAATTCATACTGCAAAAACTCCTGAGTCTGCAATGAGGCATCGAAGATATAGGTGACATCTGGCGATGTCAAAGAAGTGGCCCATTGTATCCAATGCGGATGCAAAGCCTTAGAATTAGGTACACTGGCTTTCGTCACTGCCTCTAGAGCAGGATATGGTGTAACCACTAACATGCGTTTTCCTTGCGACAGCGCTCGTTCTTTAAGAATCGCCGTCTGCACCGCAGTCAAAACTTTTTAAACCGTGGAAAAGCGCAGTTCAGCCGAAGTGTACAAGTGTGATTTGTATGCAATGGGGACGGTATCGCCCTCATTGAACGTTAAGTACGTGAAACCCACTGCGCCTGGCACAATTCTTATCACCACGTTAGTGTGGTTATCACGTGTCAGTAAATATCTCGAAGCAAGAAGATCAGCCTGCAAAGATTGCAAAATAGCTGAATGCTCTCGCAGCCAGCACGATTTGGAAAAAGTAGGTTGTACCAAGGCATATAGTGGCTTGATACGCTGGGCATAATCGGGAATGTACGTACGACCGAAATTCAGAAAGCCCAGCAAAGACTGTAATTTTTTCAATGTAGTAGGAGCACGCAGGCATGCACACTTCTCCAGAAAGTGAGGAGCTAATCCTCGACCCTCATTGTTGAGCTCGTAGCCCAAAAACAACACTGTATACTCTGCAATGTGAGACTTCGCAAAGTTGAATTTGTACCCGAAGTCTGCAAACATAACAATGATGTGATCAACGCGACACAGATGCGGCCACAACTCGTCGTCTGTGAGATAAATATCATCAACATACGAGTACGCATCAGGGTCAATGCTCTCTAACAGAGAGACAACACGTGCTGCAAAGACGCCAGGGCTGTTTTTATAGCCCATGGCTAATCTCTTAAACTGATTACTGACTACTAATAGAGAACAGGTTATGGCTGTAAAAGCCATTGGATATGTCAAGCGTGGTCTTAAACCTTTTTCTCATGAGACTATCAACGAGGGCAGAACTGTGGGTATTCTGTACAGCACACGTCCGGAAATGAGAGTTCAAATACCGGTAATCCAAAACTAGGCGGTACGACCCATCAGGCTTCGTTACAGTGAATAAAGGATTATTCATTGGTGACACACGTTTCAATAACACCCTGATATTCCAATTGCTCAAGGATTTCCGCGACGTGAGATCTAGCTTCGCGGCGCATGGGATATTGGGGCTGTGGTTGAGGCATAGACCGCAAGGGAATCTCATGGCTGGGAGACAATTTATCCCAGCCCACCTGAGTACGATACAAAGCCGGTGCAAGCACCTGAGCCCACTCTTCCGGAAACCTTTCAGCGTGCTCCTTTGGCACTGTGTGCGCAAAGGACGGGAGGATCACCTCCTCCCCTCTAGGAGCATCTAAAATGAAAGCCGGGGTCCAGTCCGCCTCTGCCAAGAGGATGTCATAGGAAGAGGTCAGATTATCCCAAAAAATCCCTTGTACTGTACGTTGTATGTCACCTTCAATTAAGAGGACTATGTCATATAGTCTGTCAGGGGGAGCCACTCAAGTGTCAGCAGTTTCTACAGTAATGAATGTGTCAGTTGCTGTCGCCTCCAGGTATGGACGCAGTGCTTGCCGCACTACTGTAACCTCCGCTGCGCTGTCGAGCAGTGTTAGTGCCCATGTCAGGTTCCGAAGCTGCGTTCTCACTATCTGTGGCATACCTCGCTGTTAGTGCAGCAACCTTCTTCTTCTGAAACGGGGGACGTTGACGTGCAAACTCATCCTGCTTGCTTTTACCGTCAGGCTGACGGGGTTGCTCACGTCCTTGTTGGGCACCCCGACCTTTGCCACGTTCTCCGCCACCGGACTGTGAGACCGATGTTTCCTGTGAAGAACGAGGAGAACGTTGTTCAGTAACCTGAAATCTATCAGGTGACCTAATACTAGTGCGATCGCGCAAATCGTATGTGCGTTCACCAGTCGCCTGTACTGGAGACGAAGGACGAGACCCCCGTTTCTGTTGCTGCTTCCCCGGTTTCTTTGTTCGCCAATTTTGTTTAGGAAAAGTTGGACGATTGTCTTTAACAGACGAGCTCACCTTAGTCTGCTGTATCAAGTCTGGAATGACTATAGTTGGCTTAATCCCTAAACTACTGCGGCCAATAGTCTTATAAGCTTCCGCAATAATTTTAGGCAACTCTCTGGGCTTATCGAGTTCATCGACGCGGGCTAAGCCATTAGCCACTTGGAATTGCACCACATCTCCCTTAAGATTACCAAGGACGAGAGAGGCAACTACGTCGAACACACCGACAAGCCCCATTCCCAACTCGACGGCCGCCTCCGGACCGTGGTGATCTTGAACACGTTTAATGACGGAGGGAAGCACCGCCATAGATGGGGTGCCGAAGCACTTAGAGTAGACCGCTGCAAAAACCGTACCCCAGTTGCCACAATCGGACACCTCTGGGACTAAGTCTTTCTGAAAACAAATGGGGAGGATCCTGTGTTTCTCCACAGGAGTAGAGTGCGGAAATACTGCTTCCAGCTGGTCAAATTTCTCAGCAAGCCAATAAGACAAATTGTCCTTATTCTGGGGGCGCTTGCCCATTACCGAATTAACCATGACGGGACTAATAACAACCGCGGCTTGGCCAGCTGGCTGTCCCGCAACAGCAGGTGCCCCCACCTGCACGTTGCGCGAAACGTATTGCACTAAAGCCCTATATACAGTAATTAGGGCTGTATGGAGGACACGCAACTCATCCACCGCAACATTCAAATAGCGGGGATGAGGTGTAAATCCGGCCAGCACCGGCCATGTGGCCCCTGGAATTGACAAAGGCCCCATTCTAACCGATGTAACAGCATGGGGAAGGGCGCTATTAAACCAAATGCGATGCTGCCAGGCCGAAATAGGAATTTCTTACGTCCTATATGGCGTGTAGTTTACTGGGAGCCGCGTGTGAGTATAGGAATGAAACGTACCATCATCCGCATTTACTGCCGGCAGCGGCACCCAAGAGTAAAACAACTCGAAGGGGTAGAACGCATCGGCACTCACCACAAAAATAACAGCCATCCCATCGACCGGCACCCCAAACTGCGTCAAATGACGACGCAGAGGTGTACGGCTATGCGCAACAATTTCAACCGCCATAAGGACATAGAGAAGAACAACAATGGATATTACCGTAGCACAAGGGTTCAGAAAAAAACCCTTTTTAATTAACAAGCTTGAGAGAACCTATCGTACTAATAGGTAGGTTATATCGTCACTCCCGCTATCCGGAAACAAGAGTGAGGGTGTTTTGGACCAGTATAAGCACTACTAAGGCGTTTCAAATCAGAAGACCAAATGTTAGGTGCGCCATGTTGCAGGGATTCTGCTCATGCACAGAACTATGCGCAGGAAACCAGGTATTATTAGACTAATAGAAGGTCTCTAGGTTTGAATGGGGAACCCCATACCGTAAAGATCAGCTTAGGTGAATCACATCACAGGATCAGCTTTGCTCTGCGCCTGGAAAAGTTCTTCTCCAGAATGAATGTTTAATGCATGCAAACTGTAATATTAAAGGCTCTCGACTTTCAGGTATCTGCAGCTGTGTGCGTGTTATGGCTAGAGAGTGGGACGATCAACCTGAACTCAAAAACATGCATTGTCTGGCGGCTCAGACTGTTTCTGCACACAATGTTCAGACCAAGGTCGTCGTGCACGTCTAGGGATGTGAACAACAGACAGTTCTCATGTGAAGAAAAGGCAAGCAAGCAGTTTTCAAATAATAACATGTATCTGCAGTGTCGTGTGCAAAAGCAGCAAAAGTGGCAAGATGGCTTTTCTAACATCTAACACGCTTATGCTAACATAGCAATGTATGTCTCTAAATTGCTGCCTTCACTACAGTACCTATGCCCTAGGTACATAGTATACCATATACTAGGGGCTTATAAGGCACTCCTGAATCCAATTAGACATGTACCTAATGTACATGGAAACCATTTTAGAGAGGAAGCAGCTAGGCTGTGGTCCTGATTAGCAGGGCCGCAGCCAGACTAAAGTAAAAAAACAGTGAAACACCAGCAAAAAGTGGGGGTACCCATGTGAAGCAGATCCTACTCTCCTACAACAACGCTGCCTGTCAATCACCTGTGTTTAGAACACAATTCAGAATAAGGTGAAAGCCAACAACCACAAGTGTGAACAAGGCTGAGAAACGTTCTTATATGATGAAAACTATGGTGTGTCTGCCTTACCATGTTGTGCCTATATGCTTAGAATCTCAATAATCAGTGCCTAAGAACTACGGCACCAGACCTTCAAGTTGGGAGTGGATAGCAGGCATTGTCAGGACGATATATTGGGTTTCATGGGGATTCAAGCAAAGTCTATTATTCACGTCTGAAAGAGCTTGAGGTGCACTTTTGTGATTTTATCAAAAATCAAATAAAGTCTAATAAACAGAACTAGAGAGTGCACGTGTTCTCGACAGGCTGGATAAAATCACGAGCAAGAGTCCAAAACTAAAGAGAATCTGAGAGTGAATGACAATGACACTGAGCCTTGCTGAAGAAAAGCTCAACTTCCCCAGGTAATACCACGAGCATCTAGTAGAGAACCACTGCATTGTCCAAAAGAAACACAGACGCATTGCACCAAAGAACTTCACATCCTGGTTGGGCCATTGCAGGTATCCAACACCCATGCCTGGAACATTTTGATCAACTTTAGAACCTACTGACAATGTCACAGTCAGAAAATGCTATGGCAAGGAATCTGTATCAGCATCATCTATGACATGCATCTGCTGGAGAGAATTGTTTTCCAGACTAAAGTCTATCTGAGAACCAACTGGGTGAAGGCCACCAAGTGGTGGTTATGGATGCTGCATTTGCCACTGGAGGACCTGCTCCTGGCAGGAGCACCTCAAGATTTGGACAGACAACCCATCTTCCAATATTATTGGCAAGTAGGCCCCTCGCATGCCTTAAGCTTCAGACATTCTGCCAATAGGCCAAATCTGTGGCCACAGGCCAGTTCAGTCCAACTAAAAGCACTGTCTGTCCATTGTAAAAAACCCATCAAGATACTTTTGAAATTGTTTTTGACTATGTCTATCCACATACTGGCAAGGCTTGCCTGCTTTGATTTAAAATGGTTAAAATTGGGTTTATTAAGTTAACTCCAATCTTAACAACAATTCTAGCTGATATTTTACCATTTCTGTAAGTATACGTTGTTTGGCCCTTAATTTGATGATCTGTGCACGCCCCAGCATCTTCAACAGAACGGAGTCTTCAGCTTGACCTGTGCTATAAATGTCATCCAAGGGTACTTGAAGAGGCTTTTATCATGCATCTGCTGTAAACAACTATTTAAGGATGGAGAAAGCTCAAGCTCTAGACACAGACTCTGGGAGTCAATTTCTCCCAAGAATAAAAACTTTTTTAGACAGAATAAACATCTTCATTCGTGATATAAAGAAAACGCTTGGTGCAACCACCACCTTTATCCACACAGGAAGACATGCCAGAATGTCCCTGTAATAAGACCTACAAGTACAAACAAGGCCTTAGCTCGCTACGGTCTGAACAGAAATAACACGCAGAGGAGTAATTTAAGAACAAGAGAACCTAGGCTGCCTTTAGAATCCTATCTGCAATATAGAAGAGGTATATGAGAGATTTTTAGCATCAGAAACAGATAAAAAAGCGGAAACCTAGTTTTCTGTTAGTAATGTGCAATGAACCAAAAATTACAAAAACAGCCCTTCTGAGGAACATATTTTAAAATTTGGTAGACTGAGGTAAGGGTAATTTTTGGTTTGCCCGAGGTCTCTGGGCAAACGAGGCTTCTTCCTTTTTATACGATTAATTTTCAACGTTCGTGCCACCCGGCCTGTTGTGGGTTTTCATTGGAAGCCATTCTGCACTGCGATGCTTCATATTCCTGAGTCCTTACCACATGATTTAAGTTGTCAGTATTACATTTAACCAATTGTACTCAAGAGTCTTTAATAGTGTAAAGCACTAATAATCTACCTTTAGGTTATACATATAATCAAATAAATAAGACAAAGTCTTTGAATGCTGTTTTCAGAGAGGGTGAATTGTTCATAGCTACAACAATTAGTAGAGGGTTTGTGTTTTCAAAGATTGATAAAAACATTAGTAAATCAGGAAAAAAAAGGTGTAGGACAGATTGTGGTGTGTGAAAGCTGGCAATACAAAAATATAATGAAAAGGAAACTGACAACTGTTTCATCAGGATGTAAAAAATAGAAAAGAGGTGGAGAGGGTTTGTTATCAGAGGTAGTAGTTACCTGAGCAAAATAAGTAAAAGACAGGTATTGTTAAAAGAAGGAAATAAGATATAACACAAGAGGATGAAGAGGTGAAAGAGTATGTGGAAAGGAGGCAAGAGTAATAATAACAAGCATTTGCAATGCAATCGGTCTCACATTTGTGAAAGTTAGAGCTATTTGTATTGTAAATGATAATGTTTTTTACGTATGTTTATGTGTTTGCAGTGGAATGGATGTATGATGTTTGTAGTGATATTATGTTGTTTGTATGAGAATTGCGTGTGGTGGAATTGTGTGGCGTTTCACGTTTTTGTGTGTGTGTGGAATTATGTGGTATGGTGAATAGCTACTAATTTTAAGAAGGTCAGGTAGTTTGTGCATGAATCAACTGTGGAGGAGGTGTATGGGAGCGGGTGGGCAATGTGGGGACAGTGCAATCTCATGGGCTGTTGGAAGGAGCGTTGAACACTCTGCTGGTGCCCTACTAGGGATTAGGGAGGGGGCAATGTTGCACTTGTGCCTGCAGCCCCTGCTGGACCCACATCGATTTTACTAGGCGCACAATCACACCCAGTAATATCAAATGCTGTGTTTTCGCACTTGACAATATTAGATGCATCAACACTGGTCCTTTTGAGATCGGAAACAGGAGTGGGAGGGGTGTACCCCTCCGTAGTGTATATAATGGGGCACCCGGAAGTGTTGATGCAGTGAATGTCAAAAGTGGGGCTACTGGAAAGTTGATTGAGAGGTGCTTGAGAGACATGCAAATACGTTATTGTGTTGATTCAGTAGAGGAGGGTAGATATTATAAAAGCAATTAAATACATCAAGGCTGCAAATCCTGTGGACGAAATGGAATACAAGAAGAATTTGAATATCTCAAGGGTATACAGCAGAAGAGGAGAATGTGAGATTAGAGAGACATTAATATACAGTAGAGATAGGAGGAGGGAGATTAGAGAATTAATTAAATATTACCATTGTACACCATGACAATTTATTGTAGCAAGAAGTATTTTGGTTCAATATCATGTACACTATTATCATTTACTAAATATTGCTGCAGATCTATGCGTGCTTGCAATGCATGTGTCTATAAATCTAGGGGCTTGTTGTACCTTATGGAGCCTAGTTTTGTTTCTATTTGTGCTCTTGATACTATAAATTTAAAATCCATTAAGTTAAGTGCATTTAAGTACACAGGAGGTTTAAATATCTCAAGAATAGTGTTCTGGTAGACGAGAGAGAGGGAACTGGGTGAGTGTGTGCAACATAATGAGAGTCTACCCTTATTCCCCAGCCCCTCTGCCCGTTATTCCCCTTTCTCTGTTTAAACCACAACGGTTATGGGCATAAGAATGAAAAAGATTTGTTTGCTTACGAGATGTCACAGAAAGAATTGCTCATACAATGTTGCAAACAACTGTGGCGCTTAGGCGCTGGAGCAGCCCCCAGTTCCTTAATTTGTTCTCAATACCCGGTAATGCAGAAAGAACGAAGATTATCCGGGAGAGAACAAAAAGTGGAAGACAAAGATGAGCCAGATGCTGCCCCTTGGTTCGCTCCACCGAGTCCTGGTCTGCTCAAGGGACTGCTGTATGTCTTTAGGGTCTACTGAGGCACTGCCCATGATATCTGTTGATTGCTGACTGCCACAAGCTACGAGAGGGGGAGGGGAAAGCAACGAGAGAGGCAGGGGACGGAGAACTACAAGCCCCAGATCGGCCAGAAATGCTTGTGAGGCAGGAAGGCTTAGCAGCGGGCCAGTGGGACACTTCTTTAGGAACTCGTCTACCGTCAGGATGCATCTGGAAGTGTGATATAAACAACTGTTTTAAGGTCGAGCCTAGCGCAGCGCGCATGTGCTGCACTATGGGGAGGCTTCTTGTATGCACTCCAAACTTCCCAGAGACCTCTCAATGTGGGTTGGGCAACTCCCACACATTCCATTGGCCTTTGCGTGTGGCTTTCAATAATAAAAGCATGCAAATGGCCAAAGACGGGTGCATGTCCCGCCTTTTCTTTAAACGTTCACTCCTATGGCGTTTGGGTCTCGGGAGCGAGCAGCGGCACGCAGGGTGCCAGCTGCATTCCTGGATCATGTTGCTAATTAACACAGCGCGGTCGCTTTCACTTTCGCGGCCGCGCTTGTTTTTTCATGGTGTCCACTGGTTTTCTGTGGTTTCTTTCATGGATGGCCGTTCTGACTTTAGTTCCCATCAATGATAGGAAGATGTTGGCATAACCTTTATTTTAGTCCTGTGTGTATGTAACTTTATTTGACAGAGGGGAGCATCCTACTGCTTTCCACAATACCGGCCCTTATTTAAAGTTTTTTTCTTCCAATGCTGTAAAGGTTATTTAAACTGAAAAAGATGCATGTTTGTAAGAATGATGTCAGTTAGTTAATGTAAGAAGACTTGTTCCTGTTTTTAAACGTTTTTGGGACTGGTAGATCTAAATGCAGCAAGTGATCCTCTGTTCTACTTTTGCGTATTTAGTGCCACGAGGGAGCACAGTACTGCTTCGGCCAGTTAACAGTAGTCCCTTGGCATCAAGGTGAGAGACTGCGTCTCCTGTTCTTTCCTCGCTACTTCCTGCCCTCCTGCAATAGAGTGCTGCTGCTGCTGTGTGTGTCATGCTGCTACGGACATGTATCTGAACGCGGCATCATGTTTCTATTGTTTGAGCGATGAGCTTTTTTCGTGTGCTCGAAGGCTACAATGTTCAGGATTTTTAAGCTTAAGACTGTTGCCTGTATCTGTTGGGTAAATACATGTATACTTCCTCTGTGTGCTGGGCTCCTCGACCGTGGCGTGGCTTCTGGTGGGTGTCTGGCAGACCTCCTCGCAAGTGAAGGGGTTATACCATGTGGAGTAAGCCAGAGCCAGCAGTTACTATCCTATGCTAGCCGGCCTTTCAGATACTTTAGACTCGAACCGATAATTACCTTGTCCATTTTCTGAGCCAGCTACTAAACTGAACGTGCATCATGTTCTCAGCGGAGTCGCTGGAGTGGACAAATGGGGGGCTAGAGGCGGCAGTCTGAGTTTGTATTGTGATCTATGACATGGTCTGGTGATGGTGACCACGGTGAAATATCGCCAGGTGGCCTGAGCTACGGATTCTGAAGGTGGCAGATAGTGTCTGTTTTCTTGGGGTGGGTCATAGAGAACCAAATGTTTTGAGAAAGTGTGTGCTCAGCCTTACAGCTTGGCATGCAGAACAGTCATAAAAGGAATGTTGTGAGCCAGGGGCGTGGACTGGTTACAGCTATGCATTTTGGTGTGCGAGTGAGATCTACTTGCTTTGCTGCTTTTTTGCCGTAACGGTTTTGTGCGAGGAAACTCGTACTGCCGCCGCCAATGTTGTGCCTGTCAAAAAGTTTACTCTGCTGCAGATGGGTGTGTGGGGGAGAGGGTCGGGAATTTGGATGCTGCAGAATCTGTTTATCGTTGGCAATTATGTATATATTTCCTAATTTGCGTGGTTTCTACAGCCATGTATCCCTGCGATGCAGTTACATTATTTCTCCTGTCCCCAAAGAAACCTTGGAATTTAGTGACAGCTTATTAACCATTTTAATACTGAACTTCTCTCCAACACAGCTTAAAAACATTGGAAAAGCCAATAGATCTGCCTAAACACTTATAAGGCCCCAAAGGCGAGACCTATTGGCTATGCCAATGCTGGTTTTACTTATGTAGCAGGCACAAAAGCGCAACATTATTACCAATGTAGCGAGACAGTAAAACATAACATTTCAAAAGCTCGACATTAATAAGACAAGGAAGAAAGCAACAAAGGGAAAGAGTAACACGAGAACGAAGGATAAGGTATATGGCAGATGGCTGGACCTACATAAAATGTAAACAAACGCCAAAAAATAAAAACCAGAATCAACCAAAAGAAAGCAATGTAAATGCACGCTGCAAACGCATGCTCCGAGGCTGTGTGGGGGCAAGGGCTGGGCTGAAGAGGCAGGTTTATGAGTCTGCAAGCCACGCCAAAGAAAAAAAAAAAGCTTTTGCAATGCAAAGTTTTGCAATGCAAAAGGGCTCTCGCATTTACGCGAGTTTAAGCTATTGGCATTGTAAATGACAATGCCTTTTACTTATATTTTGAAAACCAAAACCTAAATAAAAGGCATTGTCATTTACAATGCCAATAGCTCAAACTTGCGTAAATGTGAGACACAAACATACTACCAGGCGGCACAACTGACAGTAATCAACCAGTGGAGTCATCAACTTATGACAGAACAAGCCATCCGTATGGGTCGCCTGGCCCTACAGCCAGGGGGGATTTACGTGCACTATACACTACACCAAGGGACTATCCCCGGAAAGGGCCTGTGGCTCCGACGGTCTAGCTGTGGCACTATAAACTCAATAAGCTGGGCTGGGAGAACAAAATCACCCTAGCGACACCCCTGTGGGACTCGGACCTGGGGGACATGGGTAGGAGGCAGGGGTTTGACAATGGGACCTGCTGAATATCTCGCAAGTGGGAGAAATATATTCTGTATCGGGAATAATACCTTTTGCGGCCCTACAAAAAACATACAAATTGGCACCCACCGAGGCTTTCCAATATATACATCTCTGTCACGCCCTGAGAGCAAGAATACCCAGGGAGGGAACCCTGCCAGAATCCTCTCTCTTAGAAAACAGACTACTAGAGGAACATATCCCCAGAAAGGCAAATCTCACTAACATACAGGAAGCTTGTGAATAACGCTCCGGATATGTTAAGCCGGTTCAGGGAAAACTGGGAGAGACAGATCACTGACATGCAAGAAGAGTGACCCAACGCCCTAGCCTCCCCTAGTGAGGTGGCTATTAGGACCCGCTTCCGCCTAATACAACTCAAAATACTGCATAGGGCTTATATTTCCAGCACTGGGGAGAGATACCGACCCGCTCTGCCGCAGAGGCTACGGGCAGGAGGGAACAATCTTCCACATAATATGGGCCTGCCACATGAGCCAATCTTAGATAACACAAACCCTGAACAAGGTCCTCAAGGTGGTACTGCCACAATCGGCCAAGTGGTACCTGCTCAATGTATGGGATGCTACTGATTTGGGGGAAGGAGACCAAATTGGTGTAACGCTGGGCTGGATGATAGCAAAAAGGAATATAGCGCAAAATTGGGGGGGCTGAAGCGCCACCAACCCTAAGAGACTGGGAGAGAGATTTGAACTGGTGTATGGTGGCCAAAAAAACTATCTACGAAAACAGAGGCTGCCCTCAAAAGTGGGGGAAGGTCTGGAAAATATGTAATGAGTACAGAGGCTTCCCATGAACCACCCTGTGGCCCTATCAAGACACTCTACATTTGAAGATGAGGAAGATTAAATGTAGGTCCTTGAGGGTAGGAGAGAAATGGACGAAGTGTCAATGTTATGTGATATTGTGCATGCGTTGCTGCAGAATGGCCTTGATATACAATGACGTAATACAAATAATGGTGTAATGTAACCTACTACCCGTTTGTTCTAAAATAAAAAGAGGTTTAAAAAAACAAGAATACAATTCTGTGCAAGTAATATGTTACTACTTACGATACTTGGGATTTTCCTGTTCAGTAGGTGGTGTAAAGATCTTTATCTGCCATTCAATATCCAGCTCAGGGTCATCTTCCTCAAGACATACCCAGGTTATCTCATTCTCCTTCTCCACATCAGGCAGGAATCCCACTTTCTATTAGGAAATAAGGACCAGTTAACAGAAACCAACATCTCTATTGCATGCCTCCAAACTCATAGTCCAGCTGAGTGAACAGGAATAACATTTTTAAAATATGCACATACATACCACGGTGTCTTCAATATTGTAATATATTCAGTATTATTCAACATTAAAAAATATAAAAATATCTGTGAGCGGTGTTAAAAGTTCTCTGCTCTGTAACATATCTGTTTCTCCAGCTATGCAGAAAAGGTGGATAGGAAATTAATTAATAAAAACAAGAAGCCTATTCTAAAAGCAGATAATGGGTTCTACCCAAAAACTGATTAATTCAGTAAAGCAGATCGCAGGCAGGAGACAGACCACATTTGACATCAATGCTTTAGACAAAAAAAACAAGCTCTTTTGGGCCATAACAGATCTGATTATTTAGGAGAACAGGGTTGCTGGAAAATATTGCTGGAGGGGTTTGACGACAGCAAAGGCAAAAAAGGCTTCGTATGACAATGCATAAGACACTCTTGACATAAAAATAGCATCCCCAATAATTTAATTATAGAGGGCAATGATTACAAAATACTGAAAGTTAAGCTATGCCACTGCCCTTCTGACTGAACAGATATGGCCATATCTGAGGAACAGGCCACACTTTTGCATTTCTTAAGGCGAAGGTTCCATCAGGGTATCCTCCTCATGTGTAGAAGGAATACCCTCCTTTTGGCCACACGTGGAGACCATCCTTCCCATGTGGTCAATAGTAGGATATATGCAAGTCCTCATCGCCCACAGAAAGTAAAGCCTCTTATAATTCTTGTTTAACTTTACAGCTTTGACTTTGAAAATAAAATAGAAATCAGTAGAATGTCAGGCAACAATTTGGATCAGGATTGGCAAGATTTAAGTATATACAACTTGTAAGCTGGGTCAGGGCTCTTGGCGAAAAAGGGGTTCCTTTGGGGGCTATTAGCAACTTGGAACAACTACTGGTAGAGCGGCAAAGGGGGGGTAAAGAGGTTGCCTTGTGGTACTGGAGTTTGCTCGAAGATATTGATGGCGATTTCACCCTCCCTGCTGATCTTTGGGGAGAAGATCTGGACTATCATTGCAAAGAGGACTGGATTAAATCTTTTTCCATACTATACAAAATTGTGAAACCTGCATGGTTTAGACGGAATCATCTTTTCACAGTACATCGGGCCTACCTCTCCCCGTTAAGGCTTTCAAAGTACCAGCAAAATAAAAAGTGTAATAAATGCAATCTTCCCAATGCATCGGATATTCATATGTTCAAAGATTGCCCCTCTATCGCCCGGTTTTGGGATGAAGTAATAACATCGCTGAATTCCATTCTAGATGCCAACCTGACTCTTACCTTGCCATTAATAGTTTTTGGTTTAGACTCCAATATTACGGGCCAGGCCAGACTCTTTTTATTCTATGCAATACTTCTGGCTAGAAGACAGATTTGTAAAGTCTGGGTCGACCCATCTGCGCCTCAGCATGCTGGCTGGTTGACGTCCCTGATCGAGACATCAAAGATGGACTTAGCCAGGCCAGGTAACAAAGGAAATCGAGCATTCTGGGACATTTTGATTCATCGTAGATAGGGCGCCGTTTTTTTTTTTTTCTTTTTCTTTTTTTTCCCCCCGGGTCCAATGATTATGCCTAAATAAACTCCAAGGATCTTGGGTCTTCAATCTCCGTTTTTTTTCCATTTAGATCCTATAGCTGGTATTAAAATCCAGTCGGGATGTGTCTCCTCTTCTGGCTTACCATCATCCACCAAATTGTCATCGTGCTTAGGCTCGGTTGAGGAATTAATCATGTCTTCTACCGGTGGGCACGCTAGGTGGTCGGTGTACGCAGAGAATGAGGGATATGGCAAATGAGGACAAAAAAAAAACAACAAAAAAAACCAATATTCTGAAAAACTGCAATTCCTAACCTGGTACTTTCTTCAGACACTGCATCCCCTTATCCTTTGACCACATCTTCTGCACTAAAGTTTTTTAATCCAAATGTACAAAGGCTTTCCTTGAACTTCCAGTAGGATGTATGTCCTTCCTTCATTTCCGTCAATGTATATTCCAGTCTTGAGACCTTCATTTCAGTACCTGGTAAGTTTTTCCATATTAAAGAAAAACACTTATCCAAAGCAGTCACAGTGGCTTGCCCAATACTGAAGGGGGTGTGTTGCAGGTCTTGTAGCACAGCCAAAATTCAGCCCTCTCCCTGAAGTATGCCATCTCCATTGCCTTTACTCTTGTTTCTAGTCTTCGTATTTACTTTCAAGTGTATCTCTCCATCTTCTTTAGGAGGCATGCTGGTGGATGTAACAGATCTGTGCATAAGAAAAAGCACGCGGGTAGAAAAGCGGAAGCAATTTTCCACGGTGCTCTCAAAAGTCACCAGTGAAGTGCCAAACATACAGTCGGGAGGACCTGAAGTAATGTACCAACAGGACCTAGGACACCACATGGTCTACTTGCACTACACTGTCAATGATTTTCCGCATGTGAACCCCAGGCAGTGGTGTGGGCAGTGTCTGGGCAACCATTTATAAAGCCATCTCCTGCAGAAATCAGAGAGTACCCCTGCAATATCGCTTCACAGCGAACAAATCCAAAATTGCGTCTCCGAACATTAACCAACCCATGGTCAGCTTCTTACTTCCGAGGCCAGACACACCATCTTGATTTATCTAGGAACCTAGGGGGATCACTATTCACAAGATTCCTGCAGGCAGCTACTCCATCTCAATTTCCCCACATGTATCTGCAGAGGTACTAGCTAACTCAACTAGAACAGATGTACAAGTGTCAAGAAGAGGCAGCCTTACCCGTGCTCCGAGAAGACATGTCCTCTCAGGGCCCTGGCCATCTATTTAAACTTAGCAAAAGCTCTCCCTTGTCAAACCAAGTAGTAGTACATTTATGGATTGAAGGTAATGTGCCCCAGCTAAGTTTCCCCAATCAAGCTTATCAGTCTATGGCTGCTGAGGGTGCCTCCAGCAAGAAGGTGCCATACTGGCTTTTAAGCAGCAAATACTGCCCCTGTGCTTGGAAATGGACATAAAATTTCAATTTCCACACTGCAGAAAAATCCCATGCCCTGACACAAGTCAAACCCATCTTGTGGGTGAATAACTACTAGGTCATCTGAAATAATTGATCATGGAATCAGAGTAGAGTTTCTAACATAAGTGATAGAGTTCTGCTGTTAAGTAGACCTTCATGTCTGCCACTTACAATCCAATGTCTGTCTCGGGGGGGGGGGGGCGGGGTAATGGATGGATGGATGGTAGCGTTCCATGCCAGTGAAATAGTTAAAAGTCCTGTTGGGATGGGGGAAAAAAAAATTTGTAAGGTTTCCACTAAGAACCTAATAACTTTTAGGTGCAGCCATTTGTCTAGACACCTTGAGAGCAAACACAGACCTGCATTCGCAAACAGTTTCGAAAGCAGGTCCATGCTCGACAAACAGAGGAATCTGGGTAAGCCAAAAACACGTCAAGGGTGACTGTGTTACCCTCATCCTCACAGTCACCCTTACTTGCCCATCATAGTTTTCCTAGGCAACTCATTCCTTCACACTACCTTAAGAAAATAATGCTATGCAAACATGGACCTAAAGTGATTGAACTAAAACTTGGGGAAGTTGGATGAGCTACCAGGCCCATCCAACATTTTCCCTGGGGGTCCTGGAAGGGGCATCATAATAAAATCTACAACTACGTATTCTTCATGTTAACAGTAAAAAACAATCCACTTACATAAACTTAACGCAATCATTTTGGGGAATTTAAACCATAAATGTCATATGATGGTGGAACCAGGCTTAATTAGCTGTGCTCTTCACTGAATCAAAGAAATAGATTTCTGTTCCCAAACTTGCTTTACGGTTTTAAAATTGTGAATATATATGCATACCACAGTTGGGGGAGAGGATGGAGTGGAAAAGCTGGCAACCAAGAGATCCCGGTCTATGGTTAGTAGCTTCCAGCTTCCAGGAGGGTGACCTGAAAATAAAGAAAAGGCAGTCAGACAACCAGAGAGTACCCTTTCAAACGGGACATCAAATTACAAGAGAACATGTGAAATCTGGGAGAACATGGCGGACAGCTAGCAGCTGTCCGCGCGCCTGTTAGAGAGTCTGCGTGAGCCGTGAGGAATAGGAGGAGGCGAAATGGGAAAACGGCGGTAAAAGATTGGAAAATGCCGCAACCTTAACACCCGGCTAATATTTTTGAACATCTTTACACGGCAAGGCACGTTTAATTTCAACAAGAAGACCTCACCTGAGTCAGCGGGATGGGCGGTTTCAACAGAGCTGTGTTGAGGGTGGGCGGAGCCCCGGAGTTAATGGGAATGTTTTGGAGAAGGGCAGCTCGGGGTGGTGAGGGCCCGGGGTGTCACGCAGGGGATCGCTGGAAACAGTGGGAGTGCTTGTGCGAGGTTTGCCCTACTTTTGGGGAGACGGGACTCCATTAGAAACATGCCAGGACAGGCTCAGCGAGGTGGAGCCATGAGTAAATCAACCAGTTCCCTTCTGCAGAGCTCGTGGAGGAGAGCAGCAGGTGGCTGAGTCCACACAGTGGAGTATTGGAAAGTATTCCTCTGAGGAAACCTCCCTCAGGTAGGAATGATAATCTTTTCTGGCTAATGAGGGGAAAAAGCCAAAGGGCTAGTAAGCCTAATACATATTCACTGAGAAGTACTGAAGCTTTTGGGGGTGCCCTTAACCACGGGCAGGGAATAGAGTCTGGCGAGAAGGAACTGGAAGTACCCCGTGTTAAGTTTAAGGTGAAAATTAAAGGGTCTGAAACTAAATAAACCCCCCCTAGTATCCTCACAGGGCGGAGGTGAAGATATATTAAGGAAAGGAGAAGATATATTAAGGAAAGGTCCTCTTTAAAAGCCCCCGCGAAGGTTAAACCCAGGAATGTCTAATATAAAAAATAAAAACCCAAGAATCATTCCATCTCCGAGGTCATATTTTAAGTTACAAGAAGGATCCCTGAAGGAACCCAAAAGTTGGGTGGTCCCCCTTTAAAACCCGCAGACTACTTGATGCCTATTGGAGGCGCTTCATCCGACCAAGATATTAGGATTAATATGACGTCCCCTGAACAAGCGATGGAGAAACCAGGTGAGGAGGCACCAGGCATGCCTCGGATACCCGCAGTGCTTAATTTGTGCCGTTGCTTTCCGGTGCTTAGCACCGGCACCTAATTATCAGGGCCGGGTCTACAGTACACACGTTGACGCTGGTGCACGTAATTGATTTCAATACAAGTAATTATTACTTGCTTCGCTATCGCTACGGGACTTGGCATTGGCACAGACAGTGAGTGACGGTGTTACTGTTGAACGAACTCTCAAGTGTTACTTCTCGTCCAACTCCGGAGACACTGTAGTCACTTCACTTCTTCATCTCACTGACTGGCTGCTCGCTCGCGGCTCTAAGTGTTGCAGGGTCACCGCCGGCGCCGGCCCAGTGGGCGGGACACTGTTGGGCAGGGCTGGATTATGGTTCTCGGGGTTGAGGCTGTGCGCTGCGCAGATTTTTTAAGATTATTGTGGAGGATTGATTACGCAATCGCGCATTCGCCTCAGAGCCACGCCCCAGCATACCCGCACATAGTCATCGTGGTGGCGGTGGTTGAGGTTCTTTCAACGCAACGGCCGTGCGTTCACTCACTGGCTCCGCTCAATTAACCCGGCCGGACGACGTTGTGAGCGACGTTATGAGCCTTGAGTTAGCCAGGGTGGCAACAGCTGCACCAGGTGAGACAGGGCCTCCTGGCAGGCCTAAGGCAAGCCCTAATCAATCAGACAGACACAGACAGTTAGCTGCGCAGCAGCCGGCAGTGAACAGAGAGAGTCCCAGCCAGTCCCGAGTCCCACGGCCACCCACGTCCACTCAACTGGACCCCGGCGCCCGGCCGGTCCCAGCCATCCGATCCATTCACTCCCCAGGCAGCCCAGTTCACGAAGTGCGTTGCGGGCGTGCCTCTGAGCCAGTCCGTCTCTAGGCGCTGTACAGTAAATCCTTGGCATTCCGCGTAGGATGAGTTTCTTCTGGGTGCTGCTCGTGTCCACGCACGTTTGTACAGAACAGTATTAAGTGAGTGACAAGTAAGCATATGCTCGCTGAGTAGTGTTGTGCTTAAAATAATTTGTGAGTGCGCGAGAAAACATTTAATTTGCACAATGCATTAATGTAAAGCTCGCCTTCATACGTTGTGCACTTTCCTTGTCACTAATTTAACAATGTCCTCTACAAACGTGCGAGAATACTGGTAGCACCAGAAAGCTAAGCAAATTTACGCAGTTAGCCATGGATTTAAAGCACCTAGGCTCAGCCTTACCTGTGCCCTGCCATGTGGGAGCTTTCGGTCCTACGCAGTGGCATGGGTGCAAGATGTGCTTGCAGGCAGGGACACTGACAAAATTGGAAAAAAAGATTCTGTGTGTTTTATTTCAGTCAAAATATCGACACATACATGGAATGAAAGCACACAATGCCTCTCTGGAAGCAAAAAAGTATATTATTGTTATTTCCATTTGGTTAATAACTCCATCCATTAAGGTTAAATTAGTGGCTCCCCCTTACATTTTAGTGAGCTTTGATGCAATGAATGCTTCTCAGTGGAAATTGTGGAGCCAAAATCATCTTTGGCGACATTGTAAAAAGAGCAAGAGTCCAACAAAGCCAGGGATTTTTAGCCTTCGAAAATAAAGGTTAAGTTCCTCAAAAACGGAAACATTCCCTGTCTTTTCCTTAAATAATCAGGGACCCACCTAGCTATCTGTGGTGCGGCCGGTGCAGAGGCACCAGGACATAGAGGTGGGTCAGATGTGCCCATCCTGCCCTGCACCGGCTGAAGTTACTTTAAAGGCCTCCCGCTCAGATTTCCTTTTTTTTTTTAACGCAGCGCAACGGTGGCCTTGTTGTTCATTTACAGGGGAAATGGAACCAGAGGAAAAACGTACAATAGAGAAGAGAAAACACGAAGGAAAATGAGGGGGTGAAATATAGAAACGAGAGGAGGAGCGGAATAAGTGACTGAATGGAAAAAGGAGATACTGGGTGGGAGGGATCAGAAGTAAGATAAAGATGAGGAAAAGGGGCAAAGAACGACCAAGAGAATGAGTCCAGAAATAAGGATGTCATATTGAACGGAGATGAATGAGAACCTAGTTAGAGAGAGAGGAGGGAAGTGAGAGACGGAAAAAGAGGATAGGATGGAGAGAGTGAAAAGGAGGAAGAAGCTGAGAGGGTGGAGGTATAAAGATAGTCAGGAGAGAGGAAAAGACGGGTAAAATGAGGACCTTGACGATCGGTAAGCAGGGACACATCTGTTACATAACTTAACATGTATATTTGTAAAGCACACGCTGAACCAAGGGCATCTTGGAGCTGAATAACAGATGTTTATTGTTACCAACTCAATGGTACTCATTTTATCGACCTTGGAAGGATGAAAGGAGTGGGGTTTGAAGCTCTGGCCATGTGGTTGAACACAGGCCCCTATAGTGGACGCATTAGTCCACTAAGCCACCAGACCCGGCATTACTAGTGCAAAGACAGGTGTGAGGGGCTCACTGCACATCAACTATGTCTGTTATTTTTTTTTATATCAAGCCGGCATCAGCAAGGGGTCCATTTCCTTGCCTGCATTATATTCGGACAACATATTCTGTTACCATACCATAGTGGTCAGCTTCCCACTACGAACTCGCCGGGTGGCAGGCATGGACTATTAAAAAGGGCATACCCTACCCCGGTATTGTCCTTTCCCCAAATCAGCACATAGAGCACTGAAATTATTGTCCCTGTTCAATGCATTAGTGATTTTATCTAATTTATTCCAAAATTGTGCTTTAAATGCACTTTTGATTTAATCTTTTTCAAAATGTTCACAGGGCAGGGGAACCTCCTATCAAAACCTTATTATGAGGAAGGCAGGCTCCCTTGCTGAAATTCATCTGACGTTTCACAGTGCCAGTTGAGAATGTGGGTGGAGCTAATAGAGGAAGTGGGTGGAGCCAGTGGAGGAAGTGGGTGGAGCCAAAGAAAAGTAGGTGTGGCCTCCGACAAAGATTTGAGCACCTGCACTTCAAATTTTACAAATTAAGTATCAATGCCTGCTTGCAGAGGGCTCAGGTGAAGAAAGTGAACAAGACTCTTACGCAGCAACAGGTGGCCTGAAAAAAGCCTTTGGTAGAGATAGAGACAGGAGGGAGAGGCCATCCACCGGGTTATATAATGAAATCACTTGCTGAGGAAGTGAAAAGTGGGCTTGCGATTTCTCAAGCCAATCAAAAGGAAATCCAATGGGTCTGTGAAGGGTTGGCAGAACAATTGGAGTCGTTATCTCAAAGAAGACAAGTCTTGGAAGCATCAGTGTCGGATCTGCAGAAAGAGACCACCAGGGACAAAAAAGAACTTAATAGCCTGAAATATAAGCTTAATGAGAGCCAAGACAAGCTGGAAACCTTGGAAAATAAAGCAAGGCGCACAACAATATAAGAATTTTAAATGTCCCGGAAGGCGCAGAAGGAGGAGATTTAAAATCTTTCATCTGCAATGTGTTAAATTCGAGTGGAGCTGCGGAAGGTTCGGTGGAGGATCTCATGTGAGACATCCAGAGGATACATTAAGACCCACTTAGGAAGGACCCGGCGAAAACGAAGCCCCGCAGAATAATAGCTCACTTTCTCACATATTCAATCAAAGACAGGCTGTTGAATACTACTTTAGAGGCTGGGCTGCTGTCCGGAGAAGGTTTTTCCTCCAATATCAGATCAGATGTTTCGCATGCAACTTTAACCAAGAAATGGGAATTAGGAAAAAGAATGGAAGATTTCAGGACAGTAGGCGGAACTGCCCAGTTAAAAATTCCCTGCCTTGCTTCGAATGATGATAGGAAATAAAATGTATAATTTAAGGGATCATGAGGATGCGGATGCCCTGCTGGAAAAACACAATAGTCCTCATGCATGTAGCAGGGGGTTTTTGCCTTAGGATATGAGAAACAGTCAAAGAGGTCATCACGTATTGGTCGGATATCCTCGGCCCACCTATATTTGTTTCGTCTCCTCTTACTTCCTTTTTTCCTTTTCATTTTGTCTCTACACTACAAGAGGTTCACTCACCTCTCCCATGACAGGCACAAATGGCTAGGAAGGCCAAGAAAGGAGGGCATGGGTTATCCAGGGGGGAGGGAGGATGCGGGAAGCACAAGGGAAACAAATATTTAAAAATGTCCTACTGCCTTGAAATATTTAAAAGCTGAGAGTTCATGCACCTATTGCAATATAAATATGATGATTAATCATGACTAATCATAACATACTGATTCTGTCCCGGAATATTTTTTTTTTTTGTATTTTTTTTTTGAAACCGTTTATTACAATCTCAAATAGTTACAAGTATGGGCCTACAACCGTCTGGCCGGCCGCTAGAGTAGCAGTAGCATATGATATACATACAGAAAAATCTCTTGGCGGTGCAAAAAGGATAAATCAGGAGATATCAGTAGTGCAGGCCACATAACTCCAAACCAACAATACGGTTTCCTTTTGTCAAAACACAACAACACGAAAACAACCACACCCGCAAGGCAACCCGCAATCCCAAGTGACAGCACGCGCTCCTTAAGTGGGGAACCCCAACCAATTGCCGAACTCTGAAGAGGGGAATGAGAACAGATCAGGGACTGGGGAACCACGCGCCCATGGCTGGGGGAGGGGGTCGGCTAGGGGGACGGAGCTGGTGAAGCAGCTGGCAGCAGCGGCCCATCGGCAACCCAGGCCTCGCGGAGGCCAGTCAGCAGGCCCGATCGGTCGTTAATCAGTTTTTTGTATATGAGGGAGATCGTGCTGTCTGGGACATGACCATCCAGCACTCTGTCCTCCAGGGGGGAAGACTCCGGAATGGACGCGACATCCGGGAAGACGGAGCCCAGCGCGTGGCGGACTTGTAAGTACCGAAAGTACTCACTGCCTTGCAACTGAAACTCCGTCCGCAGCATCTCGAAAGTTTTGAATCCCCCCCTCGTCCAGAGATCTCCCACTGTGCTGATGCCGATCGTGTCCCATTTCTCGAAGCCCTTAGAGGTCCACAAGGAGCCCAACCTCGCCGACGCATATAGCGGTGACGCCCGGGTCAAACGGTCCTTCCACCCCATAGCTGCGTTAGCCGCGTGCCATACACGCACCATGACATGCGTCGGTCCCGTCAGGCGAGGATCCGGCGCGCCAGAGTAAAGCGCCCGATTGTAGTCGCCACCGGGCAGGAGCATCTTGTCCATTTCAAAGGCCGGGTTCAGGGCGGGCCCGTAAAGGCCATGATTAATCGCAGCTAGCTGGGAGGCCCAGTAATACCGTTTAATATCCGGGAGGGCAACCCCCCCATCGTACCACGGGAGCGTCAATTTAGCCAAGGCGATACGTGGCCTCCCGTCCCAGAACAGGCGACGTTGCAAACTCTCCACCTCTCGGAAGTAGCGCGCCGGAACCAAATCCATAGTGTTCTGGAGAGCGTACAGAAAGCGCGGCAACGACATCATTTTAAACAAGGCCGCTCGGCCAAGCGGCGAAAGCGGCAGATGCCGCCAACGCACCACGTCCTCTTTCAAGCGCTGGAGGGGGGGCAGCAAATTCCGCTCGTAGCGGGCCTCCGGGTCCAGAGTAATATATATACCCAGGTACCGAAACCCCTGGGAGGCGATCTGGATCGGACAGTCCCGTGGTAGGACCGGAGCCTCCCCGGCAAGCACATATACACAGGATTTCGCCCAGTTGATGACGAGGCCTGAGTTGCGACCGAATGAGCGCAAAACATCAACTAGGACGATCAGTGATTCACGCGGGGAGGCGAGATATAGAAGGATATCATCAGCGTAGAGGGACACACGGTCCTCATGCTCGGGGGTCCAACGGAGACCACGGATGGAAGGGTGCCACTGCAGCCACTCCGCCAGGGGCTCCAGGGCCAGTGCAAACAGGAGAGGTGACAGGGGGCAGCCCTGTCGCGTACCCCGTCCCAGTGCGAATGGGGCCGAAACTCGTCCATTCACCACCACCTGCGCCAATGGGCCGGAATACAACAATTTGACCCAGCTGATGAAGCCCGGTCCGAAGCCGAACTTCGCCAGCATCGCCCAAATGTATGGCCACTCAAGCGTATCAAACGCCATGGTGGCATCCAAGGACGCCAAGATGGCCGGTTCCCGCACGAACGGGACACGCGCGAGCACCCCGTGCAAGCGTCGCAGATTAAGGGCCGTGTTACGATGGGGTATGAAGCCGGACTGGTCTTGGTGGACCAAGTCGCCCACCACGCCGACCAGCCGGTTGGCCAGCACCTTGGCGAGGATTTTGGGCTCCGCATTCAAGAGCGAGATAGGCCTATAGGATGTGACCCGCTCACGGGGTCTCCCCTCCTTGTGGATCACCACGATCGTGGCCAGACGCTGGTCCGGCGGAAGGGAACCCCGCGAGCAGGCCGCCAGGAACATCGCGCGCAGGTGGGGCGCCAGCACATCCGGTCGCAGCTTGTACAGCTCGATAGGAATGCCATTGGGGCCCATGGCCTTGCCAGATGCGACCGAGCGGATAGCAAGGGCAATTTCGTCCGAGGTGGGAGGAGCGTCCAGCGAATCCCTGTCCTCCACCGAAAGGGAGGGCAGCGCGATGTCCCGAAGCAGGGCATGGGAATCCTCCTCCGAGCAGGGAGAAACCGGGGAATACACCTCGCGGAAATAATCCGCGAAGCAGGAGACAATGGCGTCCGGCTCGGTGACACATACACCATCCATCCTCTCGATCAACGGAACCACACGACTCGCTCTCTCCTTTTTATCCAACCACGCTATCAATTTACCAGCCTTATCACCCACATCATACAGTCGCCCCTGTTGCTCTCTACTGAGGCCCCTGGCCGTCTCCGTGACGAGGGCCCTATAGGCCGCCTGCTTGAGGTGTAAAACATGCAATGTGGCATCCGTCACCCCGCTCCCCAGGGCACCCTCTAGTTCAGTAATTTCGGCCTCCACCCGGGTTACCTCCTCCCGCTCGCGCCTCCGGGCATGGGAGATAAAGGAGAGGGCCTCCCCCCTGAGAACTACCTTAAAAGCCTCCCAAAGGGAGATGGCAGAAGGGACAGACCCCACATTCTCCTCAAAGTACCGCTGCAAGGATTTGATCAATTCGGCTCGAATAGTGGGGTCGCGCAGATACCAGGCATTAATTGGGGCCACCCTGCCCTCCCCCCTCGGGAAGACGTCCAGATGCAGCAGTAGTGGGGAGTGATCTGAAATACCCCGCGCCAAATGGCGCACCTCTCCCACCCTCCCAGCATAGGCCGCAGGAACAAGGATATAATCAAGCCGCGAGAGGCTACCATGGGCACCCGAGTGGAAGGTGTATTGCAGCTGAGCGGGATGCTTTAGTCGCCAGCAATCTACCAATCCTAGTGTATCTAAGAGGCCGGACAGCCACGCCTGCGCCCGGGGGAGGTCCCTGGGGGGATGACGATCCACAGACCCTGAAGCCACCGCATTAAAGTCCCCCCCAACTACCAGAAGCCCATCCGGGAGGTCAAGGAGGAGGCGCCCCAGGTCCGCAAACGTGGTAGATTGCAACCCCGGCGGAACGTACACTGATACAAAAACGACCACTCTGCCCTCCATTCTACCCACCAAGCCAGTGTAACGTCCCCTCTCATCATGGCGCACCTCATCAATCTCCAATGGGAGCGAGTTCTTAATCATGATGCCCACCCCCCGCGAGCCCGAGGTGAAGCCCGAATGGGCCACCAAGCGATAGCCTCTCCGATTCATGGCATGAAAGGAATTACCCTGTCCCGGAATATTAATGGGTTGAGAGTTGGAAGAAGGACGAGAAAGAAAATATTTCAATATTTAAAGGATGTTCCCGCCCAAATAATTATTCTCCAGGAGTCCCATCTATCTAGGTACGAATGTGTGGAGATTTGTAAAAATCAGAGCTGAATTGGGCAGATGATCACTAGCGAGTAAAATTCCCATACAAAAGGAGTTCTTGTGCTGATAAAAAATACATACTGCGATTTCTGTTCTCCATTGGAAAGCAGACAAGAAGGGGAGATGGGTTATAGCTGCTGTGAAAATACTGGGTAAACATTACACAGTAATGGGTACTATGGGCCAAATGTGGATGATAGGGAGCCTTTACAAATGCTGGCTTCAGAGCTGTTGCAAATCCAATATCCAATCATCTGGTCTGGATATTTTGATGTTGTTTTGGACTATCAGCTGGATAGGTCAAGTAATAGCCATGCAAGATTTAAACCTAAAATGCAAGGATATATTAAATCCGTTATGAAACAATTTGGTCTTTATGATGTCTGGCGAGCTAGACATATAACTGAAAAGCAGTTTACTTTTCATAACTTGAAGTATAAACTTTGTTTGAGGATCAACTTCTTTTTAATAGATAAATCCTTAGACGTGAGGTCATAAATATAAGACATCTTCCTGCTCCTTTAGCTGACCATGCAGCTGTAGTGTTAGAATTAATAGTGGTGAAGGTAAGCCAGGAAAAAAGAAGGACTCTGAATAGATCACTATTAAATGAACAGGCCGTAATCAATATATGATTGTAAAGGACAACATTTTTTAATTAAAAAAAAAAAAATACAGCATCGAAAGATGTTGTGTGGGACGCCTATAAGGCTTTTATTAGAGGGGTTCTGATTAATATCTCAGCGCAAAAGAGGAAAGTATATAGGAGTCAGATTGAAGAGCTGGAAAGGAAGATTATGACACTGGAGTCAAAAGACAGAGTCATCATGAGAGGGAATTCCAGCAGAAAATAGTCAGGAGGAAATCTCCGAATATAAATGCTCCGTTTCTGCCATACTAGAAGCAAGGGTGCAAAAGCATTGGGAAGCTAGTAAACTAGCACATTTTGAATACAGCGAAATTGCCAGGAAAAGTGTGGCCTGGAAGTAGAAGTCGTAAAGAATGATATAAGCGAGATACCGTACAGAGAAACACAAAATAGTTCAAGGTTGAGGCAGGAGATAGAGCAGGCTTTCGTTGAGGTCTATCAGGAACTATATAGTGAGGATTCATGCGTGTTAGCTCAACTTAACAGTTGGCTTGGGGATCAGAGGGTGGACAACCTTTCTAATGAGAAAAAAGAATTTGTAGAGGAACAAAGCAGTGGGACCTGATGGTCTCCCCTATGAGTTTTATAAAACATTAACATATCTACTGTGCCCAATGTTAATAGAGCTGTTCACGGAGATTTGAAAGGAAAAGGCTGCTTTACCAAAATCTTGGGAAGAAGCCTTTTCCCTAATTTTAAAACCAGGGAAGGATCCGAAGGCTTGTGATGCATACAGGTCTATTTCTCTCTTAAACTAGGATTATAAACTCTACGCTACCATTCTCGCTGCTAGGTTGAACAAAGTGAGTGGGAAGTTGAAAACCAGAAGGGGTTTGTTAATGATAGACAAATGCATTTACTAGGTCATGAACTTATTGGCCCAACAGACCTTGCAGTAAAACACAAGATCCTGTTAGCTATCATCACTCTAGACGCAACCAAACCCTTCGACAGGGTGAACTGGCAATTTCCCTATTTTATGTAAAGCCTTTATAATTTTGGTAATAGATTTTGTAGGGATATATAGGGCTTCTGCCGCAAGGATTATGGTAAACAGTAGTTTGACCCCCAGCTTTACGATTACTCGGGCACAAGACAGGGCTGTCCTCTTTTGCTGGTTTTTTCAATTTATATATTGAACCATTTGCAGGGACAATTGGGACGGAGCAACAAATTAGCCCTTTTGTGTGTGGTGGTTGGGTTAAAAAATGATCCCCCTTACGCAGACGACATCATGGTTTACACACAAAACTTAGCATCTGAAGTAGTGAGCCTTGAAAGGTTAATAATAGAATTTGGGGTGGTTGCTTGTTATGAAGCAAACCCGAATAAAACTGAGATAATGGTCTGGAATACTGAAGAGAATCATACAGCGATAAAAGAAGACATAAAATATCTGGGAATAAAAATAACTTACTCATTAGACAAACTGCTGGAATCAAATTTTAAGAAAGCTATGGTTCAAATAAAAGGCTGATAACCGTGTGGTCTCATCTTCCATTAACAATCTTCGGGAGAGCAAGCTTAGTTAAAATGTCGATACTCCCCAAATTCTATTTTCTTTTTAACATGATTCCTTTGTATTTTAGGAAGATACATGTTGGCCCTTTGCAATATGCCCCTAGCGATGGTGAGGCGAGACATTATGCTCTATTGGGGTAAGGAAGATGCCCCGGACATAAAAGAATCGAGTTCGAATATAGAATGGTGTAGACTGGCAGAGGACCTATCTACCGGGCAAGGGGGTGGTTCCCAAAAGTATGCAAAGATATGGGGCCAAAGGCAGGAGCCTGCAGGGAAGTGAGGGAGTGATATGGAGAGCATGAGTCCTCACTGCATACCTCCGCTCAATGTTTTGACTCTCACAGTTAAACAATAGGGACTCTGGCAGCTAAACGGGAGAAGGGCAACACTGTGACAACGGAAGACACGTTTGAATCCAGTATGATGTAGTACACCACCTCACATCCAAAATTATTACTCTGTTCTCCCTTTTTTCAATGCTCAATGCAGAACCTGTGGGTGGGGGTGTGCAATAGTTGTAAATGTTGTTGTTCAAAATACTTAATAAAAAGATTTGAAAAAGAAAAAAGCTTAACTACCAGGAATGGCTGTTCGCTGCTGGACGACGTAGTGCCTGCTGGGCGACACAGCCCTGACCCCAAGTCTGTGGGACTCGTCACTGATGTCGAAGTGGGCTCTATTTGCTCTACAAAAAAAGAAACACTCACCTACAGACAACCGCTGAAGACCGTTTAAACCGGGATACCAGTTACCAGTGGCAATAGGCCCGTCACTGAACACTGGACCTTCACTGAATTCTTCCCCTGGACCACCAGAGACCTTGACCAGAGGACAGAGAGGTTCCTCAATACTCATGGATACCAGGGTGGCCGCAGGAATGTTCATTGCATCACTGCAACATCATCAGCATCTATAGCAACTCAACATCTTGCATCCCCAACTTCAGGACCACTTATGGGCTGAACTGCGTCAAATGAGGAACAGACATGGACGACCCTAGGACTGCTGAAAATCAATAGGTAACTGTATCCCTGAAACAAAGTGGTTCCTACGACTGTACCCCACTCCATTTTGGCCCATCCAAGCTAAGAGTAGCTTTACCAGCTAAGTGGCTAGCAACTGCTCAACCTACTACAATGAGTTATTTAATCTTTTAAAAAGAATTTACTTGGGGGGAGGGTTGTTTCTTGTCGTTTTGCTTTTCTATTATCAGTCAGAGATGTCAAAGTAGACTCAGCAAGATTTAAGGCACACCACGCTGCCGGCCTCCGGGCTGTAGGCGCACAGCTGTGTATATACGAGTTAAGAGAACGCTGCCAGTCAGTGATTGTAGGCAAACAGCTGTGTTCCATGATTCTGACTCTCCTTTAATAATAAAAAGATTGGTTCCATAAAAATAATTTACTGACTCTGAAAAATCATATCTCCAATTTTCCTTAATCGATTTTGTTGTTTTGGTGTCCAAGTTAAGATAAGAATATTATTGTGATATGTTTCTTAATTACCTTTTGTTTTGGAACTACTAAACGCTTTACACTTTTTGCTTTGGTTGAGCCTGACTGCTCTGTGCCACAGCTACACCAGACTGAGCTATGGGTATTATTAAAGAAACCTGCCTGGAACTGTCAGAAATTGTGACATTATTACATGGGGAGGTCTCACAACCACAGCACTCAATAATCCACTTTCCTATATTAGAGAAATTGGTAAAAAAAAAAAAAGGATGGCTCTGGCCTGAATATGATGATGAGGCTAACCAAGTCATGGAACTGTAGACTGCTTTGACAAAAAACGTACCCACTGCACCAGCAAGATCTTTTCTGAACCTGACATACTCATCAACTCTAAAAGGAGGTACCATAGGCTTAACAACTGGAGAATAAAACAGCAATTGTCAATGCTTGATGACATCTAACACAAGAACTAATGGCATGATATATGCCACTACTCTTTCTTGAAACTTTCTTAAATTTCTAATGTTTGCGAACAGTAATTTGTTGTTTTTAAAACCTTGCTCTTTGTCTCCTTTCGGTGCACCGTATGTAAACCAAGAGGATGAATTGCATTTTTTATAAGGTTGGGAGAGCACACCAAAAAGGAATTTGGATACGCAGAATTTTCCTGGGAATGAAGATCATTCTGGTTCTTTTGGCTTTGGAATCCTGAATGATCCCTTAGTAGTCTGATCTAGCTCAGTGACATGCTTAGTCAGGACAATCTATCTATGGTATACTGAAAACCTTGTTGGGCTTGAAAAGATTGCCTACTACCACAGGACTCCAAGTAATTAGTTTCAAAGCTTTTCCAGAAAAACGTAATCATTCCTTATGTCCTGAGGATCCCTCAACTGTGAAAACAGGGATGGGAACTGAAGTGGTGTTCTGACCTGGCTATCATTAACAATTTCTTTCTAGTAACAAAGTTCAGGTACTTCTCCAGCACCTGTCAATTCTTTGTCACGGATATGAGAATAATCCATATTGACTTCAGATAAATTTAATTCACAAAATTGGCAAGGATTTGCCAGACAGAAGTTACTTACCAACACAAATCCATCCACATCTACCTCCTCAGGCCCATGAACGTAGAAGGTAAGGGCGCCCTTAAGGAGCCATCCAGTTTGGCGTCTCATCCTCAGAGGGATGTAGTGTGGATGAGCGTGAAGGACTGCCCACATGAAAGGATGACTTTACAGGAAAGGATGACTGGTTCTCAAGAACCAGACTGCAAGGAAATAAAGTAGTATACAGTCTGACAATACTTGTGACTACCAATGCAATGTATAGAATTAATCATAAATAGGGCTCCCTGTTTTATGGTATTTATTTTTTTGACATTTCTGTCTGTATTTATCCATATTTATTTTTTGCTAATTTTATCTGTATTTATCCTTATTTATTTTGGGTTTTGTGGAGAAATTAAGCTGAAATTAGCATATTTCCACATTTATTTAACCAATAAATATGCACTCATGCTTGAAGGTCTGCCAGGTTTCAGTGCTCTGAACACCCACAGAAGATAAATCAGTGCACTTATCTGAAAAAATGCTAATTTCAGTGTCAACCTTGTGCATATCTACTGCTGTAGAAGCCTCATTACTATAATTCCTTTCTTTTCTAACCCGCTTATCTATCAATCCACACATCTATTGGCCTGGCAGTCATAGCAGACAGTATTGAGAATTACTCAAAAAGCAACCAAATTTCCATTTTTATCCACATTTAAAAATAAATAGACAAGAAAATGAATGTTTTCGGTCTGTATTTATCTGTAAAAATAAGTAAAAACGGAAAACGGGGAGCCTTAATCATAAAGAGGGACACCGTCTTCAAAGTCAGCAAACACAGAGGACATTTGTGAAGAGGCTCAAAGGGCACACGAGGAACATCTGAACCAAATTAAGGGATCACAGAGGGACCTTTTAAAAAAAGCATCACAACAACGAGGGCTGATGAGGCAAACGAAGGAAAGCCGAAAGAGTTGATAAGTGACCTTTAACGGTGTCCACAGCATAGTCTTGTTAGGCCAAAGAAAAAATGAACAAGAGAACATCTGGGAGATTCACGTGCAAAGGGCCAGCTTGCTTTTCTTCACACCATGTGATAAATATGGCCCAATGGCCTGAATAAACTGTCTTAATGGAAAAGCAGCGGGCAGTGGGAATGGAATCCACTACCTCTAATTGTTTCTACTAAGTCTCCGCATGTGTGGGTGCTGGTCATGGAGATTCGGGTGGAGTACCCTGCTCTGTTATTGGAACAACAGAACTTCCCAAGAGGAAGGTGAAAAGGATGGAGGATGCTCATAGTCTGCAGGAGTAACAGCCTGTCAAGGTGCCTCCTGTGATCAGCAAGACATCTGCTTTATTCATCTTCTCTGATACTGAGAAAAAAAGCTAGATGATTCACCATCAGGACATTTCAATGCGCCACCAACCATTGCTGCAGACTCAAGAGCCTCCTAGTGAGGTCATGACACCAGACTCTGCCAAGTGCATGTGGTCTAATGGCTAGAGGGGTCGCTGTCGAAGCTGGGGAACCAGGTTCACTCAACATCCTGCGATTCTGGGCAAATTACTTAATCTCCCCTGGCTAACAAAAATTAATGTGCCCATCTATAACCCAACTGGTGCTCATGTTAAGCATTCTGATTCCTTCGGGTCAAGTTTGCGCTATATACACGTCCATAAAAAAAATTAAAAAAAATGTATGTATCTGACCTGCCCATGATGAAAAGCAGGAAGGCCTTGATGACCAGTTGGATGGCATACATCGCTAAAATATTTATGCAATGGTGCTGCGTGATCAGAGACCGAATACCTTCGATCTACACCTTATCTAGGTGGCCTTCCAAATCCAGAGTGGATGAATCCGTCATCATTCTGACTTCCAGTGGAGGTGAGGAGAACAGCCTGCCACACCTCAGTCTGGCATCGGTCATCTGCCACTAATGGTCCTATGTCACTTTGTTGGAGATGCTGATCTTGTCCAATAGGTGTCCCCAATTCTGGACCCACTGTAGTTCTAAGTTCCACCGAAGGGCCCACATGTGCCAATGAGTGTTGGACACCTAAAGCATGCATACATTCGGAGTTACCATATCCAGAAGTGCCTCAATATAGGGCAGCCTCTGAGATAGCAAAAGATGGGATTTGAGCTCGCTGACTGACAAACCCATGTTGGACAAGGTCGACACAGCTTGCTGCTAGTAGTCCAAATCTAGCTAAGGCAAGTCAGCCTAAAACTGACAGTCATCCAGGTACAGTATTATGTTTACCCCCAAAGATGGACTCTCACCACTGACATGACCTTCATAAAGATCCAAAGGGCTGATGTCAGCCCAAAGCTCAGGATGGAGGCTTGGAAGTGATTCAACCACATTACAAAGTGGAGATACTTCCTGTGAGACTGCAAAATAAGTACATAAACGTATGTATCTCGCAGGTCCTGAGACACCACCCAGTCTTCTAGTTCCAAGGTCAAGAGAATCTGTGCGAAAATCATAATTTTGAACTTCTGGAGAACAGGGTCAACATCCTAAGGTCCAACATCTGTCTCAGACCGCCCTCCATCCTGGGGACCAGGAAGTACTGGAATTTAGTAGCCAAAACCTCTATCTCTCAACCTCAGGTACAATTTTGAGCACCCCTCCTGGTGAGCAACATCAGCCCCTCCCCACTTTTCCTCAAAAGGAAGAGTATAACCAAGATGAACAGCCATAAGGTTCAATATAATAGTGTGCCAGTAGGAAAGACAATGTTGCCTCTGACTAGTCCCAAATAGTTATTGGAGGGTAAGTTAAAGAAGTTCGGTGTAGGGGACACTGAAAAGGAGGAGAACTGGTGTGGTGACCTCCTCATTTACCACGAGAGCCACAAATGCATACTCTCACAAAAGGCAAGGCCTCTAGAATAGTGTCTGACCTTTTGGTATTGCTGACAGAACTGGCAAACATGCAAAGAAGCCCCAGGAAGTGAACCATAGCTCTCATGTCTTTGAAAAGCTGAAGAGCAGCATCTACTCTGATACCAGAGTCTGCTCCATCAAACTGCATGTTCATAAAGGAAACAAAAGCCTCCTGAAAATCTCGTGAATCACATCCAAACAAGGTGTCTGATGACGACACTAGTGCCCAAGGCATGACCAACAAATTCAAAGTCCGACTGTACATAGTTCTTTTCAAGTTTGTAGTGAAGTGCCCCTTTTTGGACATGGTCACCCCCACTTTCTGCCTGGTAAACGATGCAATTGTGACAGAAATGCACTGGGTTCCTGCTATCCAGGTCCCCAGAGTGAGATCTCTTTCCCTAAAACTGTCCAATTGTTCCCCCAACTGGCAATATCTTTAGCACCCCTGTAAGTTCCTAGTAAATGGTACCCTGGTAACTAGGGCATGGATGCTAAAGAGTGTCCCTAAGGGCTGCAGCATGTATTTTGCCACCCTAGGAGACCCTCCCCACGCTGTGTGACATGGTGCAGACAAAAGTGACGACACAACATGGCACACCTCCAGTGTGTCATGCCTGCAGACGCTGCATGCAATATTTGTAAGTCACCCCTACAGCCGGCCTTACAGCCCTAAGGCAGGGTGCATTATATTAAAAGTGAGGACATATCTGCATGAGCAGATATGCCTCTGTGATGTCCCTGTTGATTCTTGGACTTTGCCAGTGAACAGGGAAGCCATCTTGAGTATATGTACTGAGCACTGGTGATAAAGAGTTTTCCAGCTACATAATGGCTTCACTTGAACTAAAGATGTTTGGTATCAAACATCTCCTATTAATAATCCCACAATGATTCCAGTGATGGATTTATTAATACATGCACCAAGAGGGCACCTTAGAGGTACCTCCTGAAAACTGCTAACCTCTGGTTTGCTGGCTGACTGGAATAGACCAGCCTGCCAGCACAGACACGTTTCCGATCCCCTGCAGGTGAGATACCACGGTCTTTGAGGGCAGTAAGGAGGTGTTGTCACCTCCTCCAAGCAGGATGGCTAATAAACAGCATATCGAGGCAGGAGGCTTCAAATGCCTCTGCCGCCTTTGATATGAGACCCAGAATTCCCTCAGACAGCCGAAATGCCACCCCCTGCCCTGGGCCCATGTGGCACCCGGACAAGTGGGACAATTAGCTAGTCAGGAGGCGTGTTCAATATCAGGCCAGTTCCCCCCTAAGGTGGGCTACCTGATGTGAACAAGAAAATTAGAATTCCACCATCTTGGTTCTTGGTGGAATTAGGTTAACTGGGTCAGGGTTATGCCTACTTCCCTTAGGGAGTGGTCATATAGGGGGGTTCTGTCACCCTAAAGTTGAGTAGCCATTTGTCACTCCCATTAACGCCCATAAATCGAGGATTTAGGTGGCACCACTGGTGCCAGGAACTCAGATTTGACCGACCCACAAGAAGAGTACAAAGAAGAGCTGCAAAAAGAGAACTGAAGTATTGCTGTGGACCTTTTGGTGCCAAACTGTGCCTGAACTAGTCTGGACAATCGTGAAAAAACTGACTCGTCCTGCTGCTGAGCCTCTACCAAGAACCCCAGTCGATTGTTAGCAAATTGCCAGCAATCTCCCTTGGAGTAGAGATGCTACACCCCTGCAGTCCGCAGGCACCAAAACAGCAGAGTCCAGTTTACCGTGATGCTGTTCTCCAGTCGTACCGACACAGCAGCTGCCCAGGAAGATGTCTGTTTGCTCGAGAAGGTCAGATCTGTACCTCCCATCAAGTGAGAAGATGCCAGGACCAACCAGTGCTGCAAAGCACCAATTCCCGAGGTACCACACCCTTTGCAACAACCAAAGCCTGTTTGTGTCCAATCCGGACTCCAACGACACCGAGAAGCTGTTGAGGGACATCGGCACTGCAGGGAATCACTTCCAGATTGGCCCAACAGTCCTGATTTTTGCACCCTCAACCATCGAGACCAACAACCGCAAGAACTTGCGATGCACCAGCCCATCTGACATGACCCCTCTGCACCAGAGTGCCCCAGTCTGGGTTCTTGAGAACTAACTGAGCTGCCTTGCTCCCAGGACCCTTGTGAACCAAGCACCTCATTGGGAGCTACTGGACTTGTTCCCAAGTTTCCCTCTGCAGCCTGTTTAGGGGACTCCCCCTCTCTCCTTTGCTGTAAGGCAGGGCAGGTAAATTGAACAGCTGGTGGTACTTTGGACCTTATTCTCCTACCCACTTAAGTCCAGCAGGGGACTCCCAGAAACCGACTGCAAGTACTTGTATACCATATATGCCTATTTCTCTAATAGGAAAGCATTACGTGTAAAAACACATTTAAGTAAAAATCGATATTTTAAAAAGTACTTCCTTGCTTACAAAATTTATATTAAAAAAAAATATGAGTTATTGTTCTAAATTGGTCCCCGATTTATTCTTTGAGTGCACCTCTCCTTTATTGCCTCTGTGAGTACAACAAATACTTTGCACTACCCTCTGATAAACCTAAACTGCTAGCCCACCCTACCACAAAATAGAACATTTAATGGTACAATTTTCTGCCTCAGTAACCAGTAAGGGTTGCCTGGATATCTGGATAGTGTACCTCGTTTTGATGCACTATATAAAGAGCCAGCTTCCTACGGTATTCAGCAGCATCTCCACCGTTCCATATTGTTTGGGGCAATGTTTTGTAAAAATCCTCAGGAAACGCGGGCAAAACCATACGCTACACATCCAAAGGCCATCTGTATTATGACCAAGGAGGCAAACCGCATTCAGAAAACATAGAGCTAGATTGGCTGATGTGAATACCTTCTTGGCTATAGCATCTATTTTTTTTACAGTGTCTGATGGGGAGTAGCAAAAGGAATTTAGATTAACCTTGCATGCAGAAGCCTGAACTATGAGGGTCTCAGTGGTTGGATGCTGCATTGCAAATTTTCGTGGATGTCTGTGTCATATAGTAATAGGATGACTCACTGGCGGGGTCAAAGAGTGCTATGATCAGAAGGCCAAAATAGGATCAACAAGGTCTTATTTAAGAGGCAGTATGGATTCTGAAGTAGAAAGCACAGGCTAGAAAATCTCAAATAGATTAGCTTTCGTTTTTTTACATGGGAAACTGCAATTATAGGATTCCTTACAACCGCCACTATAAAGAAGCTCTTTCTTCTGTTGGGGCCTAAAGGTTGAAATCTAATCAGTTTCTACTGGGGTATCCAAGCCATTAGCATTTTGGAGGTCAAGCATAAAGTCAGCGTCTGTGTAAAGAGAAGGAAGCAAGTGATCTGCGTCTTCATCATTATTGTTATCAGGAGAAAATTGCTTAAGGCCTTGTAAGCTATTAGAGTCTGAGCCTCCATCCTCCTAAAATATTGCTCCATAGACAAGGGGACTAGAGGAGATTTTGTCACCCTGAGATTATGCTTTGTTGATAGTGCAATGAGAGATAGGGCAAAGCTGGCTGTCAATCCAAAACTAGTGTCGGCTCAGATCTGGGATGGTGGTGTTGGTGAAGGAATAACTGGCAGACACTACAGTCATTTTGCGGAGGGGTGGCTAGGAGACAAAGTTGAAGCAGGCTAACTTCGACCATGGTTAGTTTGTACTGGGGAAAGCTGCCAGTAGAAGCCCAGGTAGAGTCCCTGGTAGGTCAGTGAGGCCCAAATGTGCTTCAGAGGAATTTTGACCATCTTAAATAAGTGCAAAATTCCTCCTCCTCACTCCTTGAAGGCTGCGATTTGCTGCAGCGTTGACAATGATCTGGATAGGTTGATCCACAGTCTGTATCAGATCGAAGTGAGTTTAAAGCCAGAGCCAGATTCCTTAAACACAGAATAACAGACTTCTCCATGGAGTTGGAGAGTCTGAATGCTGAAGAGCTTCATTTGTTACTTTCCCTAGCCGTTTTCTTTGATATAACCACCCACTTCGATTTGGACCTACCTGAAGAGGGTCAATGGAACCTGCAGCGATCTTGTGACTTGGGGTGTGACCGACCCAGTTTCTTGACTACATAGAGAATGTCTTCTCACTCCCTAGTGGCCTCCCAATGTATCAGGAAGCATTTGTTGCAGAACTTGGAGCCATGTTTGGTGTTATGGAGCCAAAGACAGATGTTCGGAGGGTCCATGACCAACATCTTGATTAGATCAGATTCAGGAATTCAAGAGAAGTGAGATTGCAACAAAAAAAGATGGATGTTTGGGTGGGGCTTGTAGGACCATCCTCGCTCAAGACTCTAAAACAGCTATAGTACATCCTCATGCATTTAACAATGGCTTGAACATCTCGGATGCAGAAATTAGGGAGAGAGTTTAATGTACCCATGGTCAGTATAGTAGTATGGCTGGTGCTCTACAAATCCCCAACTCAAATCACTCTCAATGATGGGTTAAGGGCAAAGAACAAACAAAAATAGGAAACCCCTTGCTGGCGCGAATACGAGAAAGAGAAGGTGTATTTTTGATAATCCTCACTGACCGATCACAGAGAGTACAGCTGGCTGACCAAGTGTCTGATGCCGGCAAACTCATGTGCGGGGTGCCACAGGGTTCGGCGTTGTCCCCCCTCCTATTCAACACCTACCTCCAGCCCCTGGTAGCCGCACTGAATCTCATGGAGTGCCAGATCTATAACTACGCGGACGACAACCAAATTATCATACAGATAGATAACTCCCCTGCTGCCCACACACAAATGCAAAACATTTTAAAATACACAGTCAACTGGATGATGGCCAACTCCCTCAGAATCAATCCTCATAAGACAGAGGTACTGGCCATCATCACAGACACCAACCCCTGGAACAACCTCTTTTGGCCACAAGAGCTGGGCGCAAATCCCGAACCGGCCCATGCCGTAAAAAGCCTGGGCATCAAAATCGATGCCAAGCTCTCTCTGACCCATCAGGTATCTGCAGTAGTAGGAACATGTGTTGGCCTGCTAAGACAGTTACGGAAACTAGTTCTCCTTCTCACATTTGCAACACTCAGAATGGCAGTATCCGACATGATAGTGTCACAACTAGACTATGGAAACTCCCTGTACATCGACCTCCCAGAAAAATTGCTTGCCAGATTACAGGTCAACATGAATGATGCTGCCAGACTGATCTTTAGACTGCCTAGGAGGGTGCACGCCACCCCCCTCCTACGCCAGCTACACTGGCTCCCGGTCAGGCAGAGAACCAGGTTTAAGGGCCTTTGCATTGCGCACAAAGCCATTTATGGCCTGGCCCTAACCTACATTAAAGATCGTCTAGTAAACTACACTCCTAGCAGGTCCCTATGGTTCTCGGAGGCTGGCCTGCTGGCCTGTACCCGCTTTAACATGGCCTCTAAAGGAGGCAGAGCCTTTTCAACCTCAATTCCTCTACTATGGAACAAGCTGCCGATGAATCTGCTTAAGGCCACGCCCTCCTCCCATTTAGGAAGAAGCTAAAAACACTCCTTTACGCAAAAGCCTGGGGCACAACATAATCAATTACATCCCCATCACGTGCTAGGGTAGGGCTCTCTCTCACAGCGCTTAGAGACCCGACGGTGATTATGCGCTCTACAAATGACACTTACAATTACAATAATAGGGCAATAGGAAACAAATGATGCCCCTTACATATCATTAATTTTCAACACTCGATTTTGGTGGGTTTTAAATGGTTATTGACACTGAACTATTCCAGAACAGCTTTCATGTTTTTCAAGATTCATTGCTGTATGTTGCAGTGTTGTTACATACAAAATATTGAAAGTTCTGTAAAGCACACAGAAGAGAGCAGCAAAACTCATCAATGGCCAAGAGATTAAATAATGGAAGATCAATGTTTAGAAACCACTAATGGTTTGGAATCTAGTAAATGACTGTCTTTGGTTACTCAACTATCATACCTAGTGGTAATGTAGTTCTGAAGAAGCAAGGCCTGCAAAATGGCATCAAACAAGCTGTTCTAATTGGCGGACTACAACACTTAGAGGTGAAACAGCCCCACTGAACACTACCTTATCAAATCAACTTGAAAATGTAGTAGGCTGTCTGCTATTCTGATGCATGTGCTGGTATGACAGAAACGAAACCTGTCAATTACTAAATTATTGCTAAACAAATTAATTCATAAACAGAACCTGTCAGTCCTCTTTACAAAGCACTCTGACATCTTATGCTTGAGCACAATACAAACCTCCGAGTATTATAGTACTTGCCTGTGGTGAGGGAGGTCACATTTCCTGTCAGGATGTCGACTGCTAACAAATCCTGTAGGAAAAACCAAACACACGGGTAAGCTTGTGCTAGAAACACAAACCTCAACAGCATTAACAAGCCACCACCTCTTCTTATACCACCCTCAATTGCTAAAAAAAAATTGACAAACAATTGTTTCTTGAAATTTCCTGAAGTCTACATTATCAAATAAAGGCAAACAAAGAAGTGTTATTTTTTTATTTAGTGTTCAAACCATATGCCTGCTCTGCAAGACTGCTTTTCTTACAGGAAAGTTTGCAAGTCACCAAAGAGAAACATACACAAGGAAAGGTTACACATATGCTGAATGTCAGTGTAGGGAAATTAAGTTTAGGGGAAGAGAGTGGAAAAGGTTGCAGGAGGGGTCCCATAGTTATCTAGGACTGAGAAGCATGGTTCCCTACTATACTGAGTTTATAGTTTTAGTTTGGGACAGTTACTTTGCATTAATTGCTTTATGCAGGTTGGCAGTAACCTACAGTATCAGAATCATTGTGTCACCAGCAAACATGGGGAGCACCACTATGCATTCACCAAAGCAATCTGGTGTCACCCTGAGGCACCAGGAATGTAATGTTAATGTTGTCAGAGAGAAATGCAGAGAGTTTCATCTGGTGACTTCAAAATGCCAGAAAGGATGAACACTTTCAGTACGGAACCAGCAATGCCATGGCCTTGTAAAGGTGATAGAGAGGTACAGCAAGGTCAATGACTTCAAAAGCAGCTTGCTGGAGGGTAATGACTGCAACAGCCTTCCTGTTCTCTGATGTTCAGAGGTATATTGCTGAAGACCATTAGGGCAATTGCATACATCAACAAAAAGAGGTGCTCAAATTGGTAAGTGATCAACGGTTCATCTTGTCCCTGTGGGGCCATGAACTGTCTATAGAACGGTTGCCAAACAAGCTAATGCTCAGATTTTGGCTTGCTTAGGAATTAAAATAGGGGAATTCGTGGAAGGCTGGTTCATATGTGAGGAACATAGAAAGCAAAGGGGTGAATTACAACAGAGTACAATATTTCAATGTGAAATACTTCAGAAGATGTCAGCATTAACAATGTGTGTGTGGGAATAATGCAACCTTTGTTCCACCCTTACTCGCTCAGCAAAACGCCTCCTTCCCCCTTTACTTTTTTGTCAGTTGTCATCTAGCAGTCTGAACTCCCATGCTGTAACAGTTAGACTTGGGTACATATCACCACCTTGACTGTTTTTAAATGACCTCATCTGTGACTGCTGCTACAGATCAACTTGTGAAAACAGAGAAAAGTGGCAAGATACACTTCCCAGTGGCTGGAGAAAGATTAAAATGTATGAGGTATGCTAGACCTTTGGTTTTCCCAGCCTTCTCAACTAGGATACACACTGTCTCTTTAGTGACCTTAAGGTGCACAGTTATAGGTGTTTAGCAGATAAATACTATTAAAATATTGGAGTTTGTATGTCAGCCCTAAAAAGAGCAGCACCTTTTAGTTTTCTATCTGTATCATAATCTTAGGTACCTTTCTTACTAATTGGTTAACATAAGTTCTAATCTTCTACAAAGTACAGCACTGGATGGATAATGTGTTTACTTTGTATTATTTACTTTATTATGCTGTGCCTACCAACTCCTATAGCAACCCTTGAATTGCTTGACTTTGTCACCACTGCAGAGTTAAGTGCACAACTGAAGGCCTTGGGACACCAGTTTCAACCAGCACTTTCGACACAGGATACTGCTCAGTTATCGAAAAATGAAACTGTACCCCAAGTAAAGGCCTCCCAATGGTCAGCTATTGGAGCACTAGGCCAGCCCAACATTATCAATAAACTAACATTCAACAAACTTTATTTGCATTTTTAAACAACAAAGCATATATTCCAATCGGTTTCTTTAAGGCAGATGACATTGTAACAACACGTTCCCCTTCAACATGGTATGGCTTTCTAACTAGCGACCATACCTAGTTACATTCTTTGTGATCTATTTTCATTGCTTCACAACAATTTGTCTAATATTACACAAGCCAACAATACAACCTATCTTGCCCCCCCCCCCCACTGATTTCTGCTCCTAGTATTTATGTCTAAGTTGTTACTGGCCTCTGCTATCTATGGGTCGTCTCAGATCTTGTGGTAGGTCGCTTCTTATGCTTGTCCCCGTTGTTCTCACTAACTTGTGGAGCATTCAGATCGGTGATCATCGCCGTCCAAGCCATGATATCATCTTCTAATTTATCATCTCTTCGGACCCGTTTCATCCTAACTTGCTCTGCTGTTGTCCATTCGCACACGTCCTTCAACCATATTTCACATCTCAGGGGTATAGGGCTCATCCATTTGACGGCAATTCGCCTTTTCGACAATATTAACCCCAGGAGTACACATTTCCAACGAAGTTTCCTATTTTTGGGAGAGGGCAATAGACCAAATAGTACTGTACGTACCTCCCTGGGCACCTCCCAGCCTGTGGCCTTCTGTATTTTCTGTAGGATTTCTGACCAGAATAAGGTTAGCGATGGGCCCGTCCACACCATATGCAGGTATACAGCCTCCGGTTCCTTACATCAGGGACATTCGCTGGAGCAGTCTGGGTATGTCTTGCCTAACCCTTTGGGGGTGAGATAGGCCTGATGCACAAAATTGTATTGAATCAATTTAAAGCGAGCATTAGCGCTCACCATTTTGAACCCTTCATGTATCCTCCCCTATTCCTGTTCTGTCAGGGGATCAGGGGATCTCCCACCACCTCATCCAATCTCGACTGTATAGGGAATATTCTCCTTGGCAAATCCTCATGTATCGCACAATATAGGTGGGTAATCAAATGTCGACCATGAGCCATATAGAGCATTACTTGCAATATTTTAGTTATGGGAGGCACCTCAGGGAAAGACGGCTAGAGCTCTCTAGCTACCCGGACTATCTTTTCGTATTGTAGAAACTGGCCTCTGCCGAAATCAAATGAGGCTTACGCATTCGCTCTAGACATAAACTGACCATTCTTGTATAGATCCCCCATCGTTAAGCAACCCTCTTCTTCCCATTTTCGTAACTGTCATTCATTTGGCTATCTTAGCAAAAGGTTGTACCACCCACAGAGGCATGTCCAGGGCATATGGCGCATGTCTCACCACTTTTCGTACTGTGTTCTCATACACTTCGGCTACATGCCGGATTATGTAAGGGCAATCTCTGGGGACCCCCTGCTGGGCATCATACGCTCTGGCAACGATTTTCCTGTGGGCATCCCTGCCAGCTGTTTTTTTCCCCAATTATCCTGATCATCCAACCAGTGAATTGTATGTTGCAATTGAGCAGCCATGTAACAGAATTCCAGACATGGGACCTCGCTCCCTCCTTGCTGCCAGGGTCTCTGTAATGTTTTCAGACAGATACGTTTACGTTTGGAGCCACACATGAAGTCAATTCGTAGGCTATTTAGTATTTTAAAATAACTACTGGGGATTATGTATAGCGAATGCTGTAACACAAAGGCATCTGGGCAAGATGATCATCTTAGTGATAGCGACCCTGCCCATGAGGGATTAAGGCAATTCCCTCCAGAAACGTATGGATCCCGAAGCCCCTCCACAACCCTCCCTATCTTAAGTTCTAGATACATTTCAGGCTTATGTGCCAGCTTAACCCCATAATATCTGAGAGACGTGGACATCCAGCTAAGCCCCACCCTAGGGAGCTGGGCACTTGGTTGGTTTGCCAATTTCTCAACTGGAAGTAGTTTGGATTTCTCCTGGTTTGTTCGGAGACCAGACACGTCACCATAATCTTGTAGCATTTGTAGGAGTATAGGTATTGACTGAGTAGATTGCCGGATATACACCAACGTGTCATTGGCGTAAAGGGAGACCACATGGTTAGTGTTGCCCAAAGATATCCCCCATTCTCCCATATGATCCCTCAGTGCAGCCGCCAACGGTTCCATTGCCATTGCAAATATAAGGGACAACCCTGCCTGGTTCACCTTTCCAGTGGAAATGCCTCCGAAACCCTACCCCCGGCCCTGATCCTGTCCCGGGAAGCTGTGTACAATTGCATCCGTTTAAGAAATCTCTGACCCATCCCAATTCGTTGTAATACCGTCCATGCATAAAACCAGGCCAATGAGTCAAAGGCTTGTTCTATATCTAATAGGGCTAGGGCATAGTCCTTTTCCACCAGACAAGGGGTGTGCCACACATGCACCAAATGCCATAGATTATAAGTGGTGCTTTGTTGCGGTATAAAACCAGCCTGGTTTGTATGGATCAGGTAGGGCATAAAAGGAAGACGTCTACTCGCCAGGATACAACTTAATAGTTTCACATCCAAATTTAAAAGCAAAATTGGTCTATATGAGTTCGACATCTGAGGATCCCCGTCTTGCTTTGGGATCATTATTACCATTGCCTCCCTCATGGATGCCAGTAAAATCTGCGCCTGTATAGCTTCCTTGTATACCTCCAGTAATCGGTCAAGTAATATGGGTGCAAAGTGTTGATAAAATTCAGCTGGGAAACCATCGCTTTCCTGAGTTTCACCAGTTTTCAAACATTTGATAGGCTCCATTATCTCTTCTGTTGTTATCAGAGCCCCCAGCGCCTCTTTAGCTGTTTGATCCACGTGGGGTAATTCCAATTAGGTCATGAACTTGTTTATGGCCTCCTGCGGAGGTACGGGTCACTTCCTGTAAACATTACCTAAGTGTTACGTCTTGGTTTTGTGCCAGTTTCCCGTTGCTATCCTGAATCTGTATTACAAGCATCATGGTCGATTCCTTTTTTAATAGCCTGGGCAGCATGGTCCCCGACCTATCCACCTCCCAGTGCAAGAGTTGCCAATATGCAGTATCGTTGTACTTTTCTAGGCGTTTCCAAGATTCCAATAATTCCAGACAAGCTAAGCACCATTCTCCCATTTTGTGGAGATGTGTGGATCTCTGCCTCGAGTTTAGCCAATCTGCACTCCTGGGTGCCTATATCCTGCTACAATTGTTGCCTCACCCGTATGCCATCTGCATACAGATCCCCCCCCAAGGACCACCTTCATGGCTTCCCACTCATACGCCATATTAGAGGCCGTTCCCTAATTTTCCTCAAAGTATCTAACCAAAGCGGTCAAAAATACTGCCAGGGGGGAAAAAAGGTGGGGGGGGGGGGGGGGGGGGAGTCTAAATTGGGGGCGTATATATTTATAATGCATATTTCTCTGAGTCCGCAAAGTGATGTAAATGTTGGAATGGTACGCTAGGTGCTACCCAAATAAGTGACCCCCTTGCAAAGTCTGAATATGAAGTGGCATACATCTGGCCCCTCCACCTACGTCTAAAGCATGGCAGTGAGATCCCCCTCACGTGTGTTTCCTGCAGGCATGCGATCAACACTTTGTAGCGTTTTAAATAGGCAAATACACGTCTAAGTTTCTCGAATGCTACCAATCCGCAGACATTGCACATGAGTATTTTCAAGGGATTAGAAGCCACAACCATCATTCTGCAATTTGTGCTCTCCCCCCTCAGTTACCTACCACCTCTCTTGACCTTCCCCCAAAGAATTGAGCTTTAATTACATATATGACACTCAGACCATTTGTTTTGGTGAAAAATGCCCACCAGACACCAACTTGTTGTACAATCAGAACTCCCCAATCCCCCCTCCCCCTCGGCAGCATTGCTGGTCTCACCTCCCCCCGGCCGCGAGAGTTAGGGCCTGCCGATGTCGCCCCACAACCCCACACATTAACAAATTACATGAAATAAATAACCATTGTACCAAGGTCCATGTTTCCCCATCTGTATGCTTGCTCCCCCAACAATATTAACATACAAGCGGTAAGGTGCGAGGACAAGCCTCTAGCTCATGTCTCGGCCCCTGGAGGGTGTAGGGGCAGGCCCTCCCGCCAGTGGTGGTACTTTACTGATGTGACATCCTACCGCAGCATATGTATCATTCATGTGTGAGATACTGTTTACATTTATCTGTATCTCCCAGGCCAGGCCCGACACAGCGCTCTCAGCTCATATAGTCCTTTGACATAGTGGAGTCTAGAATTACATCTTAAGTTCCTTCTTTGGAGTCAGAGACTATCCTTGTCAATTGCAGGGTTCCATCCGGATGCACCCGAATTCTACCCGGGCTGCCGCTGTCCTCCTTGCGAGAATTCTGAGTGACACGGATTCTGCCCCTGCTCGGGTTTCTCCCTTGTGAAGAACGGGAGGACCCCGAATGGAAATCCAAGCAGGAGTTCGGTTGGCCAGGTTAATCCACCCAGGCTGTCACTTCCGATGCAGAGAAAAAGAAGAAAACTTTTCCCCTATGTTCCACCCACAACTTGGTTGAATTGAGGAGACTGTACTTCATGCCTGCGTCTCGGAGCCAGAGCTTCACCACCAGGAAGGTTTTCCTTTGGTCCTGTACCTTTTGTGTATAATCACAGATTGCAATGGTGTGACCTTGATATGATTGAGGCCCTTTATAACGAGTAGCCTGCAGGATGACGTCTCTATCCCTATAATTGAAGAATCGGGCTATGATGGCTCTTGGCGGAGCTCCAGGACAAGGCTGCGGAGCAAGCACTATATGGGCTCTCTCCACATTAAAAATCGCAGAGAGAGCGTGGCCTAGAGAGCCATCATGGTGGACGCTTTGTAGGCGATCTACGCTGAGTCACTAATCATAATCCTGAATTTAATCTGCTTCGGTGAATTTAGCTGCCACGGAAACTGCACGACGGGGTGCTGAGCACTGCGAGAACTCAGCAACGGTGTAACCGGCCAGCCCTGTGTGCATTCTAGCCTGCTACACTGAAGTGCGTGGCCGGCGGGCCCTGTGGGCGAGCCTGAGACGGAGCGGTGTGGGCTAGGCAGAAAGCGAGCACGGCTGGAGCCGGTCGCGGCCCTGCCCTGTGGTGCTGAGATAGAACTCCGGCTGTGGGCCCCTTCCTGAGGCGGAGAAGAGGAGAGCGCCATGCTGGTGGTGCCATTGCGGTGGGGATGCCACCCGTGAGTCTGCGGAGAGCCCTCCTCCCTCCCCCTGCATCCTTACTGGGATTTGCCTCCCTCGGGCCGCAGGAGGTCTGTCGCTTGTGGGAGACTCCTTGGTCTGCCAGAGTATCCTGGGGGTGAGCGTGGACCCCGTCCTCTCTGCCCTGCCTCTGCTTCGGTGGTCGGATCGGGCCACGCACGGGAGGTGAGGGAGTGGTGCAGTTGGGTGGCGAGTCCTGGCATTTCGTCCGGCATCTGCACTGGGGGCACCGGCTGTGCACTGTGTCCTGCATTTCCCCGCCCATTTGCGCTAGCAATCCATCGGCGGTCATATTGGGCCGCGTGCACGGGAGGGGGTGTGCATTGCTTGGGGTGCTGAATGGCGGCCCACATAGTTCTGGATGAAAGAGCTACATCCGGTGGGGCCGTGAACTTCTTCTCCCCCCGTGTGTTTTTCCCCTTCCCACATGGATTCGGCAGCCAGATCTGGTCGCACGTAGAGTGCGTGCGTGCGTGCGTGAGGGCTCCTGCGGCATCCTGTGTGGTCCGATAGGGGTGGCACGGTTGGTTGACTTGGGGGCTACTCCAGTGTGGTGGCGACGTGCCCCTCCCGCATTGGGGTTGACTTGTCGGGTCCCCGCTGTCATCTGTGATGAGCGTACTGTGGCGTGAAGGCAACATTCGAGGTGGCCCAAGGGGACAGACGGTGGAGGAGTCTTGCAGAGCTGCAGCGCGACGGACGTTTAGTGGGCACTACACCCAGGGTTTGGGCGCAACACCTCCTAGCTTGCTCCAGGAGGGGGTATCCAGTTCCTATCCTTCACGAGCCGCCTTCTTGCATCTTGCCCACCTTGGGCGGACTTGTATGGGTGTAGTTGCTGTGCACCCTGGTCTGAACTGATCTGTCCGGCCTGGGAGTCTGGTGTGGCCAAGATAGCGGGTGAACTCACTGTTTTGGAGACCTAGCACCAACATGACAAGGGATAGACACACTGGGGGCTCAGCGTAGGAAAGCACCATGGACCGCTTTACTGGACCCGGGCCTCGGCAGCGGACCAGGAGGGCACACAGGGAGGGGTCCCGGATAATGCAGCACTCATGGCGGCGATTATGCAGTCCCGAACGGCCCTGGAAGCCAAAATTGGGGAGGTAGGTTCTGAGGTCTTACTCCTTCGCCAGGACCTGCGTAATTCAACGGAGTGCATCACAGTGGCTGAAAACAGGGCCTCAGAAGTGGAGGAGTCGGTTAGTACATTGCAAAAGAAAGTGGCATCACTGGAGACTCTCACTCGAGGCCTGGCATCTCGTGTTGAGGATACGGAAGGGAGGGCACGGAGAAGCAATCTTCGCTTTGTGGGGTTCCCGGAGGGCTGTGAGGGGGAAAATATGGAACAGTTCCTGACCAAGTAGCTTGTCAGTTGGCTTCCCCCAGAATCCTTGTCTAGCTGTTTTATAATTGAGAGGGCGCATCAGGCCCTCATGCAGAAACCGCCACCAGGAGCCAGACCACGACCAGTCATCGTGAAAGTCGTAAATTATCTCAATCGGGACGCTATCCTGAAACAGGCTCACCTTAAGGAACCATTGCATTTTGACAATGCTCGTATCTCTATATTTCCGGACTACACTTGCCTGGTTCAGCAGAAGCGCCAATCCTTTAAGGCGGCGAATGTCCGCTTGCGTGACTTGAAGCTGCCTTACGTCATCCTGCAAAGTTGAGGGTGGTATACCATTCACGCACATTGTTTTTTGATTCACCTGAAGACGTCTTCCACTGGACAGATGAGACAGTAAGGGTGCATTCACATACACCGCCGAGAATGGAGTCAGACTCTTAGACGAGCGAATCCACCCGCAAGCCACCTAAACTTAGAGTCAAGGGGAACAGGCGTTTAAGATCCAGACACCGCTCGCAGTCCCACAGTGATGCCAGCAGATTGGTATCGGTGGCCCGCTCGGGGAAGCCGGCCTCGTAACTTCTCCAGAACTTTCCCGGTGGGCGAACATTCATACATATTCGATCTGTCTGTCGAAGCCTCTGTTAGGGCTAATATCCCCCGCTGGCCCTGCCTGTCCGGGGGGAAGCCTGAGTTTCATGGGGGGGGGCTTCAGGGGATCCAGTGGTGGAGGTGGGCCGGGGGCCCACGTTGGGGTTTCCATGCCGCCTTCACCGCGTCAGATACTTCAGTGGTTTTGAGGTATTAGGATGGGGGGTGGGTTTGTGGGGATGTTTTTGTTCTTTCTTTGTATTTGATCATGTTTCAGCAGGTCTTCTAATTGCTCTTTAGATGGTGCTTGTTCCAATCGTTACGTTTTGGGGGATTGTCTTGATTTCACTGCACTGTCTTATTGCTGCTTTGTACCGCTGCTTCTTTACAAGTTGCCACAGGTCCTGCTCACTGAGTGCAGGGCACTCGTGATCAGAGTTGAGTGTTTTCTCAAAGGGGAGGCAGGCTTTTTGCAGTGTCAGGGGCGTAACAAACACTACCACAGCCCCCGCGGGGCAGGGAGGCCCCCAGTCTTCAGTACATGAAGGGGGACCCTCAGCTCATCTGCAGAGAGCTGTGAAAGGTTTACTCTAAAGCAGCTGCAGTGTGCAGCCTGCTCTGAGCACCTGGGTTGACCCAGGACTGAAGAGAAACAAAGTAACAAGTTACATTGTTTCTCTTCAGTAAGAGCCACGAGCCAGGCCTGGAAAAAGGATGGGGGGTGGGGGCTCCAGAGAGAGCAGTCACCACAGGGCACTGCTCCTCTGAGGCAGCACAGAGCTGACTTCGGCTGGAGAAAGTTTGCAGCTCCAGAAACAGGATCTGCTGGGATGCATTGGAAGGTGAGAGTTAGAGATATTGATGTTGTAAAGGACAATGTATGTTACTTATGCGTTTTCTGTTTGGAGTGGAGTGAATGTGTGTGGTGTCAAGTGGACATATATGGTTTGTTGTGGAATTGTGTTGCGTGGATTGGAGCTGTGTAGTGAAATAATGTGGCATGGTGTGCAGTGTAATTATGTGTTATTGAGTGGAGTGGGATTGTGTGTCTTGGAGTGGGATTATCTGGAATGGTATTTTGTGTTGTGGAGTGGTATGTAGTGGAGTTTACTTATGTGGTGTGCTGTTAAATATTGTAGCATGATGTGGAATTTTGTGGTGTAGATTGGATGTATGTGGTGTGTTGTGCATTTGTGTTGTTAGTTTGAATTATGTATTTTGTTGTGAATTATGTGGTGTGGAATGGAAATGTGTAGAGTTGAATTGTGTGACGTGAAGTTGCGGTTTTGAGTGAATTATGTTGAGTGGTATTATGAGGCATGGTGTGAAGCGTAGCTATGTGGAGTGTTGCTATGTGGCATAGACTGAATTTATGTGGAGTGTATGTATGCAGTATGGAGTAGAGCATAATTATGTGGAGGTAAATTATGTGGTGCTGAGTGGTATTATGTGGAGTGTAATTATGCTGTGTGATAAATTGTGTGGGGATGAATTGTGAAATTGTGTGATGTGTGGAATTATGTGGCATGGTGTGGTGTAGAATTGTGCGGAGTGGAATTATGCGGCATTTTGTAGAGTTGTATTTTGTGGAGGGTAATTATGTGTTTAAGAGTGGAGTGTAAATATGTTGTGTGAAGTGTAATTATATAGGTTGAAGTGGAATTGTGTGTGGTTTGGAGTGGTATTAAGTTGTGTGGAATGTTATTCTGTGATGTGGAATTATGTAGTATGGAGCGAAGTGGAAATATGTGTTTTTTAATTTCTAGGATTGTAATTATGTGGTATGGAGTGTTGTAGGGTTAAATTATTTATAGTTGAATTGTGTGGCATGTAATTATAAGCAGGGGCATAACACAAGCCCCCGCGTTGCGGGGAGGGGTCCCCTGTGCTCCAGGGTCCCCCTCACTCAGCGAAGCACGCGAGCCCCTTAGTTTATTAATTAAATGGTGCACACGGCCATGGTGCGCACGCACGGCCTCCTCATGAATTAAATGGTGCCCGCACGGCCAGGGGCGTAACAAAGGGCCTCCGAAGCCCCCATCAAGCCTCTTCATGAATTAAATGATCCGGCCTCTTAATTAATTAAATGGTGTGCATGTCTGCTGGGCCACGGCGGGCCTCTGAGGCTCTTCATTAGTTATGGTGAGCAGCGTGCTGATGTCTCCATGAGTGCGCGTCTTCAGGGTGGGGCATAGGGTGGGGCTGGTGACCATACCATTGTCATGCACATTGCGCAGAAGCCCAATAAAAAGTGCGCGTGACGAGTGCAGTGAGGCATCCCACCCAGGACCCAGTCAGAGTGATTACTGAGAAAGACCGTCACCGTGCGGCACACCCGGTCATAATTTAATTATTACTAGCCCCTGCCTGGCTAGCCTTGCCCTTGCCCTCTTCTGCTGCCCGCTCGTGCCTGCCACTCAAGCTGCAGGCCAGGCCTCAGGTGAGTCTGTCTGAGCCAAGGCAGGAGTGGTCCGTGGTGACGAGGAGTCTCAGTGGGTGGGTGGGGTGGGATGAGATCATAATTTGGATCAGGGAGGGCATCATGGTGGGACCCGGCCGGGAAATCGGGAATAAAAATGAAACATAATATGTAGGCTGGCCCAGGGCGTAATTGACCCCTGCAGAGGTAAATGACTGGACGCTTGCCCTAGTTGCAGAAACCTCTCTAAAAGGCTGGCTTTGTGGAATGTCACTACACATACCATCTGTAGGTAGAGGAGGGCATACACAGACTGTCAGCTACAACACAGGTAGTGCCTCGGCCTGTCACAGAGCCATAACACTCCAGGGATGGAAAAGGAAAATCACTAAGGAAATTCCCCTGCGGGTAAGTACCTTCTTAGAAAAGGGACACATTGAAAGGATTTAGAAGTTGGCATCTCTATGGAATTTGGGGACCTAACATAGGGCAGTGGAGCACGAAGACACCTGAGCACATGAAAAGGAATATAAATACATACAGCTAAAGCTATGTCCTGACGTCATGCCCATAATATGGACTAAATTGTTGGAATATAGTCTGTGGGAACGTGGGGTTCTAATGGAACGTTTGTCTAAGGGACAATTTCTGCTCTTTACAAGGCTCGGAACCACAACATGTCTGGCTGCCTCCATAGGCTTAAAACCTCATGGAAAAGAGATCTGGGCCCCCTCGTGGGCACTGCCTGGGATACGGCCCTCTTGCCCATTAATTTGAACAGTGTCACTAATATTTTGGATCAGCCCACAGGAAAGCATACTTAGAGCAGGATAATCGGTCAGCCCTCTTTATCCATGGCTTTGTTGGAATCTTCATTTACATTTCTAAATGCCAGTCATCATGACTGACTGCAGTTTTAATCTTTACTTCACTGAATTCGCTCGCTTTTGATTAAGGGGCTTTTGAGAGGATGCTGAGCAGCTCCCTCGAGGGTGAGGGATTAATCGGCCCTCACCCCTGAGCAACAGCAGAATTTGGAAGGAAGAAAAGTAGACTTTCCATATGATATGGGTGTGTAGTGCTATACATATCTTCTGGAGAACTAAAGCCAGTGAACTCTCAGGAAGAGTGAGAAAATGGTCCTCTGACACTACTATGCATAATTTAGGGACCAAACTATGTGAACTTGGCTAGAGCTAGACTTGCTCGTTGCTTCTTTGGGCCTTATGGAAGAGAAGAGGCATGAAGTTAGAGCATGGGTACTCACAAACACTTTCCCAGAGGCCACAATGTACAGTCTGTGTTGTGACTGAGTGCCACACTGATGCCAGCAGGGTGGCGGTAGGGTGATATGGGGTTTGTAAGGTGGGTGTAGACGAAGCATGTACAAAAAGTGGCTGATTTGCACAATGCAAAACCAGAAAACCTGTTATCAATCCCGCCTTCCCCACTTGACCAAACTGTGTGATCCTAGGCAATTGTTTTTTTTCACTTTGCCTCCTTTTTCTTTTTTTGTGTTTAATTTAATAAACTTTGATGTAGTCAATTTATAATAGCAGGCCAGGCCACCCAGAGGGTGCACATGACAATTGACTTGCCTCAGTGCACTATTGACATTGTTGTCATGGTCGGTGGAAGCATGAATGTTTCTACATTCATGCGTGAAAACTATCCTATTAAAAAAATACCTCTCAATGCAGTGATATCATCAGATATACTGTGATAAAAAGGCTCTACAGGCTAATGAAAAGGAATATGCTACTTACCAGTATGCATCTGTTCTTGGCATGTAGAGCTGCAGATCTATACACTGTGCATAGATCGCCATCTGGTGTTGGGCCCGGATGTTTGCAGTTCGTTTTTCCTCTTGGAAAGTCTTTGGAAGTCACGAGTTCGGTGACTCCTCCTCTGGTTGGTATTGCGCATGGGCTTCGGCTCCATCCTCAGATTGTTTTTCGTCAGCAGGGAAAGATGGAGCGTAGTGATAACAGTAAAGAAACCCATGTGTATTGTATCTAAATAAGATAAGTCTGGAACGGAAACAGGTAGCCGGGGTGGCGGGTGGGCATGTATAGATCTGCAGCTCTACATGCCAAGAACAGATGCATACTGGTAAGTAGCATATTCCGTTCGAGGCATATGAGCTGCAGATTATACACTGTGCATAGATTACATAGCAGTACCCAACCCTAGCGGCGACCACCGGTATCCGTTGCAGTTGTTTAAAACAGTGTTTTTAGTACAGCTTGGCCCACACTAGCTTGTTGCTTGGTTTGCACGTCTACACAGTAATGTTTTGTGAAGGTGTGCGGTTTTGACCATGTGGCTGCCTTGCAGATGTCATCTAGTGGTATGTTCCCTAGGAAAGCCATAGAAGCCCCTATCTTCCTTGTAGAGTGGGCTTTAGGGGGAACAGAGAGCATTCGTTTTGCTTTGTGGTAGCAAATCTGTATGCATTTTACAATCCACCTAGCTATCCCTGATTTGGAAATAGGGTTGCCTTTATGTGGTGGGGAGAAGGAAACAAATAGCTGTTTGGTTTTCCTGAAAGGTTGTGTTCTCTGGATGTAATAAAGTAAAGCCCTTTTAACGTCCAGTGTGTGTAAGGCTCTTTCCGCAACTGTTTGGGGTTGCGAGAAAAAGACTGGTAATTCTACCGACTGGTTTAAATGGAATGGAGAAAATCACTTTGGGTAGAAATTTGGGATTGGTGCGGAGTACAACCTTGTTGTGATGCATCTGAAGAAAAGGTTCTTGTATAGTGAGTGCCTGCATTTCACTAACTGCAGCTCACACTTATGTAATGGTTCGAATGGGGGTCCCATTAACCGTGTGAGAACTACATTCAAGTTCCAAACAGGTGAGGGTGGCACTCTGGGTGGAATCACTCTCTTGAGGCCTTCCATAAAGGCCTTGATGGCAGGTACTTTGAAAAGTGAGAGGTGCTGCCTATTTTGTAAATAGGCCGCAATTGCCGCGAGGTGTAGCCGAATGGAAGTATATGCTAGGTTACACCTTTGCAAATGGAGTAAATAACATATAATGTGTTGTATGGATACATTTAAAGGATTGATTGTGTTGTTGTGGCAGTAAACAACAAATCTTTTCCACTTTGCTGCATAGCACGCCCTAGTAGTAGGGCGCCTAGCTTTCCTGATAATGTCCATGCAATCAGGGGGAAGGTTAAGATATCCAAATTCTAGGACCTCAGGAGCCAGATCGCAAGGTTGAGTTGAGCTGGGTCCGGGTGCCTGATCTCTCCATGGTTCTGGGTTAGGAGGCATGGCGAGAGGCGTAGCTTTTGTTGTGGTACTACTGAGAGTTCCAGCAGTGTGGTGTACCACGGTTGTCTGGCTCATGTTTGAGCTACCAGGATCAGAGTTAGGGAATGCTGCTGTAGCTTTCGCACCACTAATGGAATTAGTGGGAGAGGTGGAAAAGCGTATGCAAATTTGTTTGACCAGTTCATCCATATCGCATTGCCTTCAGACAATGGGTGTGGGTATCTGGCGGCGAAGCTTGGGCATTTTTTGTTATCGTGGGTGGCGAATAGGTCTATGTGTGGATGCCCCCACTTCTGAAAGAACGGGTGAAGAACTTGTGGGTGAAGTTCCCACTCGTGGATCTGCTGTGTCTGCCTGCTCAGCAGATCTGCCACGGTGTTTTGTACTCCTGGGACGTGTTGGGCTAGGAGGAAAATCTTTTGCGGAATTGCCCATCTCCATATGCTCTGTGCTAACTGAGAGAGCTGTGGAGAGTGTGTGCTCCCCTGTTTTTGAATGTAGTACATGGCAGTCATGTTGTCTGTGCGAATGAGGACTGCCTTGCCTGAGATCTGCGCCTGGAAGGATTTCAGGGCGAGGAAGATCGCCAGTAACTCCAGATGGTTGATGTGGAGTAACTTCTGTTGCGGCGTCCACGTGCCCTGTGCTGTGAGATGTAACAGATGAGCTCCCCAGCCGGAGAGCGATGCATCTGCTGTTAGGATTATTTGTGGGACCGGGTCCAGGAACGGTCGACCTCTGGAAAGGTTTGTGGTGTTCCACCACTGCAGAGAGCGATTGGTGCGACCGTCTACCAACACCAGATCTGTCAGTTTTCCCTGGGCCTGGTTCCATTGGCGCGCCTAGCACTCTTGGGGTGGACGCATTTGGATTCTTGCATGCGGCACTATAAAGATGCAAGAGGCCATCATCCCTATGAGCTGCATAAACACTCTTGCTGGGAGAGAGTGTTGAGATAGGAATTTTTGACGCAGCGCCTGTATTTTTGCAATCCTGGCAGGATTGGGATAGGCTATGGCTTTGGAGGGGTCTATGGTGGCACCGAGATACTGTTTTGTGTGTGAGGGTACCAGGTGGGATTTTTGATGGTTCATCGTGAAACCTAGCTGGTGAAGGAGTTGTACCGTAGCGGCGGTATATTGCACACATTGTTGGTAGGACGTGGCTTTTATCAGCCAATCGTCTAGATAAGGGAAGACGTGAATGTGCTGTCTTCTGAGGTGTGCAGCCACTACTGCGAGGCACTTGGTGAACACCCTTGGTGCTGTTGTTACCCCGAACGGGAGCACCTTGAACTAGTAGTGTTGTCCGTCTACCACTAACCTGAGGTACTTTCTGTGAGATTGGTGTACTGGGATGTGAAAGTACGAGTCTTTTAAGTCCAGAGTGGTGAGAAAATCGTTCTGGGAGAGAAGGGGAAGAACCTGTTGGAGGGTTACCATGTGAAAATGGTCTGAATGAATGTAAGTGTTTAGAGGTCTGAGATCTAAGATAGGTCTTAGGGTCTCGTCTGTTTTTGGAATAAGAAAGTACAGGGAGTAGACCCCTAAATTTTGTTGATTTATGGGGACCTGCTCTATTGCTCGTTTTTGCAGGAGGGAGATGACCCTCTGTTCTTGCGACATAGGGCGGTGCCTGGGTGGAATGTTGGGGGATGTTGATGTTAATTCTAGGCAATACCCTGGCTGAATAATTTGCGTCACCCATCTGTCTGAGGTGATTGTCTCCCAGACATGAAGGAAATGCTGTAGTCTGCCTCTGACCGGAGTGGAATGGTCTGGAGGGAGCGTGGGAAAGTCATTGGGCGGGAGGTGTGGCAGAGCGGGCGGTATTTGTTTTGCCTCTGCCCTTATTATTATTGCCTCTGTATCCGCCTCTTTGATAACCTTTATTGAAGGTAGACTGAGGGGGGGGATTTATAGGACGTGGATGCACTGTCTGATGAGTAGCCTCTGCCCGTGCCCCGAAAGGAAGAACGGCGAAAGGAGCGTCTGGGAGTCTGTGTTTGTAGGGCTCCCATAGATTTCGCCGTGTCTGTATCTTTCTTCATTTTTTCCAGGGCTTCATCTACTTTAGGGCCAAATATATTATCTTGGTCGAACAGGTGATTTAGTATAGAGGCTTGAACCTCTGGTTTAAACCCTGAAACCCTGAGCCAGGCATTGCGACGGAGAAGGACACTGGTGTTTATGGCCCTGGAGGCCGTATCTGCCGCATCTAGGGCACATCGTATTGAGGTATTGGTTATTGTTTTCCCCTCTTGAATAAGTTAATTAGCCCTAGTCTTGTACTTTTCAGGGAGATGGTGCATGATGGATTCTAGCTCATCATAGTGCGCCCCGTCGTACCGGGCCAAGAGTGCTTGCGTATTGGCAATACGCCATATATTGGCCGCTTGTGACGCAGTGCGCTTCCCTGACGCATCTAGGAGCTTGGACTCTTTGTCGGGTGGGGGCGCTTCGCCTGACGCCTGAGAATTTGAGCGCTTCCTGGCTGTAGATACCACTAGGGAATCTAATGGTGCAGGGCCCTTAATGTAAGAAGGGTCTGTAGGGGCGGCTTTGTACTTCTTTTCTATTCGAGGGTTGGGGACCCTGGCCCTGACTGGGTCTTTGAAAACCTCAGGGGCATGTTTAATTACGCCCTTTAACATAGGTAGAATGGCAGTGGACCTATGTGTATCATCGAAGGTGTCTAGGAGGAAGTCCTCTTCCACTGGGTCGGTGTGTAGCTCCACCCCGTGGTAGTGTGCCGCCCGTTGTAACAAGTGGTGAAAACCCAAGGAATCTTCAGGAGGGGATGGCCTAGATGGGTAAAGGTCATCCTGTGGGACATCTGGGATGTCCGGATTGTTATAATCATCCCATGGGTCTGGGGATCCAGTAGGAGTGGGATCTTGTGGCACATCTGCTGGATCATAGTAAGGGTCCCCCAAATCGTCTGGGACAGGGGACAAGGTGGGGGAACGATGAGGTGGAGGGGGTGGAGGTGGAGAGGGTGGAGGTGGAAAAGGAGGTGGGGAGGGCACCCTGAAAGGAGAGGTAGCAATGTGCTTTCTCTTTGGAGTGGGAGGTGGAGCCAGCTTGTCTAAATGTCTCTTTTTCGAAGACAATGTCAAGTGTCCGGTCTTTGGATCCTTGGTGAGGGTTTTCTGCAAGGGATCCGGTGTGAAAAGCTCCTGTGACACTGGTTGATCGGTCGGCGCCGACTGTTTCGGGGCCGACGGCTTCTTAGGTTGTTCGGATCCGTGCTTCCTGGGAACCTCCGGTTTTTTGGTCGGTGCCGAAGGGGATTTCGGCACGGGAGTGTCTTGTGATGTTTGGTCGGCACTTGAGCAGGTTTCGGCACCGAAGGCTTTGGTGCCGGGTTCGGTGTGGAGGTGGAGGCCGATTTTTTCTTCGGTGCCGAAGTGTGTTTGTCGGCACCGGTGGCCGGGTGGCTCGAGCCCGAGCTGCCGGAAGGCTTAGAAGGCTTCTTTACCGGGCCCGAAGGTGGGGTGTGAGAAGCCGTGTCCTTGGTCTTGCCTAGGCCTGGAGGCGAAGGTGTGACCGAAGCCTTTTTCGGGATCGGAGGAATTGTACTCACGACCCCCTGCGCCGGGGTGATGTCCTCCACATCTGAGTCGTCTGCCTCGGAAGCGCTGACGAGGTCGTCGTCCTCCTGTTCGATGTCCTGCTGTCCCGGAGCTTCGACGTCGTCCCCGAAGATGTCGACTGGAGCGGAGGTCGAGGAGTGCGCCATGTTGCATCTAGCCCGTCGATCTCGAATGGTCTTTTTTGAGCGAAAAGACTTGCAGGCGGGACAGTCTCGGGCCTCGTGTTCTGGGGAGAGGCAGAGGTTGCACACCTCATGGAGATCGGTGTGGGGAAACTTGGACCCACATCGAGGGCACTTCTTGAAGGGAGATCTTTCCATCAGCCGAGACCGGAGCCGGAATAGGCCCGAAGGCCGCCGTCAACCACCGGAATCGAAGAAGTGCCGAAGAGAAGATGAATAAGATGATTTATGTCTTTGAAGAAACTCGATGAGCGAGGATTTGTGCGTCGATCGGTGAACTGGGAAGTTCGGAACCGGAGCGCGAAGTTTTACATCCGAGCCCGATGGCGGAAAAAAACAATCTGAGGATGGAGCCGAAGCCCATGCGCAATACCAACCAGAGGAGGAGTCACCGAACTCGTGACTTCCAAAGACTTTCCAAGAGGAAAAACAAACTGCAAACATCCGGGCCCAACACCAGATGGCGATCTATGCACAGTGTATAATCTGCAGCTCATATGCCTCGAACATACATTTTGGAATTTTGAAGAGACTTTATCATATTTTTACACATTTACTGTAAGAGGTCTTTAAAAAACTGAAGGTGTTTCTAAAGTGTTGCAGGAAATCTTAGTTAATTCCATTCTGAATGTTAGTGCTGAGTCAAGTAAACAGCAGACTAGTGCTGCTGTTCACTAAGAGGTCGCATGGAAAGGTCAGGAGAGCCGCAAGCAGCCCCCGGGCTGTACTTTGAGTATCATTGAGTTAGAGGGTGGAGAAGTCCTGTGTGCCTGATCAGAGCCGAGTGGTGCATGGGTATGGACAAATGCATAAAGTCTGAAAAGGTCCCTATGTTAGTAGAGGGTGGCCACAAATATTCTAAGCATTTGGCAGCCAAGGCAGAGCTACTATGGGCAGTGGCGGCTGCTAGGGTACAGTAGTGGTGAGGCGGGGGAAGTAGAAAAAAGAAAAGACGACTTACCTGCCAGCCGTCGCCTCTCCTCTGTCCTCTTCTGTTCCACCCGGCCTCACACAGGCTCCCAGACTCCCCCAAGTCAATAACGATGCTGCAGTCACCAGCATTACAGCAGCGTCGTGATTGATCTGAGTGGCCTGGTTTGCAGCTCAAACAATGACCAGGCGCCCCCCGCGAATAGGGGTGGGGCACCCTTAATCACTCCAAGTGAAGGAGCCTAAATGCGGTAGTCCCTCGTCTGTTTCCGGATAAGAAGAAGGTCGCTGGCTGGTGACGTAATCTGGGGGCGCCCGGAGGCTTATAAGGCATCGCAAGAGGGAAGACCGCCTCTTTTTCTCTCCACCGCGCACCAGCCTGAAGTGGGTGGAGAAATGCTAGTGCGCATGTCTGTTTGGCTGGGCCCATGAATGCAAGCCAAACCGTCATGCGCACTTACGGTGTAGCAACCACTCCTCCTCCCTCTGACGACAGCCAAGCCCCGCCCTAACCTGACTCTGTATTAAAAATAAAATAATAATAACATTGTGTTATTATAATTTTTTTTCCTTTTGCACTGCTCAGAGAGCAGCGGGGAGACGCTTCTCCGCCTTAGCAGAGGAGCCACCGCTGAGGGTTATAAGAGACAGAAGATGGAGAACTACTTTGTGATGTTGTCATTCTGTATAAATGGTTAACTTTGCACATTTTGGGAAAAGAATAATAAATAAAAATTGCAAATAAAAATATCACTGGAGGGGAGAGAAGATGAACGGAAAACGAGAAGGAGGAGAAATGGAAATAAAGCAGGGAAGAGAACAGAGAGGAACAAAGCAGCATGCTTTTACCTTGGTTGCTCATAGTGCTTCGCCTCTTCCCCGCCTTAGGCCGCTTTAATTTACAAAGAAGGGAAGGAAAACCAAAGAGAGGGAGGAAGTAAGAGAAATGGAAGGAAGCGACGCAGTGTCAAACGCTGCTGCTTGATTACACGGTGCCTAGGCTGTCTCTGGGCCCCATTAAAGGGCGGAGAGAGACAGACGAGAGGTGGAGGAGGCATAAAAGGGGAGTGGGCCCTACAGAGGGAAGAGAGCTGCATGGTAGCTCGAAAAAGGAATAATGAAGCTTGACCATCTTATTAGTTTGTAGCACACGTGCACCGAAAGGTCACCTCACGGTGCTCATCTCTGGATAATGAATTAGTGGACATTTCAAAACCAAAACTGAAGAAAAGTATGAGGACAGCTAGGGATTTTGGGTACATTTTCCAAATAAAAGGCATAAGTGTCCTCTCAGGTTAAAAAAGGTTGTGCTTGGATGAGACCCGTGGGCCACTGGGCTTTGTTAGAATGGCATTCAGTGCTTCATTTGACCCGGTGGGGGCACTGGCAATTATTTTTGGGGACCGACACCGTTCTGAGCGTAAGAGAGGAAAGACACAAAGAACAGAAAGCAGCCAACTGCAAGAGAGCAAAAAAGGGGCAGGAAGTGCATAAAAGACTGTTGGTCTTGGTATTTGGTGCACCCATGTTTAATTGCACGGCCGCCAGCTTCTGAGCAGAGCTTCGGGCACCGGCACTCTTGCGTTCACAAATTAAGCACTGATGATGTTGAGCCAATTTTCGTATATCAGAAAGACATGATTATCTGTCTACCAGAGCATGTAAACTGAAGAATAAAAGTGATAAACAAATATATAGATAGCGGTTTTGGGTTGCCTCCTTCAGCTATTGGTTTTTGAAGGGGTCATTCACATTTTTGTTCAGCACACAGGAAAGCATACATAAAATATGATAATGGGTCATCCCCGTTTAGTGATTACTTTGTTGGAAATGTAATTCACATTTTGTAATATGTTATACCAAATTTGTATAGCGCACATTCACCAAAAAGGTTTCCTGGCGCTGTCAGTCACCATGAATGATTGCATTTTGAATCTATAATTCTCTGGGTCTACTCGCTTCTGGTCTATGAAACTACCAACCAGTGAGGCAGATGAGAGCACGCTGACCATCTCCCCCAGGGGCAATGGAGTAAGGGGCTGGTGCATTTAAACCCCTGCGCAGTAAAGGTGGGGCTGGGAGGAGGACCGCCTGCTGCCCAGCACATTGTGCCTCCTGTGGAAGGTAGTTTCTTCTGAGCAGCCTCTATCACAGCTTCCAGTGTTGTCCTTTTTTCACACCTGTGGCTCCAGTTGCTGCTTGGACTGTCCTAAGGCTGGAAACCAGTGCTTAATTTGAGCCGGTGATTTACGGTGCTCGGCCCAGCACCTAATTGTCAGCACCAGCTCTAATGACAGTCCTCCACATCGTGGCATTGTCTAGCAAATGTTGAGATGAGCACAACAGTGTTTAATAAGTCAATGTACATTAAAATGAATAATATCTTATATCTTTGGGGGCCTGCAATAGTCTGAATTGTCACTCTTGTAGGAGTGCAATTATTAGTAGTCGTGTTTGTGTGGTCATTGACAGTGCTGACAGGGGCAATGGGTGGTGCTAACTGCAGTGACCTCACGAGAACAGCCTTGGCGCATACTTTTTTTAAAATTACAAATTAAGCACTGCTGGAAACATTGGTAGAGGTGGAGAGGAGACCAGCAGCGGAGAGATAAGCTGGCGGCACTGGGAGGTGAGTGTGGAGCAGAAAGAATGGCAGTCCTGCGCCGGCAGCCTCGATAGCAGTCTCCGCTCCCTACAGTCTGTATCCTCCGCTCACACCATGGCAAAGTCTGCTGCTGAGCTGTGAGCTCCTGCAGACCCTGCCGCACTCGGCGGAACCTTCTGCCAAAAACACCTCATGTTGGCCAGGTTCTGCAGCCGTCCCTTCCCGGGTACATGCTGTGGGGTGTGAAAGGCCCTCTTCACTCTCTTTTCTTCACTCTCAACCTGTGCACAAAAATACACACTATAATAAGGTAGAACGAAGGTAGACTGTGCAATGAAGCACTCAACACTACTTTAAAGTGCTGAAGGCTGTTTTAATGTAACAGGTTAACCCAACACCCTACAGCATATGTCTTACAGCCTGATATTCACCTTAATCATACAATTAATTGGATCTACCATTCTCACCCTTAATCCTTCAGAAGAAACCCAGACCAGCCAAACCAACACCACCACATTCCACACATTCCTAAAGTCAACTGTTATAGTCCATTGGTGCACCCTTTCTGTTCGACCTTCTCAATCACTGATCACAACCCCACCACAGCGAGCTAGAACTGACTGGCCTGCCACCATCACTTAGTCCTCCTGCTTGTCTTTCCTGCCGCCACCCAGCAAAACCTCAACAGGTCTATCCTGCCCCCCCCCCCCCGGCCCCCTCAGTACTACCCTCTATCACCAACATGTAATCGAACAAGTGGCGCAACAAAAGCCCCCGCAGATGGACGCAGTGCGGTGAGGGGGGCTCCTGAGCTCCGGCCCCCCCACCCCCGGCACTGGCAGGCCCCTGGCCAGTGAGATTCAGACTGGGTCCGGAGCGTGGTGGCCCCATGCATGTACTTTGCAGGGGGGCCCCTCAAGCTTTGTTACGCCACTATGCAGTGGGCTCACTACATTAGGCGTCAAGAGGCCGGGGTCCGGTCTGCGCCGTGGACCAATCACTTCAGTGTCGACGCAGGTGCAGTTGCGTCTCCTACTCTATGTCTTGCGACCCGGTCTTCGCAATGGCCGCCGTCAGCCACGCCGCTAGGAGGTACTCTCCCGTTGTTTGGGAGTACTGAGGTGGCGATTACCACCTTTCGTCCACAACGCTAGGGCAGCAGGACCCGCTCTGAAATCAGGTGCGCATTGCAATCTCATGGACCGCCGATCGGCGATCCACGAGGGTCAAGTGTCTGTGACTGCAGCATCCAATTGCAGTTCAAGATTGCGCCCTGGGGACTCCGCTCGCCTCACCTCTTCAGAGTGAGCGTACAGATTGAAACGTCAATGTTGCCTGTGTAAGTCCGCAAACACCAAGTATTACTTCACCGCATGATTGTGGGGTCTTTGTCTATATAGCATCTCAGTATTTTGACAGATTTATTTACCACCGGCGGGAGCTCCAGCTATGTCTGTCTGCCAATCGTCCAAGCCACGTCCCGGCATTATCAATTAACTAATGTTTGACCCCAAATAAGGTTGTGGGAGTCTGATAATAGAAGCTGTACAGCTTTAAGCGACACCAAAAGTCACAGCTACAATCCTGCTGGACCAGCACAATTGCACGCATAACCATGAAAATAATCTTTCCTGGCACAATGGACCTGTCTCCAAGATAATTTTAAGTTCTTTCCTAAAAAAACACTGCTGTAACACAAACAGATAAAGAACTTGTCAACTAGATACCCGGAATTGTCTAGGCAAGATAGCAGAAGTAAAACATTTCCAGTTCTCATAGAGAAAGGATGGAGACTTAGCTTCACAAAAACATTTTGAAAGGGGAACTCCAAGTTCAGATGCAGTCAGGTGTCAATTGTTGCACCTATCAAAACTGAAAGGAGCAGGCAAAAGCATGCAATTTCTCTATAGAGTATCTTTGGTTCACAAAGGGTCCAGACAGCAGTCTTTGTATCCTAATGCAGTAACAAGATCATTACTAGGAACTTGGCAGAATCATTTTAACCGACTGGTTAATAGATAAGTTTAATAACTTTTTTCAAATTATTTTTTTTACTCACAATTGGGATAAATAAATAAAAAAACAAATTACCTGGAAAACACACTTTTAGAGTGCCTCTCTCAAAATTAAAGCCACTGCCTGAGCAGCCTGATTTGGGTCCCCTTACCTGACGACTGCGCTGTGGAGAATCAAGAAGGACCCTCTGACTGTCAGCAGACCAGCAGAGCCTCGGAAGCATAACTGAATAAAAGCCTGTAAAAGCACCTGTGATGCAAAGAAAATCAGGAAGAGAAAAAAGACAGCTTACTACGATTTTAAGATAGCAAATACTGCTCAGGGGGATTAACAAAACAGCCTAATATCATTTTGAGTTGGTAAATCAAGCTCAGGGGCAATGTAACAATTACAAGTGGCAATTTAAAACATATGGAGCATTACAGGAAATGTTAATCTCTGTGCATCAAAAGAGGCAGCAAAGGCAAAATCTGAAAAGTACATTCTGCACTACAAAAGGCCGCCTGCAAGATATGGGCTATCAAGACTGGGAAGTAATACAGTAAAGATTATTGTGGTGGTGTAACAGCATGCTGTGACTAAATAAGCGAAGGCAATCTACTTTTCGTAATTCTCAGATTTAGGTGGCTGAGCGCAAGCCCAATAAAACATTCACAAGCACATGGCAAGATAAAAATGACTAAATGCAACTATATGAAGTATGTAAATAATGATTTTTCTAGTTTTGAATGACCCGAAGAAACGTTTTATCCAGCACAATAAGGCAAATATGTATTTAGCTGCCATCATCTTGCAAGTTAAAGGAAAGTCATTTTTCAACAAAATTGGTATTATGGTATTCAGTCCACAATAGGAGACTGATATTACCATACACTCATTTCAAAATATTCAGTGCTGGAAGGACCAGCATGGCACTTAACATTATAATTTTCCAGGACAAGTATTATTCGCCCGCCACCTCATAAATCCAAAGTAAAAAAGCCATGATGAGTCCTAGGTGTCAGTGAGAAGATATCGCACAAAATATACTCCAGCTCTGAAGTGTTCGGATTTCACTGTGAGTGATAATTATTGCGGAGTATACATTCTTCCTCCAAAATGAGACCGAACGTGGATTTTGTAGCTTATTGCATCAAACTCTGCATCTCTTGGCATTTTCTGGGCATATATCCCTCCATACATTTCTGCAGGCTTGACCTACCAAAATGTATACCAGGAGCTGCGGATGTTATGGCACCCAGTATTTAAAGGGTGTGACAAAAATCCTAAAAATCCTAATTTCATACACGTGCGGTAACAGGAGTTACAGTTCATATGCTAATTATACAGGGTACTCCAAGTTGTTCCTGTGGCATTCCTTACTCTTTATTGTTATTCTTATTATGTTTTCATCAAGCAACCATGGTTGCTCTCCTTTAATTGATAGGTTGCTTTTTCCCTGTCATCTGAAGAATGTAAACATGCCCCTATTTCAACTGCACTTCCTAACCTGGCAGAGTAATATTTAAGCATTCTGGGTGAAAAGAACACACAATGTGAAACTGCCATTAATAAAGTATGACAACATTCAATGGTCAGTGTGGTCTAAAACCTTACAATCTCCTAGCGAGAGCCAATAGTTCATGTTTTTTTTTAACAAAAGCTACATATGCTGCATGTAGCATTTTGGATATGATTTAAAACAATGGTAACAACTGATCAAGACTATCAGAGGCAAGGTGTGAGAGGCTCAGTATATTATGTACACTTATGTAAGTGGACACCTTGTACTGACCCTTATGGTGATTTTAGTGGTCTTAGACAACTTTAGAAAGCTCTCCATGTGGTAGCTGTGGAGTGCAGCCTTCAGGCTTAGTCCAGAAGGAGCGTAAAGCAGCTTGTTTCACCAGAACATAATCTTATAGGTATTAAGTGAAAAAGAACCACACAGTGTATTTACAAAAATATGTATTTATTATAAGACACTCACTAACACATACAGATATCTCCTAGCTGGAGATGCACACAATACTTTACGATAGAAACAGGTAAGCAGCACAGAATACACAGTGGTCGCCAGGGGGAGACCAAACCATATACTAAAATAGTGGTATGCGAACCACGACTCAAGTCAAGACTATACCCAGAAGATGTAGAAGTGCCGGGGACCCAAGGAACTACCCATGGTAAGTAACCAGGAGCCCCACGGAGGCTGTGTGCAGAGTGGGAAAACAACTGTGGGGTCAATGCAAGTCAGTGGGTAAGTCGCGGTTGCAATTTTAAAGAAAGAGGACCCTTCCCAGTGGACCCTGAAGAAACCCCGTGGAAGACAAGAGGTTGGAGAGCCACCCCGCCCGTAGATACCTTAGGAACGAGGATACCTACACCAGGGAAGCAGGGTGCATAGGTGTGAAGTGGCGTCGGAAAACCTTCAAACTCAATGGGAGACTTCAGAAAGAGGCCGCTGCTGGAGAAGGTGAAAGTGTCTGGTGGAACCCAAAGGTGGATTCAAGATGTGAAGAACCTGCAAGCAGTGAGCCTAAGATACTCAAGAGTGACCAGGAGGCAGGGAAGACGAATACCCATCGATGTCCAGTGTTGCAGGAGAGCCGACTGCGACCTTGAAACTGCAGCTGTGTGGACCAGGCGACACTGTGGAAGACCAGGAGCTGTACACGAGCTGTCCAACGTCGGATGTCCAGAGCTGAGGGGTCGGTGTCCGGCGGGAGCACCAACAAGCCTTAGCAACTGCAACCAATGAAGGAGTAGAAGAAGGTGCAATGTCGGGACCAGCAGGGTCCAGGAGACTCACCACAAGCAGGGGCATTAGGGCAGGCCCCAAGCAATCAGGGGAGCCCAAAGAATTCAAAATGTGAGCCTCGACAGGACCCACAGGACAAAGGCACTGGAGTCGCAAGAGGACCTCGAGCAGCTACCAAAGAAGCAGGCCGGAGTGGTCAAAGATTCTGGTCACTGGAGATGCTGGAGGTTGGGGCTACTTGGAGCCCGAAGATCTTGATTAAAGGAAGCCAACAAGCCTTTGCAACGGCAAGTCGACGGAGTGCACAGGGGTTTGGTTCCTGCCGCTCAGACGAGGGATACTGGCCTCAAACTTGGCAAGAGGACAGGACAGGCCTCGAGGGATGTGAAGAACCACCACCTGTGTTGCTGAGTCTTTCAGAGTCCGTGGGAGCCCAGGAACAGCAGACCGGTCAGCTTAGTTGCGGTACCTGCAGATGTAGGGAAGCGACTCCTTCACTTCAAGGGAGATTCCTTCAGGTGTCTTGGATGCCCACAGGCCTTGGAAGGTTTCCTGTATGGAGCACAGGTACAGACGTTGCAGTGGACGAGCAGGGCAAAAAGATCAGGAGCAGCAGGAGTCTTCCCAGTTGCAGCCTTGATGCCCAGAGCGACGTCCAGCAAATTCCAGAGTGCCCAGACGGTAGAGTTGAAGTGGTGTCTGAATTGGATCGTGTCCCACGATGAATCTAGGGATCCACCCTCAGATAAGCCCTTAAATACCCTAAGGAAAGGATTGGGATGATCCAGGGGTCCCTCCCAAGGTGAGCTAACAAGTGGAGGATACTCCCCTGTCCTTTGTCCAGTTTGGCGCCAGAGTGGGAGCCAATGGCCCCCTGAACTGGTTAAAACTGGACTATGCATGGAGGGCACCAAATGTGCCCTGCGCGCAGACTATGTGGCGCTGGCAAGTGCTCCCACCCTGTCTCAATACACTAAACCCTGTCTGGGAGCTTGGCTCAGCAGCAGGAGGGCAGAACCATCTCTCTGTTCGGCAGCAGCCATGTTGTGCTGTCTGGGTCTAGAAACTGGTACCGGGAGCACTGAGGGCCTAAAGGAGGGCCTTTACAATGCTTAGAATCATACCTCCCACACCGTTTAGGGTTTGGGGGTGTATGATTCCAACATGTTTGATACCAAACATGACAGGGTTTATTACAGCCAGTTTCAAGATGGTCATCGCGTAATGACATGGTGCCCCTCAATATGTTATATGGCTGTCTCCTTTACAGCAGGGGAGAATGGACACCGAAGGCAGTAGGGGTGTCCTGCTCATGCAGGGGCAGCCTCACACTTAGAACCGAGCACCCTGCCTTCAGGATTGAAAAGGCCTGCTGTAGAGGTGACTTAAAGGTTTTAAGTGCAGTGACCCTAGATATTGGGAAACCTATATCTTTCGTAAGTGGTGCTAGCACCAGCTTACACAGGCTGCAAAGGCAGGCCCATATTGATAGTTTGAATGGTCTCCCATAAGTGGCATAATACATGCTTCAGCCTATGGGGGACCTCTGGAGTACCTATGCCCTGGTACCTTAGTACCATATACTAGGGACTTAAAAGGGTACCCCAGTATCCAATCCGGGATGTACACAAGTTCTTATCATAACAATTTAGGGGAGAAAGCAGAGAGACTGGGGTCCTAATTAGTAATTAGTAGGATCCCAGGCAGACTAGTCAGAAACAGCATTACATCAAGCAAAAAAGTGGGGGTTAACATAGAAGCAGGTCCTACTTTCCTACACAAGGCATCCAGTTACTTGAAGAAATACTTGCTCCTGTATCTCAGAGTCTTGTGTGGTCATCAAAGAAGGGTCTACTATTCAACCGGACACACTGAGAAACAAGCATTTGCAATGCAATAGGTCTCACATTTACGTGAGACCTATTGCATTGCAAATGGTAGGCATCACCGACAACGGGAGAGAGGGCAGACGGGGGGGCGAGAAGGCACAGACAATGGGAGGGCAGTGGGGAGGAAAAGGCAGGGACCATGGGAGGGAGGTCAAAAGTGCAGGGACAACGGGAGGGTGGGCGGAGGGAGAAGGCATGGACAACTGGAGGGCGGAGAGGGGAAAAGAAGGCACAACAATGGGAGGGGGGAGTAAAGAAGGCGCCAAAGCATGTTGTGCCTGTAGTAGGAGAACCTCATTAAAGAAAATAGTGCTCACAGTCAAAATAACACGTACCGTGTAACAACCGAAGTAAAGGGGCCAGTCGCCATGAGAGGTAACAAATGAAGAGGAGGAGGTACTAAGGAGGGACTAACAAACCTATTGACGAATCAGAAGCCAGCATTTAGGACGGACAAGGACACAAGCCAATGACAAATATGGGCGGAGAGTAAGCGGTGCTTCTTTTCCCTACTCCTCTACAATAAATCTCGCAGAGCAGCGCATGCGCATGCGCGCTGGCTCTAGGCTTGACCTAACAAGGCTGAACATAGAGAAATTCCAACAATTGCATGTTCCAAGGGTTACCTGAGGCACTGAGGAACATTGATTACTGGTTACCTTTAGGAAGGCTATGAAATAATTTTTATACCAAGTCATTTTGTTCCACCATTTTACTAACTGCAGGAGTGCTTTGTCTTCTGCTACAGAGATTTTTTTAAATTTGATTTCAACCAATTTCTGTGCAACAATGTCTGTAGTGGAAGGACCCCAAAGTTAACAACATTTTGAATTACCCATGGGCAAGTTTGCTAGGTTTATTTTGTAAAGTTCTGTAAGTAATGAACAGATCTGGACTATTGGTATTACGGAATTCCAGAATATGCTGCACTACTCTCTACAAGCATACTAAAACAAGATCACTACAGTGAATAACTTCAACTTACTCCCTCCTCTACACTGCCTGCCTTTCTAAATATGGTAAGATTCTAGGGTACATTGTAAGACAATGCACCACTTTCAAGCAACATCTATCCAAATTCTCAAATGTACGAATCACAACAGATCCTAAACTGCAGAGTCCCATACAAATATAATCTGGTAACTTAATTTAACAACAGAAACAACACTTTGATAAAGAGCCTAATAGTGCTAAGCTCAGCCCAATATGAACAATGTTATGCTGCTTGAGTCCCACAATCATTCAAGTTAAAAAACGGAAATGACAGCCATGATCCCAACGTCAGCAGGCTCCGTTAAATTCCTTTTTAGAGAGCACATCTTAGCTGTTTGTTTGCTTACTGTCCAATTGTTGACACAATTACACCAAGTTTACTGACCGGGATGAAGGGCAACAATAGGTCTTCTTGGTGAGATAGTAGGTCCATAATGAGGATAAGGAAGATAAGTTCCCATTATTGTTCAAGGAGGCCCAAGAACCACACCTTGAATTACAAACCCTAACATTTGCATGGCATAAAGCATATAGTTTGGGGGGGGGGTAGCACAGCTAAGTACACATAGGTGTCCCTCCAGGAGAACCTAATACCTCGTTCCTTGATGCTCCAACACTCCTCTGTACTTGCTCACTTGCGTACGTGGGATACTTTTAAGGAAACTTTTGCAGGCCTATACAAACTCCTCACCATCGCTAGCTTCTCAACACCCGTATTTGCACAGTTGAAAACCTGGTGGTTGCAATGGTTACAAAGAGAATACAGATGAGGACTGGGCAGAACTTATGACTCAGCATGATAAATAACTTTGGGAAGCACACCTAAAACAGAGTTACTACATGGTACTACACAGATGGCATTGGTCCCCAAAACGGTCCAAAGATTTAGGAATCTTACTTGGAGCAGTATGTTGAAGGTATGAGTGCCCTAAGCCTGATCAACTTCCGGAGAGACATATCGGTGGTTATGAACGAGTCGCTGGGAGCAGTTGACTAGTCATGCATCGTTACTTAATGATCATAGCGACTACCTCTAA